>NC_016450.1:999196-1601921 GCF_000235365.1 Eremothecium cymbalariae DBVPG#7215 | reverse complement strand
AATATGTAGCGTTGTGCACCCACACAGACATCTCAGTAAGTCGGACGTACGTAATATCGTGTGCGAATACCGTTACCTTTAATCACATCTCCAAAGGCAAGAACATACCAAATTTAATCTTAATCGTGTTTTATAGTAAATACTATATTTAAACACCACTCCATTAGCAAGACCACCATGTCTAAAACGAAGACCACAATAAACTTCAAACATCCATGTAGACCTGGGATGTTGGAATAGGAATTTCTGCATTAAATAATTCTTGAAGATCAACGTTATATAAACAACGCAAACTACTTTAGATAGATGCCCTCATGTTGAATGTAGTATTCAAAATAAAAACCGATAACAGAACTTAGATCTACTATTTACCGTTGATGTTACTACGACTTCCCTTTACATCTTTAATTTCAACAACTTCCAATTCATCCGATTCTGAACTTTCCTGTAGGAGCTCACGTTCTCTCTTCTCTTGCAACATTTCCTTATCCAAATTCCTGAATTTCCAGAGGAAATGACAACCAGATATAAACCCAATGCCTGCAAATAGCGCAAATGGAACTATTAGGAGTGGATCTTTTAGAATTGGGTTAACAATTTGTGTTATGGCGGCAGAGACAGCTGATGTAAATAAGAACAGAGCGAGAACAAATGATTTCATGTGCTCTGGCGAACGATCATATGCGATTTCATAAGCGGTGGTCATCGCTAAACATTCTGATGCACCAGACAATGTATATTCAACAGCAACAATCCACGAAGATAGCGGTGACACACCCAAACCTTTTTCACTACATGTGGTTGCATGATACCCACAAGAGGATGTTTCATATATCCGCCATTGAATGAGTGCTCCGGCTACCGAAGAGGCAACAGCAAGCATAAAACCGGTGAATATACGATAGACAGGTTTGAAATTTATTCTTAGCCGTCTTAAAAGCGGATAGAGACCATAATCGAGTATTGGGATTAAAACAATAATAGACAATGGGTTGAAGTTACTGATAACGTCATTTGGTACTCCATTCTTAGTCATAGATCCCGTCTGACTGTTGATGATGGTAGTGAGCTGGTTATCATTCATGTTATATATAATATAGTAACAAAATATGAAACATGCCGATAGAGTTATCTTAGTGTCTTGTACAAGTGACTCCTTATAGAAGGGGGACTTCTTACGCCAACCGACCTTGCCCATTTGCCGTTGGTTCGAGGGCAAAGCGTAATCCCAGAAGACACCCTCCTTACGACGAGCATTCCAGCCTTTTCCAAAAGCAACATATAGAACCTTCATACAATCAGCCAATAACGAATACCCTGATGGTGCTCTATCCTTAATGTGAGGCTGCACCAGTGAGAACACAACTGGCATGGCCATATAGATTATCAATGGAATCAAAAACGCAAGCCAAAACCCAACTTCCTTCGCGGCATAACTCGTTGCCAGGGACATAAAGGCCCCGATATTGATCGCCCAGTAAAAGGTCATGGTCATACGCTGTAGCGAAGCATCTCGATCTATTATCACACGCTCCCCAGTCTCC
This sequence comes from Eremothecium cymbalariae DBVPG#7215, assembly GCF_000235365.1. Classification (NCBI taxonomy): domain Eukaryota; kingdom Fungi; phylum Ascomycota; class Saccharomycetes; order Saccharomycetales; family Saccharomycetaceae; genus Eremothecium; species Eremothecium cymbalariae. The sequence continues at coordinate 1,600,377 of NC_016450.1, read as the reverse complement.
AATGTCTTCACAACATTAGTCTCATGGGGGTACTGCTGCAATAAGAGGGGAAGTAGAACGGGCTTTACAAATGCCGTACATACAGAAAGAGTTATCAATCCAATCAATGATAACGCCATAGCTGCATCAGGGTGTTTTAGTACAACAGGAAGAGCCGATAGAATGAAGATGATATGGCTGGCTACCCCCGTCCAGATCCCATACCATAGCGTCCGCACATGACCCATATACATGTCGCATAAATAACCCGTGACCAAAGGGAAGAAATAAGAAGTAAATTTCAATAACAAACCTAACGACGTAGCAGTCGCCAACCCCTTTCCAAGCGCGCCTGAGTTCGCCTCAGAACCATGTGCTGTTGCTCCAGCACCATTCCCACCCTCAGGTAACGGATATGTGTAGTAGTTGTTCAACCTATCCCCGGTTCCGTAATATGATGCTCTTTCTGCCAGCTCGATAAAACATATTAAATACACATACCAACTAGGATGTACCACAATACGTCTTAGAGTCCGCTCTTCCTCCTCCGTAGGTAGACCGATTTCTATATCACTCCTCTCTTTCACCTCCTGGGGAGCCTCTTGAACCGTCGCCGCATTCGAACCAGAACCAAGCGTTGAAACGTCACTCTCCCAACTTTGTCTAGCCGGGCTGCTTGTCATACTACTGCTTTTCAGTCCTACAAAAAATAACAACTGCTATATCCAGTAATATGCTGCCTACTTAAATATATCTTACTTTGAAACTTAACGTTAGCCAAAAACGCCTCACGACTAATATATATATACAAAATAATTAATTACTCACACTTAATCAACCGTCTCTCCACTTAATACACCAACACACTAATCGCAACATTCTAAGACATGATTTTATTTATCCACAGTCTCATGCCACACGCGCATAGTCACGACGATATTAGCGGACTGCGCGATAAGAAACCCCATCCGCATACATATATGCAGGCGTGAGCTACCTCTGCTATAGGCTGAGGTAAAGCTCGACGTTTGAAGCAACATCCGAACACCTCTAAAGACAAGACGTACCTCACCTCCACTTCCTCACACAACAGAGCAGCTTCTGTACTGTCCCGCTCACCAAACAAATCAGACTAAGAAGTCGCCGTATAACTGTGGCATCTCAAGATAGTGGATTAACTGGAAGGAAAGAACCCTTCTAACACTAAACTGTCTGCAGCAGCAGCACATGATACGGATAGAGGGATATGAGGAAACGGCGCGGCATCTTGATTTTTCTCGAGCTACGAAATACGGAAAAGGAAATTTTTTGCAAAGAATCCGTCACACAGCAGAAGGTTATCAGGCTTTCTTCAAAACGTTGTACCAGGAAAAACAATATGTTCGAGTGTTTTGACTTTGATCTTACCAATCAAAAGTGGAAAGATTTTGAAGCGGGCGATAAAGAGTGTGCCCGTCACCTGAACCAAATAAGGTCTTCTTGCTCCGCTGTGTAGGAATAATAATTATGTAGTAGGTAGCAGGATTACTGGTTTGAATGATTGATTTTCAGGCGGCCGTTGGTGCGGGAACTGGTTTCTGGAAAAGCAAAAAAGCCATCCATATATCTGTGGAGTCAGTTGACAAAGGTTAACCGATATGCCATGGCATAGCGGTGGCTATTCCTTTGTTGCAGCAGTTTTACATGAACACATTACGAATTTATTTTCTTGTATCTATTCTAGTCTGTGTGAAGTGATTACCATTGAATATGAAAAAGATAGGCGTCATACTTCTCCCCGTTCAGACTCCTTTCCTTTACTTTCCTTGCCTTCCACGGCATGTGAGCAGTAGGTTCCAAAGCCAGGGCTTGCTTTTTGGCTGACTGATCCGTTTGGCGGTAGGAATTTCCGACTTGGCAAGAGACTTGCATACACAAAACTTAAAATAGGAAAACAGCTAGAAGTGGGACAATACATGGGGAAAGAGTAGTATGTGGCAACTATAACGATGTGACGCAGAGACCGTTTTCCCACAGAATGGCTTGAAATATATGGTCTCCGAAGGTCAAAGAGTGGGAGAATATAATGTAGTAATATATGAATTTGGACTTGTGCTATAAATAAAATGGGGGAGGGGCGTAGTTAATCAGTGTTTGTGCCTGGCCTGTAACTGGTATATATATATATATATATATATATATATATATATATATATATATATACATGTGTGTGTGTGTGTGTGTGTGTGTGTGTGTGGGGGGGGGGGGGATCATCTCTCGTGAATATTTAAGTGGTGGGTAAAAAAAACCCAGATCAATTTCAAATATAAATAATTAGACCAAAGTGGGACGTATTCACCAATTACACCATTACAATTCCACGGCATATGGCAAGTTATTGACGTTACCCACGGCGACGTAGTTAAACTTGCCCAATTTGATGTCCTTAACGTTGGCCAAGTTCATGTTAACAGGGGATAGGGCACATTCATTTTCCAAAGCTAGCTGTAATTCAGTGTATTGTTTGGCAGAGGAGATATCCTTACCGGCCTTTAGATCGGCGACGACCTTTTTGATGTTGGCCGAAACAGCGGCTGGGTCAGAGCCTTCAAAGTACAAACTGAACAGGCCGTTGTGCGCATACTTGTCGAACTTAGCTTTGGTAACCAGGGCAGATAACTTGTACAGATCGGACGTCAAGTATCTCGATAAGACTTCGTAAGTGGCGAAATCTTTCTTGGCGACTGGGACCGCAATGGCTGCGACAGAACTGCCTGGGCGTCTGAATCTGGCTTCACCGGTGAAAGTAGCTGAAGCAGAGGACTTGGACAACGAGGAGCCCAATGGTAGAGAACTCAACAAAGAGTCGTTGACAAATCTCTTCAAATCGGCTTCGTTAACACCTTGGCCAATGACCTGGACGTTTTCCTTAGTGTAGACCTTGTCGGCGTACGCCTTGATATCATCCAGGCCTATCTTGGCAACACCATCGTACAACACCGGGTTGCCCAAATCCTTTCTGAAGGTAACACTGTACAAAAGCTCCTCCGCCTTGGTAATTGCATCCGCCTCCGCAACCAACAAGTCATGCTCGGCAGCTGGCAACACAGATTCTGGAAGCTCGTATGGCCTGAACGACGTCTTGTACAGCACATTAGCCAACGCGTTGACAAAGTATGGAAGATCTTCCTTCAAAAATGTTGCAGACAGAGTAATGTACTCCCTGTCAACTGAAGAATGGAATTTCCCTCCAAGTAACTCAGATTCTCTCACCAACCTTAAAGCTGACTTGTTGCCAGTATTGTGAAAATTGAACCGAGACAACAGATGTGCCAAACCGTCCTTGTCAGCATAACGGGACCCACCATGCACTCTGACTGCTAACGTAGAAACCTTCCCTGAACCGTCCTTTGCAGTGATGCTCAATTTTCTAGCTGCTTGCTTACTGAATTGCAATCTTTGTGACAACATAATAACCCAGATTTTCAAATCCTATTAGTACACAGTTCAACCTAGCTTGCGTTATTCAATCGAATACTTTTATACAGCACCTTATACAAATTGCCACGAACTTTTGTCACCAGTTCTTCTCTTCCTACTGGTTGCTGGCTTGAATGATTTTATCTCGAAAAATTACCAAAAATGTTCTTACTGGCCCCGCCTAGGCTTTCCGCCAGGCCTGCCGCCTCGAGGGCCCCCAGCTCGCTGAGCTGGGGGCCCTCGAGGCGGCGGAGAGCAGGGCGCAGCGCAAGGAAAAAAGTCTGATTTTTGGGCAGAGGGCACAGGGAATTTTAAAGCGATTTCATTGGTTCGTCAAACGGTATAGCATTACATAATCTATGTTAAGAATGTACGTACAAGATGAGTGGTGTGAAATTTGAGTTTTTTCAATGGAACTTGGGTTTTTTTTTTTTTTTCATATTTCTCATACTAAGTATATGGCGATGAGTAGTGAGATATATACTCAATAGTCAAATTCTGGAATTGAGTGTTGCAAAAGTACTCCGCCGGAGACGATTGGGTGCTTTCTTAGGACGTTAGGTGGGATTTAGAATATGAGTGGGTTACCAGTTAGTGAAGCAGGTGGAGGGGAAGTGGCAACTTCTTCGGGGCCCATAGGTAGCAGTGACGTACAAGTGTCGTCGACCTTTGAGACGAGGACGCTAAATCCAGAGAATTTTCTGTATACGGAGGTTGCAAGATCACATCTTGGAGAGCGAGCTGCTACGCTCACAGGGATGCTTTTAAACAAGGGGCGGATGTCAGCGCAAGAGCTTTCGCATGCAATTCCCAAATTGTCCACGAAGAGCATCAAGACGATTCTTGTTAGTCTGATCCAGCTGCGGTGTGTGCAATATGTGGAGGAGACAGCAATTTCCGGGCGGAAGACAACATACTATTATTTCTGTGAAGAGGGGTTTCAGCTGATGTTGTATGCTGGTGACATTGTAGAGACTGTGAGTTCTTATTTTGCAGGAGAGCATGACCGGGACATTACTGCACAGATTGTGCAGAATGTTTTGGCCCTCGGTTCACTAACTACGAAGGACTACAAGCAATCAATAGTGTTTGGTAGCACGTCGGCTAGCGAAGTACAGGGGTTGTTTCTAAAGTTGGTTGAATCTGGGTTTTTGGTTCCCCTTTCTTCAGTGCATTACACACCAATTGTGGATTTGTGGTCTCTTCTATACAAGAAGGAGTATAACGCAATTCCAAAAACCTCGATTTTATCTGATGCTAAGAAGCGGGCTGACGCTAAAGTCAAGGCTAAACAGGAGTTCAATAGGCTGGTGAAGACCGTTGACCTTACCGGAGTCATCACGACTGATATGCGGACATCGATGAGACAGATTAAGGATAGCGTTCCATTGACCTTTAACTTGGGTAGGTACATGAAATATAGGAGGTCTAGACAACTTCTTCATCTTTCAAAATCCAGGCTCGGAAAGTATCCATCATTGGTCTATCGAACTGCATTGAAGCTTACGGAGCAGAGTGCACCGCCACTAATAGATCCACTATGTAAGACTGGATTGTTGCAGGAGCTTGATGAGAAAGAATCTATTTTTGAAGACATGGTTTTAGACGAGGATAGGCTGCCCGGTGTTACATTCAGCGCTATTGATATTGCGAAACACTTGCCTACTGATGTCGACCTGAGAGGTACACTTATATCTAGACAGAAGTCCAAAAAGCGTGCAAATAAACAAGCTCAGAGCCAAAAGAGAATCAAGACGGAAAACGGTTTTGTTCCTCCGAGCCCTCTTCCAACAGTTCTGGAGGAGGAACAAGACGATGAAGATGCATTGGCTGATGCCAATGATAGCGATATGGATATGGATATAGAGGATTCTCATTCCGATCCCAAGTCCCTTTCATTAATCACAGGCCATTTAAAGCTACTATCTAATTGTTCTATTCCGTTCCTGATTGAGTCTAAGCCGGGTTTATATTTCGTTCCATATACGAAAATCATTCCAATGTTGAAAAATGCTGTATATGACACTATTATTGCATCGACTCTCGGGCCATCCGCACATAGAATACTACGCTGTATTCGTGACAACAGCTTAGTATCTGAAAAGGTTATTAACAATGCAGCACTCATGAAAGAAAAGGATATTAGATCAGTAATAGCCACATTGGTTAAATACAATGCTATTGAAATCCAAGAAGTCCCACGAACTACCGATAGAGCTGCTTCTAGAGCGGTGTTTTTATTTAAGAGTAACGAGCAGCATGCTTATGATTTCATGAAGCAAAATTTGGCATGGAATATCGCTAATTCCATTCATAAAACGGAGATGCTGAAGGAATGTAATACAACTTTATTGACCAAGGCACAAAGGGATGATGTTAAAGGTAGAGAAGTTGAGTTGTTGCTCCCCAGTGAACTGAACCAACTGAAAATGGTCAATGAGCGAGAACTAAATGGTCATGCACGGAGGACTAGATTACTGACATTATGGGAAGTATTTAAATTGTTTTAGAAGCTGATTGCATTATATATACATTATAGAAAGGATAATCACACAAATACTGATCAGAAGCATGAACTTAAAGATATAACTCCCACTTTATTCCACGGACATAAAAACAACCCAAATTGGATCTTTGAAAGGTTTCCAAGGTTCACACAGGCGGAACTCATATATTCAGCGGTTACTGAATTTTGACCCAAGGCGGCTATCCTATAATTGATCTTGTTATTTAGTCCTTTCCAAACTTCCAAGTTATTTGGTGTAAAATAGACCGATCTCTGCCGGATTAAATTTGCAGTTCTGTTATTCCCTAGCTTCTTGTTGATCTCTTCGATTAACAAAGGTATATCTTTATATCTATCATAAATTAGAGAATTTAAGGGCAGTGACTCTAATTTGGTTAGGATAGATGAAAGCTCGGGCATTTTATTCTCAAAAAGAGTTAGAGCTGCGATCGTTAATATTATTAATATATTAGATCCATGTGTAGCAGTGTATTCGTGTAATTCCCGTAATGCAATGTCAATAATTTCTGGCTGCCCAAATCCGTATAACATCCTGGAAACCAAGAGCACTAATTCATGGGAGTCTCCAAATGCAGACAATAACTCTTGAAAATGTCCTAAGGCATCATCAAAGGCTCCTTTGAAACAATGACTTATACCTAGAACAACGTGATTAGAAAGTATTGCCTTTATGGCCGATGGGCTATCTTTATCTTCTAATAGCCCTAGTGCAAGATTGGCACATTCAATCGCACTATCATAATTAGAGACAGCTAGTTGACTACGGGCAAGCTGTGATTTGAGAAGGGCGAAATTGAACAATTCGGCCTCATCTTTAGTCTCTTCATACCTTTTCTCTAACATGTCCGATAAACGGTTAGACAATACAGAAACCGCACCAAAATTGTGCAATCGTTCAGACGTTAAAATAGCACACTGCAAACCTAAACTATCATCAGATGATTTCTTCAAATATTGATCCAATGCATAGGCAACTGCAGACAATTCAAATTTTGCATCTATATCTCTCTCATCATCGTTGTTACCAATACGCTTGCGCAAACAAGATATTGCGTAGAACAACTGAATCGTCTTGGATCCTCCATTAGAAATAACAAAGGAGTTTGCAAAAAACCGCGAACTGTCTACCATATTACCATCTTTTTCAGAAATTAAGCCCAGAATAAACCAAGTTAAATGATTTTGAGGTGCAAAACTATGTAAATAATGAGCAACCTTTTTTGAAACAAAAACATCATTATTCTTCAAAGCCAATAGTGCGAAAGCATACCATACACTGACCTCTTTAGGAGCCAATGCAATGGCTTTAATAAAACAATGCTGACAAACCCGATAGTTTAAGTTCATAGTTGCAATACCTAAACCGATCCAAGAATATACTGCATTCGATTGGTACATAATTGACTCTTTAAAGCATTGAACAGCTGCAGTACGGAATTTCTGTTGCTTTAGCAAAATATATGTGGACAATTCTGCTATTCCCAAATTGTACCAGAGAGAAGAACGGACAGTCCTAGGGAGGTTTTCATAGTCTGAGGTTCCAATAGCATACTTTCCAACCAAAATTAAGAAGCGAGCTACAATACCAACATTTCTGATAGGATCTTGATGTAGTAAACCGTCCAAAGATGTTTCATCAATAGCGTCAATCTTAGATGTATTCTTCAACTCACAAGCCTCTAATATATTTAGTAAACTTTCCAAAGGAAATTTTTCAAATTGTGATTGAGTTAACATGAATAGGCTTAAAACCTTTGATAGGGTAACAAATACACTGGACACTTTTTTGTTAAGTTTAGTGACAACAACCTCTATTAACCTTACAGCCTTTAAAGCGGTACCGATAGACTTGATTAAGTACCCTTGATTATGGAGATCTGTTGAGTAATCAACCAGGAACCCCGATAACTGTACGAGGAAAATCTCTTCCAAAGGATACTCTTCGTTAAGGACAGATAGCAGCTCAATACCTTTCTCAAATTCACCCATCTGACATAAGGACGCCGCTAACAAATAACGAGCAAATTTATGTTTTGGATTTAGTTCCAATGCTTTTTCGTAGACGTTCACAGAGGCCGCTATTCTTCCGCATACAGAATAAGCCTGTCCTAGCCCAATCCAAGCTTCAGTATCCAGTGAATCTAAACGAACAGCTGATTGGAACCATTGAATTGCTTCTGCTTCTTGTTGCTTCTCCAAATAGAATATACCGAGGACACGATACGGCCAACTACAAAGTTTAGAAGGCTTGACATCACCCATTTCAACAATACGCTTACAGATGTCAGCAGCAGATTGCCAGCTTAGCATGTCACAATGTCTTTCAACCATGTATTTGGCAGCATTTAGGTCGCTTGTATTAAGTTCGAATGCCTTAAAGTAACATTTAAAAGCTCTTCCTGGATCCATGAAGTATTTATCGTAAATATAACCCAGTAAGGAATACCCTGGTGAAAATGCTTCAGTAATGTGAATGGATTGCACCAAATGTTTGTAAGCCAATTTAACTTGTATTTCATCACTAGTATATTCGTTTTCATGCTTATAAAGAAGAGCTTTTGCAGCCCTCCAATGTGTTAAACTTAATAATTCGAACCCATGCACATCATCTGCCTTAAAGGTTTCTAAAACAGAGTTAAATGTTTCTATAGCATTATCTGGATTTCCCAAGTGTAGCTGACTCCAACCTAACTCCGATAAGGCCTCGTAGTTATTTGGATATTTATATACAACATCACTTAATAGGTCGTGAGCACCTTGCCACTGGCTTCGTTCAATATAAATTAGACCTTTCCCAAGTTTAGCTTTAGAATTTCCAGGATCATCCTCGAGTAACTTATCGAATAAAGATAATGCAGTTGAATGATGCTTTGGAGCATCAAAATAGGTATATGCAGTTGCATAACATAATATAAAATCTCTTTTACAATTTGGCAAAACAGTCCCTAAATCCCGAAGATTATGAGACACTAAAGTAATTCCCGATTTAATATAGGGAACTACGAAAGCATATTCTTGAAGAACAATAAAATAGTGACAAAAAATACGGTGTGAAAGTACAGATTGCTGGGTATTCTTTATATTGGTAGTTAATGACTCTACTATTTCTGCTTCCGAGATTTTTGGTCTTGTCTGATTGAAGATTGCATCACCAAACTGTTCTAACATCAAGTTTTCGGACTCATCCAAATCCGTCAACTGATTAGCTTGCGTTTGTTCTACCTTGCCGTCCGAAGTTAACAAATAAAACTTATCTGAATCGTATTCTGAAAAATTGGAATAGACCCAAGCACTGAGGATGAGGGCCAGAGGTTCAGATGGAAATTTCTTCAAAAACTTCGCAATCAAATCCATATCTAAGTCATTGAGGGATTCAGAATCTTGCCATTCAAAGTGTAATTTCCAGGCTAGGATAGAGTCATGTTCTACAACAACCATGTCATCAACCATCTTTTTAACATCTTCGTAAAATAAAGGTTTGAGATCTTTAGGCATTGATTTGAGTATTTTAATTCTGTATATCAGCCATTGGTCTTCTAACTTTCTTCTTGCAGCATCATCGTCTGTGACATTTATTAATTGCTCATAAAGGGAATTCAATTCTGACTTACTATATATCTGCCAGGCAATTGAGTTGATTTTAGAAATATAAGCAGGGTCTGAAGTATTACTCTTCAATCTCTCTCGGCTTACAAGTTTAGAAACCTCCTTATTTTCATTCTCGGCAATAGCATTTAATAATTCTTTTAACGCGTCTTTCGAGTTCATCAAATGACGACCTAGTTCATCAGCTAAAGGCATTCCAGGCCTTAAATTCTGCAAGTAAGATAATCGACAATCCTTATGAGCCTTTACAAATGCCTTTATACTATTAACCAGTTCGACTTGCGATTCTTGATGTGCAAGAAGCATTCCCGCATACTGAGCACAGAATTCAAAGTATTCATCGTAAGTAGAGAATTCCTGGATATTAACAGCCCCTTTGAATAGAGCAAACATCCCCTTCCATGCCAAAAGGCTACCTGGATCTTTATTTATGGCCTGTTCGTAATGATGTTTGGAAAACTTTAATGAGTTTTGCATTGAATATGCCTTTCCTAACAATACGTGTGCAAAATAATTATCGTTTTCCAAGTTCAGCACACTGTTGCAAGCTTCAATCGCTGCCATACAATCCTCTGATACTAGCGCCCTCTTAGCATCCTTTAGATACTGCTTCACGGTTACAGCCATCGTTGTCAGCCGCTACTTTTCACAGTCTTTGAAGATTCCTGCCTTAGCATGAATATCATTGTCGAAATACGATTGTCAAACCCTGAAAATGTTTTTCGATCTGAGTTTGAAGCTTGTGAAGTAGATGAAACACAAACACCGACCAACAACCATACATTATTTATAACATAACAGGCGGAACGAACAAGAATACTATCATGAGTCTGAGCAACAGCAAGTCTGTCACATTTGCCCACTATACTCAAGATCAAATTAAGAGTTTGAAGGATGCTTTCCAACTAATAGACGACAATGGGGATGGAACGATCTCGAACATTGATTTAGATAAAATATGGCAAGCGTTGGGGAAGAAATTGACACAAGACGAGATAACCAATATGTTATCGCAGCAAGATAATGGAGAGCTGACCTTCCCGGCTTTTTTATCAGTAATGAGTAGCAGCCTTGGATCCATGCCTGATCAAAGTTACATAAAGGACGCACTTCAAATATTTAGTAAAGAAGGTGATCTGGAGTTGAGTTGCGATGCAGACGAATTAAAGGAGTATTTAGAAATGACTGGATTCATTGGCGAAAATTTATTCGAAAAGTTGTTAGGCAACTTCATATCTCAATCGATCACGGGGCAGAGAATATTTAAGGGCAGGCGTTTCTTGGAAGCTGTAGGAGAATAAGCAAACAGACTATTGGAATCAGTTCACTTCTTTATAACAATTATTGGACGGGTTTGGTTCTCCTTTTATCTTGTTATAGTTTGTTAACAGCTAAATTATTATACAAGAGTTTATATCCTTTAATAAATGATGAAAATATGATTATACTAGGGGTTGGTGAATCATAGCCATTATGTTTCCTCTACATGTCCAAAATCAGTTCCTCCACAGACCAATCTTCGAATGAACCATCTGGTAGATATCTTCTAACAACCAATGGAATTTTCTTTTCAGCCAGCTCCTTCATAGCAATTCTCATAGGATCAGTTTCACCTTCCAGATCGACAAACACAGGAGCATTCATGGATATTTGTAACGCCCTGGTACCCAAGATCCTAGCTCGTTCATACTTTGTCATATATGGCGTGGTAGTTCTTTCCTCTTTAGGAATAGCTTTTTCTTTTAATGTCCTTCTTCTATGCTGGTCCTGCTGTTGAAACTCTTCTGGACCAATCCCACCAGCTACAACTGTATTCCCATTAGCATCCTTAGTCTCACCATCCTGAAATACAGCATCTTGTTCGAATTCGTTGTCCGAAAAGTGTTCTTGTTCAAACTCTTCATAGTGTTCAGGTCCATTATTGAAGCTATACAAAGAAAAGAAGCATCGTTAGTAAACAGAAAAAATGAGAAACTCAATTAAACATAATTCTCAAACATACGCTTCTTCGTAGTCCGACATAACTGCTTCTATTGGTGTTATCGCAAGTACTCAGTTGCTGTGATGCCCTACAAATCAGTGCTTTTTACAACGTTTTAAGCATTTGCCAGTCTTCCAAGAGAAAACTTAAAAATTTTGCACATCATTAAACACGAAAACTAAGAATCCGATGAGAAAAGGCTGTGAAGATCTGTCGATAGTCTTCAAAGGAGGTAACCCTTGCAGCTTGAGGCTCCGGTGAAACTATTCTTCTGTGGTCTTATTTTCTTACCCATCTTGCTATTGTGCTTCGTGATGCTATGCAGTGTTTGTGCTGACGAGGTTTTGGTTTATTGCATTATATAACATTTTCCGTGATAATGACATTTTGAAAAGTCATCCATCTCATCGCCTTTAATTATGCATAATATATGATAATATTCAGTCTGTTTTAAATAAAAAAACTTGAGAATAAACTAGGAGAGCTGCTAACTTTGCTTATATGGATGCCAGTGAGCTTTTAGGGGGGTTCACGGATATTCCTCTAAAGGAGATACGAGATATTACACTTTCAAGGTCAAGTTCAGCTACTAGTTTGTATTCTTTGTCGAGCGTGCTTTCAACTAGTTCATCTTGCAGAAGAAAGAACTACTTCTGTGATTACGAGGGCTGTGACAAGTCATTTAATAGACCTTCTTTGCTCACAGAGCATCAAGTATCTGTTCATCAGGGTATTAAACCATACAAATGCACTGAATGTGACCGAGCATTTGTTAAGAAATCTCATTTAGAGCGACATTTCTTCTCCCATTCAGATAAAAAGCCATTTTCATGTTCTAAATGTGGGAAAGGTGTAACGACTAGGCAGCAGTTGGCACGGCATGAAATTACGCATACGAAATCGTTTGTTTGTACCTGGGAAGGCTGTAATCAGGCTTTTTACAAACATCCACAACTGAGGTCCCACGTACTATCAGTACATGAGAAGACATTGACCTGTGGGCATTGCAGCAAAACTTTCCAAAGGCCTTACCGTTTGAAAAATCACATATCGAAGCACCATAATCCGAATTGTGAAACTAAATACCAATGCAACTTCCCGTTGTGTACTAAAGCGTTCAAAACATGGTCGACCTTGCAGCAACATATTAAGGATGATCATCCAAAACTTCCATGTGCTATTTGTGGGAAGCAGTGTGTTGGTGAAGTGGGGTTATCGATGCATATGACCATTCATGATGAATCTTTGGTGTTAAAAAACTGGAAATGTTCAGTATGCAGTGATCTCAGTTTTGCCAAGAAGGCTGATTTATTGGCTCATTACATGGATTCACATAAAAATGAGATTCCTTCAGAAATTTTGGAACCCCAGATAGAGGATCATCCAATGGCAGATATAGAACCACCTAATAGTATAAATGTTGAACATATTAAAAATGATAACGGCGATTTATCACTTCGCAAGCCTAAGAGAAAGCGACAGATGTCTGAACTGGCCAGCATTTCTAATGAAGTTAAAGTGATGAAATTTATTGAGTCAGGGCGTTCTGCATTAACTCTTTTGTTAAATACTGCAGGTAAAAAGTGGGTTTGTCCTTACCTTGGATGCAGCCGGGTATTTAAATCTGTGGATAAATATGAAACTCATACCAGCAAGCACAAAATCCATGAGTTGAAGATGAAGCTCTTAGAAGACAAGAAAAATGGTTTCAAGGTTATAGAAGCTGAAAAAAACAGTAAGAAGGCAACTGCGGGCGGAGCTTCTTCTGAGAACGCAACTCATAACGACTATTCGTAATATTTGAAATTAGGTTTTACCTATTTATAGATTGTAAAAAATGTAATTGATCTATGTATATAAAGTTAAATATACATTCGCTTTAAGTCTAAGAAACGTGTCTATTCCAAAGTACCCTCCGTACTACCATCGTTTTTTGACTTTATTATGAAGTTAGTTGATTATCTCATGAATCACATTTATTGGCTGGAGAGATTCATATCACTCATAAAGAATAGCAAGTCGTCATCATCATCACCTCCACTTGTCATATTATTCTGATCATGGTCCTTCTTGTTTAAACTTGGCTGATTAACATGTGACGTACTGATACTTGCCTTATGTAATTTGGCATGTGCTGGAGTAGCCATGGTAGTTGGGCATGAAAAATTTGAAATAGGCTTAAAAGGTAGTGAATTTCTATTATATGAGGAAATACTTTTGATTGATTGAGGTGATATAGATCTCAACCGGATCCCCCCTGCATTGCTTAGATGGGATCTGCTTAATAAAATTTCCTCGTCTTCATCATCATCATCTTCAATAATATCTTCCTCTTGACCGGTATAGGAATGACGTCTTGATTCAGAGAAGCTACCAGTTCTACTTGATATTAATGACTTTAATCTTTCCGTAGAGTTCTTTCGGCTGGCAAGTTCTGTTTGGCTAGGATTGCGACTTTGTGATAACCTCATCGGAATCGACGAATATTGAATAGAAGGGGAAAATGAAGGAATGGGGGAATGCGAATTGGATCTGTATCTTACTTGTGGAGCATGTGATGGTTCTAAAGAGTGGCTCATTGAAAGGTCCTCACTTAGAGTGTCGTTATTGGATTTCATTGAATGAAAACGGATCAAAGAACTAGATATATCGGCTGTTGTCCCATATAATTTCTTTAAGTTCAACTCTTGTTTATCCTCTAACATTTTAACAAAGTCTAGCAATTCATCGGATCCTCGATCGGTAGATTTCGAAGGTTTGTGCATGGACCTTTCCAAGCTCTCAGAGCACCTTATACTGGAATGACGACGAATCCTCCCAAAGGAAGATGAGTATTTAGAACCACCACTGCCGACACTTGATGGTTCTACGGAGGGCTGATCAGCTATAGGTGTAGATACGGACCCACTACTTGATCTCTGGGCCCTTAATGTGGCAACTGCAGATGACCCGGAGGGATTTCTGGCTAGAGCAAATGAACCACTACCAACGGATCCTGCTTTAAATGGCTGAATTCTAGATGATGAAGACTTTCTTTGAGGAGAAGGCTCAGTGTTGACATTACCACTATAAACAGTTTGAGGAGAAATAGACATGGACCTATTACTATGCACTGAGACTCTTCTTAGTGAAGACAATGCTGCGGTGCTAGATCTCCCTTGTGCATCAGCAACAGAGCTGCTGCTGTAGTTATTATTACCAAATATCTCTTCATTATCGTTGACGCAGAAATTACAGTCACGTCTGTAAGAAACGGTTATTCGTAGGGATCCAAAATTCGTTTTTATAGGCGTGATCTTTTTCTGTTCCAAGTGAGACGCAACATTTGTTTCGTTAATGACATTTGTGTACGTTGCGATTATATTTCTGCTTAAACCCACTCTACCCTTTGATAGAATGGGCTTTGAACCGTCTAACACACGTGTTCCTATGTGAAGTAACGAACTAGCAGAATCTGATTGGTTTGAGGGCTTCCTAAGGACAGAATATAAGTCATTAGCTGGCAGTAACTGAGTTAATGTGTATAAATAACGGAAAAGCAAAACCAATTGCTTATATATCTCCGCAGGGCTATGTGCATCCTCCTCTAATTCATCTTTAGTGCTGGTGTCAAGTTCGATGAGCCACCGTTCTAACATGATCTCGGATTTTTTCCCTCCCTTACAGACATTCCATGGGTTACCATCCTGATCCTTCAATACAACAGAATGGGCAGTTGTTAACCGCCTCAAATCAAGATACAACTCTATTACCAGAGGCGGTAGTTCACGTTCACCATCAAAAGTAGTCCAAGGTTTAGTTTCTTCCTGTATTTCTCTATTTTGCAAAGCGCTGATGTTAAAAGATGTGTCTGTCGGTGCGTTATCGACACCTGTGTCGATATCAGTCAACAATTTAGATTGGGATATCAAAAGTGTAGCTTTTAGAAAAAAGCTGTTAATAAGCTCTATAACCTTTAGTTTAGATTCGGAGGACATTTAAAATCTGCTGATTTGGCTCATTTGAGTTGAGACTTTATGCGAAGATAGTAAATTAGGAATCTTCTTCGAAATGAAACGCCTATAGCTTAGAGTATCTATCGATGGAGGGTACCCTACGTGGTTCGGCAATTAATTTAAGAGCACTGAAACCTGATTTTTGCTAAGAGAACTTTCTCTAAATTAGAAGAAGCGTCTTGATGATACTTCTGAAGTAGGCTTCCTTTGCACGTTTAAAACCTCTCTTGTATCTCGTATTTGGCGTATCCCCTAAAGAACCAACAAAGGCGAAACGCCTCCTTTAGAAGACCTAAATCACGTGCCTGAAAACAATGAACAAAGACAGTAATCAAGCAATATATGTGTTAGAGAACTATTTGGAATAATAAGAAATACCGTATGTAAATCGTATATATTCTGAACTGGTAGAGCTTCTGTATAGATGTGCGTAAAGCCATATTTCGGAAAGATGCGCACGCAATCTATGAAATGGCATTTGCTCACAATATTATATGAGGGCGGAGGTATCAAAAATTTTCATATTCACTCCACAAGTCGTAGAAAAGATCCAGTAGGCAGCCGCTGGACCAAGACTGTGTTGGGCTAGAATCGTGACAGAACTGGCCATCTTTGTTGGTGAGTTCTGTTAGACCTGCCCAGGGGCTTTCAGCTATCCAGTTACGGTGACCGTCCAATCTGCGTGACAACTGATGATAGAGAGAAGAAGAGATTTTTCTCTTTGATACTAGTGCCTTTGAGGTTGCTTGGACGTTGAAGTGATGGTAAGCCCGTAAGAAAAAACCGGTGCACCAGACCCATTCAGGACCTTGGTGGTAGTTTCTGCCCTTTGCCGTGTGTGCGTTATATGAGTCTTCGCTGTTTACGTAATATGGATAATAATCGGAGTCACTGGGGTCGAGGGTTACCATACCAATGGGGCCTCTAATGAAGTTGTCCGCTATTTCTAGGGCACCCATTGCAAATTCTGGAGTGAAGAGTTCTGGTGCAACGGTCATTGCAATGGCAAAATTAGGGCGTAGTTGATAATCTTCATATGGTTTACCGGTCCCAAACAAATCTTTGTATATACCACGTCTATTAACAAGGATAGGATTTATTTCGTAGTCGGAATCTCTGGAAGGATCCTTCGGTATGTAAAAAAACCTCTCAAAGTTGTTTTGCAATAGTCTGTTCCATTCTTTGAATGTAATCTTAGAATTATCTGATCGGACTACCTCTTTGTATTTGAACAACCCACGTTCATTTAAATCTATGACGAATCTTAGTGCGCTCTTCAACAATCCATTTATTTCAATAGCTGCTCCATTTCTTGGTGTGCCAGGAACTCCGTAAGTGCCTGCCTTCTTGCTCTCACCCATTTTATCCATCCAGGTTCCACAATTGTCTTGAGACCCTCCATGGATAAGACCAGTGTCCCAGTCAATAGTTACTTCCACGTTGAAACCATTGTCCTTCATAACTCTGTCTAAATCTGGACCGGCATTTGCTTCACGATACTTTATACCCCTTGCATGCCTCGCAAAAATTTCATAGATTATGTCTTCAACCGAGGATACGTGTGTGAAGCACTCTGGGTCATCATAAGGAATATATCTGTCATCTAATGGAAACCTTCTAGTGACCTTTTCATTCAATATTTGTTCGCCATCCGGAACAATTGTGATATAATCCTGGACAGACTGTAAGAAAAACCATGTGGCGTCGCGCGCATTGTATCTTGGTTCTCTGCCAGCTGCGAGAAGGTTTGGAATCAAACCATGCTTCAACGTTTTTGCAAAGCCTAGAATATGCGCTTTAGCATCATTTACTCTACCTGTAATAACCAAAAGGCCTCTCAATGAAATAAAGACATCTCTACCCCAACATCTCATATGTCCGGTGGAAAAATGAGGCAATCCTGCTGCCATTGAGGGAACGTTTATGTCAGGATATAATGAAGCAGACTGAACTTTAGAAACCAGTTGAATCGACATCATTGCCAATCTTTGTACAAATAAAGTGGCGCAGCTAATGTGCTTGGGCATCAATGACATTGCCCTGCAACGGCACGCAGCGTATGCGACACCTACAACTAAGGCAAAGTATCTAGGAATTAAGTAATAAGGCAAAAGTTTCACCCTTTCAAAACGCAATCTTAACCATTCTTTGATTTCAGAAATACCTGCATTTTCAGCATATTCGTTTAATCTATCCACCATGTAATCCATTGCCCAATGACCGTTTCGAAGGTGTTCACTTAGTGGATGAGCTAAATCGTTACGAAATATCACATCCTTCAGGACAGAAACCCATCCTTGTAAACCACAATAGCACAGTTCTCCATAATTTGGAACATAATATACGCCAATGCGTCCAGATGTGATATCTAGCTCTTCTGCGTTGCATCTGTAAAGGATTGTGTTTAAACTGTACAAATTTAAATTTTCGGTAGCTGAGACAATGCCGGATTTAATGAATTGATCCAGATCTTTATCAAAACCGAGTTGGGTAGTCCTAAACACGGCTATCGACCCTTTAGGGAAATATTCTGGTAAACTGATAGTCGAGACATTTTGTTCAGAGTCGTATTTAACCACAAAACCATCGAGTTTGTTTAGTCGCGTAGGAATACCATGTATGACGCTATCATCTTCAGCAGGTACATCACCAATCTTTTCCAATGAGTAACTGAATTCCAACTTACACTTTATACTGGATAAAGTTATGTCAGGTAAAGTTTGCTCCTTACCATCATCGAAAAATTTTGTTCTCGCAATCAAGAACCACCCGTCCGGACTTTTTGCATGGGTTTTGTGACAGGTGATATACTGCCAATCGTGATGTAGATACATCTCAGAGTCCTCGATACTATCGCTGTTAGCAACCATCAAAGATCTAATTTTATTCAACTTGGATCTTACATTCGATATGCCATCACCATGCTGAACGGAATACGTTCTGTTCTCTTGTACCAAATCTAGTTGATGAGGATAAACCTCATCATATCCATATACTGAACCGATAGCTGAAGAACAGAATGAAACCAATAGAGCTGTTGGTAGCGTGTCTTCCAAAGTTCTTCTCTGGTATGGCGTTTCATTATCATGCGTGCAATCCATAAACAATGCATGTGGCGAAGTAGCAGTTAAAACGTTTGGAACCGCATATGAAATACCTTCTGGGTTGGCATTCTGCTGAATAAAACCAAATTCAGGGAGGGAAATATCATCTTTGGGTAGTTGAGCCGAATAGGGGAAGTCATCCAGAGGCATGTAGTGGTAAGAACCAATGGGCTTACCACCATATCTGTGAACAATACTTGATAACTCCTCTTCAGACGAAGCTTGCATGGCCTCCCTAATCAAGGATGAGATAGCCAATCTTTCCACAAACAAGCAGTCAAGCGCCTCATTCCCGGTAAAAAGTTCTGCCGTAATATACAAGTTTGGATTTACTTTCCTTGCTAGATCCAAAAAGTATTCACCGACATGCAAAGGTGTCGAATGGCAATTATCAATTCTGAAGCCGTCAAATATTTCTGCATTCAAAGTGATATACTTTGACATCCTCTCCCATAAATACGGAGAGTCTTCGGGGCCATTTCCATATCTCAACTTAACACAATCGCTCCAAATAATGACTTCTCTTCGTAAGTATGCTCTAGAGTCACTTGAGGCAAAATCGACCAACGGATTACCATTCCATATCCAACCATTGTTTGCAAAGGAATATTCCTTTCCGTTTTTTGCAGTGACCCTTGTGAAATAGCATTCAGTGAGGGGACATTCCTTGGTTATTTTTCCGAGCTGCGGGCCGGTTGGGTCAAGTCTTAAATAACGGATTCTATTATATAGCTGCTCCAAAATTGCTGCTACATCCGTATCATAATCTTTATAGAGCGGTAAATTAACTGCATCCAAGATTTTGACCGCCTCCTGCTGTGTCTCTCCTCCCCATGTGGTTCCATACAAACCCTTTAAAATGCTAATAAACTTGAGGATATTGAGCTGATTGGAATATCTAGTGCTTAATGAAGTAAAATTCTTTTCTGCTGCACACGTGCGAACATACTCGGCAAGCTTGGTAAGGTCATATTTTATATCCTCAGGGACTTCAATATCTACATCATCAGTTGCATTCCATTTGGCAGGCACTTCAGCCAACGTCTTTTGCACATTAATAACATAGAACTCCCACAATTTTAGATGATTTAATACATGGGTTTTGATTCCATCAATTACATGCAACAAATCACTTGTTGATTTTATAATTATAGGGTAGCCTAATTCCTCCATGTTATCACTGAACTTTATCAATTCATGATCCAGTTCCATGGCAGAGATCAATTGTGGAGCAGTCTCCATGTTATACGCCGCTTCAGGGTGGT
The DNA here is from genome assembly GCF_000235365.1 of Eremothecium cymbalariae DBVPG#7215. Lineage (NCBI taxonomy): Eukaryota > Fungi > Ascomycota > Saccharomycetes > Saccharomycetales > Saccharomycetaceae > Eremothecium > Eremothecium cymbalariae. The sequence goes on along the minus strand of NC_016450.1, from coordinate 1,580,461 downwards.
CCAGCAGCCAGAGGGAATCGCTAGCAGTGTGGTTAAAAACAACATCAGTCATGGTTAAAATTCCATACTCCTTGTGCAACTTGTTCACCATCTGTATTACATCATTCTTGTCCTGAAAAAACGTGGGGTCGAACTGCAATTGATCGAAAAGCGAATACGGTGAATCTGATTTCCCCCTTTTCTGAAGAGGAGTGAAATGAATCATATTATATCCTTTTTCTGCAACTTTGCTAAACATAGCCGACCAATCATTCTTATCAATCCACTTAGACACAAGCGTTTGCACAGAAAGACTACCCATAGGCAAATAGCGATCCCCAATATATAATGCAGGAGGTACTATAAAATAAAACTTCCGAGTCGTATCTAACTTGTCTTTATCACCCTTAAACGATACGTAATAACAGTATGATCCAGGGACGAAAACATTCAGATCCACATATGCATCCTGATGAAAACTCGTCCTGATCAGATGCTTATGGAACTTACTCCTAATGAACTCACTCCCACTATCAAGAGGACAATTAGTCCACACTAATCCATCCCGCGATATTGGACACCCTGCAGCTATCACCAACCTCACAGTGAACAACGGATCCACGTCCCTCTTGTTCTTCGGAAATGGAACGCTGGGCAAAACCAAAACCCCTTTACCGTTAGAACAACTCTCCACAGGTTCACCACCATCTCCAAGTCTCAATAAAAATCTCCTCATACTATCTCTAATCTACTTTGAATAGCACCAGAGAACTCAATTATTTTAAGAAAACGGCCTCTTTTGGTCTAATAGCAATAACCCTAAATCTTATGACCTTATAATAAAAAAAAGTCCTCAAATTCTAAAGAATATAGCAAAAATAGAAAATCTTTACCAGAAGATTTGCACTTGTTGAACTCAATTTATTCAACTAACAGGGGGGAAGGTTTGATTGAAGAGAATCTATTGGTGCATCATCCGATTAGAGGACTCAACATTGGAGTTTTGAAGAGGATCTCTCGTTAAGGGATGTTAGGTGCGAAAATCGGATTTTGGCTAAAAAAGAGTTTCTGGAGTCATAAGGAACGACCGATGATTCCAAGATCAAAAACGGAATCGAATATAAGAAGGATTTGGTTTGGAAGTTGGTGATGTGGAACAGGAGGTGTTGGGTGGTGTGTGTGTGTGTGTGTGGTTTTTCTATATATGCAGGATGATGTTATATGATGCATGTCTAAGAAAGGGATACATGTCTAAGAAAGGGATGATGTTTATCATAGTTCAGGTTTTACAACATAACTACAGGAAGAGGAGCCGTTATGTATGTTAGAGAGAGAGAAGTGAATACACCTCATATCCAGCATGGGTGGACAGCAGCAGCCGCAGCGGGGAATAGAAGGTTATGTGTAGTTATAAATATCACGTGACCATATGGATGGAAACAGAAGGCGAGATGGAAAAACATCACCTCTTTGGCAATTGGAATGGACCGGCTTACGGTAGTGGTGGTGGTGGTGGTGGTGGTGGTGGGGGAGTTGCTTGGAGGGGATTGATTAGAACTGATAAGCGACTAGTTCATATAGAATACGGGAGACAACAACCACGAATAATACGATAGCGACGGTCAAGTTGACAACACCGAATTTGAAGATGTACAATTCCTTTAGCTGTAGGATATACTGAACAATAACTTTACTAGAAAGCTTCGATTCACCCTCGGTCCTAACACCAAACGAAAAGGGAATTTCGCCGATAGGATTATTGCGGGGCAGAGGTAATTTCACCAATAAGTCCAATGCAACCTTGAATCCTTGCGGGTTGATTCCTCTTGCGTCCTCGTGAAGCAAATACTTCTTTTGTAAGCCAAAAAAGCCGGACATAGGATCTGAAGCAGTTGTCAATGGTCTGGCTAGCATCCTGGCACCAGTGGAAATAACCCTTCTGTATAGAGGCCAGTCTTTGTCAATACCGACGCCAGGAGCATATCTAGTGCCCAAAACAAATGGATATGTTTTCAACGCATCTAACAATTGAGGCACACTTTCTGGAGGGTGTTGCAAGTCAGCGTCCATACAAATCACGTAATCTCCCTTTGCTTCGTAAAACCCTCTCAAAACAGCGCTGGAAAGCCCTTTTTCGTTTGTCCTAACAATTATACGCACATTGTACCCTTGCTTAGCCAATTCTTCAACTTCTTCTACAGAACCATCTCTTGAGTTGTCATCCACAAATATCAACTCAGTTTTCTTGGAGTCCTTATTGCCCAACGCAGCAAATAACCTTGTTGTCAAAGGCCTGATGTTCAATTTTTCATGGTAAGCAGGCACAACAACTGAACTTTCAACCGACATTATATCTATACCTTATATGAGATCCTGAACTGACAAGCAAATCCCGCTATGAATTCCAATTCCTTGTATTAAAACTAGTTGGTAACCATGATGTCGTGGCAATACCAAAAGGTGCCCATTTTATTTTTATGTTCTTTTTAAGGCGGCGCAGAAACGTTGCGTTACCCGGTGTCTGATGAAATCCCCATCTGGCAGCCAGGTTTCAGGCACAGCATAAGCGGCGAAGCCGTGCGACTTATAGCAGCTATGGGAGGGTCGAACGGCCGATTTGGCAAGTTTATATCTATTTAGGGTGATATATATATATATGAGGAATGAATGTTATGCTACAGTGTTATACGAAGGATTTATTCTGTCGGCGGTTCTGCTTTCGAAAGATCTTCTCCTATCCATAGCACATTATTGCAGCGGATGAAAATGTCGCCGACGACGCCCTTGGAAACATCGCCTACAAATTCTTCAGCTTCGGTCAGCTGGATGTTGAAGTAGTTGTCTGTGGAGACCATCTTACCTTTATACTTTGTATTGTTGAACTTTAGAGTAACCACAATGTATTTATCGACTAGTTGGCGTAGAAATGGTTTGGGGTTGGTAGGTGTAAGCTGGGGGGAAGAAAAGCAGTTAGTACCACAGGGACAGGGGTAGTTGCATTAGAGTTCTAGTATATCATACCTCAGGCATTTATCTATTGGAAGTTTTCTGTTGTGTGGGGTAAGTTCTGAATAGATGATAGAAGAACTCATTAGAGATCTAGATTTCTGCATAACGCTGATGTTTAGACGATTCTCAAAGTAATGATACACGGTGCGATGAGCGATGTCAGACACAGTAATAAAAGTTGTTAGTGTACTAAACAAAGTAGATTTATAGTGTAACTTTGCGTAAGATTGCAGGAGAGGAGATATGTCGAGGAATATGGGTTTGGGGAATGCAGCGTTCCCCCCCTAGGTCCAGCAGCTTGGCGTGTTGTTTCAGTAAGCGACACTTTTTCAGTTCGAAGGGGTTGTGACCTAATCATTCCGATATCTATACTATTAAAGATGTCCCCGTATGTACTAGCAGAAGATATAATCTCATACATACATATATACATACATACATATATGTAATTTTGTGCATTATATCCTATAATTGAGTTAGTTGTACGTCTAACTTTGGGTTACCGTTGTCGTATTCTATTCTCAACATAGACCAGCACAAGTCGACAACAACGGAAGCCAGAGCTAAGGCATAGACCAGGGAAATTGCGTAGAAAAAGTTACTATTTCCCGATCCTAAATCAATCCATAAATGGTAGAATATAGGTGCGAGGACAATGGCATGAATGAAGAGCAAGATGGATATAATGGAATATCTGAGATAGACAAATAACGGTTGAAAAAATGGAACAAAACTCAAAAAAAACCCACCATCACCCAATGTAGGGTATGGCTTGGTTAGCGTCACCCACCCCAGACATAGAATAAATGCATAAAAAGGTTGTTTGTAGAACCGAATGCTGAATGGGGTAATGAATGAAATAGCGAAAATGTTGAATACGGCTTTAAAAAATGGGATGAAGAATTCAAACATTTCTATGAAGAAGTACCACCACAAGCCTAAATTGGGAATTAGTCTACTAAAGGTGACGACAACACCATAGGTAGACCTTAGGAAATTCCAATTCTCATTATTAATTTTGTAGCTGGCTAGTAAATACAAGCTCAGAGAAATAATAATTGTAATGACCGACTGCAACCTGCCCCGTTTTAAAATAAATAACATCGGAATAGCTAGGAAGGAAGCATAGAAAGACAGGTAACCAGCAACTGCAATTGAAACAGATGCCAGGAACACATTACCCTGTAGTGCGGCAAGCAACGCAGTAGATATTGCTAAGTTTGTAAAGGTCACGGTAGATCTGCTGACACACGACAGTAACACCAGCGGGTTAGCGGCATATAAAGCCCCAGGGATCCAATTAGGCATTTTGAGTTGAGCACTGAACTGCTTGCTCATTAACATTAACTGATACGCAATTACTGCATCAATACCAGCATATAATAATGAAATCAACGAATCTTTGGTCACAACAGACATTAATGCAACGAGTAAAGGAAGATGGTGCACAACACCTCCATTGTATACAGGCAGATCATTCTGTAAAAGAAACACACCCTCCTGCAGCGATCGAAAACTCGTTACCGGGGTAGAAAACTCAACCGCTTTATCTAGCTGCTGTTGTAAAGATGGAAATAATAGGGAAACCAGTAGCCTCGTTGTAAGGCATCCAAAGATAACTTGCTTCTCTCTCGAATTCATACCGCTCAACGAACCTAAATGTACAGCAACCCCTTGAGAGACCGATATACAACCGCTTAAAATACAATGATCTATATATCTAAGATCACTTTCTTAATGCTTTACAATTTCCTTGTAACGTTCTTTTTTAAAACTATTAATACCGTTACTACTACCATGATTTTCACGCTGAAAGCCACGCATTCTCCCATTTAAAAAAGGTACATGTGCAGGATGTTCGCTGCATAAGGTAGATCCTTCAAACTGATATCCATATACAAATAGCCGTAATATCACAGGCTATGACACTGTCTTGCCCATATAACTTGCACTTCTGTACTGCTTGAAGGCTTTTTGTAGGGGATCATTGTTCAGCACGTGACCAGTTCCCCGCGATCTTTTTTAAAAAATCATAACAGACGACCTTTAGAAACAAGTTTTACTTCCACGGTGGCAAAACTAGGACGTCTGTAGTGAACAAACAAAAGTAGAATAGCATTGACTAGGTTTCGTTGCATATAGCGATATTAGGAGCTCCAAGGTGAAGCAGCAACGTTGATCCAAGTTTTAATATACAATTCTGTAGATTAAGATGGATTTTGAGCAGAATGAAGACTTTAATGGGATCCGTTTCTCCTGGAACGTTTTTCCAGCCTCTAGAACCGATGCAAACAAGAACGTCGTCCCTGTAGGGTGTCTGTACACGCCATTGAAGGAGATTGAGGATCTTTCTGTTGTTGCGTATAATCCTGTTGTATGTGGGGGCCCAAATTGTAAATCGGTTTTGAATCCATACTGTGAGATTGATGTGAGGGCCAGTTTGTGGGCTTGTCCTTTGTGTGGGACGAGGAATCATTTGCCGCAACACTACGTTAATATAACACAAGACACGATGCCTTCGGAATTGAGTTCTACCACAATTGAGTATATTACCAATAGGCCGGTTCAGATTCCTCCTGTTTTCTTTTATGTTATTGATGTTACTGCTGAAGAAGAGAATTTGCAAGCCTTAAAAGATTCAGTAATTACTTCTCTATCGCTTTTACCTCCAAACGCGTTGGTTGGGTTGATTACTTATGGGAAGGTGGTTCAGTTGCACGATCTGTCGTGCACGGCCATTGATAAATGCAATGTTTTCAGGGGCGACAGGGAGTATCAGTTACAACAGTTAATTGAAATGTTAACAGGTGAAAAAAATGGAGGTTCCATGCCTGCTGGCTCCCAATCTAAGATTACTCCTTTCTCGTTAAGCAGATTTTTCCTTCCACTAGAACATGTTGAGTTCAAGTTGACTCAGCTTTTGGAAAACTTGAAACCAGATCAATGGGGTGTCCCACCTGGCCATAGACCGTTGAGAGCTACCGGTGCTGCTTTAAATATTGCCACATTGTTACTTCAAGGGTGCTATAGACATGTTGCAGCTCGTATCCATCTATTTGCCTCTGGTCCTGGTACTGTTGCTCCGGGTATGGTCGTGTCTTCTGAATTAAAGGACCCATTGAGATCGCATCATGACATTGATTCCGATTCTGCGAAACATCACAAAAAAGCATTCAAATTTTACAACCAGTTGGCTGAAAGGGCTGCTGAAAATGGGCACACAATTGATATCTTTGCAGGATGTTACGATCAAGTTGGTATGTCTGAGATGAAAAAGTTGACCGACTCCACTGGTGGTGTTCTATTGTTAACTGATGCGTTCTCTACAGCAATTTTCAAGCAGTCTTTTGTCAGGTTATTCTCAAAGGATGAAGAGGGTTATTTGACTATGGCTTTTAATGGTTCAATGTGTATTAAAACCAGTGCTGACCTAAAATTGCAAGGTTTGATTGGCCATGCTGCGCCATTGAAGGCAGATGCTCCTAATGTAAGTGACTCAGAAATCGGTATTGGTGGAACGTGTACCTGGAAAATGGCTTCTTTAAGTCCTCATCATTCGTATGCTGTTTTTTTTGAAATTGCGAACACTGCTGCCGCTGCCAGTATAATGGGAGACAGACCAAAATTGGCATACACCCAATTTATTACGGCATATCAGCACGCATCTGGTACTAACCGTGTCAGGGTTACTACCGTTGCAAACCAAATGCTCCCATTTGGTAATCCAGCTATTGCGGCGTCATTCGATCAGGAAACTGCTGCTGTCTTAATGGCCAGGATTGCTGTAGATAAAGCGGAATCTGATGATGGGGCGGATGTCATTAGATGGATTGATAGGACTTTAATTAAGCTATGTCAGAAATATGCTGACTACAACAAAGCAGACCCGGGATCATTCAGGCTATCTCCAAACTTTTCCCTTTACCCACAATTTATCTACTATTTGAGAAGATCACAATTCCTAAGTGTTTTCAACAATTCGCCGGATGAGACAGCTTTCTATAGGCATATTTTTACCAGAGAAGATACTACGAATTCTCTAATAATGATCCAACCAACTTTAACGTCGTTTTCGATGGAAGAAGAACCGCAGCCCGTTCTTTTAGATTCTGTATCTGTGAAGCCTAATACTATTTTATTATTAGACACTTTCTTCTATATTTTGATTTACCATGGTGAGCAGATCGCCCAGTGGAGAAAAGCTGGTTACCAGGATGATCCACAATATGCTGATTTCAAGTCACTACTGGAAGAGCCCAAGTTAGAAGCAGCAGAACTATTAATAGATAGATTCCCATTACCTAGGTTTATTGATACTGAGGCTGGTGGTTCTCAAGCTAGGTTTTTGTTGTCCAAATTAAATCCTTCTGATAGTTATCACAACCAGTCTGCAGCGGGTTCTACCATCGTGTTAACAGACGATGTTTCTTTACAACACTTTATGCTCCATTTACAAGATGTATGTGTTAATGGTCAGAATTGAACCTATCTATTCATGTAAGCTCTTTGTGCCATAGACCTGTGTTTTATTGTAGGATAAGCCTGTTGATTTCGCGTTTTTAAAAGTATCATTTGTTTCATTTTAAAACGTTACTAGATGTAAATAGCAATTATCTATATAACAAAGGAGATGTTGAACAATATATTTTGAATGATGGAACCAAATTCTCATTGAAGAAGAAATGAGTATATCTCTTAAGAACCCCTTTCTGTTTACAATTCCAATATATGCATATCCAACGTAATACCATCCAGTACTACAAAGTTATTTATCGGCGATTTTCGCTTGCCCATTACATTAATTATATCCTGAGCAACCGCCCCACCAATCACTGCAGCAACTGGACAAAACTCCAAACCAATTTGTCTAACAAACTCAGAAATGTAACTATCCTTGATGTTCTCAAACACCACACCTAGTTGTTTGCATACATCCTTTAAGATATTTACAAACTCTCCATTTTCATTTGATCCTTCTTGAGCGGTGTAAAGAAATGACGCTAAAGTTAATGGAAGTACGCTACTCAGCTTTCTCAGTTGTTTGGGAGTGAGCCGATCGTGCAAGATCGGATTTTTCAAAATATCATTAAATGATCTGAAGAAATGTCTAGTAGTTACGATTTCATAATTTACCTTTTCTCCCTCATCTATTTTATCCTTAACCTCAATTATAGTTCTGTTGGATGATACTTTCCCCACTGAAGTAGCTGGAGAGCCAAAACCTTTGGGTATTTCTTCTACCGCATCGAACTCAATCAAATCAACAAAAATATATCCAAAAAGGCCATTTAGTCCACATGCGTAGAATGGAATATTTAACAAACGCCCTATCTCATCCAATCTCATAATTTGTGACGTGCTACAGTCAGTTGCGATTATTAGGTCGAATTTCCTATAGTATTCCCTGCTCTTACTCTCCAAAGATTCTGTGTCAGAATTTAACTCAACCCGAGGATTCATATCTTGCAGCCTATACATTGCACCAGTCAATCGCTTCCGGCCAACATCCTGGCTGGATAAAAAAAATTGGCATTTAGATCTTCCTTAGTAACTGTATGTCCATCCAGGACCGTTAGGGACCCGATCCCACTCAAAATAAGATTTTTAGCTATCTCTCCACCAAGCGCACCAAGGTTCACCAACAACACCATTGCGTTTCTCATTCTGCTCTGTGCCGCCATACCCCACAATCTAATCTGCCTGTCATAGAGTGCAATCTCTTCATTGTTTAATCCTTCATCTTTAAACATTTGGACAACTTTAGCCCCCTTATAGGTATCTGAAGTAGAACTCTTGTCTCTTATGTGTGCTTTCAGCTAGTCAAGTTGTTCGGTACTTTTCTTACTTTTTGGTCAGAATCATCAGAAAGCCAAGAATTTAAACCTTCTTTTCTTACTACAAAGCGGTGGCGAAATATACGTTAAAGACAAGCTGGGTATTTGTTGAGTTGCCCCAGCAAAGAAGTTAGATTGGAGACCTATATTAGGTTTGGATTCACGGTGTTATTATGGATTTATTGAAGATTTTGGATACAGCGCCTGAACCCGCAATAGTCGATGCCAGGACAATGGGTGTATCCGGTGACACATCTGGTGATTACTGGTTACCTGCACCAATGTGTTTATATCAGAAGGAATTGACGGATCAAATTGTTTCTTTGCATTATTCAGATATCTTGAAGTATTTTGAAACGACGGATTACAAGGAAGATGTGGTACTGCAATCCATGAAGACTATGTGTTTAAATAGTCAATTAGTAGCTACTCATCCCTATCTATTAATTGATCATTTCATGCCAAAATCTTTGTTAACAAAGGATATTCCGGTACACTTGGCAGAAACCAGTGGTAAGTTTGCTGTTTTGAGGGATCTGATGAATCTTATTCAGGAGTACGAAACACATACATTGATAGTATGTCGGCCTGGGCGGACTATGGATTTGATTGAAGCTTTGCTACTAGGGAACAAGGTGAATATTAAACGCTACGATGGTCAATCAATTAAATCAAAGCAGAAGAAAACGAGGTTTTCGTGTACCTGTCATTTATTACCGTCGGAAGCAGGGGATGAAAGTCAGTTAATGATTGACCCAAATATTCGTTTAAATCTGATGATTTGTGTTGATCCAACTGTAGACACCAACATACCATATATTCAACGAATTTTAAAGCAGCACCAATCAAAATTTGGGATTAAAAGTATTGTTCCCACAATAAGGTTGGCTGTCATTAATTCAATTGACCACTGTGAGTTATATTTTGGTAAAACTTTTGACCGAAATACTAGAGATTATCTCGTCAATGTAAGCGCAGCAATGGTTGTTCTACGAGATGTGGTTGGAACACTACCCCCTGACTTGAGGCCAATATACTCTCAAAACTTGAGATATCTAGTTGATTGGTTAGATATTCCTGAGCGACCCTGGCCGCTCCCAGACGTTTACCCGATCAAAATTTATACTCCTATGGACGTTGAAAGATCTTTACTGACTGAAGTGAAATACACTCAAACAAATGATACACTAGAGGAGGCATTTTCAATTGGTAAAAAGCGTAATTTTAGATACAATGATAATGATTCTATTGGGAGTAATCCACTAAGTTATTACCAGAATAAGAGATTGAAGAATGACTACATTACAAACCCATTGAGACAGGATATGGCACAGGTCACCGGAATTTATAGTAGTCAGATCATTGATAGTAATATGGATTATCATTTTTCAAGCGGTATTTTAACTCATAAATTGATTCAAGCCATTGGAGCCGCATACGACAATTTAAAGAAACAGAATACCGAGGTGGAACACTTTAGAAATGCGGAGGGAAACCAAAAAAGGCTTCTTGAACTTCATAAGAGCGATCTGTTCGATATCAACAGAAAGTTAAAAGAGTCAACTGAAAAGAGATTGAAGAATGAACTCGAGGTCCAAGGATATCTTAAACAGTCAGAAGCTATGCGCAATAAGATAGAAAATTTGGAAACGGACATAGATAATTTATTCAATGCTCTTTCATCTCGTAAAGGTGAACTGACAAGTGTTCTAAAAGAAACTATTCGAGTTGAACAAGAACTGAAGGGACAGGAACACGCATCTGAGATCAAGTCTGTTGAAACAGATTATATGGTAGGTGAAATAAAAAGAGCTACTGATTCGATTGAAAATAACGAAAAGGAAAAAGAACAGCTGATAGAGGACATTGAAAAATTAGAAAACCTAATTCAAGAGAGCATCATACAGGATAAAAAGCGACATGAAACTACCAAAGGTAAAATAGGATTATTGGAAAGTGATATCGCAAAAGAATGCAAGGCTATTACAGGACTAAAAACTCAAATGACGATCATAATGGAATATTTAAAACAATTGCAAACGCCAAGGGTCAGATCTCCGGCAAACGGAAATAAAATTAAGCATAGAAATCAAGTATAGCTATTTAGCCTAAATTCATTTGTAAAACACGCACAAACTGTCAACTACTAAGTGTCCATTGTTTCACAGTTCGATCCCACCCAGTGCTAAAGAATTTTGAACCGTCGCTAACTAAGTCCACAGAAAGTATCTTATCTGTGTGTCCTTCAAGAGTTTTAATCAACTCCCAGTTATCAGCATTAAATATCTTAAGTTCTCGGTCATAGCCCCCTGAAACCAAAAAGTGTCCGTTTGCTTTATCAAATTTGATATCAAAGGCAACATTCCTGTGGGCTAGTAGAGTACTAACAATGCTCTGTTTTCGTAGATCCCAGATTTTTATAGAACCATCTCCGCTTGCAGTGGCGACCTGATACCCATTTGGCGACCAATCTAGGCCATAAATGGGCTTCTGATGACCAACCAAATTCATTATAGGTTCTCCCGATCTAAGATCCCAGATGAGACCAATGGAGTCTAAGCCGCCACTGGCTAGCAATGAACCGTCCGTTTGAAATCCAAGCGTGAAAACTTCTCTAGAATGTCCCTCTTGTAATTGAATAGCTAGTGCCTTTTCTAAATCCCATAGGATCCATGTCATATCGAATGAGGCACTGGCAGCAAATTTTCCACTAGGATGAAATTTCACTTTACAGACTCTTCCGACATGGTCCTTTAATTCGGCACACGATCCCTGATCTAGATTAGTAATTTTTACAAGATTATCTGCACCTCCTGATAGAAGGCTATTTGCTGTAGGATGCCAGTCCAACCCACAAACTTTACCTGAATGAACATTATCAAAAGATTTTACTATATCCAGGGTATCGCTGTTCAAAACCTTGATGTGACCACCCCAGTTCCCACTGGCAACGTAAACATCATCCTTAGAAACACAGACTTCTGAAACCGGTTTTTCCGCTACTAACTGAGATCCAGCTAATTCTAAAGTTCGCAATTTCTTATTGAGATTTCTTCTACCAGACAGAAGTTTCTTAATGGAGAGATTCTCAGCTATACGCCTTTGACGCAGAAGCCTGGCGTGGGCATTTTCCATTGAATATTTTATAATAGATTTTCGGGACTCTATCAACTGCCAGCTTGCTGGTGTGTAGAATTCCTCTTCTTCTGCTTTACCTTCTCCGAGGTCTTCAGAAGTTTCCGATTGACCTTTTGCATTATATCCAAAGGGTGATGCCTTGAACCGAGTAAGCAATTCATCGTCAGAGTATAAAAGTTCAGCCAGTCTTTCACGCCTGGACAGTTGATCCTCATTTTTCAGTTCCTCTGGCTTGTGCAACCAATTCAACGCAGCCCGTACTTCCTCATCAAGCGTGGGCAGTAAAAACATTCGCTGTTGTCTCTGAAATTCAAGTCTTTTCAAAGCATCTGCAACTGTTTCACCATTATTGCCTATTTTATGATTATGATCAACCTTTATATCATCTAATCCAACCATTTTTCTTTGTAGTTGTACAGTACTAAAAGGTTTGCGAAGTAGTTCTTAGTGAAATTTCAAGCCGTACGCGCTAGTTAGCAGTTTGATAATCTCCCCAAGATCAGTACAAAATGCAGTTGTACATAAATGAACACATTAAGTATATCAAATCATTAGATAAGAAGCAACAGGATTATGAATATTGGCTTACAGAGCACTTGAGATTAAATGGCATTTATTGGGGGTTGACAGCTCTATGCTGTTTGGATGCAAGCGATGTGTTTGACAGGGATGAAGTTATTGAATTTGTGAAGAGCTGCTGGGACTCAGAAACAGGTGGCTTTAGTGCATATAAAGACCATGATGCACACCTAGTTACCACTTTGTCAGCGCTTCAAATATTAGCTACCTATGATGCATTGCACGAACTATCAGATACAGAGGTGGATGCGTGCGTAGAGTTTATTAAGGGAAACCAATTGGCGGACGGTTCTTTCCAAGGCGACCGGTTTGGAGAAGTCGATACCAGGTTCAGCTATACAGCTTTGAGCTCTTTATCAATTCTAGGAAGGCTCACTCCAGAAGTTGTAGATCCTGCAGTTGAATTTATTAAGCGTTGCTACAATTTTGATGGGGGGTTTGGTCTATGTCCAGGGGCAGAAAGTCATGCTGCTCAGGCGTTTACATGCGTTGGTGCACTAGCTATTGTCAACAGACTATCTGATTTGACTGAAGAACAGATAACTACTATTGCTTGTTGGCTATGCGAAAGACAGGTTCCTGAAGGCGGGCTAAATGGCAGACCTAACAAACTGCCCGACGTTTGCTACAGTTGGTGGGTTTTATCAACTTTAGCTATAATAGATAGATTAGACTGGGTTGATCACGGTGAACTTCGTAAATTCATCTTAAAATCTCAGGATCCTAAGGAGGGTGGTATTAGTGATCGACCTGATAATGAGGTGGACGTCTTTCATACATTATTTGGTCTTGCAGGGTTAAGTTTAATGGGATTTGATGGGTTAATTCCTTTAGACCCAGTCTACTGTATGCCACTCAGCGTTACTACGAAATTTCGGAAATACCCCTATATATAACCAACTATGAAGGTTGAACCTATATTCTTTTCTGTTTAGAGCTTTTTTATTTTCGTGATATACATGGATATAATATAATACCTATTTAGAAAGGAACTTCCTCCTTAATTGTCTTTCTTAAGGATGGAATGAATTCCACGTAATGTGCAGTTCGTCTATGTATGAATACTCCAGGATTAATTGTCTTGCACCCATTATATGTAACATCATATTGGCAGGTGGTAACATCACAAATGACCAATGTAGATGGAATTGGTAACAAGTGCAAAGTGTGATCTAGATCCCATATAGTTGGTCTGATTTGTGAGATAAAAGGAGATAAATGCTGTTGATCAAGAAGTGTCTTGACGATTTTCCTAGACTCTTGTACACTAGCTGGAAGTTGATCTCTGGATTTTATGAGCTGACTGATACTGAGATCTGGGTCGTGATCCTCATCTTGTAACTCTTTTTGCAATGTTAGATATTGTTCCATTTTTTCCGCTTCTGTGATTGGGAATATTACATTATTCCTTTTAAACCTAGTGCATATATCATCTCTCGTTAAAAGTATCTCCTGCGATAAGTATGCAACTCTTGTAGGAGTAGAACCCCAAAAAACATGTCTGCATATCCTATTGACTCTGCTAACAAAATTTATAGGGATTTCCTTCTGAGGTAACAATCCAGGGACACCTGAAGTGACCATTGAACTCCAAGGGTCATTGGGCCCGGGGATAAATATGAAAGTGCATTCATTAATTAACCTTTCATAGTTCGATAATAGAGAAGCAAGAGCGTCAAAATTATTCTTATATGTAGTAGTAGAACTGATGTTCTTGCTAGTCATGGAGGGGTGTAAAGGGGTGGAATTGAAAGAACCATTTAAAACTATTACAGTTGGAGGATCAGCGTTCAGAACTTTGAATACTTTTGTCAAAGCGTCGAAGGTATTCACTTCATCTAGGAAAATATTGCCGCCGAGCAACACAAAACGATGATCTGTTAATTCTTTTTCAAGATAGTGTAGTCTAATCTTCAAGTCCCTATCTAACCTAGCAATATAGTGCTCACTGGATAACTCATGTATTCCTAGCATGTCGAGATTGCCTATTGCATCTAGGGTTACTTCTCTTCTTTCACCTGGTGGATGTGTGATCGATGAAACATGAAACATGTTACGCGAATAAATACCTTCAGCTAAAAGGATGCATCCGGGTACATAATAAGAACCCTTCGTTGGAATTGCTTCTGAAATATCCAAGTCCACTTGACCAGAGGGGTCTTCTAACAACCAAACACCTTTAGAATTCTTTCTTAAAACACCAAGTAATAAGAAATTCTTACCGTCACGGCCGAGCAAGTTTTTAATCTGAGTTATAGACATGTATACACTAGATCCCAAGTTTAAATTACTTCCCTTTAACTGATTTTCCAATTGGGCCATGGATGAGAGAGGATTGTAAGTATCGCCGTTTTGGAAGTTTTCATTTCTTAAAACTCTTTCCTTTACGAGATGATACCTTGTTGAAAAAAGAGGAATCCCAGATTCAACTGTTGGGATCTTTAACTTGGATATGAAAGAGCTCTTCAAGTTCTGCATCTCCTTTGGACGCACAAATCGGAATCTCTTCTTCACTGCATCATAGGTAAACCGCTGTTGAGAAAAGGAATTGATAATTTTAAAGTAATCGGACCAGTTTAACTCATCATTGGAAGCAGCAGAAGCATCATTCTCAGCACTATAATTTGCATCATCGCTTAAATCCATAACAACATCACCGGTAATATCCTTCACTGGTTGCAGATCCGGTTGCGTATCTTCTCTTACACTTACAATATCCACATCTTCTGCACTTGCATTTTTTGGCTTTGATTTCAAAAACGCATCCAAAGTTTTCGGTTTTACAGACTCAGGAGCTACCACAGACTTGACACATAGCCTCCGCTGTTCCTGGGCCGCTTTGTTACGCTCAATAAGCTCCTTGATCACTTCTTCAACACCTTGTGCATCAACAAATAATCCACGTTCTTGCTCTCTCCATACCGTAGCAAACTTCTCCAGAAACTTCAAAGATTCAGGGCTTCTTTTCCAAGTCATCCCAAAGGTACTTCCAATAAACTTGGCCAGAGAAGCAAGCCCATCTGACTTAATATTCAACCCATACTTCTTCGACAATAATCTGTACGCCAATGGTCTCAACAATTGTGGAGATATTTCCACAGGTAAAGTACTACCCTTGTCCATAAAGAGCGTCTTTAAGACCTAATAAACTCTTCAAATACCTAAAGATCCAAATAAATATCCTCTCCAAGCTGATCCAACTCTTAACATCATCATAAGGGTACGCGTTAACCCAGAATTATTAGCTTTTTCCAAATAAAATCATTAAAACGAAAACCAAAAACACACGAAAAGGCGAAGCCACGTGATCACAATCCTTGACGTCTTATCCAATAAATTCAGATCGTGCTGATCCAACAATCAGAAGGTGGTGGCAGCACTTGATCCAATCAATTTGAAGCTTATCCTGAGGGAAGAATATCAAACATACAGACTTGTTTTATATATAAACTGCCTTTGTCCAGCTACAGGTAGTCTTGGAAAGAAGTTCAACAATTGACTTTTGCAAAAAACAAAGTTGAAGACCACTTAGACAACCAGAAACCCTATGAACAAATAGGCTGATTGATTAATATAAAAGGAAGTGAAGTTGAGATGTTTCAGCCATTAAAGGATATGATGATGGATATGTGGTCTGGTGACAGCCGAAAGAAGGAGTACGGTTCTTTAGAGGAATGGAAGCAAATTAAACAAAATGACAGGATAGGAAGACCGCGAAGAGCTACAGGGCGTTATAAAGTAACAAAACATTCTGCAGTACACAAAAGTGTATTACCCATACAGCAAAATAGGAGGGATGGGGTATTTCTAAAGCAACAGAGGCAGAGGCAGGAGCAGGAGGAGCAGCGGGATCAGCAACAACAACAAAATGATGAGTCTCCAACGTGGTGGGAGCGGCTAACTTCAGTGTTTAGTTCAGAGCAAAGGGATCTCTATGACATGAAAAATGCGTTTACCAATTATAGATTACCTTTTACAAACGAACATGAAAGCAGAAGGAGACGGGCTACTAATTCGCAGCGTATTGCTAGAAGTGAGACACTTAAAAAACGGATGATGGAGAAGATATATGACGACAAAATGCTTCAACAATTGCGGGAAACAGGAAATCCTAACAAGCGAGCCGAGAGACTTCTGGGGCTCAATCTATCTAATTCAGAGTCCGATCAAGTAGTCTTACTTCAGAATAGGCTACGCAAGCTCGAACAACAATTGTTTGACACTCAAAAAGAATTGGAGATCGCCAATAAGAAGCTCACTTTCGCACAGGAGAAGACAAAACTCTTCGAATCACTGCTGGACGAAGCGAACGTCGACAACGAGTATGTCAAGTCTCGCAGGCGCATAAGTAACCTAAGAACCACTGCAGAACCGCAGCTGCGCTCTTTGTCTCCTTCTCCAAAACGTCCATACCCACTGAATCCACTCTTTACTTCCAGTCCTATGCGCGCCCATAACGCAGATAGTCCAGGCAAACACCCTAACGATATACATGACTTTTACGCAAAATATCCAAGCCTCCCCAAAACAGAGGTCCTAAACAACAAGGGCTCCGCTCCCGACCAGATCAGCAACAGTTCTGAGTCGTTATCCCCCGTCAGAATCGATTACAACAAGTACTCATCTCCTCGTTTAAAATGATATTTGGAAGCTGTAAAAGGTTTTTTGGGGTTTGTTGCGCTCCTTTTGCCCCTTTTAAAATTTTATCACGTTTACTTCAAAGCGATGTATCAATCCTAAAAGTAATAAAGGGGAAGTTATAGGTGATGTTTAAGTTGTGAGTTCTTCTACGGCAATCAAGTAGTTATATCCATTTGAATTACATATCACCTAAAGGACAATTATTATTTTCGCGTGTCAAAAGGGGAAAAAGAAAGCAGGATCGTTCTTTTTTCGATTAACATACATTATACCTCTATGAGCACCGGTGATTTTCTAAATAAAGGCATCGAGTTGATTCAGAAGGCCATTGATTTTGATACTGCGACACAGTACCAGGATGCTTATACGGCATATTACAATGGGTTAGATTATTTAATGCTTGCACTAAAATATGAGAAAAATCCGAAGTCTAAAGATTTAATTAGGGTGAAGTTTACTGAATATTTGAATAGGGCGGAACAGTTGAAGGATTACTTAGAAACTGAAGAAGATAAAGTGAAAAATAAACCTAAAAGAACGGCTGCAGCTTCTACTGATAGTGGTAACGGGTCTGGATCCGAACATGATGATGATGGTGAGGATAAGAAGTTGCGAGGAGCATTATCTGGAGCCATTTTGACAGAGAAGCCTAATGTAAGATGGGAGGACATTGCAGGATTGGAGGGGGCCAAAGAAGCATTGAAAGAGGCAGTTATTTTGCCTGTAAAGTTTCCTCATTTATTCAGGGGGAATAGAAAGCCTACCTCTGGGATTTTGTTATATGGTCCTCCAGGAACGGGTAAATCTTATCTAGCTAAAGCAGTGGCTACGGAAGCCAACTCAACGTTCTTCAGCATAAGCTCCAGTGATTTGGTGTCTAAATGGATGGGCGAATCAGAGAGACTAGTGAAACAATTGTTCAATATGGCAAGAGAAAACAAGCCTTCTATTATTTTCATCGACGAAGTCGATGCATTAACTGGATCTAGAGGAGAAGGTGAAAGCGAGGCAAGTCGAAGAATTAAAACTGAATTGTTAGTTCAGATGAATGGTGTGGGAAATGATTCGACCGGTGTACTAGTATTGGGTGCTACAAATATACCTTGGCAATTGGACAGTGCTATTAGAAGAAGGTTTGAAAGGAGAATCTATATTCCCTTGCCAGACTTGGCCGCAAGAACAAAGATGTTTGAGTTGAATGTTGGCGAAACACCGTGTACATTGACCAAAGAAGATTATAGAACCTTGGGTCAGTATACGGATGGTTATTCCGGTAGCGATATAGCTGTTGTTGTGAAGGACGCATTAATGCAACCAATTAGGAAAATTCAGATGGCTACTCATTTTAAAAATGTTTCTAAGGATCCTAACAAGCATAAACTAACTCCATGTTCTCCGGGTGATAAAGATGCCGTAGAAATGAGTTGGACAGATATCGACGCTGATGAGTTATTAGAACCTGGTTTAACTATTAAAGATTTCTTGAAGGCTATAAAAACTTCAAGGCCTACGGTGAATGACGAAGACCTAAAGAAGCAACAAGAATTCACCAAAGATTTCGGGCAAGAAGGTAACTAATTGGAATCATCGCAGTTCCCAGCAGGATAACGTAATAAATAAATATATAAGATTTCATCACTCTTAAATGTATATTAGCGTATTATTCAAAAAAAGAAAATAAGTTTAACAAAGGCAGTGCTTAACTCGCCCGCGTCCAACTATCCACAATTTATTCATAAACACTGGTGTTATTCTCATTGTCAGAAATCTTGGCACGCTCCACTTGAACCTTGACTATAACAACGTCATCGCCTTGGATAAAACACTTAGCATCTGGGTTTGCTTTTAGCAGTACATGTTCATAAAACTTGGACTCATCAGAATCTGGTTCCACAACTTCCGCTAAACCCCTTAAAGAAGCGCTCATTTGGGACAACTCTACTTGGTTTAGCTCCTGGAGCAGACTTAACAATCTGCTTTGTCCTGATTCATCCTGAGACTTCACATCCCCTTCTGTGGGGGTATTCGTATTACTGTACTTCTTTAGCGAAAGCTTCTTAGCAGTGACCCAATCGTGAATTAACAACGAAACATGCGGATTTGCCACTATATTATGATACTTTTCTGTATCCACATGGGTTCCAAAAATAATATATGGGGCTACATTATCCGTCTGGTATGCCTTATGTGGCGGGATATATGTATAATTCATCAAAGCTATAGAGGGATGGCCGTCCGGTGCAGCAGTAGCTAAATGAACATATTTAGAAGTCTTCAACAACTGTATTAAATGATCTGGGAATGGATCCATTGGTCTTTAGCCTTCGATATAATTCTCAGCTTGTCCTTGATTGAAAGTATTTCACTCCCCTTTGTAAGATTGGCAAGGACAAAATTTGCTCTCTCTATATCCCCTGACAAATTATATATAACATATGTCAGTAAAAATTGGACAAAAAAGAGATCGACAACATGCATGAGCAGCAACCGTGCCTTTAATAGGTACTATAGGGTATTTTGACGTCAAATAATGGTTCACGATCTTATATACATATATATATGGAATCTTGGCTAGTATAAAGATAAGTGAAGGATCTTAAGTAATGATCAAGAGATATGTGAAAATCATAATCTATATCTTAGTTAATGGGATCAATCGGTTACCTAACAACCACTATTTCAGAGATATTTAGTGATGTATATATATACTTTTTTTATTCAAAACTATACAAATTATCCGTGTCCGTAGTTTCGCGTATTACCATCAAACGTATTCATTCTCCTCGACTGTTGGTTCAATGTAACAAAGACAGTGATTTGTTATTTCTTGGCATATGGTAAATTGGTGATTGAAAACCATGAAAGGATAAGGTAGATCGTACTAGAACATTCTTATCAGCTTCTATGGAAGTTCCGGTGTTTGAGGTACAGTTATGTGCAGTTGGTAGTAATTGGATGTAGTTGGGTGTGACAGGAAGGGACGTGATGTCTTTGATTGTATATGATGCAGAAGACTACACCATATGAGGATAAATCTGCTGCTAGTAACTAGCATAGTGAGTTGGTAGGTCATCAGGAGTTGAAGTCTAGATGTTAATATATATACATCTCCAATGTGTATAATAAAGCTTTAGTGTCTAAAGAACTAGGCAAAGCTTGGGTGAGCTCTGGGTACTTACATGCAGGTTGAAAAGGAACAAAAAAAAAAACAGTGAGACGTTAAACAAGTGAGCCGTGAACTTTATTTGCCTATTGACGGGTGAGTCCTAACTGAATTATCTTCCACTTTGATTTCAAGTCCGTTTGTATCACCTGTAATAAGTTTTTTTTCAAGTTGCTGTGATCTCTGTTTGTCTTGCTTGATAAGGAGTATTATAGGCGACCATTTCGCTAAAATGATTTTGCAATCCTCATGATAACGGGCCAAGTTGTTATCATGCGTGATAACCTTCAATAGCTTGTACAACTTCGAAGTCCGCAGTGCTTTATAGTCAAAAAATGGGGGCTCGGTAGATAGTCTATTGATAATCGTCTTAAACAGCCTATCGGACTCCTTGTATTCCTTTTCTGACGGCGGTTCATTCCTTTGCACCAGATTCCTCTGCAGTTTATTGCGAAGCAGCTGAGCGATGCTAACCCTATTATCGTAATCCAATTTCCTTCTTTTATTCTTATGGCCTGCCTTGGAGGATGAAGAACCTGATAAAGACGGCGATGACGACACAGATGGCAATGTTGAATATGATAACTTTTCATCATTTGATGTTTCAAGCTTATTATCTAAGTTGGGCGATGATGAGCCTGTGTCATCGCCTGTAGAAGATGGTTTCGTCCGTTTCTTAGAGTTAGATGGTTTGTTGTTGTTGTTGTTGCTCCCGGCACGCCTGGGGTTGGGCTTCGGTTCGAATGGATCCTCGCCAGCAGGTATATCCTTCACATCCTCAAGGATATCATCTCGTTCCTCTTGGATTAACCTTTCCTTTAAAAATTCAAACAACGCCTGGTACTCGATAGCATGCTTATACGCACCCATCAACGCATTATCCCTCGATTTGGAGTTCTTCTTCATCCAATCAGTACACATCTTGTTTGTAAGTAACGTTAAATGTCGTGGTTCCTTCCAGTAATATGAATCATCATTAAAAAATGCCACACAAACATAGTTCTTGGATCGCTTCCCAGAATAAACAAGCTTACTCAAAAATCTCTGGGGTACTACAACAGCAGGCCACGGTGGAAAATCCCCCACCTTACAAAGTACTCTATCTCCTGTCCTAATATCAGTGTTATTCATACCTCGTTCCCACGCTCCACAAACCCTTTTAGGGGCAATATCTCTGTTCCTAGCCCCAATAATCCCTTAAGAACTCCTCCTTTCACGAACGAACTTCCTTCTCCTTGTTCGCTCCTTTGTCTCTCTTCAAAACTTACGATAATAGCAAACTCACTACTTGACTTTGGAGCTGTCAAATAAAAATGCTTTCCTCACCAAGTGCTACCGCTGAATACTCTCAAAAACTTTGTATGAACACTAGAAGAGTTCCAGATCCTCTGTTTAATTCTAATTTGCTGTTTCCCTTAAGTCCAAACAGCCCTCTGCAAACTTGCTGCTGTATATATGGTCTTTTATCGTCTCCAGTCTCTCTATCTCTATCCCGCTCTCTTTCCGGTCTTTTACGTTTGGGACTTGGTAATCGTCCGGGTAAGCACTAACTTGCGTTTTTGGGAAATATTATCACGTGACGCGGAACCGGCAACATTCGGAACCCCGTTGTAACAGCCCCAAAGTAGCCACCGTTTAGTACAAATATAGTAGACATCTGTCTGCAAAATGGGGACGATGTAGATATAGCAGGATTTTTGTTAGTGCATTAGGGCTGGATGGGTAGGCTGGGGGATCATCTGATAACTGCTTTCGAAGAGGACAGGAGGGACGGGGGATGATCGTAATAAGAGCAGGCCAGCCTTTTGCCTGCAAAAAACGCTGAGATAGCTGTTCTGCTCCTGCCTGTCTGCCTGGCGGTCGGTGGAAAAGAGAGCTGTTCTTGTGGACGATGTATATATCTTGAATGTGTGAGCTTCTGAAATTTTCCACGCGCAAGGAAGATATGCCGGAATCATGGGGGGACGTATGAGATAGCTTCGAGCGCTGTCGATCTGGGCAGTTGATTAGGTAGTTCGTATTATTAGAATTAACGTTGCGCATCGAATTCTAGGCGGATGAAAAATGACAAGACCATCTCAGTGTCAAACTATTGGTTAAGGAGAGTTCACAACCGCTAGTCATTTAGGGCTATCGATGCAGCTGCTGTGTATAAAAGAAACACCGTAGAGTTGTAGTCTTCGACCCGACAAGTCTCGATTGTCATTCCAGACTTGGAGCAAGGTGAAGAAGTGTGTATGTGTAGTATAAAAGCACACAAGCGGAGTGGCTGACGGAGGAACCAAAAAATAGAGAACGAGATATAGAGAGGGAGGGGGGATGGGGGTATTGTCGAGACCAGGCCGGCTAGGTAGTGGATGCAGTGAAAAAATATGACATCAGTTTGAAGCAGGCAAATTCATCATCGGGCAGTTTTTGTAGGCCTACTTTTGTGCCATTCTATCTCTAAATGATTGTAACCCATAGAACAGCAGCCAACGTAGTAAGAAATTTGACCGTCGTATTACTAACTTGCCAGAGTTAAAACATTCCGTCTAAACTAAACATTAGCATACAAGTCGTCTTTGTACCTTATGTTCCCATCGATGATGCTGTGCGATGAACAGAGCGGTGAAGTAAGTTGCGCCGTACAGTGCATTTCTATATGTATTGAATCATTGTATTCAGACTGTTACATTGAATGACGTGCATGTGAGATTACTCTAAGTTGTGGGGCCACGCCAGTCATATAATTATTGCTGCAAAATCTCTTGCAAAAGGCTTCCAGTCTCACTTTTGTATATTTTCGCCTAACTATACATTCCGAGAAGACAGACAAATACCTGCTGGTCGCTGCTATCTAGGTTTATTAGGAAATTTATAGGCACCTCTATAGTTGCAACGGAGTAGCTATACTGGAGGGGGAATGGGTGGTGGGAGAAGGGGGGGAGAAAAGCGGGTTTGCAGTATTTGATGAAGCAGTCTAGAGAGAAAGTGGAGTTAGCGTTTTTGGTTTTCGGTTCTCGGTGTTCTCTAAGGTGCATCGTGCATTGATTGTGTAGGAAGTAATTTAGAGCTGACAAGATTCCTTTTTATGGCTGGCATTGAGCAGAAACTCTGTGGTGAAATCAGTATCTTACATAATGGACTTTTCCGCTTCCGATAATTTACCACGGGATTTGGGCTATATTGGCTGCGTGAGTATTGGATCAGGTGCTCAGAGACGACTGTTACGGTGGTAGGGTTATGGTGCCATAAGCTGCTTATGTGAGCAACCAATACGGCCATGTTTGATAACTTAATAGTTCGGAAAAATTACGACGCAGAAATATATATTTATGTATATATATCTAGTGCATGTTCTAGTTGTGAGAGTGGGAAATTGTCCTTTACTTGGTAAGACTGGCTGACGGTAACATACTTGTATACTCAAGTGTCTTTTTTTGGTTTAGTTGTAGTGAGGGTATACTGTCAATGCCCGTAGTTGCCTGCAGTCGCATGCAGTAGCTGGCTAAATGTCTTCGGAGCCTTTACCGGTTCTGCTTCTTTGTATCTCTTAATGTTTCAGGGATGGATATACATCTCATTTTGTTCGAGATGGTGCCTTATTTAGTTTTGACACCTGTAATAGGGCTTCTGGGATAGATTCCTTCTTTTCCGGAGACGGAGCAGCTTTTTGTAGGTTAGAGGCTTTTAATAATGCTTCTGGGGGGGAAACTTTTCTTTTCAGAGATATCGGGGGTCTGCTTAGTTTCGATCTTCGTAACAATGCTTCTGGGACCGGGGGTTCTGCCTTTAGTTCTGGTTTAGGTGGGCTTAGTTTTGTTATTTTGCTTAGAGCTTCCGGGACGGGGCTTGGACTACGTGAGAGTTCAGGGGCCTGTTTCAGCTGGTTAATAGCGTGAAGTGCCTCCGGAAGAGATGCCTCCCTTTTTGGTTCCCTTTTCACTGGCTTTAGCTCTGGGATACTGATTGGCTCTTGTGGTGGTTTAGAATCCTCTTTTGGCGCAGACCTTAATTTTGGGATCTGCAAATCGTCAGCTACCTGCTTATTCGGAGATCTCCTCCTGTCCACATCAACCTTATTCAGCTGTATCTTTCTTAAAGTGTCTGATAGATCAGGTGCCTCCTCGGGCTCAACTAGCTGCCGCGGCTCCCGTTTTTTTGGTTTGATTGTGATGTGAGTGGCTGCGCTACGAGACTGATTAGTTGGTGTGCCAGTGGTCTTCATTGCCGATGTAATTAGTGTCTCGGTAACTTCTCTACCTTTCAAAGGCGACCTGGAAACAAATTTCACAGGACTCATTCTTGGTGATGGTGAAGCCTTCTTGAGTAGAGATGAAACAACGTCCTCAGGATCGGTTCTGAAAGGCTTCAAATTATTACTAATGGTGTTTGTACGTAACTTGGTGGGTGAACCATTTTTCCTCAGTGCAGAAGAAAGTGCGCCTTCATTTTTGTTCCATGGAGGAGCTAGAGTCTCTGCTGTGTTCCATTGTGAACTCACTTTAGTGACTTTACTCCTTTCCAAGGATTCTAAATAGGATACATGAGACGAACCCTTCAGATCATTTGTGTTCCCATTTGCAAAGTCGTTCGTCTTCAAAGTGTTTGGTTTGATGTTGTCCGGTTCAGGTGAACTAACAGTGTCTTCCACTTTTTTGTCAGAGAGAGATGGAGGATTTGTAGCAGAGGTTGTAGGTAGTGATACAATATATTCCTCGGCTGTGGTAGACTCGTTTCCAGTTAACAGCTTAGGACTGGGATCCTCAGGGTTAATTTTGGAGGCATCCGAAGGGGAGACTTTAACTTCTGGATGTTGCTGTTGGGAAGACTGATTTTTCTGCGAATAAGCAATGTCCAAAGACCCGATAGTGGCAGCAGTTGTGGGCGGAATCAATGATGGAATCGAAATATTATCTAATTCAGTCTCCATTGATGACATATATCCCCCAGTAGTAAGTACATCATACTCTGCATTATCATTCCCATTGGGAAAACTTCTGAAATTAGAATAGGGCCTAACCGGTAGAGTCCCTTCATCCCTATACAAAGATGATGGTGAAGATAATTTCACTTCTCCAAAATAAGAAGTATTACCAGCCATGCTTGCACCATCAACACCATATCCGCTACTTCCATGCTCAGGCGAACAATCCATATGTCTTGGTCTGAGAGACATATCTGTCGGATGCAAATCAAAATATTGTCCGCGTTTTAACTTTAGTAGCAATTCGTAGTCTGCCTCCGAGACCACATATTTCCCTCCATGCCTATCGCCATACCTGTCATCTACTTTGAGGGAACCAAAAGCAGAATCACGATAACCTGGCGATCTACTAGGACTAAGATGTTTGGGCGAACGATAGTTAGTTCTACTGCTTCGCTTTGGTGAAAACGTTTTCTCGTAATTATAAGCAGACTCATACGCTAGATCGGATACCCGATCCGCATCCAAATAATAATCATACTGCTTGCTATCATATAACCCATCCAATAATAACTGCGCTTTATTCCTATCATCCAACGTGTATTTGCTTGGTGATAACCCGATATCATAATCTTGTCTACTGCCATGAATCCCCAGGTTTCGGGAATTCATCCGTTCCTGATC
Organism: Eremothecium cymbalariae DBVPG#7215; assembly: GCF_000235365.1. Lineage (NCBI taxonomy): Eukaryota > Fungi > Ascomycota > Saccharomycetes > Saccharomycetales > Saccharomycetaceae > Eremothecium > Eremothecium cymbalariae. The sequence goes on along the minus strand of NC_016450.1, from coordinate 1,554,525 downwards.
TAACTGCTCAACACGAGATAAATACAGATCCAGCTCTGGATCTTCCGTCCTTGAAAATCCATTCCTACCTGAGGGCATCATATAATAATACACCTACCCACTGATCTTCTTAGAATCTCTATGCCTATATGAACAACAAATGTGTACGCTTTTATCAGTTAGATCGATACCTTCATCATCTTACAAGGTAAAAACCAAAACAAGCATTAATCATTAACTACGCCCCGATGCGGGTAATGCCAAAAGAGGTTTGAACTCGGCTCAAACCGTTGAGTCAACCAACACGTTATTCATGTTCTTTTATTTGAGGACTATATTTATGCTACTCTACAATACAATCGCTATCTTCAGCGTAATTCGATTGAGGAACTCTTCTTGCTGAAGTATATCTGTGCTCCACAGAAAACGAAAAACACTAAGTATACAGCAGCAGCCATGAAGACTGAGTGCGCAACACTGAGAATGGAATGTTAGTAACTTGGAACATGTTAGAAAGGTTATGCATTATTTTACAATGACATATACATACGCAGGTCCATCTTCTGGGTCGTGAATGGAGCCGACAAATGCCTCATGGCCAGCATTGAATAAGTGCCCGATTACGGATAAGATCACGACACCAAAAGCTGATAATATTGTGCAAAACCAGGCCTTTCCAGACTGAGAGAAGCTTTTGTTAGTATCTAACACATTCGATGCATTCTAATTATGTGGGCTCTAGAAATACGTACTGAGACGACAGGCTTCATGATTATCAAATGCCTTTGGAGTGGTACATTGGTCTTGCAAAGCTGTTAGTGATCCTCTTTTTATGTAGTGTAGGGATAGGGATATTAGAGAGCAAAACAGAATAAACAGATCACGTGATATATCACGTGATCTGTTTTATTTCTTATTTCGATTGTCGCAGGAAATCGCAAGCACAATTCTTCCAGGATACATATATATATATATTACATATACATAATCCATAGTTTTCGAATAGTGTCTTCCGTGCCACGATAGCTCTTATAGAACGATATATAGATCTCGTACATTCTTGTTCAATATTTTTATGCACTTTAGATAATTACCCTCGAGCATGGTGTGCGATGGGGTTGGACTGTTGGAGATATTAACTTAGGTACATAAAAACCGATGAGTAATAACATATCCTTCTGCAGAAGAAGTAAATCTCAATCCAATATACGGTAGTTAGATAATAGTGGAGTTACTGGAAGCAGATCTGAGGATGGTAGTAATAATTGCAGTTGAAGTACGGACGTTTGACGTTCTTCCATGAAGGTATGTTAGACAGTGGGATTGTTGAGTAGCCACATTTGAGGCCGTAATTTGCCAGGTCGAGTTCTACTATGCGTTTGTAGACGTCGTAGCAGATAGGTCTATCGGCTCCTAGACCGTTGAAGAACGAAAAGATGCCTTCCGGCTGAATGAGACCTACTATGAGGTCGTATAGTTCGAGCATATCTTGGTAATGTTCGCTAAAGGTGTCATAGTAAATGCCATTAAAGAAGATGGAGCCACTATCGAGGAGGCGGTTTAAACAGTCTTGCCAACGGCCTTCGAGAATTACAACGCCTGGCTTTTCATACCATCCGTCACGTTTCATCTTTGCAAGGACGTCTGGATGAGCCTCGCAGATATAGTGGCGAGTTGGTTTATGACTTTGAATGAAGGAATCGATAATGCCCATCCCGAACCCGATATTAAGAATGTTGCATTCTTGGTTGGGGTCTCGGTTGACCACAAGAGAGGCAGCAGCGATCTTCATGATTTCTGATTCCCAGGCCATCATAACACCATCACGGTTTTGCTTAGTGACTAGTGAGTCCTCAGTGTATTCGAGCTCTGTTTTCAAATACGTAACTTGGTCTGCTGCTGTGGCATCATTGTCACCGTGCTCTGCCTCGATATAAGTGGGTTCCTCGTTTTCATCGTTTTCGGTAGTCATCGAAGAGTCGCTGTGTTGTGGAGCAGAGGCCTGTTGGCAGTTGGTATCGTCACCAACTACGCCCTCCTCTTCAATAAACTCGATGTCACCACCATTAATCTTGCGGAGAAGTAGCTCAGCACTGACACCTGCCTCTATAACTCTATCGTACAGTATATCGCCCGCACCGTAGCCCTTTTCTAAAAGGAGGTCTCCAATATGCTTCCCCTCGTAATCCAAAAAGTTCCACCCTGCTCCGAATTCGAAGAGCTTATCCATGATCATCAATACAACCGTCTTTTCTGTATCACCTAACTCTCCTGCAGAGGGTAAAGACTTGCATAATATGTGTAATGGGGTAGTGTTCGAATCTAAATTATTGGGGCCATCTCTATCGCCCTTTTCATAGGCAGCAACTTGTTCGAGAGTATAAGTTGCAGGGATTCCTGACTTTAAGAGGCGAATTAGCTCAGGAATGTATGCATCTGTAGTTATGGGGCGAATTGGAAGTGTCACCAGATGATGTAATAACGACATTGTTAGATCGGGATCGTATTCTTGCTGAATATTATATATAGTATAAGGATGAGGTTCCCCGCTATGTAAGCTATCGTGCTGAAAAATTTTTGACGTTCCTACGGCGTACTAGATTTGAAGTCGAACAGAGATGAACCTGCTGGACATGTGTGGTACATACAGGCCAAGCCACTCAAGATGTCTGATAAATATTGTATACTATACAGGGTCGAACGTAGTACATTTTAAGTACTAAAATTCTCTAACTCTGCCTCCATGTAAAGATACGTAAAACGTAGGCGTCCGAATCGTAGCCCAAAAAACCTTCGTACCTACTACTACCCAGCTACGGATATCCGACCGGGATAAAAGCGTACAACTTGTTACCTCATTCAAGCAGCGTCAAATCTTCTGGCAGCCTCTTTCCAGTTGATAACGTTCCAGATGGCCTTAAAGTAGTCTACTTTCCGGTTCTGGTATTGCAAGTAATATGCGTGCTCCCAAGCGTCGATGGCCAACAATGGTACAAGTGGACCCGAGACGGTATCCTGGTTTGCAGTCTGTACCACCTCTAATTGGCCACCAATTTCTTTGTTCTTGACCAAAAACGCCCAGCCAGAGCCCTGGATACCAGCCAATTTAGAATTCGTCAAACTGATTAGATTATCTAAAGATCCGAATTGACTCTCGATTTGTTTCGCTAAAGCGCCGCTAGGTGGCTCCCCACCTCCTTGGGATGATGGAGCCAAGTTCTTCCAGAATAAACAATGGTTCTGGTACCCACCTCCATGAAACTTAATATTCTGCTGCAGCGCAGCTAGTTGTTTCGCTACAGATGGATCAGATTCAAGCTTCACAGAGAGCTCATTAAACTGATCCACAGCAGTATTTAGCCCAGTTGCGTATGTTTGGTGGTGTTTTGTATAGTGCAACTCATTGATCTTACCGGAAATGTGTGGTTCTAATGCCCCATAATCCCAATCCAAGTCCGGTAAAGTAACCTTGCATCTCCTAAACAATGCATTCCCGGACATTGATCTCAATCCACCAAGCCCTGCTTGACGCAATCCAATTGTAGTGGCGTACATCCTCGAATAAATCCTACTTGATACTCCTCCCATACACCGGAACAGAAGTCGTGAGGGGGGGGGGGGGGGGGTATTTATACTTTGCGGCACTGCAAATATTTTCGGAAACTTGAATTTCCATTTCAATTGCATCCGGGAGTTTGGATGACCTCATCTTACCCTGATTATTAATATTACTGTTAGCTAGCCTATTGGACAGGAGAGATAACGTAATAAGGGAATGTATTAGCAGCACTGGCCGAAGGGAAGAGGGTTTACGTTGCTTCATAATAATACACCGTACTGTTTCGCATGTCGAGGCCACTAGTTGAGGTCACGTGCTGACTGGAGTATCTCGTCACGTGCCGCTAATACTTAGGTTGATGATCATTTACCGTCCTACAGTCTCTAACCTGGTCAATTACCCTCAGGGGATCCAGCTGGACCTAGTATCTAATCTAATCTAGCTAGTTTGGGTCTCCTTACAGTTTCTGCTGTCTTAACTGAGCTCTTCTCTCAGCAAGCAACCTGTAGCATGCTGGCTGGCACAGGATACTAGTTGACACCTAACCTGCATGCTGGCTCCTGGTTGACGTCACCATAGTATCCAGCCTTCTCATATTCGTCTGACAGCTCTGATACGCTGCTTCTTAGCTTGGTTATCGCTGTCTACTAGCTTCTCTTTTGATTTTACGACAGATTTTACGGCACAACACGCTCACTATTCCATATATGGATACTTTAGTTAAAACAACCTCGTATTGGTTACTGGGCGTGTGGCGTAGTTGGTAGCGCGCTCCCTTAGCATGGGAGAGGTCATCGGTTCGATTCCGGTCTCGTCCATTTTTTGTTTTTTGGTGCAGACTATTAATTGGACGTTAAAGGAAATCTAATGTCAGACGAAATGTGTATACATACGCTGACACTGGTAACAATATGACCACAAAGAAATGAACTAACATGATAGTTGAATGTTAACGGCGGTTTAATATAGGTATTTTGAGTATGCAATGAATTGAGCTTCAAAACAGTACTCTATGGACCATAATGTTGTGTATCTGTATTATGTAGCATTATTGTATTTTAGGATTTATTAGGGTAATTAATCATTCTTCGCAGATATATATAAAAGCAGTTTCACAGTTGTTTTTCGGTAGATATTTATGTACAAAAATATATTATGAACTGAATAATACCTGCTTGCTCTTCATGACAAACATAAGTTCCACAAGTACACAGCTCTCCGATAAGGAGGGCTATGCTATATATGAATTCATGGCTTCTACGATCGAATCCCCTTCGCCGGCAGAGTTAGCATCTAGAAGGAAGCGCTTACTCAAGCCTGTGCTACTTTGCTTGGCATCTTCATTCGGAGGGTTTATACTTGGTTGGGATGTTGGAACCATAGGTGGAATTGCTAATATGAGTTCGTTTCAGAATCATTTTGGAACTATGATTAATCCTGAAACTGGTTTAAAAGGATTCCCTGAAAAACTATCAGGGGCGATAATAGCTATTTTTAATATTGGTTGTGCTTTGGGTGGCTTAACTTTGGCTAAATTAGGAGATATTAAGGGACGCAGATTCGGGATATTTGTTGCTCTAATATTTTACATCGCGGGGTTATTAATCCAAATCTTGAGCAATGCCAACTGGTACCAGTTTTTCATTGGAAGAATAGTCACCGGCTTTGCTGTAGGTACGACTACTGTTTTGGTTCCAATGTTTATTTCTGAATCTGCACCAATACAAATCCGTGGTTCAATGGTGGTGTTATACCAATTAATGATAACGTTGGGGATATTAATTGGTAATTTAGTTAATTTTGCGTGTAAGGAACTCGTTGAAGACTCATTATCAAACGTCAGCTGGCAAATTCCAATTAATTTGGGTATCTTATGGACAGTTTTCGTGCTTTTGGGATTGAGTTTAATGCCAGAATCGACACAATTTTATGTTTCCAAGGGCAATATTGAGAAGGCTCAAGAATCCTTTGCCATCATGAACTCGTTACCGAAAGATCACCCGTTCGTTATAGACCAAATATCTTTCTTAGCTTCTTCAATGATTAGAGAAGAAAGCAGAGGTTGTCATGGTTCTTGGGAATTTTTGTTTGGGAAACCTAGGCTTGGATTAAGACTTTTCATAGGCGTCATGATTATGGCTTTTCAGCAATTGTCTGGTATTAATTATTTCTTGTACTATAGTACTACTTTATTCGATTCAGTTGGAGTCGGTGATTCCTACGTTACAGCAATCATTCTATCCAGTGTTAACTTTATATCAACTTTTAGTGGTGTCTATATTGTTGAGAAATTGGGACGTAGGTGCTGTTTAATTCTTGGTTCAGTTGGCATGTTCATTTCAATGTTAACATACGCATGCATAGGAACACACTTCTTAGACGATGATTCAATAAGAGTGAATACTGGATCTATAATGGTAGCTTTTACCTGTGCTTTTATCATGTTCTTTGCATGTACCTCCGGTCCGATTTCCTTTGTGGTCATTGCAGAATTGTTTCCAACCAGAACAAAATCAATATCCATGGCAATATGCACATCAGTAAACTGGATTGTAAACTTCGTGATAGCCATATGTACTCCATCGGTTATCGCTGCAATAGGATTTAAATTTGGATATCTATTTGCGGGTTGTTTAATGACGTCCACGATATTTTTCTATTGCATGATCCCTGAAACCAAAGGCTTAACTGCTGAACAGGTTGACGCAATCTACGAAAAGTTATTATTTGAGTTGACTACAAAGAAATAACAAAATATTTCTAACAGTTACAATTACTTCGATTATCAAGATGTAAAAGCTTTGTAACAATTAATGATAAATGGAATATACCATTAGTATAGAATATCTGAGATTCTCGAAGGGACACATACGTTCTAAACAACTTCAATAAGGTTCATAATTATGGATTATTTACAGATGGGTAAATTTCAGAATATACATTAAAAAATTAGTTACAGTAAGGCTACTCATGAATTTATAAGTATTTTTAATTCATAGTAACAACTCGGTAAGCCACTTCTTGAAGTCAGCGTTGGTTGAGTTTAATTGTTTTGAGGATGTAACCAGCTGCTGCAACCTTCTAATGCAATCTCGTTGTACATCTTCATTGTCCAAACGTTTATCAAGGTTTTCAGACCGCAATTCTAAAACCCAATCCTGAAGAACCTGTTTTACAACCTCAGTGCCTTGGGCAATTTGTTCAGGAGAACATTTCAGTTTTTTAATTTCTTCACTATCCGTCTTTAATTCGTCCAATTCAGTTGCTTTACGTTTAGCCATTTTCAAGATTTTGTCAGGGAATTGAACTACTTCAGCGACATGAATACCAAACGACTGATCTGATATACCTTGCTCAACCTTGTACAACAGTGTAATATCATCGGATATATGGGTACCGTCCTCTATATGGGCAATGACATTCATATTTTTCACGGTTGGACAGTCGTCTGCCAATGACGTTAATTCATGGAAATGGGTTGCAAATAACGCAAAACATTTTATTTCCTTGATAATATATTCTGAAATAGACCACGCAAGCCCAAATCCATCGTAGGTACTTGTACCGCGTCCTAATTCATCGATAATTATCAGAGAGTTTTCAGTGGCATTTTTTAATATCGATGCAGTTTCTAACATTTCCACCATAAAAGTAGAAACTCCCTTAACTTGAGAATCACCCGCTCCAACACGACATAAAATTGCATCAGATACAGCTATCTCAGCGCTATCGCAAGGAACAAAACAACCTATTTGTGACATTAATGTGATGACTCCAACTTGTCTTATGTAGGTTGACTTCCCCCCCATATTTGGTCCCGTAATAATCAAAAATTCACTCTCCTGCCGCTCCAAAATAACATTATTGGCGATGAAAGTTACATCATCCTGAACTTCAACTAATGGATGGCGCGATTCAATTAGCTTAGTCTTCCTTTGGTCAGAATCCATAGGATACATTTTAGGTCTTACATATGGAATCGGGGCATATGAGGCAACGTGAGCAAAGGAACACAGGACATCTAAGGTTGCCAATATTATTGATAACTTTTCCAAAACTGGGGCATAAGTTATAGTGATGTTGACTATTTCTTTTACTAAAGTTGACTGTTGGCGATCATATTCTTCTTGTAAAGTTGCAATTTCTTCTGAAATTTGCTTCAACTCCTTGGTGCTAAAATATATACCTGCTTTCACAGTTGAAAGTTCCAAGTATTTCCTGTGTTGGCGTAATGCCTTTGCATCATTACGAGTCAACCGCATACACCAGCCATGCACATGATGGTTTTCAAGCTTTAATTTTTTATCAGGATCAAAACCTAGATCATCTGCCGCATCCAAATGTATGGTTTTCATATCATCTTTCAACCTGACTAACTGAGACTTGGTTTGAGTTAACTCTTCGTTGAATTCTGCTTTAATCATGAATTCATTGTTTTCCTCATAGGTCTCCAAGTCCACTGTTGTTTCGATCATTTCCTGAAATTTGAACAGTGGATGAACAGATTCTTCGAGAGGATGGTACCAGATATCCATAACTAATTTTTTAATACGAGAAGATTCCGGCAAGTCATCTAAATTTTCTTTCAACACGCTATTAATTTCTGGGATCCTGTGAGAAAACTGGTATACTTTCAAAACGTCTTCCAAAGTTCCGTTTTTACTTAGCTTTTTGGTCAGACGGCGCATATCGGGTACTAACGGCAAATAATCATCACGTAACAAGGATCTTAATTCCAATTGATCAATCAAATAGTCAACCAAGTCATGCCTTTTTTCTATTTCAGCTAAGTCGCAAAGAGGCTGCTTTAACCATTCATTTAAGAGTCTAACACCAGCATTAGTCTTACATTTGTTCAGTAATTGAAAAATACTTGTAATTTTCCCCCCACTTGTAGAGGTATTCATTAAACCCGGTTTTGCAGTGGAGCCGTTTGCAAATATATTCAAGGCTTTAATTGCCGAGGCATCGAGCTTCATAAATTGTGATAATGAGTGTTCTATCAATTCGTACTTTCCTTCATTAGAAACATCCTTCGTCAACTGCATGTAGTTCAACAAGGCGCCAGTTGCACTAAGTGACAACTCTGAAAACTTGGGTAAAGACGTTACCAAATCATCTCCACAAAGCTTGGCCAAATCAGATTCCGTATTCTTGCTATTGAACTCCGAAATTTTAACAAAAGTTACGACAGATCCACAACGATCTATAACACCGGTAATTTTCTTTAATTCGCCCTTTGTGGAATCGTTATTCCTCATATCAGGTAATAGACACTCCTTTACACCCACTTGAATTATAAAACTCTCCAAATTAGAATACACTTCGTTATCTACAATATCAAGTAACCCCACTTTGTGAGAATTACTGTCCAAAAATGAAACCCCTAACACACAATGCCCTTCCTGTGAATTCAACCTTAGCTTTATACTGGCCAGAACTACCGAAGAATCCAATGATACATTCATAAGATCATCGACTTCTTCAATATTTCCTGGGGACGCGGTTTTCAAAAGTTTCCAACTCTTGTCATATATTTCTATCCTGAAACCCTGCTCCAACAAACATGTCTTCAGCAGCCCTGAAATAATTTGAGGTGACATGGTTACATATTTTAAAGGCTCTTTGATTTGCTTACTGACAGAAGCATCCGCTATCATATCTTTTAAAACAGAACTAGTATGATATATGTTCTCAGCAACATATATAGCATCCTGGCCCACAGCCGTATAATATTCCCCCTTATCAACTATTCTTAGTGTTTGCGATGGCTTAGGAGGCAAATTAGCAAATCGACGGTAAAAACCTCTTTCCTCTGAGACATCAGTAAATTTCAATTCAGGCCTTGATGAAGACATTAATACAGCTATACACCCTCTGTGAAGACCTTATAATCCTACTATATAATCTATTATTATCGCGTCAAGTTATTCAAGTTGGAAATCCGACAACTTTTTTTTTACGTGTTTTTAAACAGAAAAAAAGTTGAGCTCTCTGATCTAAAAAAAAATTCGATAGCCATAATGACACTTCAGGTGACAGTAAGATAAATTAAATTAAATTGATACATCATTGGAAAAGGTGGAGATTACAGCATTGAAAATACAATTGTTATGAGAATACCTAAAAAGAAAATACTCGAAAATACTCGAAAATACACACTATTTACTGTTTTTTCCTAATTTCCTTTCCAATCTATGAATCTTAGTTTGAATTTGCTTTTGAGTTTCCTCTAGTAGCAGAACTTGTTCACGCTTTTGATCCAACTTGCTCGTCAATTCGTTGGTATCAGCTAAAATCCTCTTGATAAAGTCATCTTTTTCACTAAGTTCCTTTCTTAGAATAATTAGTTGTTGTGTTAAAAACTTATTTGCTCTTTGACCTTCAATGAACTTATTTGTCACCATGTATAAAATTCCTTTCAATGTTTCTTGATACATGTTGGCAATAAGCTGTTGGTTTTCAATATTTTTCAGTAGTTCTTCTTCAGCACTATTTTCATTATTTGATTTACTGAACTTTGGAGTCCACATCTTGGTTTTACTAAACCTATCCACGAGGTGCTGAACGTCAGCGAAATCCTTGTTGTCAATGACCTGCCTAAAATTGACAATGAATTGCAATACGAAATGTAGCGATTGGTTCTTGAAACATTCGATAAGATTGACATATTCCTTTAAACTAGCATAATCTGTTTTGAGATCGTTTAATTTATTTCTTTCTCTTCTACAGTCCGCTTGTAACTGCTTGTTACCAGAAACAGTTCTTTCAAGCTGTTCAACTTTAGTTTTAACAGCAGCTTCTAATCGATGATTTTCATCTACAAGTTGTCTTTCACTGGACTCCTTTTCTGTTAGTGATGCCACAGTAGAGTGAAATTTTTCATCTAATGCCTTCTTTTCGGCTTCAATTCTTGAATAATCAAATTGGATATTTTTCCATTTAACATTCAACATATTAAATTCTTTTTTTACTTCCTCACATTTCTGTTGCCACGCATTAAAACTTTGATTCGCCTGTATTTGATCCTTTACTAATTGTTGTCGTTCTACAGACCACTCGTCTTGCAGTAGAGACAATTCTTGTTCCTTTTCGTGTAATTTGTTTGTTACTTCGCCTAGTTCTCTTTTGTACAGATCTGCTTTAAGTTTCTCGTTGGAAAACTGCTCAGATAATTTGAGTAATTCCTCTTTCTTTGATTCTAATTCATGGTGAACCTCGTTAATATTTTCATGTAATTGGGCAACTTCTCTTTCTAAAGCGTTTTTAGATATAGCATCATGAGCATTTTTGTCTTCTAAGCAGTTGATAGTTGTTTCCAACTTTTTTAATAGTTCTGCCTTTTGAGCAGTTAAAGACAATGTATAATCTAGAATCTCAACCAAAGAATCTCTGAATCTGATCCTTGAAGTATCTCCATTTAGTATTTGTATTATCTCGCTGAATTTTCCAAAAGTAACAGAATGGTGATCTACCTGCCAGAGATCAATCGATTTATTCTTAGCGTTAGGACTTTCATAAATAAAGTTGTATATCATAGAATCGTAGGGCTCATCATTTGATAGCGTACTTGAATCCCCTTTATTGGCCGCTTCCAAACATGCTGTGGGGACATAAGAGTTATCAACTCTTTGAATGATATCCGGAGGTGCTTCAATATCCCTTACTTCATCCGATGGTTGCATAGTAATCTGTTCAGTTAGCATTGGTTGATATGTCATATCAGGAAATAACTTTTTGGAATTTGTATTGCGATTTTTATCAGGGATTATTAATTTTTCAACAAACTTGACTTTCAACTTCTTGGACTGTGCTTCTATGGAACTAACATCACTATCATCATCATCATCCTGATATGCATCTTCTTCGTCTGCATCTTGTCCAAGTGAGATCACATCTGGATATAAGTCCTTTATATCAATCCTAGTTAATTTCGCATAATTTACCTCATGCTTCTTTACATTTAATTCATAATCAGTCATATAAGTATCTGCATCATTGCCTGTAACGTCAATCTTACCAATATCAGTGGTATCAAGGGAAGTTTCTTTTTCCCATTCGTTAATTTCACGATCGCGCTCAAGCTCTGGTTCTGGTTCTGTTACTATACCATCTTTACGATGAAAATGTTTGCCTCTCCATTTAGTCCACGATTTAAGTTCTGGGGGATGTTTCTTCTTCATGTTTTCAATGCTTTTTGTGCTTTTGCTTTCACTATCACCATCTACATCACTATTAGCACTCACATTACTGTCACGCCTGAAGAAAGATGAAATACTCTTTCTAAATGAAGTTAGTACAACCGGATGCGCATCCGACGACTTTATGTCGTCAACAACCCCTGATGATTTGGATCTACCAGCAAACCATGTCGCCGCAGATTTTTCAGACACTGGGGTGGGAATTGTCAACACAGGTGCCTGTTCCAATTCGTCTAACCGATCGCTACTTGACGAATAAGAGCTCCCATCATCATCACTCGTTGTTATTTCAGAATCATCATGAACTGTGTAATTGGAAATACTGAAGGGATGTGAAGTTGGATCTTTTAATTTTGTGCCTAATGACCTTGGTTGTTCCAACAGCGACATTGTCCAGATTCGTGTCACTTGGTGGATAAAATCAAAATCAAATGGAAATAAACCTTTGGGTTGGCACTTATAATAAAATTAATCTAATACTCCTGGTAATATGCTTAATGTGACGCTAGTTTATCTTTTTTATCCATGTTTTTGTATTCTCGTTTTTTGTGTTGAAATGTCAGAAATGTCAGATGCGTTTAATGTCCTCAGAGGAAACTGGCGTCGCTAGAAATGACAGCAAAATAATTCTTTTTAACATATTAAGGTTAGTTACTTAAATAATAGATTTTATTTGAAATAATTCGCCTATGATTTGTGACCATCCAATTGAACATATATGCGCAGTTAGTGGATCTGCAAAGAGTATATGCAATTGAAACAAATTAAGTAATTAGTTTAGTTCTCTTGTTGATATCTAGTTCCAGTCTAGCCAATTTGCATCCATCAGTATCAGAAAAAGAACCATATATTAAAATTAATATCGAATTTTAAAGTAAAATTTAGAATACTCCAGGATTCGGATTGATCCGAGAATTTTTAAAATTCTGTTTAATGCTTTATAATTATAGTATGCCTCCTCTAACTAGGCCGAGCTTTGCATCAATGCCGAGTCGCCATCAATTGGACTATTACGGTAAACGAAAAATTGAACAAATATGAGGAAATCCAGTAGAAGTGTACCACTACTTCCAATTAGCCAAGAAGCATTTACCAGCAAATACCGTGCCTTAATAGAAATGCTGAGAACAGATATGATATAAGTGATATTACCTAAACATGCAAATAGAAAAAATAGAAAGGAAATTCCCTCACAAGACTTTCTTTTAAAGTTTAGTAAGACCTGGGGCACACGGGAGCTCAAATATAAAGCAGCAGAGAGGTATCCAAAGGCTTGCCCAACCAAATTGATGGACAAATTAGGACGTGAAGCTGGCGACCCATAGTGTATCGCATATGAAATGTACCACCACAACACTCCGGACAAAACAACACTCAGAACAAGTAGGACTTTAAGGATATCCTTTCTTATTCTTTTATCTTTGCTAACTTCTGTTATTGATGGAACCGGCGATTTCAAAAGATCGGTAATCTGTTCACGGGTTGATAATTCAATAGACTGTCTGCTTCTTGGTAAACCATTTTCTGTCAATAAAGATTGGCGTTCATTGAAAACATCTTGTAATACATTCTCATTCATTGGATTTGCCGGAGATAAATGCACTGGATCCACATCGCCCTTCTTTTCATACACAAAACATTGCACCAAAAGTACTATATCTGCAAGTGTATAGTATGTCGCTAAAACAATCATAGTCGGTAATAAATGCTGCAAAACGGCACCTAGCAAATTAAATATATCCCCCGCCAACCATAAAATAACAAATAGTAAGGACAGCCCATCTGCAGACTTGCGACGAAAATTCTCGTAAATCTGCGGTACGAATACGACAACCCAACAAGCAATAGATATAGAACCAGTAATCCCAGATATTGTCTGTGAATTCAAAACGATAGGTGGCAGCCGCATAGTAACAAGGATATCTTTATTACTTGTTCTATAACCGTAAAATTTAACCTGTACAAAATGATGCGGATGACCAAAAGTTCAACTTAGCGGCCTTTATAAGCTCAATGGTTAGGACTATTTATAACTATAAGCTTTTGTTAAATCATGACTAGCCAAATATATTCCAGTGCAAATTTTTGAAAATTTTTGAAAAAGGAAAAAGAAATAGTGAAGATGGCGATAAAGATGACTTAATTATACACAGTTCCTCGCGAGGGTATTGTTATGATATCTAGATATGAGTATACAAATTGGGCCTTTCTAGAAGTTTTTGTTTCATTTCGGTGTTCTGCTAATGGTAAGGATACTATATATTACCGGACATATTCAGTAGAACTTTTTGTATATCTAGTGATATGATTTATGTCCCACTCAAAGTAGTTTCTCGCTTAATTCATCATCAGTATCAAGTTGTGCAGAGCTATTTTCTTGTTTTTCGTTATCTTTATCCGTGCAAACACCCTGTACGCTCGACTTGCTTGGTTTAGCGCTTTCAATTCCATTTAATTTCCTTTGAGGCAACACAGATTCGAATGCTTCTTTCCAATTGTGATTGTCGAAGTATTTCAGCATCAATTGTATCACGTGTGTCGTAGTCAATACTTTTCGACCGCTGAGTTTGATGTATTCATCTATAGGCAATCGTTTTGTGGGAATTCCCAGCTTCTCAGCTTTATTATAGCATAGACCTTTATATCTGTTTTTGTCTACAATACCACCTATAATGTAGACAGTACCGGGTTCCAAGGTCTCCAGTTTTTCATCCGTATCCGCAGTCAGATATACCACATTTTCGTTGGGCAATTCTTCTTCAGCAACAAATTCAAAGTTTTTCCACGACTGATAGTTGCAATCTTTCAAACCAACATCAAATCTCTCCTTCAATCTTTTGTTGAAAGAGGTGACTTTAATTTTAGCAAAATGATTCTGTCTCCTGTTACTAGAATATGCCCTAGTAATCTGTGTGGACATACTAATAATTTCTTTGTCATTCATCAGATCATCGAAACTGCAGTCAATGATAATTTGTACCCCGGAATAGACCTGATTAGTATTAACCCTGGGCGGACTCTTCAATTCCTCAGGGACATCTTCGCCATTTTTCAGGTGGTGTGATAGTCTGGCCTTGCGGTTCTCCTTAGCTCTTTGCTTCTTTTCTTTACGTATTTGTGCATACTTTTCTTTATTATCCAAGAACCGTTGTTTCTTACAGATTTTCTTCCACTGGGACTTTGACATTCCTTCTGGAATTGGAGGCAATGCAGGTTGGCGGAGAATCTCACCCGAGTCTCCTCTAGAATCTGTTTTAGCTTCCATCAGAATAAATATAATTGCCTTGATTATGAGGACGTCGACGTATCCAGAGGATTTCTACCATTCGTAATGATTCCTCATCTCTTCTCCAGCATGTTTTATCTCTTGAAATCTCTAAAATTTTCTAATATTTGACAGTTGCATTTTAACCCAGACACAACGCAAGCACGTGATGGCTAGCCTTCAAATATACATTGCATAAGCGGGTCCTTGCTAGTGGTTTACATAGTTCTTGGAACAATCAGGCCATCTAACTGTTGTGTTCATGTATACCCTATGACAGGATTGAATGTGTGTGGCTTTTCCAGGTCGCGTAAAAACCGATTAGTAGTTCAAATTTGATCGTTTGAATTTGTAGCATTGGAAGGAAAGATAGCCATCCAGAAAAAGTGTTGCCTCTCAGTTGGAATTGAAGGCAATTTGAGCTTTTGATATTGATCTAGTGGTTTTAAATATGTCTTTAGCTGCTAAACTGGAATTGCCATGGGTTGAAAAGTACAGACCTCAACTTCTTAAAGATATTGTTGGTAATGAGGAGATCGTGGAGCGTTTACAGCAGATTGCATACGATGGTAATATGCCTCATATGATTATATCTGGTTTGCCAGGTATTGGGAAGACTACATCCATACATTGTATAGCGCATGAACTTTTGGGCGACTCATACTCACAAGCTGTATTGGAATTGAATGCTTCTGACGATAGAGGTATCGATGTCGTTAGAAATCAAATAAAGCAGTTTGCTCAAAAGAAATGTACTTTACCACCTGGAAAACATAAGATAATTATTCTTGATGAGGCAGACTCGATGACAAGTGGTGCTCAACAGGCTTTAAGACGTACAATGGAAATTTACTCCAGTAGCACCAGATTTGCATTTGCCTGTAACCAATCAAATAAGATTATAGAGCCTCTGCAATCCAGATGTGCTATATTACGTTATTCCAAGCTTTCAGATGAACAAGTGTTGAAAAGACTGTTAGAAATCATAAAATTGGAAGACGTAAAGTACACCAATGATGGCCTAGAAGCCATTATATTCACCGCAGAGGGCGATATGAGACAAGCAATCAATAATCTACAAAGCACAGTGGCAGGATTCGGCTTGGTAAATGGTGATAATGTCTTTAAGATTGTAGATTCCCCACACCCTTTGGTTGTGAAAAAGATGTTATTAGCTAATTCTCTGGATGAATCCTTAACCTATCTAAAGGACCTATGGAACAAAGGTTATTCCGCAGTTGATATAATCACCACCTGTTTTCGTGTTATGAAGAACCTAGCTGAAATAAAAGAACATATCAGATTAGAAATAATTAAGGAAATTGGCTTTACCCATATGAGAATACTAGAAGGTGTGGGCACGTATTTACAACTCAGTGCAACATTGGCTAAAGTCCATAGATTGAGATAGTATAAACCCTTACAAACGTTCCTAACAAAAGACAGTTTACTTTATAGCAGTAATTAGTTATCAGTATTCAATATAAATAATCTAATGTGTTTTCCTGTTATAATACGTCCCTTTCATAATGTAGTTAACAGCGTTATTATTATTCCGCCGAATATCCGCAGATTAATTACATTATGAAAAAGCTACATTATTAACTTCGACAAAATGCATGAACGAAGTTAAATCCCAACACATTTAGACGCAATTCAAAGAGGTGTTGAACGATGAATTCATCCAGTATGGATGCTCTGGCAAAAGCGTTGAATCTAGATGAGCTTCCCGAAAGTTCAAATGCAGATCCAGATCCATTGGGATCTTTCGTTACCCACGCACAAAATTATAAAGAGTTTTTGGTCAACTCTGAAATGCTTGAAGAATTGGAATCTCTAGATTCGAGGCAAAAGGTTTTAGACGGAACACTGCGTGATGTTATTCCACCTTTACAGAAATATTTGGATACTTTTCATCTGAGGTTAGAGGTGTTAACTAAGGATTTAAACTTTATTAAGGGAAAGTCTACGGAGCTTAACCAATTATTGCAAGAAAACTCTAATAAGCTGGCTAAGATCAGTCCACTGGTGAATGATTTAGTCATTTCTCCTGAGATTGTCAAGCAAGTGATTAATGGAAAGCTAGACTCGTCATTTATCGAGTGCATCTCTTACTTGAATGACAAGCAAGCTATTTATGATCAGTATAAAGGGAAGGAAACCCCAAAGGATTTTATAGAATTATGCCGAATACTTCAAACGTTGAAGAGCTTTGGTATTGCAAGAAGCAAAAAGTTCATTGTGATGCGTATTAAAAGGTTGAGAAGCACAGAACCCGTTCCATCGCAGCAAATTCAAAAAGAATTGCTCGATGTCCGAGAAATATTTCAATTTATATCCCAAAATAATCTCTCATTGGCTCTAGAATTAAGACAAGCATATACTTACACCATAAGGTGGTATTATAGAGAGTTTTTTGCACGGTATATTCGCTCGATCACCATTCTGCAGTTTGTAAATGTTACGGACCATTATGCTTTGGGACAGGGGCTTTCTAATACCAGTTTAAGTTCGTCTGGGACATACCTACTTGGTCGCTCGTTGTTTCCTGGCTTAAATACTTCGTTTAATATGGATGATGCCGTAAACCAATATTTCCAGGTCGATAGGAGGATATCAATTTTGCGGCAGGAGGATAAAACTGTAATGGTTTCTCAAATAGCAGAGAACAATCACATGCAAAACTACTTGGAAATCGGGTTCAAGAACCTAAACCTTGCAATCTTGGATAACTGCACAGCAGAATTTACGTTTTTGAATGAGTTCTTTAAATTGGAAGGTAAAAATTGTCAGGAACTTCGTGGTCTTCTAGAACAAATATTTAAGCCTACCTTTGAAAAGGCAATGCATTACACTGAACAATTGATCGGATCCACATATGATCTCTTCGGTATTTTAATTTGCATTTGTCTTACACATCACCTTCAATACGAGGCTCAAAAGAGGAAAATACCGGTCATAGATGACTATTTAAATGGTCAATTGATTTTACTCTGGCCAAAATTCCAGCGACTAGTAGATTTTCAATGTGATAATCTGCGCCAGGTTAAAATTACGGTCACCACTGCACAATTTGCAGGTGCGGATAAAGACCCATTGGTGACCCCTCATGAATTAACTGTTCAATTTTCGAAATTTCTCACTAGCGTTTTGATATTATCAACATCATACCACCAACTAATTGATGAAAAATCAGAACCCCTTTATAACTCAATTACTCGTATTCGTAATGAATTTGAGGTTATATTGCAAAAATGCAGTAAGAAGACCAGGCAACCGGAAAAGTTTTTGGTCCTTAACTACATGTATTTGCTCAATGCTTTACAGCAAAAAGCAGGAGTTATGAATCAAGAAGGTACACAACCATTAATTTTAATTGATACTAGGAATCGATTAAACCATTTAGTAGAACTAAATAGCCAAAATTAATAGCCATTTAGCTAAATAGCGCCTTTAGAATTATCCCACGGTTGTCTCTTGGAAATTCGCGTAGAGGCAGAATGAAAATTAATCAACTTCAAGTCTATGCACAGACCTATGCTGACCAACAGCGATAAATGAGCACACCGACACAATCACAACAAAGAGTCATAAGTTATCCATATCAACCTAATTCGACCTTAAAAGTTGTAGCTGGTCCAGGCTCAGGAAAAACCTTCACGCTTCTAAATCGAGTTTATGACCTAATTAGACATGACACAGTCAAACCAGATGAAATCTTAATTCTTTCATTGACGAATAAAGCGGTTGATAATATTGTTCTTAAAATATCAGAAACTTTTAGAAAACTTAATTCTGATGGACATTGGACGGATGAAGAATTGGTTGCAATAATTGATCAGCTTGGGATTCACACATTTCATTCCCTGGCTAATAAAATTGTGAGCGAACGGGTTGGGTTAGTTAGTGTTATTGAAGACAATGGTTGGCGAGGGCTTATGAAATTGCTACCGAATGACTTTTGGAAGACTAGAAAGCTGAGTTTAACTCGTACACCAAAGGTGTTTGCACGTTTCATAAGGGAATATCAGATTGGGAATATCAGAAAAGAAGGAGATCCAATTGCAGAAAAATTGCTCACTTTCATGAAGGGCTCAAATATAATCACTAATGATGACTTGTTGTTATTAGCTAGTTCAAATCTAGATACAGCTATGGAGGAGAACTGCACTGGATTTACTAATGATGTGCTTTATAAATTTAAAGTGATATTCGTGGATGAATATCAAGATCTCTTCCCTGTACTAGCTCCATTGTTGAAGAAAATCGCGCTGAACAAACAACTTGTCATGTTTGGGGATGAAGATCAAAGCATTTATGGCTTTTTAGGAAACAATTCAATTGTTATGAAGGAGTTAGCTTCAATTAGATCGAAGAACAAATCAGTGGTTCTAAACTTATTCGATAACTTCCGTTGCACTCCTGAGATTACCAAGACAGCAAATAAATTAACTAATAACCCAAAAAAATCACTTATCGAAGATTCAAAAGAGCTTAAAAGATTTATTAAACCGCCATCCAATGTTCTTCCATGTGTACTTAATACTATTGACACTATTGAAGAACTAGAGTTTTTAACTGATCAAATATGCCTACTGGTATCCAGTTCCGTAAAGCTGTCTGACATTGCAATTTTGACTAGGACAAATATCCAGATGAGTGAAATTGCGACCCATTTATCAAGCTATGGGATACCAATAGAGAAATTAACTTCACAACCAGATTGGATGTCTGATGTTCGTTTGGGATTTTTGATCGATTTATTAAAAGTTGCAACTTTAGTACGTGAGGAAGCATTACTTCCTGAAGATTCAGGCGTTCAATCAACTAAAAAAAGTGACTTCAGTGTGATTCTAACATTAAGTGCACTTAAAGGAATCGGAGATTCCACAATACAATCGCTTTATGACGCTGCAAACAAACAAGGTTTGTCGTTGTGGAATTACATAACTAACTCATTGCGATATAATTGGAAGCACGGCTTATCCAGTAAGAACAAAGTTGAAGCATACGTGGATACTATAGAGCCGTTAATAGACAATATTGCATTGCAGAAGTTAGATGCGCCGAAGGAGTTGATAAATAATTTAATCGAAGTTGGAATAAAATTAGAAATTCAAATGTTGCAGCCAAGTGCTAACCAGGATTTAGAAGAGCTAAACTCAAACCTTGTGGAATTCTATAAAGTCGTTAAGTCATGTTCGCTGAACAAACCATCTGAAGTCTCCCTTGCAGAATGGATTTTAAAAACTTATTCCGAACAAACTTTGGCCGTACATCGCAGGCTGTTTACTAATCCAGAGAATAACACATCCCAATGTATAAGGTTATCAACTATTCATTCATCCAAAGGGTTGGAATTTCCAATAGTTTTTTTGATGGGGAGGTCTCAACTTAATTTTCCAATTGATAACAATAGTTTATATGTTGGCATGACAAGATGCCGTAACCTATTGTATCTGGTCAATGTGAATCATCCAAAGATCAAAAATTTACCCAATAAATCCCCTTATGATACTCTAAGAAACAAAGATTTTTGGGCTTATTATAATAGGGACTTGAATAGACCATATAAAGTAACAAATCATGATGGTTTACAAATTTACAATCAATTAAGAAAGAAGTACAACCTCCGTAGCAACCATACAAGATCATACTCTAGTATCTCTCGGTTCTTCGTTACATTTACTAGAAATATCATTAAATAGGTAATCATACAGATACTTAATTTATTTTAATTAATAGAAACTCTCTGGAACACCCGCTGCTGGTCTTTGTTGAACATCCAGGAAAATACCTCCACGCCCAAATCCAAACCAGCGATATTTGGGCTCTGGTTCTTCCCTCGTACCATCTCCGATAGCATCTTGTAAATCTTGGATCGTCTTAATTGCCTCAACATCTGCATACGGAACTCCATTTTTTGGGTCAAAATATTGAGAGCTTTTATTTGAGATTAAACACTTCCTCTTTACACCATTTGGTAAAAAGACACCTGTTGGAGCTTCGGTTTGAATGTCAACCTTAAATTCCTTATTATCTTCAATGGTAACATTTTGAGACAGTTTCTTCTCGTACTCTCCAAAGGAGGGGAACTTGTCTATTATGGTTAGATCGGGTATTAACATTGATTTTTCTTCCATACATGGATCTGTTTCCCATGATATCTTTGTCATTGGTTCAACATTGTAAGCTCTGGCGTTATATGGCCTGGCCCATTGACCTCCAAACAAAACTTCTCTAAGCTCATTGAGACTGGAATTATTGTATGGCTCATCTGGGAAAATACTAAAGAGCATATGGTTTTTTCCGACCAATTGGGATGGACCTTCATATACCAGTGATTCTTCTAATACTTCAATGTGGTGGTTAGAAGGTAAATCGCTCTGAGATTTACCTTCAGATTCATTAGCTTCATCGTCATCCTTATTTTTAATAGATTCAGATGCCAAATTATTAATCAGATTTCCAGAATCATTCGAGGTAGCCATAGTTGAATTGATATTTGATGTTGGTTCATTTTTATCAATAACTGCAGCTTCCTCCTTTTCCAGAAAAGAAATACGCCTTTCGGTTGAATGTTCAAAGAGTGGTTGATAACTAGTGTTAGCTGCTTCGTTATCCTCATTGTTCACTTTCTTAGAACTTTGATCCATTCCATCAGCAATTTCCCCAACTTTTGTGACAAGTATGTTTATGCTTTTGGTAGTAGCATCACTAGATGCGGTTGGTGTCCCTTCTAGTTTCTGTATTTTTGATTTGGCTTCTGTACGTTCAGTCTCTGAATCGATTTTTGGTGTGGCTGGGGCATCACTAAAACTTTCAGTGATAACTGGCGTACCCTGCTTGGAAGAATTTTTATTTTCCTTGACTTCTTCATTATTGTTATCTGGTTCTTCTTTCCTTTTCCTAAAATATTTTCTCTTCTTCTTTTGTCTTTTGGTTAAGAATTGTTCCCAATAATTACGGTCATGAACCTCCATCGAAGGAGTCACCTCCCATTCTGCACTTAACCAAGTTAATATAGGTTCACCCAGATTAAATTTCATTTTCTTCCGCTGTTGCATCGCCAATCTACTCTGCTTCTTGCTTATTTCCTGTTCCTTATATTTATTTAATGACAACAAGTTAATACGCTCAGTTTCTTCAGCTGCACGTAGCCTATCCTCCTGGGTCAACTCTTGAACCAACTGATCCTCCTTTTGCTTTCTAATCCGTTCTTGGATTTCCTTTTTCTTTACCTCTGCCTGCGTTAACTTCTCATATACTTCCATCTTGTTGCGAACTACAGACGTTCTTTTTGATGTTCTCCTGGTTTCGATTAACAAAGATTTAGCCTTAGGCTGCTCATATGAAGGTTTGTACCTCTTAGCAGTCTCCACATTCAGCTTCTTAGCGCCCTTGAGGATTTGAAGCTTCCTCTTGTTGTTCAATTTTCGCCTCTTTCTCTCTTGCTTCTCTAATTCTTTCTCCTCATCCATTGAACCTCCATTATCACTCGATCCACTATCTGAATCACTAAAAATATCATCAGCCAAGCCTTGCTTTAGCTCACCTATCACAAACTCACCATCATCCTCATCTTCTTGGAATAATAGATTAATATCGTCCTCCTCCGCCCCAACAAGTTCCGATTCTTTCTGATGCTCTTGTTGTAGCAATTTTGCCATCAAATTCCCAGCATTGGCTCTACGAGCCCTTGATGTTACCAAGAATTCACTGTCACCATCTTCTATACTCATGTTTCCTTGCGTTCCTTAAACTGTTTTGTACATGATAACGATGCCAGCTGCATTCTGTTTTATTTCGCTTTGTTTAAAATTTTAGACACTTTTGAAGTGACGGTGCATTCTGTACACAACCCAACTGTATAAAGGGCCATTCCCAGTCGTAAGATGATGCAAAAGAAACTACCAAGGTTGAAAAATGTCAGTTCAGGATTGCTGGGCAAATCTGTTGAAATAGCTAAAATGAAGGGTGTGAGAATTAAGAGTTCTTCTTCTTACGATGGCACCTCAACATCGGAGGAAGAAATTGCACATTTCAAGAAACTAGCACCAACTTGGTGGGATACGTCAGGATCTCAGCGAATATTACATAAGATGAATTTATCTAGGCTAGAATTTATGAGGAAAATCCTTTCAAATGAAGTTAAGATTTCAAATTCACGGATTGTAGTTCCTGGTTTTAACTTCAAGGACCATTTACCCCACGATGTGGGTGAACAAGCTAGGAAGGCGTTGGAAAATGAGGTGCGAGTTCAGCTGAATAGAGGAAAATACAATGTGTTAGATGTGGGATGTGGTGGAGGAATCCTATCAGAATCATTGGCTAGATTACCATTTATTCAAAGTGTGCATGGTATTGACCTAGCATCAGAGTGTATCACTGTGGCGAAGCAGCATCGTGACCGGGATCCCATGATTAAGGATAAAATTGTTTACGAATTAAAACCCTTAGCGGATGTGGATGCTAAATATGAACTTGTAACATTGTTCGAGATTTTGGAACATACAGACAATCCAAGCGAAATGTTACGCCATGCATGGCACAAACTCAAACCTAACGGAATTCTTTTCCTAAGTACTATAAACCGAGATTTTGTGTCATGGTTTACAACTATATTCGTGGCTGAAAATATACTGAACATAGTACCCAAGGGCACACATCATATAGAAAAGTATGTTAATTCATCTGAGATACTACATTGGTTCGAAAACAATGCGCCTGGGTCTCATAAAGTGCTCGAGACTATGGGTACTATGTATGTGCCTGCAGCTGGTTGGATGAATCATAAGGTTCCAAGTATTGGTAATTATATCGTAGCAATAAAGAAAACCAAATAACGGACTGTTAACCAATATATTGTTTTTTAGCTTTTTGTTTTCATTAAACATAGATAATACGTATATGACCAATATGCACAAAGTAAACGTAAAACGTAAATTACGTGGCAGTCTCCAATCTTGCAGGTTCATGTTCATCAACTGGGTCATCATCCACAAACTGTGGTACGGCATCGCTAAGGTACGACGGCAACCTATCCATATTGCGATCTTCTAAGCCTAGATCTAGACCACCCTCTTCTAAAGCCTCCAATTCGGCATCAAGCTCACCCTCACTGATATCGTCAACGCTTTCACCGTTCATGGCAAGCACTTGCTGCAATTCCTCGCCTTGCACCATTAATTCTGCCATCTCATCCTGCATATCTTGCAATTTGTCAATATCGATCTTCCCATACTGCTGTTTCAACGCTTTATTCGTTTGCTTGAAAGCATTCACAGTCACCATAGTGTTTTTCAGATTATCGGCTGTCATCTGCGCCTGGCTCATGGACCAAGATTGCGAGTCTAACTGATCCCTCATAGCTTCCAACTGTTTCCTCTTGTTCAAGAGCTTAAGTGCACGTTGTCTTAACGGTTTCTGCCCCATAGCAGATCTAGTACCGGCAATCTTCTTCTGCAAAGTCTGAAGCTGGAAGTTCAACTGTACGATTTGTGTGTCCAACTGCGATATACGTCCATTCAAGCCCTGTTGGGCTTGATCCATGGCATTGGATGAATCTTGCAACAGCTGACTACTAGTCTTTTTATTACTATAACCAAAAAGCCTATTCATAGTTGGCAAATTGTTTCACTCAAATTCTAAATCAACACAACTGAAAGCAACCTAGCCTTTATTATTCTCTTGTGATTGAACACAAAACATTCTAATGAACTGGCTGGTTCATTTCATTTAATATTCATGTTATATGGTTATTCATTTACTTCATATAATCATTTACTACGTCATATCAAAGATTAAGAGGTCATATGATGCCCGGTAGTTCGACATAAGGTATTCTAGTCTTTCGCTACCCTGTGGGGATTTAAGTTATAACATATCAGAATGCATATTTGAGACTCTGGGGTACATCTGTCTCCTGATTTTGGATATCCTTTTAAGCTTATGATGCGGATTCATTGCTCAGCAGTATTTTCATAAAAAAATATCATGACAAACCAATAAAACTTTATGTTCTAAATAATAGGTTCGTAGATAACCAGGTAAATTTGTTGTGAATACTAAGTGATGCCAGGCCATGATGTTACCCCGAATATAGAGGGTCTTTCTGTCAAGGAATCGACGGATCAAAAGGTTACCCCATGGGATGTCTCTGGAGCTGTTGATCAAAATGGTGTTGCTCAAGCCATTGATTATGAGAAGTTAATTCAACAATTTGGTACGAAACGGATTTCAGAAGAGACGTTGGATAGATTTAGAAAGGTTACTGGGCATGAGCCACATCATTTTATGTTGAACAATGTATTTTTTAGCGAACGTGACTTTACCAAGATTTTGGATTTGTATGAACAAGGCAAGCAATTTTTCTTGTATACTGGTCGTGGACCATCGAGTGATTCCATGCATCTGGGCCACATGGTGCCATTCATTTTTTGCAAGTGGCTACAAGATGTGTTTGACGTTCCGATAGTGATTGAGCTAACAGATGATGAGAAGTTTTTGTTTAAGCAGAAATTAACGATTGGTGATGTGAAGAAGTTTGCACGTGAGAACTGTAAGGATATTATTGCTGTTGGTTTTAAACTAGAGAATACATTTATTTTCTCCGATTTAGAATATATGGGTAGTGGATTTTATGAGACTGTCGTTAGGGTTTCGAGACAGATTACTGGTTCTACTGCCAAAGCCGTTTTTGGATTTACTGATTCGGATTGTATTGGCAAATTCCATTTTGCGTCCATTCAAATTGCTGCTGCCTTCCCATCATCTTATCCTGATGTTCTTGGGATCCCAGATAAGACACCATGTTTAATTCCTTGTGCAATTGATCAAGATCCATATTTTAGAGTTTGTAGGGATGTTGCTGATAAACTTAAGTTTTCCAAGCCTTCCTTGTTGCATTCGAAGTTTTTCCCAGCTTTACAAGGTCCAACGACTAAGATGAGTGCTTCCGACGAGACAACAGCTATTTTCATGACAGATACTGCAAAGCAAATCCAAAAGAAGATAAATAAATACGCTTTTAGCGGTGGTCAAGTTTCTATCGAGGATCACAGAAAATATGGCGGCAACCCAGATGTCGATGTCGCCTATCAATATTTATCATTCTTTAAAGATGATGCTGAGTTCTTAAAAAAATGCTATGATGACTACAAAAGTGGTGAATTGTTGTCTGGGGAAATGAAGAAACATTGTATCGAGACTCTTCAAACTTTCGTCAAGAAATTCCAAGAACGTAGAGCTCAAATCGATAATGACATTTTGGATGCCTTCATGAAGCCACACAAATTGGTTTGGAATCAGAAGGAAAGGTTAGTTCCTCCAAAACCAAAAGAAGCCAAAAAGTAGAGTTAACCGATAGATATAATAGAATGATCCATTTACTTTTGTAATTCTCTATACGTAGCTGCATTTACCTTATTAAAGGGGAAAATGAATACATATATTAAACTATAAAGTTAACTATAGTCCCTTTTCAATAATTTGAAAGAAAAAGGTTCTCTATCTTGCTTCTCCTAAAAGTTTGGTTATTGTCTTTTCTTAACAATTATCTTAGTGTCACCCTTTTATCATATAGAAAGGTCAAAAACGCAAAGTTATCTTATGTTCCATCATTGAGTCGAGATATATTGTTGCAAAGCTGCGATATTAATCAACTTGATATCATGCTCCGCACCAAACTTGATGCAGTCATCCAATCTCATCATCAGCCCGTCTTCTTGCCTGACCAGTTCACAAATCACTCCAGCTTCCGGCAAGCCTGCCAATTTACACAGGTCTACAGCAGCTTCAGTA
Source organism: Eremothecium cymbalariae DBVPG#7215 (assembly GCF_000235365.1). Classification (NCBI taxonomy): domain Eukaryota; kingdom Fungi; phylum Ascomycota; class Saccharomycetes; order Saccharomycetales; family Saccharomycetaceae; genus Eremothecium; species Eremothecium cymbalariae. Next base: position 1,527,719 of record NC_016450.1, on the reverse strand, counting down.
TGTCCACCTCTTTCCAGAACACCGCCATCCTTAGCCCTTAAAGGCACAATATGACCAGGCTTCAAGAAGTCCTTCGCAGTAACAGTTGAATCAGCAAGCTTGCTACATGTTAACGCTCTATCTTGAGCCGAAATACCAGTCGTCGTTCCGTGGGCATAGTCACATGTAATGGTATATGCAGTACCATGTCTATCATCATCATAAGCCTCACATCTTAATTGATTCATTAATGGCAAGTCAATTTTATCTGCCAACTGGTTTGTGAGTGGTGCACAAACGTAGCCAGATGAATATTTAATGAGGAAAGCCATCTGTTCAGTAGTTATATTGACAGCCGCACATATCAAGTCCCCTTCATTTTCTCTGGATTCATCATCCATGACAATCAAGAACTTATTTTGCTTGAATAGTTCAATAGCATCCGCTATTTCAGTAAATGGTGAGCTCATCTTATTCTTTATCTCTAGTTTGCTTCCTGCCTCAGCGTCAAGTAAGGTTGTTAGTAAGCTTGCCAAGCGCTTCCAGTATTCCGACTTTTTCACTAATTATATATAGAAGGAAGTTCTAAATTGCAGTTTGATGAACAGTGCACCTATTAACTGTCATAATATGTACAATGTATCTTTAAAACCGTTCTGGCGTCATTGATCTTAGCTACTAAACAAGAATAAACTTATGGAGCAATTAGCTGATTCCAGAGCTATTGGGCCAAAGTCAAAAGCTATGTCAAGCCTCGACGCTCGAGGCTCAATTTTAGTATAATTGAACTTTTTTGAAAGGTGCAGTTTGTACAATCATGATATAACTATCTCTATTTAGTCGTACTTTCCGTTTTGAGCTGTGGTAGCGCTGATGTGATAAATTATACATGCACACGTAAACTGCCCATCGCTATATTGTTACAATTGCACCACGGTTCCAAAAACAACCAAATAAAGCAGCAGAAAATGCAGAAAAGAACTATTTAACAGCTCAATTGCTGGGCAACTATAAAACGAGAAATTATTTGTGTTAGCTAACAGAAAATCCCATACTTTCCAATATATACTGGCTTCTAGACTCATTGTCAGTTGAGTACGAATCATGCAAAAATCTTTATACGAAAACTAAACCAGCGGCTCAGATGCCGTTTAATGTTGTGAATATCTAATTGTTTAAGATGCATCAATGCGGGGCATTTATTGCTCGAGCAAAGGTACCACGTAGTAATATAGATTTTGTTCACAACTAATAAAGCTTATGTTGTGAGTTAGTCATGGTGCGCAAAGTGAGTTCTAGATTGTCGTTTCGCACATTATGATTGTGATTGGTAAAGTAGAGATTAAAAGTCGCGCTTTAAGTAAAAGAATAGGAATTCTTAGTACACAAGCAAAGGAATGTTAAACCATTTACATTGACAGAACTTTATTGGTAGTTTAATATCGCTAGGTTGCAGTTGATTCAAGTTATAGAAACTAAGTTACAAAGTCAAAGGAATAATTGAGAAGCTGGATGAGTCCGGAATATCACGAGATTGAATACTGTGTTGTTAAGAACCCACATGAAGACACCAGTCCTTTAAAGTCTAATGAGGAGTTTCTGTATATAAAACATAGTTTGCATCATAGATCCAATGGTATTGCAGCAATCCTATCGAAACCGAAGTCGCTTCAGTTTTCAACTCTTGGAGAACAAGTGAAGAATCAGGGTACTTACTTATTGCCGATGCATAAGCTAGTTTTGTTATTACACGGACATCAATCCCACAAAAACTCGAACTACCAAGGAGCTCTTGCTGATAAGCTTTCGGAGAATGGTTATTATGTTATGAGGATTGATTTTCGTGGCTTGGGTGATTCGGAGGAGAGTGCAGATCCGGAGCTAGGTCGTACTGTAGAGCAAGATGTTAACGATGTGCATTCGGTCTTCCAGTTTACGACCAGTGATGCTTGCAAACAATTAATTGGGTACAAACTTACGTTGGATACAATTGTAGCGCACTCTCGTGGAGTTGTGGCGATGTTTCAATTCGCAAGACGCTATCATGTACCCAATTTGGTAAATTGTTGTGGGAGATACGACTCCAGTGGCTTACTTATCAGAACTGCCAAGCAGAATCCAGGTTGGGACCAAGACAAAGGGTACTACTGTAGGGCACTAAGAAAGGGTTCTTGGCAGAAATTATGGATTCCACAAACGGAGACAATGAGTGCAGGCACTATTGACACATCCAAATTTGCTCAGATTGATAAAAAATCGTGGGTTATGTCTGTGTACTGCTCAGCTGATGCTGTTATTCCAGCCAGTGCTGCCAGTGACTATGCAAACTTGTTCCATGGGAGACACACATTAGAGATTATCCCATATGCAGACCATAACTTTTATGGCGCTCCTGGGGATTTAAATACCCTTGGGTTGCCACTTAAACGTGGGAGAATTAGTTATCACACAGTTCTGGTTGATAAAATAGCGGCACACTTGGGTAACGTTCAGCAAGCGCAAAGGTTCTATGAACTTCACCTGGAAATAGAAGCACCCAAAGAAATACCCCATATAATTCAACGGTGGCCGTTGCCTTATATCTCCTCTGGGATTTCTAATTTTCGTGATATCGGTGGCTATCTGACTACCTCTGGGTTTCGAGTCAAGCACGGCCTAATTTACCGAAGTTCTAATCCATCAGGCGCGGCCGCCGCTGTTATAGATTACATGGTTTCGAATTTGCACATTGGCAAGGTATACTACTTATGTTCCGCCATAGGCCCCCAAGATCCCAGGATAATCAATGGCATTGATACGGAAACGCTATACCTAAAAGGAGAACATAATATGCCGCCTGAACAATCATTTGACCATTACCAATCGTTGTTCATTTCCCCATACTTTCACCATAAAGCATACAAACACATTCTCCAAGGCATTGACGGTATCCAGTCCTTTTTTAGAAGTTTGATTAATCACAAATTGTGTTGCAGAAACGCCGTCCTGATATGTTGCTCCACTGGAAAGGATACTACTGGTGTCTTGACAATGCTTATATTAGGCATTCTCGGTGTCGATCCAGACACCATCGCACGGGAATTCGAGCTCTCAACGTTCGGAATTCCAAAAGATGACCTTCTTCTCGAACGCATCCGTTCTTACACCTCGAACTTTTTAGAATTACTAGGCCCCAATGGCCCGATAATAGCAAAAGAATTCAACCTGACCCCATCCTCAACCATTATTCACCTTTTATCTTCACCCTACGAAACTATGAGACTTTTCATCGATATCTTCCTAGAAGAACACAACTCATTTGAAAATTACTTCACAAAGACACTCAAATTCTCCCCCAATAATATCAATACACTCAGAAACCAGCTCCTAGAATAAGAAACCCTTTTTCTACTTCTTAAATACTGTCTCATCCAGTCGTATAACTACTGCTTTCGTTACTTTGTAATTGCTCTCCGGGTAAGCTTTTTATGTCGCCTTAAAAAAAATTCCAAGAACTCCATGATTTTTGTTTACAGTAAGCCCCAATGTTATTAAGTTAACTCTCCTCCTCTTCTTTGAAAGAGGTACCGTAAAGTAAGCTTTGGGTAGGTGTTCCTGTCTGGAAGAAGAAGGAAAGGTTGTATCAATTGAATTATAGATATATTTTGGGGGGGTTGTAGTGAGTTTGATAAGAAGCAGTTTTTTTGTATTTGTTTTTGTTTGCTGCACACGAGCTGTATGGATTTCCAGTGTCCGTTTTATTATTACATTTTTGGGGTGATAATTAATTTTATACAGTTTTGAAGCGATGTCGTCGACTTCAGTAGCATCACGAGACCAAATATATTCGGCGAAGTACTCTGGGGTTGAAGTTTATGAGTTTATTCACCCTACGGGGTCCATAATGAAGCGGAAGGCTGATGATTGGGTAAATGCGACACATATATTGAAAGCCGCCAAATTTGCAAAGGCTAAAAGGACTAGAATTTTGGAGAAGGAGGTAATAAAGGATATACATGAGAAGGTTCAAGGTGGGTTTGGGAAATATCAGGGGACTTGGGTTCCTCTAGATATTGCACGTCGATTGGCGGAAAAGTTTGATGTGCTTGAGGAGCTAAGACCGTTGTTTGACTTTAGTCAACGAGACGGGTCTGCATCTCCTCCACAGGCCCCTAAGCATCATCATGCATCGAGATCTGATTCGACCAAGAAGGGTACTGGCAAGAGCCCGTCAGGTGCTTTGAATAATGCATCTGGTTCTGTTATTCCTAAACGTAGAGGTAGGCCACCAAGAAGCAAAAAATTGGACAGGATTCCGGCTTCTGGTGATGCTGCGTTGCAAAGGTCTCGGAGCGACGTGACGGGATTTCACAAGCCTTCGATAACAATCTCTACGATATCTTCTCATAATCTACCTTCGATACAGTCCACTTTACAACGAGGTGTAAATATAGATGAACAACAGCATTACCAAGACAAGTTACAACAACAGATATCTCAGCAGAAATATGAAGAATTGGATATTGAGGACGGCTTATCCAGTGATATAGAGACGAATTTGGCTTACATTGCAGAGGGCCCGGTTGGTAGCAATAGGCTAAATACACAGTTGATGACAGGTAAAGAAGAGCCTGTGTCTTCCTCCTCCTCGTTACCTTCATCCCCGAGTGATTTTTCAGCCCCAGTACCATTTGATACACAACGTGTAGGCAGTGCCACTTCTCCAATTGGAGCCATGCTCCCGCGCTACTCAATGCAATCTAGACCACCTACATCAGATTTAGACCAAAAGGTAAATGACTACTTGGCGAAGCTAGTGGATTATTTTATAAATTCTGAAATGCAAAATACCAACGCTGTACCGATAGAACTACTAAATCCTCCACATTCAACCCCTTACATTGATGCTTGGATTGATTCAGAACATCACACAGCGTTTCATTGGGCGTGCGCAATGGGAAATTTACCAATTGTTGAAGCTCTATTACAAGCTGGTGCCAGTCATCGAGCTGTTAATCACGCAGGAGAAACGCCGTTAATGAGAGCTTCAATGTTTCACAACAGTTACACGAAACGCACGTATCCTCGTATATTTCAACTATTACAGGACACTGTTTTTGACATAGATTCTCAATCGCAGACAGTTGTTCATCATATTGTGAAGAGAAGATCTAATACGCAATCTGCACTTTACTATTTGGATGTCCTATTATCGAAAATCAAGGATTTTTCCCCACAATATCGTATCGAAACTCTAATTAATACCCAAGATGATAAGGGCAATACGCCTTTGCATATTGCTGCAATCAACGGAGACAAGAAGTTTTTTCAGACCCTTTTAGGAAGTGGTGCTCTAAGTACACTTAAAAACTATGATGGAGTAACGGCGGATGTGTTCATTAATAATAAATTTTCCAGGACTTTAAACTATTCGGAGCATTCATATCACTATGGAAATGGGACGACACATTCGCCTGCATCAACATCAACGGGTGCAGTGATAACCGGACCAGCAGGTGCAGCGGCGGCATCTGCATCTGCCTCTTTTATTCATACTGGGGATATGTTTCCTTCACAGGCGGCTACGAGTGTTTCAAGGGCAATACCGGAAGTAATAAATTTAATGAAAGATATGGCGGATTCATATCAAGGGTTATATCAAGATAGGAGCCAAGAATTACAGAGCATAAAGAAGATGTTGAAGAGTATGAATAATACTGTGGCCTCTGTTGACATAAAGATATTGGAGACTTTAGATATAAAGAAATATGAACAAATTGGGCAAACCATGGAAGACATAACTCAAGCGATCGATGAGCTTCAATCACGATTTACCGTGAAACAAAAATGTCTTATGAATATATTAGAGAAGGGACAAAGAATTCAGCTACAGAGGTTAATAAATGAACAAGAACAGGAGATAGATAAACATCAAGAGGAATCAGAAAGTAAATCTGGCCCTTCCATTAATCCAAATCTAATTACTGGTATCAAGGAATTGGCAATACTGCAGTTGAGACGCAAAGCAAAAATAAAACAGATGCTAGAATTATTATGCGGTAATTCTAAAGTTCAAAAATTTAGAAAAATGATATCTCAAGGGACAGATATGGAATTGGATGAAGTAGATAACTTTTTGGATGTTATATTGCAACAGTTAAATGACGATAACGAAGCTAAAAAGATTAATAATCCCAATGGGGTGACATGAACTACTCAGGTAATTGAGCTGCAATAAAAGGCACATATATAAGAAAAAAAATTAGTACTCGGACAGGAAACAAACTATCTTTTATTCATTGACTTCATTCTACTACTACATAGAATGTACATGATCTATACAGTTATATAACGAGGTAAGTTCTGTTATTTTTTTTCTCCTCATTTAGTTACATAGATTATTGACTTTCCTCCTTTTCAATATGCCAGTCAAAATAGATCATACGGTGATTGACGGTGCATTATTATAAAATAGTAAATAAAATAAAATAACGGCAGGCCCGCTTCTGAAAAGTAACATAGGATTTAAAAAGTTCATGTGAATATAATAAACGATTGAATAAATGGAACGGGTACTAAACAAATGACAAACAATACAAACTCATTAATCATTGATTTTTTGGACATTTTTTTATAATTTGTTATTTTTGTTTTCTTGTTCTAGTTCTTTTAATTGGATATTTGCTTCAATTGCAATAACTAAAGTTGTCAACCTTCGATCGAAGACGGGTATAGAATTAAAATTGACATTCTTTATTTGTCGGTGAAACAAAAGTTAAAACGAAAATATTAAAATTGAAAATCAATTGCAATAAAAAAGGAATCTCACCATATCATTAATATAAAATCGTCAGCAAACCTCTTCACTCAGTCATTCATTCTCTCTTATATTTAATTCGGTTCTACTTTAGTTAACTTCACATAATAATGGCTTCCTTTGGAACATTAGCGGAAATAGATTTATGTGGTAAGACTTTACCACCGTTAACGTAGATTTCATCCTTAACTTCCACATCATCACCCAAAACTGAAACACCTTCTAGACGACACCATTTACCTACAGTAGAATTCCAGCCAACAATTGTGGACTTCACCAAAGAATGGTCCTTGATGGTAGAGTCTGACAAAACGACAGACCTAGCAATTCTAACACCATCACCAATAATGACATTGGGACCAACTACAACATCAGGACCGATCTTAGCTGTAGAAGAGATGCTGGCGGATGGGTCAATCATAACATTGCCAACAATATTGTCACCCTTGGCTAGTTGTTTAGAATCTCTCTTTGCTAAGGAGCTCAAGTACAAGACTGTGCCGGCTAAGAAATCCTTTGGCTGACCGACATCCATCCAATAACCCTCCAAATCAAAGGAGTACAAGGATTTCTGCTCCACCAAGATAGGGAAAGTCTCCTTCTCAATAGAGGTTGGTCTCATTTCAATTAAATCAATGACTTCAGGATTCAAAATATACAACCCAGCATTAATTCTGTTACCAACGAATTCAACTGGCTTCTCCACAAACCTATCAATCAGATTGGGTGTAGCAATATCGTGAACAATAACACCATACTTGGAAGGCTCATCAACCTTTGTGGCAACAATCGTACCTTTACCACCGTGTGCCTTATGGAAAATTGCCAATTCCTTAAATGGATAATCACAGATAACATCTGAGTTTAGAACAAAAAAGGGAGACTTGTCCTTTTTCAAAACTTTTTCCGCCAACTTTAACGGACCTGCTGTACCAAGAGGCTCTGCCTCCACAGAAAAAGTAATAGAAACCCCATATTCCCTTTCATACTTCTTCAACGTTTCCACCATCACCTCTGGTCTATAATTTACCGCCAATACAATATCAGTAACACCTGCTGCTGCCAATGCCTCAATTTGGTGCAAAATCATAGGCCTATTACCAAATTCAACCAAAGGCTTAGGAACTGTCAACGTCAAAGGCCTCAACCTGGTACCATAACCACCAACTAGAATTAACCCCTTCATTATTTCTAAATCTTGTTATTATGATTATATTATAAATGAAAGCCACTCAATACTTATTAACTAGTTGAAAGGCTCGACTTTCTTCTCAGAGGACTAAATTTTAACGAAACTAAAATGTTAATTTTTTTTGTAAGAACTTATATTAGAGCATTACTTTTGGAAAAACCATCGACGTATATATAAAATTATTATATAAAAAGTTCAGAAACTCTCAATAAAACTCACCAGGGAGACACACAAACGTTCAACATAATCTACTCTTGCTACTACATTGTTGTTCTCTACACACCACTAAGTGCCTATAAAGAAGTGCGTGTACACTGTTTTTTAAAAAACCTTCTGTTCGAAGTGACGCTCTGGCCCTTTCGCAGACCAACCGGGCCTGACCAAACTCCTTTGTTTGCTGTTGTAATTATAGCAACAGGGCCATTAACTACACACTGTACAGGCGTGGTGGTATTTTCTTTTTTAGTTTTTATTATGTATTACGTGGCTGCTATCTGTGCTATCCCGCATTACTGACATTCTACGGAAGAGATTTCTTTAGAGCGGACGACAAGACACCAAGAACGTATACAGTAACAGTAAATAAAGCCCATAGTGTGTGTGTCAAGGTTTTTCTGCTGTTTTATGGTGGGAAGGAACTGGTGAGGGTGAGGTAAGGGCCAAGCTAATGCTCGAGAATTTTGTGTTCTTTCCCATGGTTTTGTGGTGTGCGTGATTGGCCCAGAAGCTTAGAGGTACTCAATAGGGGCTTGGCTGTGGTGCGTGGAGGAATCCCAGATGCGCGACTCTTACGGGAGTGGAAGCCAAGAGATATGAAATGTGTCCTCATTTTGGGAAATTATAAAGTAACCGTCTTGTCGGTGTGGATGGGTGCACGAGTAAGTGATCGTCTGCTAACACATGCTCTCCATGGGAAGAATGCCAATATAATGGACAACATAGTCGATATATATATAACCAACCAAGTTGCGTTTGGATTGGGCTCAACGGAAGAATTGAGACGGCTAAAAGAATTGCTGCCCAATGAATAGTACCGCAACTTGGAATACCGCAAGTAGGCAATACATCGCAATTAGGTACAAATAGTATTCTAAAAGTTTGATAAGCTACAACCTTTTGTGCAACATTTCCAAGCAATAAGACTGTTGGTTATTTTTGCATATGAGACCTATATGATTGATTGTCCATGGACATTTAATGTCCAATATTTCTTAGGCAACTACCGATGTTAAGACGCTATGCAGGTTTTTCTGGACTTCCGTTAAAAACATAAGATCCCCATACATCCTCAAGAACGGAAAAAGGAATTGTCCTGCCTTGTGGAGACACTTGTGTCTGTTCCACTGACATGCGTCTTCAGGTGCCAAGCTCTCTCGACCTTCAATTAGCACCTTTCATTATGAGAAATTGCTGTAAGGGGCAATTAAAAAAGCAACTTCACGTTTTTTTTCCTCGAGCGCATCGCTCGAGGAATTCCTCAGTTGCTAGAGCCGTACGTTATCGATAATAGGAAGAAAACGTTTAAAATATTGTATTATTCATATCAAAAACGGAAAACGACCCGACGAGATGATGGACATTTGAAGGATGGAAGATCGACTATCTCCAGCGGAAGTATATAAAGTGGACAGGACTTAACCAGTATCGACTGTAATTTTAGCATCGTTTAAGCATCTAACGGCAGGACAAGCTGCGATCGTTCTTACCTCTTACATACCAATGGCTTCTCGAATTATATCGATCAAAAAGGCACCCGCTGATGATGATATAAATTATCCAACTCAAAAATTGGATACGAAGGTCGAAGAGAGGTATTTGAACCAGGAACCAAAAAATTTCTTTCAAAAGGTGGTGAGGTTTTTGGAGGTGAAACAGCGTCATGGTAGTTCCGTTAGCAGGGCTGAAAATGTTATTGAGTCCTTTTTATACAACGATGATTTAGCGCCTGTTGAACAGAAGAGGCGTGTATGGAGTTCGAAGCAGTTTGTGTTCTTTTGGATTTCAGGAGCTTTCAACGTCAACACCTGGCAAATTTGTGCTACTGGTTTACAACTGGGCTTGAATTGGTGGCAGACATGGGTTTGTGTATGGTTTGGTTATAGTTTGGTTGCTATCTTTTTGGTTTTAAGTTCCCGAGTGGGTAGCACCTATCATATTTCTTTCCCAATTTCATCGAGAATCACATTTGGTACGTATTTTTCTGTTTGGGTCGTTTTGAATCGTGTTGTCATGGCTTGTGTATGGTATTCTACTTTGGCATGGTTAGGTGGCCAGTGTATTCAATTGATGCTAATGTCTTTATTTGGTACTGATTTACCTCAGAAATTTGGAGACCACATTTCTAATGTTAACTTGAATGATTTTGAACTATTGTGTTTTATTTTGTTTTGGTTGTTCAGTTTGCCTTTTCTGTGGTTCCCACCTCATAGCTTGAGGTACATCTTTGCTGTAAAATCTGCAATTACGCCTTTTGCTGCTTTTGGATTTTTGATTTGGGCAATTGTAAAATCTCGTGGTCATTTCGCCTTCGGTTCCTTAAGGGAGAGGTCTTTGGAAGGTACTGAACTTGCATGGCCTGTTATTAGAGCATTAATTAGTGCGTTAGATAATTTCTCCACATTGATTTTAAATGCACCGGATTTCTCCCGTTTCTCAAAAAACTCAAGGTCCTCTGTTTATTCTCAATTGTTCATATTGCCAGTGGTTTTCTCCACCATCTCTCTGATTGCCATCCTTGTGACCTCTTCTACTTTTACAATTTATAATGTGAATGAATGGAACCCATTAATTACATTAAAAAGATTTTTATCAAACTATTCCTCTGGTAATCGCGCTGGTATTTTTTTGATTTCTGCAATCTTCTGTTTTGACCAACTGGGAGCTAATCTATCAGGGAATGCGATTCCAGCAGGCACTGATATGACTGCCCTATTGCCAAAATTCATTAATATTAGGCGTGGTTCATACATTTGTGCATTTATATCTCTAGTAATATGTCCGTGGAATCTCATGGCGTCATCCAGTAAATTCACAGATGCCTTAGCTGCATATGCTGTATTTCTGTCTTCCATTGCAGGTGTTATTGCTGCAGATTATTACATCGTTAGAAAAGGTTATGTCAACCTTCATCACTGTTACACCAACAAACGAGGCTCCTACTACATGTACAATAAGTATGGAACCAACTGGAGGGCGGTCGTTGCCTACATCATTGGTATCATACCAAACTTTGCAGGCTTCCTAGGCTCTCTTGGTGCGCATGTTCCGGTTGGTGCCCAAAAGATCTACTACCTAAACTACTTTGTCGGATACTTCGTGGCCGCAGTAACTTATGTTATCCTGATCTACTTTTTCCCTATTGATGGTGTCCCCGAAGGTGTCAAGTTGTTCGATTTCTCTCAATGGTTTGAAAAATGGCAAGAAGTAGAGACTTTTGCTGCTGAAAGAGCTGTATATGAGAAGCACGGCGATGATGCTGTCACCACCAGTACTGGTGTTAAACAAGAGGTCTGAGGTTTAGCTTGTATGGAAATTCTTTAAAAACAATAGGTACCAGTGAGACAGACTACAAACTTTATTAATATTTGTATTATAGTCATAGTCTTATTTAATTCTTGCATCCTTTTGGTAAATCATACTCACCTTTTTTCTAAATAGCTTTCAGCCGACTGAGTATCGGCAAAAGCTTCAAATGAATATGCCATAATTGTGATCATAACTGCTTTCAATACATAATTGTTCTCTGAATTACTTGCGGTATGGGAGCAGCGTTTTAATAGCTATTAATTTTCTTTTCCATCAGAATCCAAACGGTTTTGTCCGGCGAGTATTTTACCATTTCAATATTAATGCCAACAAATAATTCAAATAATTGGTTTCAGTTGAGCTACGTGGCAACAGAATAAAAAGTAGTGAAGTCGTGTAATCTTACATAGATATAGGAACGATGATAGGACCATTACGAATTTACTTTAGTCTGCCCAATTTCTAAAATGGGCCCTCAAAGACTCTGAGGTTATGAATCCCCTTATTCTAACCAGTTATAGTTTCTGAAAAGTGCTAAATAGTCTTTTGAGGCTCTACAAAGAAGGTATATCCCTTTAGGACAACTAATTTATAACTTCCAATTTGCTGGAATCGACCGAAATAGCTGCACAGAGGCCTAGAAACAGTTGAACGACAGTATATGATGATATTCAAAGAAGATTCCATTACCAGAGAGCATGTTTAGCTGCGGTAATACACTACTTTTTCTGGGAGCTTTCCAAAGATGAACCAGGGAAGTAATCAATCTTCCATTCACTTTGCGATGATGTATCATTCACTCCGATAGTATTTCAGCTACATTAAGGAAAGTACCTTTGACGGCCGGCGACAGAAAATTCCTGTTTCGAAACGCTATGAAAGTCTTAGGATCGTGGGCCATGAAGACCTGAAATAGATGGTCCTGAGCATGACGTTAAACTGCCCGAAAAATTGTCCGGAGGCACTGACTATAAACCGCCCCACCCTGAGTAAGGTGTTAGAACTTCTTCCGTCATGTGTAGCGGGCCTTACTATGGCAAATGATACAGAGCAGGATAGAACCACAATTACTTGGTATACTAACATGGGTGTAGCCACCCAATTTATCCGGTTCACCAATATTCGAGAAAAGATCCATTCAACACTAAAGGTCGTCACTCGTGGCTTATCTTAACCAAAAAGACTTTGGTTTACTGTTATGAGATATAACATTTGGAGCACCGGTTCAAAGAATACGGCTAAGACCTTTTTACACAGCACTAAACTGGTGAATGACAAACGGGTAAGGGAGTATTAAGGCGATACAAATATACGATATTTAATCCTCTATTCTTAGCAGATGGGCTTTGCAAGCATCTACCGGCATAAACTACTTCGACGTAAAATATATGCCGTTTTCGAGATTAAAAAGAGAAATTAGACGGCCCAACTCGATGGAAACTGCATATTACTTTGTGTTTTGAGAACTAGATCCTAAGTATTGCTTTTTTTGTGTGATTCTCCTGGATGGATAAAGTGGAAACAACTTCACTATTTGTTTCCAATATCTAACCCAATCAATTACAAGCTCTTATTGTTGGCTAGTTGTCTTAAACCCACAGCTTTCATTCGTATACAGGTCAATTCCTTAGGAACAACATGCTTAATATAAAATATCTGCTAATTTGTCATTTATAACTGTCACTAAGCAAAATTGCTTACTTGCTCGATTGAGAATTGTGGTGCATAATAGGCTTAGTTAGTTGCCCTATAAGATGTGTCAGCAGTAATTCTAGCAGACCAGACCTCAAAATGTGATATTCCTAAATTATATATAGATATAGTTATATTTGTATAACATATACCAAATTTAGTGTTTACAGCAGATTCTTTTTAAAGCCTCATATCTAAGCCTAAAGTGTAGCAAGTCTTATGCTATGGATGTACTAATGTATTTGAAACACACGCAGTTTTTCTCGCCGATCCTTGTAATATTGCGGCAATGATGCTTATCAAATATGTAATCACATGCCGAGGGCCACTAGTTGAGGTCACGTGCTAGCTTGAACTTCTCGTCACGTGACCTCATATATGGCCCTCGACATTTGGTAGCGTCGCCTGGTTCTTCTGACTATAGAAATCTAAGCTCTTCTTCGAGTAGATGTAATACATCACTCTTAGGTGTATGATACTTAAATGGCAACGGTAATGTCTGTCTGTCACTTGCCCCAACTAATATCGTATTAGATGGAGTTGAGTCAGCTAAGATGTCGTTAACTCTCATCCTGATGGTATTCTCAGTCACTCTCTCAATCTCAGCATTTAGATCTGCTTCAAGGTCAATCGAACCCATCCACGAGTATTCAGAGCACACTCCAACGTTAGGGTAGACCATCTCCGACAGAATATCATTGATGGCTCCTTCCGTCTCAGTAAATTGAGTTTCGGACAGAGAATCCCTCATCACCACTACTATTTCATCATTGACATCATAGTCTATGTAAATGTAGTCATTGTGATCACGCAGGTGTTCTGCTATCCTTATAATTGTCATAGCATCCGAAATTTTTATAAATCTCATTTAGTTCTGCATTTGTCACATTAGTGCAAATTGCATAGCTTGTTGCTAATATGGTGTGGCTGTCGAGGGCCACTATATGAGGTCACGTGCTAGCTTGAACTTCTCGTCACGCGCTAGCTATACTTAGGTTGATGATCAGTTACCGTTTATATAGTCGCTAATCTGGCTCAACTACCCTCTAGGGTTCTAGCTGGACCTAGCATCTAATCTAATCTAGCTAGCTGGGTCTCCTTATATACTTTTCTGTTGTCCTACTTAAGCTCTCTTACTTAATTGCTATGCAGATTCCTAGCCGATAACAGCTCAATGGTTATCTTGACACTTCTAACAACTCTGATTCGCTGTTATACAATGGTTATCATCTTCATAGTCTCCTAACGACTCTGATTCGCTGTTTCTTTGTCTTGTTATCGTGACTATCAAGATGCTTCTTAGTCTGATCATCATAACTGCCGAGATGCTCTTTTGATTTTACGACACATCACATGTATAAATCATCTTATTTATAACATCAAGTACTGCAGTTTTAAACCCGGAGAACTCGTCCTTGTTAGCTCAGTTGGTAGAGCGTTCGGCTTTTACGCATGCTTGCAAGGCACCGAAATGTCACGGGTTCGAGCCCCGTATGAGGAGTTCTTCAATTTTTCCCTACACAAACCTCCGAAATTTCAACGTGCATAAACCTCATTAATGCAAAACCACGCTATGTATTCATATAGCCTTAAAGAAAAGTATAATATGTTCCACATGAGGGATCTATTGGCTCATCTCCATAATTTTTCCATTACGTTGTATCTTGAATAGCTGAATATCTTCAGAAAAAGTAATCGGCCAAAAATTCACAAAAGAGACGCCCTTAAAATGACCGCCTTCCAATATAATCCACATAAAAGCATCTTCGGAATTTGGCCAACTTAAAATACCATTTTCAGATGTAAAATAAGCTTTCATCTTATTTTGGTAGGTAATATCATCAAATTTGGCTATTTCAATTGAAAAAAGACCAAGTGTAACATCGCTCTTACGATGGGCAATAGCTGCTGCGTCAGCACCACAATGACTTTTCTCGTCATCATCTGGAACTATGAGCCAAGGCTCTTCGCCCAGTTCCGTGACTTCAAAGGTTTCCATACACCAAGCTAATTCGCAAGATTCAATATGTAATTCCTCGTTAAATGAAACAGATAGTTTAGGTATATCAATAGCTGCTTCCGCATATTCCCAGGAGTGAGCAGAATAAAGCGGTGCTCGCACAGTTAGGTCTTTAACCTTAATACCCTGGCTGGACTTTTTGGCGCGTCTTACGATAGAACATTTAATTGTTAGGAAAGGGAGAATACCTCTACTTACACCTTTGTAACAGACTCGAACCTTTAATCTATAATTGTCGACAACCCCAGCTTTGAAACATTGGTTAAAATCGAATATGGGGACAGTTTCAGTTTGGAACTTAGGGATATTAATAGAGACACAACTGCCGCCAAAAAAAGCGTCTAAGTCATTGATTCTGATAAACTTGCTCTTTTTAGGCATTGGTGTTGCCATTGATAGCTGAACCCAATTTTTAAGGGAAATACTTTTTCCATTAAAGTTAAAGAAGGTACCTGCTCCATGCGAAAATACTGTTAAAAATGAAACGCTATCTGCACCAACATACCACGGGACAGAGTTACTTTCTGCTGGATTCGAGGCTGGTTTCATGGCTGAACTCGAAATTTTGCCCCAAAACTCGTCATCCATATTCAGGAAATCATCGTACTGGAAGTTTTCATATGTCCATGCTGGCGCAAACAAACCGATGTTACTGCTGAAGCTGCTAACTATTTTAGCTGGTATTTCGGAAGTGAGACCCCCAGATCCAACTTTCATATTTCTCCCCCAAACGTCAATTCCCCATATTATTTTATTTCTCATAGATATCTTTCCAACATTTGATACAGTGTTTTTAACATTTTCAACATCCCACGAATAATTGGTAAAAAACCTATCAGATACGTTAAAGAACTCCCAGTTATAATCATTAACTTCATTTTGATAAAGAGCTTTGTTACACTTAGTAATGTACGAATCATACCAAATTAAACGACCATCTTTTACATTTAGTTTTAAGCTGTTCTGCAAGGACCTAACGAAGTCTACAACTCCGCTCGAACCACCTAAAAATCTGGTTTCAAAATTTAACAGCCATCCTTCAAACTGGAATAGTTGACATAAATTTGTTAGAATCTTCACCAGCGTAAAATCGCCATCTTTATCGCGTTGGAATATTCTGCTATCAGAGTAGCCATCATCAAGTTCCTCCAAAATCAATGTCCCAAGTACAGGGATTCCAAATCTATGCAAATAGTTCAACCATCCAACAGGTGGTATGGTCACAAAATGGTGTGAGAAATATATAAATTCATCAACAAGTTCCGGCCAGCGCAACCAATAATGATGTCCTGTTGGATGACGATAGTCTCCAAACACAAGGCTATCTTCCATAGGATTATAACCTCCTTTCATATCATGACAAACAGTGACAATGGGACGAGAAGTCTCTCCACGAAACTGACTAGTTCGAGTAGAACTCGAACGTGTTTTAATATAATTATTTAGGGGTTCTCTCGAAACGTTTGCCTGATCCTTAATGCTTAAAGACTTTTTGAGATTGTATTCATTAAACCATAGCTCTAGGTCAACTAGAGAGTCAAAATAAAGAGCACCATAATCGTTTGTCATAGTTGCTTTGCTAATGTTCTTAGCATTTCTATGCGGTGAATTTTTAGAATTATAGATGCTCCCAGCAGATGATCGAATCCTCGATATTGACGAATATAAAGGAAATACTCGCTCCTTTGACCAAGGAGCTATGATCCCCCACAAATTGCACTCGCTGCAGTATGACACTTTAAATATCTATGTCCCTAACCGGCTGACTAACCTTCGTACGTAGACGAATGCTTTAGGATGTTGTAGGTTTATTTACCTATATGTAATTAAAGGGATATACGGATAACTAGTAACTTTTTGCACAATTCGGCATTTTATTACCATACGACTTTAAACAGATATTACAAATGGATATGAAGTTAGAAGAAAAAGAAGTATGGAATGTTGGATATTTAGAATAAATGTTGAATATAGCCACATCAGGAGTATTATAAAAGCTGAATGGTTGAAGGATCAGTGTCTTAGGTGTCAAAGGCTATATCTTCGATGGATATTTTGTTAACATATATATACATCATGATTATAACCGCACACGACGGCAACCAAAATGCGAGCGTGAACTCAATAAACTACTTTTACATTAGAAGGAGTAGATAAGCATCCATTAAAATCATTCAGAGAACCCAGCAACCAAATTCTTTGCGAAACCCCCTTCTTTCGCAGCCGCTTCGTAGTATCCATAAATAGTAGTAGTAGCCATTAAGATGGAAGTACCAGAACCCAAGGTACCCAGTAAGTCAGAACCGACGGATAACGCGCCAATAGTAGCACCTCCGAAAGCAGCTGCAATTGGAATAACCTTCTTCAATTCCTTGTAAACGCTAGTTTCTCTCTTACCGTTAATAACAAGCCCTTGTTCTTTGAATTGTTTAGACACATCACGTGGAGAGGTGCCGGAGACGTCAATCCATGTTCTTGAGAACATAGCGCAAGCACCTAGAACAAATGCAACATATATTACAGTCTTTGAAGGGTCCAATAGAGCCTCGGTGAAGGAATATGGTGGCTGGATATAGTAAGATAAACCCGATAAAGCGGCTTGCTGACTATATTGTGACCCTGGTCTGGTACCCCAAATACCAATCATTCTTACTATAGGGTTGTTAGGAAATTTTTGGTACAATAGCTGGGACGTCAAGAATATGTTAGAGGTCAACGCTGACTGCAACATGATTGGAGTATTCGAGGTGTAAAACAGCTTAATTGGGTAAGCGCCAATTTGTCCCCTAGTTCTAGTAGATCTAATTGGCAATTCGTAACGGAACCCTTGCAGATACAAAACAAACAAGAAAACACCAACAGTTGAGAACACTTGAAACATGTTAGGTAAACTTTCTCTGTAAAAAGCCTCTACCAGTGCTCTCTTCTTGTCCTTTCTTACACTCAACAAATGGAACAAAGCAATTACAGCGCCTTCAAACTCCTTGCCACGACCAAAATTAACGGTAGTAGGAGCAAAGGCTTTCCAAAAGATTTGTTCCGCGATGTTTGTTGCAGTGAACAACGAAATACCGGATCCCAAACCATATCCCTTTATCAGTAACTCATCTAGTAGCAACACAATGAATGATGCAAAGACCAATTGTAAGATTAGTAGAAATGATATCGCAATACCCAAATCTGAAACCCTACCATAGTTACCAGTTAATACAACCACAATTGCCTGACCTAAAGTCAATATTATAGCACAAACCTTTTGAGCAATCTGAAATAACTCGCGATCTTGCTTGCTTTCCAAATTCACTTGGAGCAATTGAGTACCCTGTAAAAACTGGAAGATCATAGAGGAGGTAATAATCGGCGAAACACCTAATTCCATCAGCGTACCCCTATTAGAGGCTAACATGGCACGTAACCAGTATAAGGGATCGCTACTTTCACTAGAAACGATCCCATAGAGAGGAATTTGGCCAAGAACCAAAAAAATCAAAAGACATACCGCAGTCCAAATCAATTTCTGATTATATGGCACCTTTCTCTCTGGTGCAATGACCTCAGGTAAGAATGCTTCAAAAGGTTTGAAGAGATCCAAAAGACGACCACTCATAGTATATTCAATCAAAAAAAAATTCAGAAAAACGACGCAGCACCTGGAAAACTTATAAACTTCAAATCACTCAATCTATTGTTTATGTGACTGTGCGGTTACAGCAAGTTACAACTCCGAAATCTTAGGTTTACAGCTATGTAAAGTCTAAGGTCTCTGGTGGGATCTTGTTCTCCATGAAGTTTCCAAATTTGAAGGTGGCCGCCCGACAAATTACGAGATTGAACGGAACACGTCAATAGAAAAATCAACAAATCACGTGATTCAAAATTCCCCGGCAACAGAATCATACAGAAAGCTCAAACGTTAAGTCCAACCCCCAGGAGGCCTGTATGATCGAGTCATAAGAGCTCATATAGCTCAATGCAGAGAATTGGAACGGTACACCAAAAAGTTAGAATATTTTTTTAATATGTAACCTCAACGAAGACTCAGTACAAGAGGGCAAGTAAATGAAGTAACTAATAATGGAGTATTTAATTACACCTTTTGTCTCCAGCAGGTGATATATGCGATGACAGAGACCAGTAGACTTAGAGCCAGCGATAATGCGGACATGCGTAATGCAGTGCTTACACACATTGGATCTGGAAGTTTTGTACCAGCAGTAGTGCAGTTCTTGTCAAAGATGGTAGCATATAGAGTACTAAAAATAGTAGATCCAACCGCGGGTGCACACATGAAGAAGCCATAAGCGGTTCCAAAGATAGATTCACCCCAAATACAGATAGTGATTATTGGTAGGACAGTGAAGAGACTTCCGCAACAGATTCCGGAGAGTATGCTGGACCAAATGAAGGGCGAAGATGCCTGAGGGCTTTTCAATGCGGGTAAAACCAGCCATTGACCTACCGTACCACTGAGCAGTGCCAGCCATAGGACGATTATTTTAGGGATGTCATAGTAAGTGCAGAAGTCTAGCATTACACCAGAGAGGAGGCGTGATGCTGTCGACATCACGGAGTATGAAGACAGCACGGATGGATGATGGACGAGGTCTGCCAGCGAACCCATGTTAGTCAAGAACATTTCAAGCGGTCCGAGAGATGCCATAACGATGAAAGACATTATGTAAACATAAGGGTCGTGGAAAAAGGTTTGGAGTTTGCATTGCACTTTAGGAGACAGCAATGGCTGGCGAGGGTCGTTTTCATCATGATTACTATGGTTGTCGCTGGAGGCCGAATTGACAGTGATAGATTCTCCTGCCTTGAGCTTAAGCATACTCGTAAAGCTAGATGAAACCCAGGTGAAAAAGCTTACTGCTGTATAACAGAGCACCAGAAATCCAAATACTCTTGACAAGTCTAGATATGGGAGACCATTATTGAACCATTGCAGTTTTAAAGCCTGAGTGCCAATGACGGATGCAAGTCCATAGAACGTGGTAGGGAGACTAATTGAGAGCAATTGATGATCTGGATACAGTTTCAGACATGTAAAGAGGGAAGCAAAGTAGAGTGCACTAGTAGATATACCAATTAAAGCAAAGCAAAATACACTGCTGGCAAAGTGAGGCTCCCCGGATATAAACACCCACGCTAGATATGCATAAGTCGGCACAAATCCAATAAAGGAGATCCACGTCAGTAAAACAGGCCCATGGGAATCACAAATCAGCCCTAAAAATGGAGGTGCGATATATCCTCCAAAATTGACAGCGATAGAAAAAGTATTGATCTCCATGGAAGTGTAGTGTAAATGCTGACGCCATGTGTCTGAATAAAGAGAAATTTGGGTAATAAACCCTGAGGGAATGCATGCCAACAGGGAAATAATAAATGAAGCTAAGTGTAAAGTATCCCAGTCCAGCTGCGACTCGTCCAAGCATTTTCTGATGTGGTATGTCAGCCTATCTTCAATATTAGACAGAACCATATAAGGCAGAACACTCCCATTAACTCCAAAATAGTAACTGAGTAGATGACAATAATTCACACCTACCCTGATTCCAACCGACACCGCACTGTTCAAATTGAACACTGTTCGAGCATGACATACAGAAAGAAGCCTGTATGCAACGTAGCCGTAAATTTCAACTAATCGAACTATTTCTTTTCAAAAGGTTAAAAAATCGTGGAGACGTATGATAAAGACGAAATCGGGCATGTCGGTGTTCGTAATACAAGTTCCGCGCCCCACTACTGCGAATAATGCTACTCTTGCTTTAAGTATACAGGGCGATATTGTAGACATATACACAACTGCTACTACCATCTGTCCCATATATACGATGCTTGCTAAGCTGGCCGATACATACATAAATACATATATGTAAATACCGCGTATAATATAAAAATTAACATATGGGGGGTGGAACGGGAAGAGCGTGCTAGGACCTCAACGCCCTGGCTACTTCAGTTAGACAGCCGTATCGCTTGGACTTCCACTTGCTCGAAGTATTTGTATCCCAAGAAACAGAACGTGAAGTCGCCGAATACTCAGACGCAATTCTCGCATGCTGTTTAAAATGCTCCTGCAAGAATGTCTCTACTTCCTGAGCATTGAACGACGCCCGCTGAGTCTTACGTGCCTTCTTCTCCTTGCAGTCCTTCGTATCCTTGTCATCCTTACCAGGAAGATTAGAAGCTCCTATCGAATCTTGTTCAGTCGCCGGTCCCGTTCCTGTAGCCACCAGCGAAGCCGCTGAACCAGATGACGATGACGACGACATCGTTGCATTTAGGCTGTTGTGACCACCGCCCCCACCTCCACCACCATAACTGCTCCCATTGCCACCATTATGGTTCTTGCTATGCTTGCTACTTGTACCTCCCGTTGTCCTTGCAGACGGGGTTGCCACCGAATACCTCTTTGCTGACGCTGCTGCTGCCCATCCAGTCAACTTTGGTCTGGGTGGTACCTGTACCATAATTGTGCTTATTTTTTGTAAAATGAAGAGAAAAAGAAAACCCTTTTCCAGTATTATATATACCTATGCAGCCGATACTTGAAGCCCTGCTGCTGTTGCTACAGTTGATGTGGCAACCGCTCTCCGAACCCCGTGACCTCTGTAAGCTTGCTCAAGTTGGCTTCAGTTATTATTTGAACTTGTTAATCCTTTGTACATAGAAACATCACGGCGGGGACATTATTAGAGATGATGAGAACGAACCGGAAACCGGAAACTGTATCACGTGACGCGGATCACGTGACGCGGATCACTGCCGATCGTTGTGCTTGCGTAATCATAACTTCGGAACCTCTTGCGCCGGATGGAAATACCGGTCACGGGACCAGACGGTACCTCCGGATCCCCGGGCCCTCTCCCTTCTCGAGGAATTCTCGAGGTTTGAGATACGCCGGGGCGCATGATTAAATTGGTCTCGAGCCTGGAGGGTGGCAGGGACATTTGCTTCCATCGAGACGGATGCCTTCGGCTCCCTAATGAGGATACCCCACCGCTTGGCGACCGCCTGAGGGTGGTTGCCTCTCTACTGTAGCGAGAAGCAATAGTTTACGATAGGAGATAGGCCTTAGAAGGGTTTCATTGGGTGTGTAGGTTCACACCGACGATCAGGAGAAACGTGGGCAGTATATATATATGTGCGTGTGCATATTCTTGTTATTGTAGTACAGTGTGTAGCATATTATATTTGGGTTTTAGTCTGGTGGGTTTGAAAGATCGATCATATTCTATCTAGGTCGGTTATAGTCCACAAGCATTAGTCGCTATATTGTCTAGAAAGAACAAATGTCTCCAGCTACTAGTGCAAACAGAGGGGATTCGTCTTCGGAGTCCATTGATACAGATATAATTACGCTCTCACGGTTCATTTTGGAATCACAGCGGGCTTCTGCGAAGAACGCGACGGGAGAGTTTAATTTATTACTCAATTCATTGTCGTTTGCATTTAAGTTCATATCGCAGACTATTAGACGGGCCGAGTTGGTGAATCTGATAGGGCTTGCAGGCGCGTCGAATGCTACAGGCGATGAGCAAAAGAAGTTAGATGTGCTTGGGGACGAAATATTCTTAAATGCGATGAAGGCTAGTGGGAATGTGAAGGTGCTTGTGTCAGAGGAGCAGGAAGATTTGATTGTTTTCCCGGAGACGGGGGGCACTTATGCTGTTTGTTGTGATCCAATTGATGGCTCGTCTAATTTGGATGCAGGTGTATCTGTGGGGACGATTGTTTCTATATTTAAATTGACACCTGATTCCAGCGGGACTATTAAGGATGTGCTCCGTTGTGGACGTGAGATTGTGGCAGCATGTTATGCGATGTATGGTGCCTCAACACACGTGATGTTGACTACTGGCAATGGCGTCAATGGGTTTACGTTGGATACCAATTTGGGTGAGTTTATTCTTACTTACCGTGATTTGAGGATGCCTGATTCGAAGAACATTTATTCGATTAACGAGGGGAATAGTGTGTATTGGGTGGAGGCGATCCGTGGATTCATTGAGTCGTTGAAGAAGTGTGAAAAGCCTTACTCAGCGCGGTACATTGGGTCAATGGTGGGAGATGTGCACCGTACTTTGTTATACGGCGGGCTGTTCTCTTACCCGTGCGACAGGAAGAATCCTTGCGGTAAATTGAGGCTACTATACGAAGCATTCCCCATGGCTTATCTGATCGAACAAGCGGGAGGGAAAGCCGTTAACGACAAAGGCGAGCGTATTCTTGATCTGACTCCCGAGCACATTCATGACAAAACCTCAATTTGGCTAGGTTCCACAAAGGAAGTTAATAAGTACCTGGAGCACATTGGCAAGTTGTGAAAGTCTTCCCAAGAACGGGCAGCCAACATTGTTTTGGCCGTTATGCGGCTAGCTACATACCCATACTCCTCGTTTTGGAGTAGGCAATGCGCAACTTACATCTCTATATATAAATACATGTGTATATATACATATATAGAGATGCATATACATATAGTTCACTTATACTGTTATTTTTTGTTTACAAAATTGTATTCACTCATTTAAAACATCACTTACTGGAGTAAGCTCGTAGTCTCATCAATTTCTTTAAAGTCTTCAGACTCCCCACTGCTGCAAGGGTGTAACTGGCTTTGTGCATCTGGAGGCAACTCGCTGCCGGGAACAGCTTCAGAATAACCCATATTTTCATACTCGGTTTGCATCAATTGATATACATCCTCTACTAATTCACCAATATCCTCCTTCTTCAAATCTTGCGTAGAAATAGGATCCAAGACCTTACATGTCATTACACCGCTATTAAAAATACCAAGTTTGGGGCAGAACAACGTACTGGTATTTGAAACAACAACTGGAATGATAGGAATCTGAGCTTGCTGTGCTAAGTGGAATGCTCCTTTTTTGAACGGAAGCATTTTCAACTTAGTAGAATAGGATCTTGTCCCCTCTGGGTAAATCCAAAGAGCTCTCTTATCTCTTTTAAGACTCTCCAAGGCAGATTTCAAGGTCCCCACACTTTTCTCTCTATTGGACCTATTCAAAAACACGGTACCGCTCAAATACATGAACCAACCCAACAACGGAACCCATTTTAACGACTCCTTAGCCGTCACAGTACAGCCGGGAACGAAGATCTTACCCAATACTAAAATATCAAGCTCGGATTGATGATTTGACACAAAAACAGCGGGCACTTTAATCTTATCAGCATTAATAACCTTGACATTAACCCCAATAGCAGGCCCAACAATGTAATTAAATGCTCGAGCAGTAGTCCACTGGGCTAGGCGCCGTTTACCCACCAGAGATAGAAGAACTGCTGCCACCACACCATAGAGAGAACATGATGATAACAAAACAACTGCCAGAACAGATTTGGCATAGAAGCTTAACTTACTAAAGAACCCCATGCCTATCTCTATATAATGGAACCTAAAAGCAACCAAAAACCTTCTCCAGCTAAAAAAATTCAACAAAAATCGATAGTAACGGGTTGTTAGAAGAAGAATCTCGTATTTTTCACTGGTCAGTAAAATAATCTAACTTCACTAGTGTAGCCTCCTTTGTGCCCCCCAAATCTCCTGTCTATACTATTATTAATACTTGTTTTCCGTCACCAACAAATACTAATACAGTTGTTGGTAACGCAGTTTAAACTCCAAAGGAAAAAAGGCGAGCCAGCCCTTCCTTATATAACGTCCCATAAGGTTCTCCCTCTGTAACAACAATATTCCGCCTGCCATACGCATGCCAAACAGCCGGCACCCATGGATATAGTCTACAGATGCAAGGTATATCCCTTGGATAGGTTCCTGAAACCACATTTATACACATTGAACTGGCTTCCGGAACTATCTGTTGACGACAAAAGGAAACCCGTCAGGTTTCTTCACATCGTTGAAAAATCCATGGGATTACTAGATCGTTGGAAAGCATCCTTTCTTCGACAACTACTCGACCAAAACGATCCTGCAACCGTTCTGGTGATCGATGCTATTTCAATATGGTCTCGTATGCTCCCTCATAAATCCGAATCGCAAGTTCACTATCTCAACAACCCCAGCATTCTTCAATTTTCTGGACTTGTTGGGTTTCTAGCTCAACTTTGCGAATCACCAGACCTTGCTCTTCGCAGCAGATGTGACATACATGCATCCTTGGATGCTCCATTGAAGACTGTCATATTAGATAACCTATCTGCGTATTACTTTCAAGAAAACGCCTCACTAGAGACTTTGCGCAAGCTATTGGAGACTTTGCATGCTACCTTAGGCTGTGCCGTGGTCACGTTTGGATACGGCATAGAGTATTACGAAGGTGTTGATAATACATATCCAACCAGACCTTCTGAAATAAAAGGTCCCTGGCCTACTAGACTGGACTATTCATATTTAAAAGCAATGGATAGTGTCCTAGTGTTCACCCAGGACAAGAATTAGTCTAGTTGCCCGTAAGCAAACCTTGAATCTTCCAGTTTTGGTTGGGATGGTGATGCTGGTGGTGGTGATGGGTTTTGTTATGAAAGAAAGGATCTCAATTTTCCAAAATGCACATTCTCGCACTTTTGGAAAAATGGTGAAAAAAAAAGAAATTGCTCTTGTAAGTTGGACGAAGTTTGATGTGGGATGGGGTCTTTGATAAAAAATTGTTAACGTTGAGGACGTTTGGAAGTCGCTAGCAGATCATTGAAACAAAAATTAGTGTTGGAGAGATTATATAGTAATGTCGGAGAATCGCCGTGAGTCTTATGTGCCAATTGAGTTTACTCCAGAGGTAGAGAAGCAATGTTTAAAGCAGGTCGAGTTTTATTTCAGTGAATACAATTTTCCATTCGACAAATTTTTGAGAAGTACGGCAGAGAAGAATGAGGGATGGGTTCCAATTACGACTGTTGCGAGTTTCAATAGGATGAAGAAGTTTAGGCCAGTTGATGAGGTGGTGAAAACTTTGCGTAAGTCTACTGTATTAGAAGTTAGTGCAGATGGGGAGAATGTCAAGAGAAGAGTTCCGTTGAACCTAGAGCACAAGAAGGTGAGGAGTGAGCGTACTTTGGCAGTTATGAACTTCCCCCGGTTAGATGACGACAAGGATAGTATCCAAAACGAGGATAAGTTAGCTTTACAGGAGGAGATGGAGAAATTTTTTTGCGGCCTGGAATCTTGCTCTGCATCTATCCAACAAGTTAGATTAAAGAGGGACCACAAGAAGAAATTCAACGGTACCGTTATGATTGAGTTTTCCAACAGTGCTGATTGTAAGCAGTTCTTTGAGGTATATGGTAAAGATGATGCTTTATCTTTCCAGGACCGTAAACTTGATGTTCTCACAAAGCAGCAGTATGATCTTCAGAGAGAGGCGACACGCAGCAAGAATTTTGGTGGTAACGGCCAGCGGTCTAGATCCTTTACTGGACACAGGAAGAATATGCCAAGGCTTAAGGATTCGAAGAAGGAAAAGGAGGGTACCAACCAGGCAAAGGTGGAAGGGGAACAGGTAGCCAAGACCGAAGGGGAGCCGTCTTCAAA
The DNA here is from genome assembly GCF_000235365.1 of Eremothecium cymbalariae DBVPG#7215. Classification (NCBI taxonomy): domain Eukaryota; kingdom Fungi; phylum Ascomycota; class Saccharomycetes; order Saccharomycetales; family Saccharomycetaceae; genus Eremothecium; species Eremothecium cymbalariae. The sequence continues at coordinate 1,500,991 of NC_016450.1, read as the reverse complement.
GGAAGATGAAGAGGCGGTTGTCTCTGATTAAAGAGAGAAAAAGAGGGCTAACCATATTTCGAAGTTCTCTCTTTTGTTTGCCACAATCTTCCTGCGTACACTGCTATATATATAGCCTTGCGGATTCCGCATTACTCCGACTTTTTAAGCTTTAACGCAATATATTATAAAAAAATCTATTATTTCTTGTTAATATGTATCCAGGAGCGTCTTATAAATGGCTTTTTATCCTAACAACACGATCCCTAAGCGTTACGCACTTTCCTGGAGAGAAGAGGTAGGCCAGGTCCCAAGTTTTCTATAAAGCATTTAAAGTAGCCAAATATATAATATAATAACGATAGTAATAAAATAATAGGAAAATCTATATATACATACATACCCTTGATTTTTTCTAAGTAGATCCCAAAAATTTCCTTCCATAATACAATTTCTAACTAGAGTCCGCTAAACGTTAGTCGCCACAGGTACATTTAACAAAGCTCTACGCATATTATGAACATTCACCTTTTGGGGCTTAAGCGACACGCGTCGTGCCGGTTCGTACCAACCCCCATTATCCTTTGGCATTAAAGCTGGCGTTTCAGCGTTCACACCAGATTCTATTGTGTAAGACCAGCCCGGTGTTATCGTAGAGACACGACTAGGCACGGGCCCTTTGGTGGTGTAGTAACTCACTTGGCTTGTCGGAAATCTTCTCGTCCAAGTCTTAGCCGTCACAGTGGAGCCCGGTTGTAGTTGCATTGGTGCAACAAAAATGCGGCCAGTTTGGGAAACATAGTTAACAGCGCTGCTGGGAAGCATACCAAAACGAATATCATAAGCGGGATCGCGATCCGGTTCATCAGGGAAAGTCCCAACTTGCAAGTTACCAGTCATCCCCGTCAACCTGAACCGAGAACTATAGTGAGTAGAGGATCCTTCCGTGAACTGAATCATCACTCTAAGGTAATAATCGCCATTGCTACCTATTGAACTTTGCACTGGCAATCTGATCTTGTAATTCGCAGCACTAAATTGCGCCGCTGTCTGCGACATCAGTGAGATTTGGCAAAGATTTTCCTTGTATGCACCATAACATAATTCAAATATGAATTGTGCTGCATCCGTAAGCGTCGGGAAAGTCCCATCATCAATAATCGCCACCTCAATACTCGCTGAACCTCCAGACACGGCATACGAACTGCCTGCAGCCGGCGATGAAATCACCACATCACTCAGCACCGGGGAAAACACCAAACCAAAAAAAACCCCCACCAATATTGAAAACCCCCCACCCAACTTCATCCTTTCATATAGTACTATAGCCAACAAAAATGTGCTATTTCGAAGTAACAATTTCCAACTCTCGTACCCCTTGCCGTCAGGATAAATGAATGAATGAACAATATATCTTTCTCGTAACCTTGCTTAACAACGTCAAACTTACCACTGGACCTGACCGCCCTGTGTTACGCCTTTTTATCTAACAAATATCTCCCTGAATGTCCTTCAAACACTCTAACCGTTCTTTACGATGGTCCAAATTAACCTGGTATCTATTTATATGAGTCTCGAACAAATAATAGAGCGAGTCCAGTCTTCACCGTTGCCCCAACAACCAAATTTCTCTTATGTTATCGTCATGATGTAAAGTGTCAAAAAGAAAACCAAAAAAGTCTCTTCACCAACAGAGTTCCAATAAGAGAAAAGCAAACCACATCGAGCAATCATTTACGGTTACCAACGACACAAGCGAGAGGCGACGAACGGGGCAGAAAACGAGAACGAACAATTCCCTTTTCCTTTTTTCTATTATCCCTCGAGACTTCACGTTTTCCGTCCGCCTCGAGATAGAAGTTCGGGAGAAAAAAAGCCAAACCCTTTGTCTTCGTCGCTTGTTTTTTGCAACAGAAAGTTACGTAGACCGCCGACGAGATGCCTATTGTTCTTTTGTTTATACACGCGCCCAAAAGAAAAGAAAAGAAAATGGAAGGGCGCAGCGCGTTTCTTTTTTCCTTGATTTTTAAGACAATGAAAAAACGGCTTTTGGTCGAGAGATGGCTGCTCCTGCTGGAAAATCACTTAATAGTGTCACGTGACAATTCATAAGCAACTCGTTTTTTACTTGGATCGTGCTATATCTCTTGAAATTAGGATCTTCGTCTTGTATAATGCTGCATTTATAGGGAAAAAATCAGTTGATTATCTAAACTGTGTTGTAAACCGGCGTTAACTCATATCAGACCACCATATACGACGATTACGTCTTCCGACTGTTATCAGTTAGACATTGTCTCTATGTTGTCTCTATGTGGTTTTATATTAGCCTTTCTTACTTTTTTCCGATCTGTAATTTTGTTAAATGGCATAAGAAGTACTAGGGAGGTTTGTTAGAGCACCGGCTGGATCGTAAACGTTTTTTAGAAAAAGCGATTCTTTTTGAAAGCACAAGTATATTTTATAAAAGAGAGAAATGGAGAGAGAGGACGACAGACAGCGATTCATGTAGTTGGTAAAATTTTGGAATTGTAGGAGTAGCAAGCAGAGACTGGAATACAATTTTTGTTATATATATATATTATAGGAGTGGGAATCTAAGAAGAGCAGGAATGGCGGCTACAAGAATCGGAGGCGGTTCAGGATCCAATACTACTACCACCACGGAGGTGGTCGAGCCCAAAGTAGCAGTTGACACTAATGGAGATCTATTCAAGGTTCCTGATTATACAATTAAGGAGGTTCTAGGTGCTATTCCTCCAGAATGTTATGAGCGGAACTTGGTGGTGTCGATGTACTACGTTCTTCGGGATATCTTTTTCATGGTTTGCATCGGGTATTTGGCACAAGAAGTTTTGTATGAGAAATATATCAGTGACAGACACATGGTGGTTCGGTTTTCATTTTGGTTTTTGTATACGGTATTGCAAGGGCTTTTCGGGACAGGCCTTTGGGTTCTAGCCCACGAATGTGGGCATGGGGCTTTCAGTGACTACAAATCGGTGAATGATTTCGTTGGTTGGGTTTTGCATTCGTTTTTGCTTGTTCCTTATTTTTCGTGGAAATTCTCGCATTCAAAGCATCACAAGGCTACGGGCCACTTGACCAAGGACATGGTCTTTTTGCCGCCCACAGCGGAAGAGTTCAAGGTGCGCCGTGGGTTTATGGGTGATTTGGCAGAACACAGCGGTGATTCGCCGGTGAGGACGCTACTCGGGTTGATTGGCCAACAACTGGGTGGCTGGCACGCGTACGTGGTGGCCAATGTGACGGGCCAGACGTATCCGAATGCGTCCAAATGGACCACTAACCATTTCTGGCCATATTCTCCGTTGTTCGAGGCGAGAGACGCGTTTCACATTGTTCTCTCCGATCTCGGCATTTTGACGCAGTTGTTGGTATTGCGCGTGTGGTACTTGAACTACGGTGCGTGGTCACTGTTTATCCATTGGGTTGGCATGTGGCTGTGGGTAAATCACTGGCTTGTTTTCATTACCTATTTACAGCACACGGACGTGACTTTGCCCCACTATGCTTCTAGCGAATGGACGTTCGCCAAAGGTGCCGCATGTACCATTGATAGGAAATTTGGCTTTATCGGGCCATATTTTTTCCACGATATCATCGAGACGCATGTGCTGCACCACTATTGTTCGAGGATTCCATTCTACAATGCACGCAAGGCTACCGCTGCGATCCGCAAGGTAATGGGAGAGCACTACCGCTCCTCAGACGAGAACATGTGGCTAACGCTTTGGAAAACGGCTCGGTCGTGCCAGTTCGTGGACGACGAAACCACCAAAGGCGTGTACATGTACAGGAATGTGAACGGCAAGGGCGTCGGAGCCCGCGTCTCGGGCAAGAAGTACCAATGATTCCCACACCGATGGGTGGGTGGGACAACAAACAACTGGAGGGGGTTGGTGCTTTGCTAACAAGAAAATAAACAAAAACGTTTGCTTGACGTCTTCACGACACGAGGATAGGAGCAGCAGTAAGACGCCATATATATATATATATATATATATATATATATATACATGCATACATAATGAATATATATATATTCATGACTGAATACAAAAGATATACATTACCAGGGGGAACACTCAGTGGTAGAAATAGCCACAAACCTTCCCTATATGTTCGTTAAGCCAAACATCGACGTTATCAAACTTCATCCCACAATGCTTACACCTTCCATGGATATTGGCGCGCTCGCGCTTCTTTGTCCCCGGCGGGTATTCAAAATGCAGCGCCTTTAGATGGTTTTTGTAAGTGTCGCATCTGGAAAAAACCCCCGTGATATGGCAGTTCGACGTTTCAAACAACAACTGCCGGTCTTTGGTCGGGTATATCTCCATATCCAGTTTTATGAGCGCCGAATTGAAGGGGCACTTGTACGTGCCCTGGATCATATGCAAACTCTTCAATCGTTCCGTGGGGATGTTGTGTTCCAATTTAGCCGCCACGTTACGACTACCCGCCGGCCCGCAGCCATTCCCATGGCCGCCACCACCTTGTGTGCCGGCACAGCCGCCATGCTGGGCCTCGGCGGCTTTAAGTAGCTCCTGGCTCGGAGAAAACTCCTCCTTCCAATGACGTTTCTTGTGACGCTGGAGATCGTTGGAACGCGCGAACCCACGTGAGCAGATGTCGCATTTGTGGGGTCGAGCTTCCGGGTCCAGATGCGTCGATTTGTGTGTGGAGAGGTTAGCGTAGAAGTTGTGGCAGATGGGACACTCCTTTTTCTTGCGAGGCTTGTTCGACTTGCCAACTCTGCCGGCGGCTGCCACGGCGGCTGCGGCGCTGCCGCAGCCGCCGCCTCTATGATGAAGATGCTGATGCTGCTGGAGCTGGTGTTGGTGGTGATAATGATGGTGCTGCTGCTGCTGCGTATGCTGATCATGTAATTCCATGCCGCCTGCGGGTTTTTCCGAGGGCGATCCATCCACGGAAGAAGGCTGGCTGCCTCCTCCTAACCGCCCGCTGTCAATAGAAACATGTCTGAATGGGATAAAGTAATTGCTGTGGTCCGGAGATAAGGAACCGGACTGCGAGTCCGTTCTGCTGATATTGGACAATTGGTACGATAGAAGGGAGTCTGTATTGTTTGCGGCGGCTGCGGCCGCCGCAGAAGCGGAAGCAGAGGAGGAGGCCGCGCCCGCCGGATGGCAGGCGCGGCCTCCAGCGCTAGCCCCACCAGAACTAGGGCTGCTGGCGCTGCTGACGCTGCCACGGAGGTGCGCGCCGGCCGCGGCAGGAGCCGCGGGAACCACGGCTGCAGCTGCAGCTGCAGCTGCAGCTGCAGCTGCGGCGGCATGAAAATCCTGTTCCGTGGCAGCTCTAATCAAATTATCAAACGAAGATATAGGAGGCAACGTGATATGATTATCCTGCGTCATATGTACTCACTGTGTATGATAATTAAAATAATGATTCTCTTTTCTTTCACCAACGCACAACAGCACACGCACTGCACTTCTTTTTTTTATTTTTTAGGCTTGTGGGAAAAAATAACAACGGGGGGAAACCTTCTGCGAGTTTGTTTTGACGAAAAAAATCTGGTCAACAAATCTCGTTGGGATGTTTTTCTCGGAGTTAATCGAGAGAACGAAACCTTGTGGAGAGCGGGGGGGGGGCAGGAGAGAAAAGGGCGGGTAAGAAGAACTGGTGGACTACAGTTCCCTTTTGGCGGTGTATATGTTTTGATCCGGTATATATACGTACGTGTGTATGCGCTTGGGCATATATGTAATGGTGTAGCAGGAGGTGGCAGTAGTGTAATTATATTTACGTTATATATATATATATTATTACTGTTGTTGCTGTTGTGCGGTGCGTGTGATATGTTTGTGTGTACATATATATACTATCCCTCTGTTGCATGTACGTAACGTGTAGACATCATGTGTGTGTTCGTTGTTTTGTCATCCTGTTGCAGGTTTGCTCGAATTTTTTTTCCGCAAACAAACGCCAGTTAGCGTCAGTTAATGCAGCTGCTATGCAGGCGTTGCAACGCCTGCATAGCAGCTGCATTACCATAAGAGTAAGGTCAGCAACCGGCATTGGCAGCTGCTGCTGCCAATGCTCCGGTGTATCCGTACACCTACCCACGCGGCTAAAGTGCGCGCAGCTGCCAATACGGCTGCGGCCGCAATGCGCGCGCGGCGTACAACCCGCTTGCACGTCTACGCCCACGTCTACGCCCGCTCAAACGCCCTTTGCAGACCGCCACATAGGCCTCTGGAGAGGCTTTTTGCCTCTGGATTTCCGTGGTGGCTCGCCCACCTTGCCTGGCCCGACGATTTACATAACCGAGCGAAGTCCCCCCGGTGGGGAGACTTCGCGGCTGCAGTTGGAAAAGCAGGGGGGAGCGTAAATAGGGAGGAGAAGGAAGGAGAAACTAAATAGGTAAGCCTAAACAGCGGCAGCCCTTTGGGTGACATGCAACGGCATGCATACCATGCAGGAACTCTTGTGAGACTGCCCGGATCGTGCAGTCAGCCGATATGGCGCTGGCTGCACGACCGGCGCAGAATGCGCCATCCGCGGAGACAGGCGGTATGGGCGTCAGGAACGGGGTACCACGAGATCCGCTCCCCGTCCGCCGTCTCCTCCGCCGTCCCCTTGCGACCTGTTGCCCCCCTTAACTTTCGTTCCCCTCTGGGTGATATTATTTGCACGGGACGCGACGCCGAACGCGTCCCGTGCATCTCTCCAGGTGTGTATGTAGGCAGCCCGTAGCAGCAGCAGGTCGTGGTGGCTGGCTGGCTGCCGCCAGCCAGGTGAAATGGGCGCAAGCTAAAGAAAAAGCAGAAAAACCGACCTCACACATTAGTAGGATAATCCACACAACATAGAAAAGATTCACACACACACACTTACACACAGACGATGGTACAACAGTCTCCGACACACAGCGGCGAGGGTACCGAGTGGATCGGTGTGCACGCGCAGGACCCGGAGCAGTTGGAACTGTTTGAACAGATGGTCGACAAACACTTACCGTGGATCCCCATACACCGGGTTAGGAAGAACCGCTCGTTGTGCTGGACGCACTACCTTTGTCAAGACGGAACAATCAAGGTGCTCAAGTGCAAGCACTGCGGCGGATTGATTGCCCATATCGGGAAGGACCGCTCGTCTACCAGCCGGTTTCGTTCCCATCTGAAACACCACCACAGGATAGATCCAAACTCTGATTATTATATGGGACCGTGTTTATTACCAACGGCCGTACGTGCGCCGGCGCAGGGCGGGAACAATAATAGTAATAGTAATCGTCATAATAATAATAATAATAGTAATGCATCGCTGTCGGCGGCAGCAGTAACGGAGACGGCCGCAGCATCAGCATCAGCATCATTGTCTTCGCCGTCGTCGTTTTCTTCAGATTCTTCGGTGTCTGCCCCATCGCGGCGGCCGGTGCACTCCGGCCGGCCCTTCAAAGTAGAGAACCCGGGTCGCGAGCGACGTACAGTGCTTAGGACCGAGCTTCTTCTGGGTATCATGACTGCGTCGCAGGATCTGCGCCAGCGGTTTTTTGACAACGATGTCGTTAAGGAGCTGCTTGCGCGGCTATCGGACTTTGACACTTTGGATCTTCCGGCGGCTATTTCGCACACCGCACAGGATATCGACGATATTATTTGCCGAACAATAGTTTGCAACGACCGGCATATGGCGCAACGGTTTGTGGTCAATGGGTCAATGCCGATGCATGCGGTTAAGTTGCAGATTTCCGAACGCATGCATACGTTATCGCAGATGACGTTTTTTGCTGTTTCGTATCGGCATTGGGTTGTTCCGGATATCTCAGCGTGGGGGTTAACTTTCTGCGATCCGTTGGAGTTCCGTCAGTACTGTATTGTTGCCGATGTTGCTGCTGGTGGGGATGGGGCTGCGGCGGGTATGGAGCAGTTGAGGGCGCGGTACCCTGGGCTGGGGAGGTATCTGGTGAGTTATATGGAGCCGCAGCCGCAGCCGCAGGGAGGCCCGCCCGCGGGGCGGGCCACGGGCGGCGGTGGGTCCGCGGGGAACGTGTGTGCTGTTACGGAGCTGCACCGGTGTTTTTCGCAGATCTTCGGGGAGGACGTGGCACGTGGGGCGCACGTGACCGAAGGCGGGTCCTGCGCGGGCGGAGGCCTCGGCGGCAGCAGCGCGGGCGCCAGCGGCAATGTGGCTGGCAGTGCCGCCGCTGACACAATTATGTCCTTGCAGCACATCAGACTGACAAATCCTCTTTTACTTCAAATTCAAGATTTCTCCAACAACTCCAAAAACGAATGGCAGACAAGCATTTCGAAGTTCGACCTTGCCAACTACTCCACGCTGACGGAGTCTATTACTTCGCTTCTAAAATTGCGTCCTTTATTGGACATTCTTGATCCGCAACCGTTCACTCCGGGCAACTATCTGGATATGGTTCATTTCACAGATGTAGTGCAAAGTTTCAACCGTGCGTTCCAGTTTTTCACTTGTGCCCCGCAGCAGACTTGGCAGTTTACTTTGCTTGCTGTGGTTGCGTTGGACGAAAACCTATCGCAAACTTTGGAGGAGGTGGGGTCTGTTGCGAAATTTAGTAATCACCTGGAGAATTGTGTTTCTTCTATCTCGAGGTTTAAACGTCGCTTGCTTGCTAATGATTGGTACGTGTTGGCTTCCTTTTTGGTTCCGACAACTTTGTTCGATGATCAACTGTTGGAGGTTTTATTTGATAGTGATTCGCTGCCCACAATTGTTGGTCGGGCCGTTGAGATGATTTACCAGTTATCGAAGGATTATTTTGATCTGGTTGTAGCGTCGCCGTACGTCGACTCTGCAGTTGGGGATTCTGCGGCGACGGAGGCGAAGCAGCGGGCCTCCATTATTACTTCTCCCGAGGAGCTTGCCGTTGTGATTCGGGATGTAATTCGCGATGACATATATGCCTATCTCAACATAGTGAACGACGTCGTGCCGATGGCGTTCCAAGCACATTGCTCTTCCTTGGGCATTACGAAGAGCGTTGACGGGAGTGAATCCGCAGTTTACAAGCGTAACGATACCCCTCTGTCGTCCTTGGACACTTTTCTCGACATCCATGTCCCCATTGCTCGCCGCTTCCATTTAGAAAAATGGAACGCTCTAGGCCAGTCCATACGGTTCGTCCTTAAAGTACTCAACTCGCAGCCAGGCTCCACTATCTCCAGCGCGAATTCCTTCTTGGCCGATTACAAACCAATATCCGGCGATGATATGCTCGTTGAGGTTCTGAAGGTCAAATCGCTCGATCTGCAATTTAACACCACCAAAATTGACTTTGATCATGATAATCTATCTCTAGTGTGTAAGTATGCCAGCCGTCCAGATGTTGCCATTGACCATACCACCTAATTATTTTTTGTTGTTGTTGTGTTCTAGTGTATATATATAGATATCTGCTATATACTTATATATATAATCAGTAAGTAAGTAGTGTAATAATAATGATAAAGCTCAAGATAGAATACATTGTAGTCGAAGCAATCTAAACCTTTCTAGAAGTAGCCTTGGCAGGCTTGGAAGCGGAAGGCACCTTCTGCTTGCTCACAGGTGTTTTTTTTGACGTCTTGGCTCCCTTACGATACGATTGAACATAGAAGGAGATAAACAAGACCAAATAGGACGTGAGAATCAAATAGCCGTATGCAGCAGCTTCTTCCGTGCCATTGCAGCTCCCTTTATTGGGCAAAACGTCAGGAAAGTACTTGTCAGCATAAAACGAATATGTCGCAAAGTAGACAAAGCAGAGATCAATCAAAAATTGAATGATCTGAAACCTAGTAACCCACTCTTTCCACCAAACACTTATCCCCCGAGCTGACAAGAAATAATACCAATACATCACGACATGGACAGCAAGGTTTAGGGAAATTGGAACCCATTCAATAGAAGTATGCCCAGTCAATTGAGCGTAACACAACAAAGCAGTGGCCCCATGATGATAAATATGTAAGAATAACAACTTTTTCCTCTTGAGCACCAAAAACACCGTATCAAGCAACTCGTAATACTTGGTCAAATAATTCAAATAGTAAAGTGTAACAAGCTTGGGTGTAAAGGCACCCGGTGAGCAAATCGACCAAAACAACCCATGCCTATAAAGCATGGGCACCACTTGCTCAACCATCAAAACCAATAACACGAAAGAAACTACTGTCAAAAGCACATTATGCAATTGAAACAAAAAGTTCATCTTCACAGCAGGAACATCTGCTGCCCGTAAAACGGCCTGCCCACCGAAAACAGTAGCATAATAAGCTATAATAACACCGATTCCCTGATAACCATCAGCAAGAAACGTCTTGCCTTGAATAAATTCAAAAGATTCCGCCGGATAGCCCGTCACTTTCTTGAACAAAGCTGAAAACAAAGGCCACAAATGAACCCCAAACGGCCTATCAATAGACGGCCTAGAAACTTCAATTATTGAATTGGACCCCAATTTCGCAGCCAAACCGCCAACCTGGTTCATTATTTCTTGCCGAACCTGATCCATCTTTGTTCTCTGGTCTCACCCACAATACACTTATATTTGTAACTGGAATATAACAAATCTACCGCAATGTTCAATAACAGCAAATCCTAAAAACTTTTATTGCAACGAATACAAAAGATACAGAGACAATGAACCGAATACTAAAGATGCTGCTAGTTGGCACTGACTAGCTTCCGAAGAAAGATTCAAAGATCGAAAGATGCAAAAAGCCTAAAACAAAAAGAAAAATTATTGTGCTTTCCTTCAGTAGTTTAGCGCATTTCCGTGTACGTTACTTTCACTGAAATTTTTTACGTGTTTTTTGGCTCGTCTTTCGAAAAAGGTCGATGCATCATCATCATCGAGAAGATCTTCCAAGTATTAAACAGATCCGTCCGAAAATCTAGACATTTGTATGATGGATTATAGAATTATAGTAGTATTATTAGTAGTTTATAGGATTGTTGCATGCTTTTTATATATAAGAAGTAAAACGGGAGGGGGTTTTGATGTAGTAGTAGCATAGTAGTGTGAAAGGATTTATTTGGTTCGAGTTCAATGTTATACGTGATAAATGCTACGAGACAAAAAAAGAGCTCTATGAAAGTGGTGGATGACTGTGTAGAAAACGGAGACAGTAATGGAGATGGGTGTGGAGATGTATGGCTACTTGCCCCAAAAATCTAGGGAAGCGATTGTGTCGTAACCTCTTTCGTCTTCGTAGACGTAGATTGTTTCCTGTGAGCTTGAGTGTAGCATACGGATTTTATCGCCTAGGATGCATCTGACTAATTCACCTGTGTCTATTTTTCTGATTTCGATAAAGTTGGAGTCGAAAGCGAGGATGTATGGGTACCAGATAGCGAACTTTTCGGGCTCACCTTCCCAGTAGATGGTGTGGGATTCGCGTTTGCGCCAGCCCTGATTGTTGACAAAGAATGCAAACTCGGAGTAACACAGGAAGAACATGCTGCTGACGCGGTAGATGGCAATGGGTTTCAATGTGTCTTTGAGTGCAAATTCCAAGGAGGTATCTGCAGAGTCAAGGAAGGGCTCTTTAACGTCTTGAGAAAGGGACACAATCTGGAAGCCCTTTTTGCATCCAATAGAGAGGTTGCGTCTTAGGAAAGAGATGGAAACGGGTTCGGAATCGAGTTGTACTTCGTTAATTTTGCGTTTCATGCTACGCTTGCCACCTTCCATAAGCAGTGGATGCTCGTGCTCGAACCATTTAATCGCATGGGCAGAGGCATGGGCAGTAACGACGATGCGCTTACCATTACAATCACCTTCTGCAAAAAAGCTGACATGGTTGACCACTTCTTTTGCATGTTTTTTAAAGTACTGAGTCCCATTGTCTCCTTGCAGCAGAAGATCCATGTGACAGCTGTATAACTTCTTGTCCACTAACAGAAGAACGGATTGGAATTCTTCCATTACAGCGACTTGTGTTACATTACTCCTCTGTACGATCTTAATAGGTGTAGAAAAATGAGTAGTGATTTTGTCAGAGTCCCGGATCTTTTCTCGTTTGATGTTGCTCTTGAACAAACCTTGAACAGTTGCGATCAATAGCGTGCGTCCACCGTCGCAAGAGGCGACACTAGTGATTTTATTTGAGTAGTCAAAGAACCTATCGCTGATCTTATTAATGTTGAATATATCACTACCAGCTATTAGTTTCGTTTGCACCTGTTTCGTTTTATCTAACAACGTCTGAATTGCGGCATACTGGGCAGCATATAACGTAACTTGATACCTCTGTTTCGCTCCATAATACAACAATGTAACAGCGTTTCTAGGATTTCCTTCTGGGCTGTAGTTCTCAGGTACAATCACCTGCCCAGATGCGTCCGGTGTACTGCCGACGTACTTCTTTAAAGGTGGCATATCTTCACCAGGATAAACGAAGAGTAACGGTAAGGGGATCGGGCGTTGGAATACCTTGTGCTGGTTCCATTTATTGACCGCTTTAGCTTTCAAAAAAAGTAGCATATTATCTAACAAGTAAAACTGAATGTCGCCGGTGACCGTACCATCAGATTTTGTTAGTTCTTTACGTGACAATAGTCCTTCGTGCATGATTTTACGTTTCTCATCATTCAATCCCATGTTGACATACTCATTTTTGAATAAAATCTTTTGTTTTAGTAACTTCACATCATGTCTATCCTGAGCAGCACCACTAGCCTTGTCAATACGTTTCATAAAGTCCTTTAATGCTTCCATCGCCCTTGTTAAACTCTCTAAATCCCTTTTGTTTTTCTCCGGATCTGACGATTTAATAATCTCTCGAACCAACAAAATGTACCTTCCGGGCCTTGACACACCTTGTGATAAGAATGAATCAATACCATGTCGCAACTTAGAATTCATTAGGTCCTCATCGAATCGGGCAAAATATGGATTTACTGACCGTTGAGTTTCAATTAAATATTTCGCATATGGTCTCGATGCAACATATAGTACAAAAGGTTCAAAAAATGGAATAAACTTCAAAAACGCATCCCCAATTCCTTCCACTATTGGAGACGCCTTTTGCCTTTCACTTAATGCATTAAGAAACCTTCTGTTTACAGAATAGATGTCGTTTACATGCGCAAATACATGTTTAATGAAGTTTTTTCTTATATCAGCAGGGATAATGTTAGTCTCTGCCAATTTCTTCATAAAAGTATCTCTGATAATTTCCAATGATTTCACGAAATTCTTCTCTGTGATAAACACCTCATATATGGCCTCTTGCCTCTTTATCTCTTTCTTGGACAAATTAGACCATATAGCTTCATCGACGGAACTTGTCCATGAAGGTTTTTCTTCTTCATCATCGTTTATCGCTAATGAGATATTGCGTTGTAAACCACCATTCGGCTTCAGGTTCAAACGTGCTTGTTGTTCCAATCTCCTAGGACAAGAAATAGAATAACACAGCTGATCGCGAGTACATGTAGCCGAATAGCACTCTGCTAGTAATGTAAATACACCATTAACACCATGTAGCGTATCAGGGTCAATATTTTCGGTAGCAGTAAAATGCATATCACTGAAACCAGAATTGGTCGAATATATCGTGGACATCGTCATAGCTGAGGTTGTATTACTTGGCGACAGCAAAGATCCTCCTCCTTTTAGAAGCATAGAATCTGGACCACCAGAATCCATAGCGTACATGGAAGCAGCTGCAGCTGCAGCATCCAAGCTACCAGCTCCACCAATAATTCTAGAGTTCCCTGTAAATTCATAAACTTCATTGGGAGAATCGCGCAATCTATGTTCATACACAACATCATGGAATAACTTTTGGGCGTCTAAAGCACGTCCAAGTAACAATGCTAAATTCCGGTCCGAGGTTCTTATTATGGAGGAGAGCACGTCAACAGCTTCCTGCCCGGTAAATGCGTCTCTGTAAAGTAAGCCGTCCTTCTTGTGCTCACCCAATTGTGTGACTTTCTTAAACCTCGTTGCGACACGTGATAGCATCGCAGGATAAACCTGAGGTCTCTTCATAGAACTAGACGCTATAATTTGTTTCGAATATAGTGTTGAAGTTGAGCGGTGGTGTTGCATATATGTGCTTATTTGCGGTAATACAGGTGTGGACTGTGCGTATCTTGTGGCAATACTGCCGTTTAAAGAAGCTGATGAATGTCTCGTACGAATCCCAGATCCAGTGGTCGAGGCTCTGTTAATATTATTAATGCTGTTTGCAGCCTGTTCATTATACTGGTATTGGAATTGCTGCTGCGGTTGCGGCTGTTGCCATACCTGTCCCTGATGATGTTGTAATTGATGCTGATTTTGTGGTTGTTGTGGTTGCTGCAATAACTGTTGCTGTTCAAACGTGCTTTGTGAAGGGCTATATTTTTGCGGAGTAATCCTACCACTCGCAGTTTTCCGTTTCTGCTGAAGAGAAGAAGTAAAATTTTTGAGAGTCGTTGACGTGAAAGATCTTGTACGCATCGAGGTGTGCTGATTCTGCAGCGCCTGATGGTATTCCGAGTGAAGATCTTTACCACTAGTCTTGGAGAAAATTCCAAACGTCTGCCTGGGCGATCTCTTGATCATGGAGCCAGGCGGTGTGACCGGTGATTCGCATTGAATGCCGCCACCACCAATAGCATCTTCCACCTGGCCCCGTACCTTTGAAGAAACAGAATACTGCGGCTCCACATGCCCGTTTGTCCTCTCCATATGTATCTCGCTATGCGACCTGCGCGGACTCATAGTCTGGATAGGCGTACGTGGAGGCGTCTCAATAGGCGCTAGATTATGATGCTGTTGTGACATGTGCGACTGTGGTCTATCAACCATAGGCATCGGCTGCCCTGAACAAGCTTGTTCATAACCATACTTGGATGACCCAGTCATATCTGCCACAGAAAACCCCTCTCCGCCTGCGAACTCTGTGCCACCCACCATCCCGCCATCACCTCTCCCCCGTGCCAAAGCCAGCTGAAAGTCGCTTTCAATCTCCATCAGTAACTCTTCACAAACTAACGCTTCCACCCGCCCTCTCTCAGCCCCGCGCACACAAACATTGCCCCCTTCAACCCCAACAACCGGCCTCTTAACCCCAAAAACCTCAGCAAAATACTTTCTCCGTATCGCATCCATCTCTATCTCTCGCGATTCCCTCATTCCTCCTTGTTTTTCGTAACTTTTCTCTCCAACTCCTTTTATCCCTTGCGCTAAAACAACTTCAACAAATTTCCACTTCCCTCTCTGCCTTTAGAACCAAAAAATGCAAATCCCTTGAAAACAAAAATCAATATATATCAAATCTCAAATCTCTGCCCCCCTCTAATTTCGATTTACGCCCTATCACCAATCAAAAAACGCTTCCAAAGAAGACAGATCTTAACAATATTCAAAAAAAATGCTCTTCACAACCGAGCCTTTCTGTCTTCTTAACTTAGCCGATATCCCCGTTCCCTATTTAAATGACCTCTTGTAACTACTCTGAACCAACACAGGCTTCTGCTCCTTGGCCTAATTGTCTCTTTACCTCTGTGTTCCACATACTTGTTTGGACAACAAGAAGGGCTAGTTGAAATCTGCCTCAGCAAAAAATTTGGAACTCGAAGTTTGATCGAAGCCAGCTTTCGAACCTCCAACAAATTTGAAAACTGCACACAGGAGGAACAAATGAGGGTTTGAAGATGAGTTGGCAGTTTTAAAATGAAGCTGGGAATCTAGGGTATTGGTGGAGACCCTCTTTAGTTGCAGATGAGCCTATAAAGGGGTTGTAGGGCGTTCGGAAAGGATGCAGTTTGGTTTTGGATCAAGTACACGAAACTCGTGTTTGGTGACGGGTGGCGGAAAGGGGCTTTTAAGCTATATATAAGGTCGTTTACAAAGAAACGGAAGGTTAATTATTCATGATTTGGTGAGTTAGGCAGAGGTTATAGAAGAGTATAAATGCCGGTATGTATGGAGTTGGGTTAGGAAGGGGTTTTGGGTGGTTTTTGTTTGAATGTATATGATATTAACGAGGTTTTCTAATTTGATTTTGAATTTAAAAAGGCATATCATTCTACATTTTTAGAGGATAATGAACGTATGGTTGGCAACTTTGTTTTGTTGCCATTGAATACGAAATTTCGGGGTCCAGCATATCAGGCCAATTCAGATTATGATATTATTGATGAATGTTTGGATTTGTTTCGTGCGAATTCATTTTTTAAGAACTTTGAGATTCGCAGTGCAGCAGATCGAGTTTTGATATATGGGATTTTGTTTATTAATCGGTGTTTGAGCCAGTTAAAGGGTGGGATGGGGTATGTGGAGGCTTTGAAGCAGATTCAGGGGGTTGCTGTGGAGGATTTTACTCTGCCTGGGACTGTTGGGTTTCCTTTGAATTCTGTTTATTCTATGCCTGTTGGTGATGTTGGGCAGATGGAGATGTTGAAGGGGTATTTGCAGCAGTTTCGGCAGGAGCTTGGTATGCGGTTGCTCGAGCGGGTTTACGCTGATTCTCGGGAGCAGCCTTCTAAGTTTTGGCTTGCGTTTACACGGAGGAAGTTTATGAATAAGTCGTTGTGAGTATAATATATATATATATATATCTTTCCGTATCCGTTTTATATATTTAAAGTTTTCGGAGTTGAGTCGAGTTTTGGATGAGTGAGAGATGCAGGGTCAGTTTCTATTTACAGTGGAGGAGACGTCACGGAAGAGTTGGAGTGCGAGCTGTTGGACATGGTCGGTGCTCCGTTTCAATTCGTTCAGGTCGAGAGATTCGTCTGCATCGTGGGCTTTGAAATGGTCAATCTGGCGTCGAACTTTCTGAATCTCGGCAAGGACATCAGGAAAGGAATCGTGTTTGCTAATGGTATCATGGAACCGTTTGAACGAATCTTCTGTGTCAGTTATCATAATATCTGATTTTGTAATGAGTTCTACGCGCTGACGGAGAGCGTCATCGCGCTCTTTATTAGCATTTGCATCATCCACCATCTTCTGGATCTCGGTATCGGACAGTCCTGATTTGGGGATAATGGTAATAGATTTGGCCTGGCCGCTACTCTGTTCGGCAGCAGAGACATTAATGATACCATCAGCATCAATGTCGAAAGTGACATGAATTTTGGGAGCACCTTTAGGCATGGGGGGAATACCAGCGAACTTGAAATCACCGATTAAAATATTATCTCTCACCAGGCTGCGTTCGCCTTGATACACACGAATATCAACACCTGTTTGGCCATCCACACCGGTGCTGAATACCTCGGTCTTCTTAACGGGGAGAGTGGTATTGCGGGGGATGAGCGGTGAGAATACACCTCCATAGGTCTCGATACCAAGGGTTAGAGGAGTTACATCGAGAAGAAGAACATTTCTAATCTCACCGCTGAGAATACCGCCTTGTATAGCAGCTCCCAGAGCAACAGTTTCATCAGGGTTAACAGTGGTGTTTACTGGCTTGCCAAATAATTCGCTTACTACGGATCTGATCTTAGGCATACGGGTCATCCCCCCGACCATAATGATTTCGTCGACGTCTTCTGGGTCCATTTCAGCGTCCCTGAGGGCTTTTTTCACGGGAGAAATTGTCTTGTTGATAAGATGTAACGTAATTTTGTCGAGTTTTTCCTCTGTAAGTCGCATGTTGAGATGCTTATTGTCATAAAGAAATGGAAGATCGATACTTGTCTCCTTAAAATGGGACAGGGCAATCTTAGACTTCTCAGCAGCCTCTCGAATACGCTGCATTATTTCTCTGTTATTTTTTAGTTTGCTAATATCTGTTATGCTATGCTGCTCGGCAAATACGTTAAAGATGTGGTCAACAACAACAGTATCAAAGTCTTCACCTCCTAAATGGGTATCTCCACTGGTAGACCGCACTTCAAAAACACCACTGTCAATATCTAATATAGAAATGTCAAATGTGCCCCCACCCAGGTCGTAAACTGCAACTACACCATCATTCTTTGCATCTAGACCAAAACTTAGAGCAGCTGCAGTGGGTTCATTCACCACCCTCAACACCTTCAATCCTGCTATCCTACCAGCCTCCTTTGTAGCTTGCCTCTGTGAATCATTGAAATATGCAGGAACTGTGAGAACAGCCTTGTCTACCTCTTCAGAGAGGTATTCTTCAGCAGCTCTTTTCAAATAGACTAATATTTCAGAGCCTACTTGACTGGGTGACTTTTGCTCGCCAAATGTTGTCTCTAAATATGCCTCTCCATTAAGATGATTCTCTATAATCTTGTAAGGGACGGTATTGAGGTCATTTTGTATTTCAGTATCTTTAAATAATCTTCCAATTAGTCTCTTAGTTGCAAAAAACGTATTCTCGGGGTTCATTATTGCCTGTCTCTTGGCTGCCATACCTATGATTGCTTTCCCATCCTTGTTATAAGCAACTACTGATGGTGTGGTTCTTTGGCCCTGTGTATTCTCAATAATGGTAGCAGACTTCCTATTACTAGAGTCCCTAATGTACGCAACCGCACTATTGGTAGTGCCCAAGTCAATACCGATAACCTTAGAGGAAACTCTCCTGATAAAGGTTCGATATGATAAAAGGCCTAACATATTGCTCACGCTTGATTCTCTCTCATATATAGCACCGCTTACTGTTCTTTTCCCTGGGATATAGGTCTTGTTTACCTAGCTTTAAAGTTCTTGTCCTCGCATTATTGCTATATTTTCATTATTTCACCGTTGTAATTATTAAGCAGCATCGACTGCGACAACAAGTAAAAGCATTCGTTGTAAAATTAAAAGATGATGTTATATTGAATGAAGTCAGACTGACACTAACAGGGTTCTTGAGAATCAATTGAGTTTTCTCGAATATTAGGTAATATAATCGCAAAACATATATGCAAATAATTGTGTTATTAAATTGAATAGATTAAGTTTATGAAATATGTAACTAATTTAAACTAAATGTTCATTAATTTTGTTATGGTGTTCTTATCCGAGTACTATATATATTTTGCAAAATTAGATGCTGTATAAGTTCCTCGACAACTTCTTAAAAGGATGTATGACGACTACAATTATACCCATCATTACAAGAAATTCAGTTTAAAATGCAAAAATCAAATTTCTCCACCATATTTATGACGTCCATCCCAGATATAAAATCCAGATGCTAAAAATATCCTGTTATCTCATGCAGTAGTTATTATCTCCAGTAATTGTTTATTCAGTGCTAAACAGTTTGAGTCCTTGTCCCATTTTTCAAAATAGATACCCAAATCACTCATACTCATTAGCCTTAAAATAAGTTCCCAGGCGACTTCTTTGCATACCTCTACATCTTCCCGATGCACCACAGTATACTTACCGACGATATCGATCGTAACCAAATAAGTGTGGAAATCTGTTTTCTTACCGCCAATAACGACACTTAATGGGCCAGTGTTCTTTTGGCGGACAATGTAACCGATTTCTGGAACGCTATGCATGTGTTGCATGCTAACATGCTCCGAGATCGATTCCCGAAAGGACATCTCTGAGATAGTATTCATTAATGAGTCCCTACGGTCAATGAAGTGTATGGCATCCCCAGGGTATTTTTTTACCAATATTGTTTCGAACTGTTTAAGGAGCACCGAATGGAAAATAGCATTGGGAGCTACGTTAGACGTCACAGTTTTCCAATATATAATAAAATATTCAAAGATTGATTCGTCCATTGGAGTACAAGAATGGGGTAAATGGTTCAAAATACCCTTAGGAGAATGATCTGGAATTGCTCGCCAGATTGACTTATCGCAGTATATCGACCAATCCTTGAAAAACTTTTCAACTCCACTACGTTTTGTTAATGGAGTAAGGAACTTGGTTACGGCAGCACTTCCAGAAGTCTCTATATTAGGTATTGTTCTTCCCAAGGTTTCAAGCAAACGTCGCCTGGTAAAGATGCGGGGTTTGCCGTTGTTCCTCAGAGGAATCATCAAAAATGACTGCCCTCCTCGTAATTTCTTATCATTAACAATTAATACCTGTTCACAAAGCTGCGTTTCCACGCCATACCTAGCAACAATGGATTGGATAATAGACATGAGTATAAGAGGATGACCCCTAGATTCTCCAGAGTAAACCCGCAAAAGCATGATATCCTCCAAGTGACAACGGTGTAGATTGGGCAGGTATACTGCACGTTCTTCAAGCACCTTCCAAATATATGTCACCAATTTATCCACTTTTATCGTATCTGGGAACTTGTTAAACTTATCTATGTGACGGTAGTCCTTTTTAACCAAAAAATGCACACGGTCAAAGAAGGCAGTCCTAAACGGCAATAACCTATCGAAACAAGGATCCATAGCTGCCATAGGTAAAAACAACGTCTCCTCTACAATTGACATCGCCTTACTCTGCCTTTCTACATCCCGTGAGGCATTAATGCACTTGAACACGATCCCGTGTCGCAACGTAGTAAGCAACTGCCGGCTTATACAATGCAACTTGAAGCTCTCAGAGAAACAGTACCCTCTAGCTGTATGCCTCTGCAAAAAAGGTACCATGAACTTCCTATAGCGAAATAACCCCCAATACGTATCCCAAAACCGCGCTCCATGCTCTAACTGTGCAATTTCCTGCAACATTTTTTCTAACTTAGCATCGATGTTACTTCTATACCAATAATAATAAAACCAATCATCACTAGGACTCATAGGGTTGTTTTTGGGGATATTTTCGAACACTGTCTCTATCAACTCTGAAGTAAGCCACTTGGCACGGCATAAGCTAGCCCATATATCTGTACAGTCACAAACGATGCGATTCAGTTTAGTGGAGCATAACCGAAGACTGAATAAATCCTCCGGTGTCAACAGCCTGCACACCTCCATCCAAATCTCAGCAGGCCACTCATCCATAATATAAATGTAGCAAGTATTGTATCCTATCTCTTTTCTTATTCTATATTCTCTTGTCGTCTTTTGATATTACATGAAGACTTGTATAATGTGTAACTTTCAGCAGCAAGCAACAGAAATACATATTCAACATTTTTTGTTTCCTTTGTAAGGATTGAATGCGCCGAAAGAAGAACACAGCATTGGCTGTAATGACTAACAGAGAGATAAAGAAGTTGTAAGTGAGGTATAAGGACTGTTATATTGTGATCCAGGGTCAAATACATAGTAAAAAGTGGATTTAATATAGGTTCGTGTGTCAGTTTAAGGGACATTACTTTTAATACAAAAAAGCCAAGCCGAAGAGCAACAGTCTTCTGGAGAAGTCTAGAAGATAGAATTATAGTTATTAGTACTGGTGTGGTCAGTGAGACAGGTATTGCGAGTTCTCTTTGTTGTCTAGATGGATGAGAAGTGGGAAAGATGTTTTCATTGGGAAAGTCGTCGTCTAAACAGCCTGTTTACTTTGATGTTAGGGTTACGAGTAACTACCAGGACATTGTGTTGATTGAGGGGTCGCATTTCGGGGCAGGATCTGTTCTTTTGAGTGGGCATCTGGTATTTTCTATAACTGAGACTGTTTCAGTGAAGGCAATTATTCTGAAGCTTATTGGGCGTTACAAATTAGAGTTTTTACAGATAGGACAACATAAGAGTAACAATGTAGTTAGCTTGGTGAAGAAGGAGCAGGTTATTTTTGAATGTGTGTGGGATAATTTGTTAACATGTGGGGACGGAGTTGTCTTGGATACAGCTTCAGCCAAGACTGCTGGTGGGAGTAGGGGCGGTAACAGCAGCAGCAGTAGTAGTAGGAATAATGGGTATGGCGATGAGATTGCCGATTCCGATCATGCAGAAAGAGCAAGAATGACTTTGAGACCATCTCGATCGAACCATGTAGTCACTACCCGAAGTTCGGTATCAGAGACAAGGAAAATATTGATGCGTTCTAAATCTTCGCCCATATTAAGGCTTCCTGAGGATGGTATTACCGGTACACCCTACGAACAAGATTCCGTACCCCGAGGGGCATCCTTTGTGCTACCCAAGGGTAATTATGAGCTTCCATTTAGAGTTGTCTTACCAGATGACATCTCTGAGACGGTAGAAGGTCTTCAGAGTGGTTCTGTGTTCTATCGTTTTGAATCACATATTGAAAGAGGTGGGTTTAAGACTGCTTTCTCTAATTACAAGTATCTCCGTATCTTCAGAACCCTATCCGCTGACAACTTAGCAATTCAAGAGGAAGTATGTGTTGGCAAAAGCTGGCCTGATAGGCTCCAGTACGAAGTATCCATTCCCAGCCGCGCTATCCCAATTGGTGGCTCTACACCCATTCACATCAAACTTTATCCATTCCAAAAGGGATACCGACTGCATAACATAACCATTTCTTTATCCCAATATTACGCCTTCCAAGATGCAAGTGGCTCGCTTTATTATGATGAAAAATCGGTTGTCGAAAAATCGATAACTGATTTTGGAAATATCAACGGTTGCCACCCGGAACACGGAAATCTGCTCAATGATTCTATCAGCATTCTTTCTGTTCTTCAACTCCCTGACGACTTAAAGCAGATCACCCAAAACTGTGACATAGGTGAAAAGCTTATTCGTGTCCGACACAAGCTACAGATCCATATAATCTTGAAAAAATCTTTATGGGAAAAGATCAATACCTCCGCCCCTTTAAAAAATGTTGCTGCTTCTGCTTCTTCTACTACCTCGAGTGCAGGTACTCCAGATACCACTACAACTACTACTAATGATGGTCCACATGACAGAACTACTGAAATCAAAGCATCAATCCCCGTCATCCTTTTCATCTCGCCCCATGTCCCCATTAAGGGTCGGATGATCATGCTGGACAATTCTGGCAAGTTTCATATTCGTTCAGGCGTCCTAACCGATCTATTCCACCTGCAACCAATCATCAACCCCTTACAATCTTCTGTTTTATCTTCTGATCCCTCCTCATGTATTCTCTTGCCTGCCTGTCAAGACGTTCCACCCGCCTACCATTCTCATATCCACGATCCGCTCTACACTGAGAACGTTTTGTTCTCTGCCGCTCCAGCACCGCAATCCTCTTCAATACCTTCACACCGATCTGAACACTACCCAGCACAAACGTCCGCGCCGCCGCCTTGCTCTTCCCCACCATCTTCATCTCCATCCCGTATCAATTTTACCCTTCCACAACCTACGTCTTCCCAAACCATGCAATGTCTTCAGTCTCTGCAAGCCTTATCCCTTGATGACATCAGCAGGGTTCCAGCCTACCACTCGCATGAAAATTCCGCACCGTTGCACTACCCTGCTCCCGAATATCGCGGGAACGTCCCTTTAGCCTCCGCATCTCCTCCCCCGAACATCCCCTCATCACCATCCCGGGCATGTGACCCGCATACTTGTGACACAGCCCATACCCGTCCAATCGGCTGAAAGAACAAAATGCAAGGCATGCTGGCTTAACTTTCCCCTCGTGAATTCTCTCAATACCCCTCCTCACGCCGCCGCGTGCCCTCCGAGCAATGTTACACGTGATAAACACGTGAATACTCATCCACTCCTCCCCTCCCCCGCCTCTTCCTGTCTTACTCCCCCACTCTCTCCCCGCCATCCCCCACCTCCATACTTGCCCATGGCAAAGGCGCCCGCCCAACACAGAACGATTTTTTTACTGCGTCGAGTTCTGTGTGCTCCCTCGAGGGACAAGCATGAACTGCGCAGAAACCGGAGCGGATGCAGCTACACGGGTAATGACATTGCACCGGACATTGGTCGGACATCTCGCCAAGCGCTCTCTATAGCCTCTCCGGTGCCACTTAACTCACGTTATGCTGCTGCTATTTTTGCCCGAGTGCAACATATGTACACATGCACAGACACACTTAGAGACCGCCCGTTCTAACCAAGACAGAAACAAGACATCTCAAACACTGGGAGGGGTAAAATAAAATCAAAAAACAGAAATTTCACACACTTAGTCGGTTAAACCATTAACCCCACCATGTTACCGTGTAGCGAACGTCAGTTTTCCGCATCGTCGTTTCGGCAACTTATAGCAGATATATACCGAGTAAGGCATCCTACAGGAGGGGGAGGGGGTTCGACTGGAAGGCCGCAAGCAGGGTCCAAGAGATATGTAAGTTCCGTACGGACACATTAAACCAGACATTTTTCCAAATAATCACGCCTGTGAGGTATTATAACCACAATAAACCCACTTCTAGCGTTTTTTCGTTCTCTTCTGAGCGAGTTTTTTTTTAAGACATTTTGGTTGTGTGTGATCTCTATAGGAAAAGTTCTCACCCCTCCCTCTCCGGCGACAGGCAGATTTAGTTACGTTAGCCAGCAATAGAAGCGCAGCAGCAACAGCTCGCAGCAACAACAAAATATATTGATAGAATGTTCAGGAAGGGGCAGAGCTCAGAGTGAGAGTGGGAATAGTACAAAATAAAGAGAGAGAAATAAGGTAGCTTGAGACACAGCACCGGTGTGTGAGATACGCAGATTTCGGCATCAAAAGATAAAAAAGAGAAATGATACTATAGTAAATTTATTATAATCCTTATTATTATTACTATTATAATTATTTGAGTATAATTTAAGAATTTACAGATAATAAAGCGGGGGTTAAAAAGCCAATAAGTTTTGAGCCAAAAGAAGGATTTGTTTTTTTGTTCTTGGAAGACACTTTTAAGAAATAGTGTATTTAAAAGAAGAGCTATAGAAAGGAAAAAAAGCATATTAATACAAGTGAAGCACTAGAAAGGTATGGTTGCTTCGCAGAGAAAATATATATGCTGTTTTTGTGCAAGGGCGTTCTCAAGGTCAGAGCACCGGACACGGCATGAAAGATCGCATACTGGGGTGAAACCGTTTAGTTGTAAAGTGTGCAGTCATTCGTTTGTCCGGAGGGACTTGTTGCAGAGACATATTCGGACGGTGCATAGAAGTATGTTACTGGAGTTACAGCTAAAACAGGTAAAACTCGGAGAGGGAAGGGAAGGTGTTTTGCAGGGCGAATCTCAACAGATAGAACGGGTGTTAAACTCGTTCATTAATGTGCAGTCTGTCGGGTTGAGAGATGGAATTGGAGGTAGCGCAGGCGCAGGCAATGACAGCCCGCGCTTATGCGCGGGGGAGAGCAGCGCCGTTGGTAAGGCAGGTTCTTCGCAGAAAGGAAATATCGGAAGCGAATGCGGAGAAAATGGTGTTTGTGGTTCTGGGGCTATGTTGCAGCAGCAGTTGAAGCATGATGGGGAAGGAGGTGAGCGCCAGCAGGAGAATAAAGGGAATGCGGGGCAGGATGGGGGTGGGGGGGCAGCGGGAGCGTGCAAGGTAGGCACGGATGTAGACACGGGGTCTAGAATGTGCAGCAGTGGTAGCAGCAGCGTTGGTGGCAGTAGTCGATGCAGTATTGACTTTGGCGATGGTAATGTTAAAGGCTGCAGAGGCAGGGGTTCGAGGTGTTTGAAGGAGATGCTCGAGCCACGGTTCCATAAGGTGTTATATGGAGCGTTGTCTTATGTGTCGCAAAGCTTGCAGGTGGAGGGGTGTAGTGGTGTGGTTGAGTGGTTTCACGAAGGGTTGGCGTATATGGACAGGGAAAGGCTTTTTGAGGCTGCGGGGCGTGCGGAGCTTGAGAAGGCATTGGTGAGTGAGGAGGCATTTGGCAGGTGGCTCAGCGGATCTTCTATGCTCCTGGCAGTTGTTTGTCTTGGGTTTTGGGCGAGGAACCAGGCGGCGGGAGGGGCCTCGGGGTCGGAGATTGCTGAGGTTCCTCGCGATGACGACAGGATTGTGGAGATGTGGAAGGCAAGCTGGAACCAGTGTATGAAGAAGCCCTTTCATGAGAGTTTTGTCGCGCTTAATCTGCTGGTGTATGTTTTTCTAAGGGATAGAAGGCATTTTCCGCGTAGCATGCTGTCGATATCTGGGTTCCATCAACAAGTGCTGCATACGGTTATGCGGTGTGGTGAGGAGACGAGACTTGCGACAGATGATTTATGGACAGTGTTTCATTTGTTTGTGGATCTCCTTGTGATGTCAGATGAGTATAGTGAGGTTTCTTTATTGTTGTACCAGTGGTTTTTGGGACAAGAGTTATATGAAGGTTATTCTCTCTCCTATCACTTAAATGCAATGACTCAAGATCGAACGATTTGTTACACTCCTCGGATGCTTGAAACGTTGTCACGGAGTTTGTTTTGTGAGACAATCATGTCAGGTAGCTGTCACACGAATTTTCAGTATCCTGATCTGTTACACAACACCATAATTATGGCGAATAAGTGTTACTCTATAAATGGGGCTGCGGTAAGTAAGAAAGAACATAATGCCAGTGGTTTCACGTGCTGGAAACGAGAAACTATCTTAAAGAATGCCCCTCAGAAGTTCTTCCATATGTTGAATCAGTACCTTGTTTTTCATGGTTCTGGAGATCATTGGTCACTGTTATTAGCTACTTGGTTTGAATTTATCAAACGCACTTGTGAAGCGCCTCTTAATGTTGCACCTCATTTGAGTAATTGTTCTATTGGATCAAAATGGTTTCACAAGGCTGTTTCTCATTTACGGCATGTTGATCTTATGCAGACTATGGCCTGTATGGACATAGATCTAAATTACATCAATAATAACCTTGCTATCGGCACTTTGCCCATTATTAATTTGTTGGAAGGAGAAACTGCAGAACCGTTAGAATCCTTGCAATTCATTCACAAGCGCATGATCTTTGATGTCCTTCTATTCAATATGCACTTGTTTGGAAATATCCTGTTTGTGAGCCAAAAGGGGGTGGATCAATCTCGCGTCACAAATGCATTAAAGATGCTCGAAAATCCAATCGTGCAGTTTTTGTTGTTTGTGTGGTCTCGCTTTATTGACACTAGTGAATCTACGGAATGCATTGCCAAAGACCCAGGGAAATGCAACATGACTGATCTAGAGGTAGATATGGCCTATGGGAAGCATTTCTTAGCTCGCTACATTACCATCTCGAAGATCAAGGTCGATACCGATACAGTTATCAAAAATGACTTGGATTTGATATTATTTGGTGATGGTGTAGACATATCTGTGTTCTACGGATTCCACAGTTTACTTGGTAGAATTTTGGAGCGCATCGAATATCATATGAAGCAGCTATTCCAGATAATCGTAAATGAAAATCAGAACTTCACTAATCTGTTTGAAGAAGCACTAGCCAGTGTACGTGCAGTACAGTGCGAACTTCGCTCCAAAGTTGGAAACATCATGAATATCCCTCGTGTTAATACCCCCAAGACTTTTTTTGAGCCTGTTTTCAACAAGGCAGTTCCACTTAGCCAAGCGACGGCCAGGAGTGTTAAAGTTTCACCATACAACTACTCTCCAACTTCCTCCCAATTACTCTCTGAAAAGATAATCCTTCCACCGATCAATTTTCAAGAGATCGGTTCAACGGAGAAGTCATGCGTGTACTATCTCTCTGATCCCCTCTATTCTGGTGGCATTAGACCCACAGTCACGTCTAGAAATCAAAACTCTAATTGTAAAATCCAACTGCCGCCTCCATATCGATTATTCAATATCCCAAGCACGTTATAACCCCCTGATGTTAGGATGTGGACTCAACAAAGGACTTACTCAACAAGATTTAGCCTTGATTTTGTATATGTGTAATATATAATTCCTATTCTCAGTTCAGAAACTGATAGCGCATGATGAATAAATTGAGATTACATATTCTAATTATATAACAATCAGTACACGAAACCCAACACTTTACCGGCAACGTGTTTCCTGTGAGCTTCTTCGTGATCCATAATTCCAGCAGAAGTTGTCAAAATGACGTAACCAAACTGCCTAGCTGGTAGCAAGTTAGCAGTCCACTTTTCGACCTCGTTGATCTTGATGTTGAATCTTGGAGAGATGACGCCGCACTTGTTTAATCTACCGTTCAATTGAACAACAATCTTACCAGATCTGTGATCATCGATGTATTCAAATTCACCAATGTAGCCTGACCGGAACTCTGTTAGTACTGGGAACACTGGAACAACAAAGTATAGATGAAGTCTTCAAACAAGAGACAAAAACAAAGTCGCAGATATTTAATCCAAATGTCGTGAGAAAAAGCAAATGGTTAAGAATATCGATGAATTCAGAACCGTATGATGAGAATTTTCAAACTAATCGTTATTCCGAACACTTAAAAGACAGTTTGGGACTGAGAATTTCGTAGTGATAAACACTACCCGAGCAGACCATCCAGTTATCAGTCCGGAAACCTGCATACTAAGCTTCCACACCATTATTGTAAAGACTTCTCCATACTAGACCTAAAAAATAGTTCATTATAACACATACCATGCTTCTGCATAACTTGCAAAAACTTGATGATAACCTTGGAGGAAGGTCTAATTAAAACCTGACGCTTTCCGGTTTTTTCAGCGTTGTTAATAGCGTTCAAAGCGTCAGCCAAAGCAGAAGTACGAGCCACTGCCCTCGTTAGTACCTTTTCACAAACAACCCTCCACACTGTAGTCCGGAGAACACCTGCAAGCAAACCACATTAAAAAAAGCCTGCTTCTAAAAACACTGTAAATCCATTAACACAAACACACAAAGCACTGTGAGTGTCCCACCTAGATGGGATTCATGGTGCGAATCAAATTGCAAACGGTATGAAGGTCTATACTTCCGTAAACAACTGCCTGTTCTTCAGAACAAACGAATTCTTACTCGTATGAGCCCGATATAACCCGGCATAAAAATGCCAAAACCCATAATAAAAAGCATAAGCGAACTCCATTCTTGCAATTTCATGTGTCTGCATTAAAAATGGAGTTACAGATAGTAGTCACACTTCGCATCCCAGTATAACATAGATTATCCCCAGCCATAATGCAGAACCGGTTCCAAACGATCGGAGAAGTTATTAGCTATACATACTTTTATGAATATCCTAATATGATGCCTTAAAAGTATGACTGATTGTATTACAAAAACCTTAGGTCAGAATGGGAACTACTAACTAACGAACATTAAGTTGAGTGTAGAGTGGAAAATTTTTCTTTGAATTGCGTAGCTTCATATACCCAACTCTTACCACTGTTTTATGAGGGGTACGGGTGTTAACTGACTTCGAAGAGCAATCGTGATTAACAGTATAATACTCATATGTACAGTTGTTGGTCTCAAGTATGTGGGTTTCATCATGTTGGGTCCTCTGACAAGTGTCTGCGAGTCCTTTCCAGCTCTAAATCTGCAAAAAGCCCTCTTTCAACAGATTGATTGCAGTTGTTGGACTTTTGCTGCTGCTAGAGACACGTATTGGCAATATCGGCGTCCACTATGGTCATTACCGCGTTAGATAATGTATTAAAGGTATTTGTGAAGAACTGTAGCTGTTTTTGTGATAGTCAGCTTAGGATGATTCATTTTGATGTTCTCGAGAATGAAAAACTGCTTAGTTGGGACGAGTGAAATTTTCATTCTGGACTTGCTCATCCCAGACCATCAAAGATATACAGAATACAACGCATAGCTAGAGGAAAGTGGGGCAGTCGGTCTTTGATTATCAGTTTAACAGGAATATATATATATATCGTTGAAATATATTATATAAATGGTTGGTTTTGGAGCTATGTCGAAATAGTTGTTTTTCCGTTTCATTATTGAGGAAATTTAATCAGTGACATACGGCAACACCACGGAAGTGCAGTTATCATGGGGTTAGGAAAGTATTTTCCACACTTGAGGGTATTGCCTGAAGAACATGCGGAAACAGCTGTTTCCTTAGATGGTAAGTTGCATAATGGAGCAGTAGTGTCAGAAACAGTATTTTCAGATGGAGTTTCGTCGGAGTTTGATGATAAGAAGGTTGTGATAGCTGGAAGTTCGGATGACGGTACAGTGGTACTTAGAGCAGATATTCCTTATGAACTGAGGGATGAGAGTGGTCGGAAATGGTGGAAGTATTTCGATGAGTATGAATACAGGTTTAACAAGCAGTATATATTGGGTAGGAAATGGTATGAGTTTCTTTATCCGAATCACACGACGCAGTCGCCCGCTGAGAGAACGTTGTTATACAAGTTGGACTTGATTGTAGGGATGTACCTGATGGTTTTATGTTGGTGTAAATCTGTGGATAGCAATAACTTGACGAATTCGTATATATCAGGTATGCATGAGGACCTCAAGATGAAGGGGAACGATTTAGTGTACACATCAACGATTGCGAACATTGGATCGATCGTCTTTCAACTACCATTCATGTATTTCTTACCGAGGTATCCTTCTGTCTACATTTTGCCTATAATGGATTTGGGATGGTCGTTGTTTACCGTTCTTTGTGCTACAGTGAAGAATTTAGCCCAACTAAAGGCTTATAGGTTTATTCTTTATGCTTTTGGTGGTGCTTATTATCCAGTTTCGCAATATGTCATGGGTTGTTGGTACGCTCCCGATGAGATTTCTTCTAGAGTCTGTTTATTTTTCTTTGGGCAGATTTTGGGTCGTGTTACTGCTGGTTTTCTCCAAGCTCGTCTGATTCAGAGCTTGGATAACGTTTTGGGCTTGCCTGGATGGAGATGGATGTTTTTGATTGATGGTCTTGTTATATCCATACATACAGCTGTAGTTGGGTACTTCGTTTTACCAGGTGTCCCTTCTAAATGTTATTCTTTATTTTTGACTGATGAAGAAATTAGAATCGCCAGAGAACGGAACAAGAGGAATCAGATCAAAGACTCTGTCTCAAATACTTCTCAGCTAAGTTCTTTGTTATCGTTGAAACTTTGGAAAAAAGTGCTCTTCGCTCCCACGTTGTGGATTCTTTTGCTCTATGACATGTTTTCTTGGTGCTGTATGACTGCCTATAGCGGAGGTTGGGAACTGATGTTAGATGAAGAAAAGCGTAAAGGCGTATATTCAGTTATCGCAATTAACAATTTGTCCTCAATACCTGCCTCTGTAGGCCTTGGCTACCTTGTAATTTGTGCTCTTGGTTCTGATTTGTTCCGCTCCAAATGGTTCTTTATCGTATTTGGTTGTTTAATGCACTGTATTGCATGTGCAATTCTGATCAAATGGGATGTACCGAAATCAGTTCAATGGCTTGCATACATGATGACATATTGGTCAATTGCCACTACTCCATGTTTGTGGGCATTTATTAACGACTTTCTCAGACATGATCCTCAGGTAAAGGCCATATCCTGGATTATAATATACTCTGTATCCCAGTCGACATATAATTGGGTTTCTGTGCTTGTGTGGAAGACGGTCGACGCCCCTCAGTTTAAACTGGGATATCGAGCAGCCTTTATATTTACCTTTCTCCTTGGTGCTTGGACGTTTGTGATTCTATACTTTTACAAAAAGAATGAACGGAAAGTTGCACTTGACAACAGAATTATCTTGTATAATACCAAAAAAGGTATCCCAATCCCATCATATGTTGATACTTTAATGATTAAGAAAGGCGCATATTATTACCTGAAGGAAACGTATGATGTCGCCAAAGAGCCTTCTCCCAGTAAGGAATAAATTAATCAAATAATATATATTGTATTTCCTAATATATGTATATGTGGATATATTTGGTAACTACTAAATAAAATTATTTATTGACTGATACTAATACTCCTACAAATGTATATATAACTGCAGGACGATCTTGGCTAAAGCAAGTTGAGCTTCTTGAATTCCTCTTCTAGCAATCCAGCGTTTTCAAGTTGGTGTAACTTACTTTCTGTGCCCCAGATCTGGCCGTCTATGTAAATTGTTGGCAAATTTCTGCTTCCAGTGGCTTCTTTAAAGGCTGAACGCCAAACAGATTCTTCTGCCTTGTCTTTACTCTCTGTAGAGATGTCAAAGATGAAGATTTTTGATGTAATATTATACTTTTCCCAAATACTGTTTGCATAAACACAATCTGGACACCAGGATGCAGAGAATTGGAAATATTTGTGGGCCTTTACAAGTTCCCTGGCCTTGCTGACATAGTCTGACATATTTCTGGATAGTTTCCGGTTTATATATGTGTATGTATATACACATATAGATGATCCACAGATATCGCTTTTTTGTTGCACCGTTCTACTAAAGCTATTCTTTTTATACAATGGACAGAGACGGCGTGAATTTCGGGCGATGATTTACAAAATATTAGAGTTGTTGTCTAATGCACAGATCCACTATATCTAATCAGGGCAATTGGCCTGGTGTGATGTAGGCACATAAAATCGGACTAGTCTTCCTTAAAATTCTTGCGAATTCTGTTGACTTTTGCATATTAGCTGGCCTACTTTACAACAAGAGTGGACAAAATGGGAGTATGTGGAGCTACTTGAAGATCCCGTCACGTGAGGGCTAATTGAGGATCAGTTACCGGCTGTATGGTCTCTACTCCAATCTAGTCTAATCTAGCGATCTGGGTCTCCTTATCATCTTCATAGTCTCCTAACGACTCTGATTCGCTGCTTCTTTGTCTTGTTATCGTGACTATCAACATGCTCCTTAGCCTGACTATCATAACTATCGGGATGCTCTTTTGATTTTACGACACTACACGTGACACAGACCTGCAATATGGCCCTGCGGGGTACGCCCGTCGCACCGATTTTACAGCTATCTGTGGCCCAGTGGTCAAGGCCCTCCGCCGCCATTGGAACTCGCGAAATTCTGAATCTGGGCTCGGGCGTTCGAGCCATACCCTTTGGAGATTCTCTGTTTCACTGAAGCTTTTTCGACTGTCGAGCCTACCGCATACAATAAGCCTGCAATATATACCAATTGTGACATAGTCCATCGAGCCCGGAAACATAGATAGCGTATAAACTCGGTGGCCGTGTGCAACTGTCGTCATCCATGCCCGCCTGTTCTTAAAGAGGCGCGCCCCTCCTAGAGAGGGGCTGTGGATGAGAAACTGTACAGTGCCGGGGAGACATATATATATATAGACTAGATAACACTCGTGGGCAAAGACTGGCTTGCAATAGAGTTATTTATAGATCCAGTGGCAGCCAGTACAGCCTTTGGAAGAGAGCAGAGTAGCGCTCTCGATGTTTTAGAAGGCGCAAGAAAGTTCTATATTGGCGCTGAAGCACGTTATAGTAAACAAAGTAAGGTCTTGATCCCGACAACAAAAAAGTAGTTTTCTAGGTACCAAAAATATCAACACAAACAACTACAAGTAGTAATAGCAAAAACAGTGTGCTCAAGGGAGAGTGTGACAAAGAGCTTGTTGTTCTGTATCTAAACTGCTATTTGTGGAGAAGGTCAGATTGATCAATTCGAATTTGGAAAAGTGGCTCTGTTTTCTTATACTTTGTTATGGGTAAAAGAGTATATTTGGATAACACCATCGAGTTTTTGAAAGGTAGGGTTTACCTAGGGGCCTATGACTACTCGCCGCAGGATTCTGAGGATGTCGTCTTCTTCACAGTTGAAGATACGTTATTCTACAATCGGTTCCACCTCGATTTTGGACCTATGCATATCGGGCATTTGTACCGCTTTGCCGTTATATTCCACGAGATCTTGAACGATCCGGAAAACCATGGAAAGGCGGTAGTATTCTATTCGTCGACTTCCACAAGACAACGGGCAAATTCAGCATGTATGTTATGTTGTTATATGGTGTTGGTGCAGGGGTGGACACCACATCAGGTGTTGCAGCCTTTGGCGCAGGTGGATCCGCCATTCATGCCGTTTAGGGATGCTGGTTACTCTAATGCAGATTTTGAAATTTCTATACAGGATGTTGTCTATGGTATCTGGAGGGCTAAGGAAACAGGATTGGTTGACTTGAATGCATTCAAATTGGAAGTTTACGAGAAGTACGAGCGTGTGGAGAATGGTGACTTTAACGTGTTGACCCCAGACTTTATTGCGTTTGCATCGCCTGAAGAAGATATGAGGAGGCCTTATGTTCCTGGTCGGACTCGTTTGAACCAGCCATTTCGAAGAGTACTTGAATTTTTCAAGGAAAACAACGTACAGTTGGTTGTGCGGCTCAATTCTCATTTATATCGCGCGAAACACTTTGAGGACATTGGTATCAAGCATCTTGACATGATTTTTGAGGACGGAACGTGTCCAGATCTTTCCATTGTTAAGAACTTTGTTGGGTCAGCTGAGACTATTGTTAATCAAGGTGGTCGCATAGCAGTTCATTGCAAGGCAGGTTTGGGAAGGACAGGGTGTTTGATTGGTGCTCATCTCATCTACACCTATGGATTTACGGCAAACGAGTGCATAGGTTTCCTAAGATTCATCCGACCTGGTATGGTTGTGGGGCCACAGCAACACTGG
Organism: Eremothecium cymbalariae DBVPG#7215; assembly: GCF_000235365.1. NCBI lineage: Eukaryota > Fungi > Ascomycota > Saccharomycetes > Saccharomycetales > Saccharomycetaceae > Eremothecium > Eremothecium cymbalariae. The sequence goes on along the minus strand of NC_016450.1, from coordinate 1,466,815 downwards.
ATATATTTGAACCAAAATACCTTCCGAGAGTGGAAATATACCATGAAACTAAGCATGGAACCAAGTGATCTTATCTGCGGGTTGTATCCATTAATCACTCTTGAGGAATATAAATATCAGAAGAAAAAGCTAAGACGGGCTAAAATGGATCATGAAGATGATTATACTGTTGACGAGAACACGGTGACACCACCTAATAAAACTTTGGCAAGCCGTAACGATGAGTTTTCTCATAATGTTGCAGTCCCACAGGACTCACCAGGTCAGCCTAGGAAGGGCCATGATGGTACTAATACTATTGAAAACATCTACCATAAGACTGCTAGTTCATCGCTGAACTCTAAAACAAACAGAAAAATTGCAGAAAATTCTGTAAGAGCTCACAACAACAACAATAGCGACAATGATGATTCGATGCTTATTGATTCAAGTAATGCTACCAGTAAATCACCACTATCATCCATGACTAAAAAACAAACTACAAACACCTCTATGGACGATGAATTTGCCTTAAGACAAATACTGCCTAAGAATAGACGTTTAGCATCATCTGGTTTGGGTTCTAGCGACAAAAGATTTGCTAGTGGTGCTGGCGTTAGAAAAGTTTCAGGAACCGCCAAGCGTTGAAAAAAATTCTCGCACTAGACCCTACCCTAATGCACAGTTTTAATTAACTAATGAAAACGAAATTCATACAAAAAAATGCACGATGATCCAATTTTTTACACAGAGCAAAAAAATTGTATAATATCTGAACCTTTCACTTACTAGCACTCCTACATTTATCCTTCCTGATCAATTCCTCGTCTGTTGTATCTATTATCTTGATTCACTGTCCATACAACCCCTGTCGTTGTTTCCAGATCCACATATGTATCATAAAGCATATCTCAAGTAATATTTGTTATATATAGCACGGTATTAATAATTCACCACTACTATGCTTCAGGCTGTTGTAGTTTTTCGCGAGCCTCCCACCACTCTCGCTAGGCTGCGACCATGCCATCTCCCATTTTGCAACTTCCATTCCTAATATAGAGTGCTTTCGAGCACAATCTAACAGCCTTGTTGCTATGCCAGTTCCTCTCTGTTTCTTACATACCCAAATTCTGGAAATTCCTAACTTTACCCTGGGCACAACATTGGGCACAATTTTTCTACTTTCTAGCCTCATCCACCGACCTCTGTTGTGACCTTCGTTCAGATATTCAACAGTTATCGCACCAACAGCTCGCCCCCTCTTAACATACACAAAAGCACGTCCCTCTGAATCCAATCCCTGCTCGGACCAAAAGCTATTCTCATCATGCGGTGCAGTCAGTTCATCATTAATGATTTTCATAAGACCCAACATAGGCTTTACTTCTGCCTGCCTTCCAGGGGTAATAACCACGATTCGTTCTTCATTCTCCCACTTCGAGCTTCCAGATTTGCTGCCTTCAGATGATGACGTAGATGGCGGTGTAAATTTGTCAATTGTAAATTTCGAAACTATGGTCCCCCATGACTGAAGCCATTTTTTGCCATTTAGATGTAGATCGTGGTACTTTTTATGTTCGAGTGTATCCAACGGCGAGTTTAACGAATAAGTCATGTGACAACCGCTACACTTGTGTAATGCTACAGCAGGTGCACTTGGGAGTATTAGTTTAGATTGGAGCATCCGTGCTGACTTTTTAGGACGATTCTTCTTATCAATCGTGCTGGTGATCATCGGTTATCAATCAAGGACGTGTTCGCCAGTTTATTCATAGTTGTTAGTATAGTACAATGCATCCGCGATGTTCGAATTTTTCGCACATTAAAATAAATTAAATGAATAAAATTAATAACTATATCAATATTAAATCAATTGGATGTAGTTTATTATAAAAACTACATACTACTATTAGCTAACCAGGGGTTGAAATATAAAGGATCAAATAGCTCGCTTGGTATATGTAATATCCAAATATCTTTAATTAACAGGTTTTCGATATTTGATAAATAAAATGTAACAGAGACCTAGATGATGAGCCTGTAAGTGGCTTCTACTTCTTAGTTTAAAGATTGAGAAGCTAAAGAACGAAAGTCATACTAATTAGAAAACTCGTTTCGAGTAACTTTCGCAAGAACCTTTAGCGGTTCACAGAACCAAATTCACTGTCAACAAAGTTTAGAATAAAGGCAAAATTAACGGAAGAGCAAGTACCAAAATGGTTGGTAATACTGGTTTGACTGCAGCACCTTCGAAACTGCTAAACCCAGGCAGAGTCGTTGAAGCAACATATGAAGAAACCAAGGTTGGTGAACTTGGTGCTTCGCTAGATGGCACAGGAACAGTTGCAGTTGAGGATTCAGTCGGCAAAGATGGGATGTCTCCAACTGGAGTTTTTGGAGTGCCTGGAGTGCCTGGAGTGCCCGGGGTACCTGGGGAACCTGGAGTACCTGGGGTATTTGGAACTTCTGTAGTTAGGACTTCTGTGGATGTTGGGACTTCTGGAGTACCTGGAGTACCTGGGAGTACCTGGAGTACCTGGGATACCTGGAGTACCTGGGATACCTGGAGTACCTGGGATACCTGGAGTACCTGGGATACCTGGAGTACCTGGGATTACCTGGAGTACCTGGAGTGCCTGGGATGCCTGGGATACCTGGAGTAATTGGGATACCTGGAACACTCGAAACCTCTGTAGTGCCTGGGATACCTGGGACACCTGGAGTACCGGGAGTACCTGGGATACTTGAAACACCTGGAACACTTGGAACACCTGGAACACTTGGAACACTCGTAACCACTGTAGTTCCTGGAATCTCTGTATTACTTGACACGCTTGGAATAACTGGTGTACCAGGAATCGTACCGGGAACACTGGAAATGCCTGGGTTAGTTGGAACACCTGGTGCGCCTGAAATACTTGGCATGCTTGGAGTACCTGGAGTACCTGGAATAGTACCCGGAATACTCGAGCTACCTGGAATAGCTGGAACACCTGGAATATCTGTGATGTTTGGAACACCTGGAACCCCCGTGAAACTTGGAACACCTGGAATATCGGGAGTACCTGGAATGGTTACCGATGTCGAAACAGTATCTATCCAAGTGGTTTTGTTGCCAGCCGTGTTGGTCCCGGTGAATGTAACAGGTTGAGAAATGTTGTTTAATGTAGGGATCACCACAGTAGTAGATAAACCTTCAGAGTTGGTAGTCTCGGTATGTTCTCCACTACAAGGAATTGTGTATGTAACTGTCTGAGTTGCAGTGATACCGTTCGATACTGTGGTTATGGTGTTAATCGTAGTAATGACGGTTGGTGTCACAGGGGCAGGCGCAGTAGAGTTGGAGAATTGAGCCGAAGTGGAGGTATATGGACCAGTTGGACAAGGCTTTGTGATCGTTGAAGTAACATGACCAGTTGCGGTTCCGTAGTAAGTCACGGTGGTACCACTCAACGTGTAAATTGTAGGCAATACACTGGTAACCACTTCTGTAACAGTCTCAACCACGGGAACACATTCAGAGGCAGTGGTATAATTAACTGGGTTAGAGATAGTAGGGATAATTGGGACAGTTGTAGGAATTGAAGACTCAAGTGTTGGAGTTTGTGGAGTAGCTGTAATTATAACTGGACCTGTTACAGAACAGCCGTCTGTCAAAAGTGCCGTGGTAAATTCAATGCCGGTGTATGAGATCGTACTGGTAATACCATTCTCTGAAACAACAGTTGTGTGAACATTGGTAATCAGACTAATAACCTCAACAGGAGTAGAGCAGTCACCGTCGGTCGAGTTACCATTGCTGGGGGTAGTGAAAGGAGTGACGGCGGCCTCAGAAGACCCACTTGAAACAGAGGATGGAGCAGTGGTAATAATAACCGAAGGAGCAGCGCTGCTTCCGCTGACAGTAGCATTTACAGGTGCTGATGACACTGCACCAGAACTTGCACCAGAACTTAAAGTAGCACTTTCACTGACGCTTGAATTAAAATTTGTAGTAGAACTTAAACTAACACTTGGTGCTGCTGTGGTTGATTGTGGAACGGATGTGCTAGGAGCAGTGCTGGCTTCTCCTGAGGAGGTAGAGCTGGCTTCTGCTGAGGAGGTAGAGCTGACCTCTGCTGAGGAGGTAGAGCTGACCTCTGCTGAGGAGGTAGAGCTGGCTTCTGCTGAGGAGGTAGAGCTGCTTGGAACTACCGCTGAACTAGATGGTAAGGTAGTGCTAAGCGCACTAGAAGTGACTGTTGGAATAGTTGAACTCAAGACGGTACTTGTACCGCTGGCATTGTTCCATGAGCTGGAAGACGCGGTAGAAAACTCGCTAGAGAAAGAGGTAGAGAAGTCACTAGAAAACGATGTCGAAAAATCGCTCGAGGACCAACTAGAAAAACTCGAAGACCAGGCAGACGACCAGGCAGACGACCAAGCGGAAGAAAACCCACTAGATATGGTTACTGCGCTGCTTGTCTCAGAAGGTGCAAAAGTGGTAGTAGCAGACGCGCTAGATATGGTCGTGGGTTCAGCATCTGGAAAGTTACCCCGTGGCCAACAGTAAGCTCCTGCATCCTTCGAGGAACGACCTTGGCGATCCACGCCGGTACATCCCATGTTTAAGGTGAAGGCGGTAGTTCCGTACGTCCAATTTGAACAATCGGCAGAACCCTGACAATACTCGTATTGAATTCCAAATTCTGGTGTACACATCAATTCGTTGACAGGACCTTGCCTTCCGAACACACGGAAACTAACATAGTAGTTGGTAGGATCATTTATCAAGTGTCTGCTCTCGTTACGGCTGTACAATTGGAATGTCGAACCATCGGGTGAGTTGGCGTCAACTATCTTCAACGACCATAAGGATTCAATTGGGATACTGACAGAACCCTGAACATGAACTGTAATGGTGTAAACATTTTCGTACTCCCATGCCACTCTCTCAACAGTTAATGAGTATGGTGGATACCCATTATTACGAGCTTTCCAGCTGAAATCGTATTGAAGGCATGCGTTGGTGGCAGGAAGTGGGCGGTGAGCCCCTCTGGCATCAGGAGGAACAAAGCTCGGAGAACTCACACCAGGAGCCTGGGCTACAACCCCACTTATGAGCCACCCTCCAAATAACAGGACATTCAACTTCCAAAAGTTCATCGTATATACTTTCGACTTCCTCGTTGGTTGACGTTTAAAGCGAAAGAATACGAAGTGTGCGCGTTAAGATGATTCAATACTAATTTTGACCTTTTCCTGGCTTGAAACTAAACTGAACTGCATACACCGGCTATATATACTGATGGCTCTAAAATAAGCAACTAAATAAACTTTCTTTTTTAAATTTACACAGATCCCGTCAAATACACATCCCCATGCTGGTTCTCATTACTAACTCGACCATCTATTACAATTCTGAATCAATAATATCCGTGCTTTATCCTATAATAGAAGTTGTGAGAACCATGTGTGAATTTCTAATTCACACATATCCAATAATTAAGACGAATGCTTAGAATTTCGTCAGACCCTTAATCTGCGGCAACCTTGTTGGAATAAGGCCTCTACATTAAAACCCGCGTATTAATAATATCTGACGGTAATAATAATATAAAATAATAAATATAATAAATTGAAAATAATTTAAACCGCTAGCATCTATGCTGCATTAAGGTCCGCTAAGGGTTTACATAATATCTGTATCGACATTACTGCCCAATAAAGTATTTCTTAATGAAGTATCACCTTTGTCAAAAATTACCTAGTTAGTATAAAAACAATATAGAAATGAGATGTAAATTTCTCCAGAGAACTTGACGTACAAATTCGGTCCAACAATACGTTGTTGACGCATGGAATTTTCCTTTAACTGTTTTGGGAAAAACAGTGTCTGCAGGCAAATGACCTCAGGCGCTCGGACAAACAATATCTGTATTATACAGTGGATGAAGTAAGTGCCTCTAAAATAGTAGAGACAATCTTGGCAACTATCGAAAAACGGTTTGATACAACAAAGCCATTTTATTATTTTTTGGAGTTTCGTTAATTCTTGTGAGGGAATTGACGCCGGTTATACTATACATAGGCAATGAAACTTTTTCGGTGAACTAGCGGTATTGAGATTGGATGGTATGTTGGTCAATGAATATGATCTATGGCAGCCATAGGGGTCCAGGATGATGTGAAATAGAAAAGCAGCAGAAGCTAAGCTGGTTTTGCGAAGTGGTTTCGAACGGGGGGCGACAAGTGAGCATTGCGTGGACGGCCACTGCTGATCTTGTCGTCAGTGGTTACCGTTTAAGAGCGAGGGGGATTCTAGGGAAGGGAGGAGAAGAGAAGAGGGTCTTCGGGGGGGAACTTAAAGCACACAACGGCATTCAGTGGTTATTTAAAAAATTACAACATAAACAGCAAGATCTGACATTTGATGAGTTCCTGTGCTTTGGATATAGAGAGGATGTGGTCATTCGGCAATGCAGATCATATTAAAGCTACAACAGCGTAAGCAGCCAAGATACATTTGAGTGTGGCGGATTTCATTGAGCGAGAAACTTTTTTTAACATTGCAAATCCAGAACTGGTTGTAATGTTTAATATTTTCTTTCTCCGATTTAATCAACTGCAACCGAAAGAAAACTGGACAAGTTTCTAGTTAAAAATCTCTCAAACGAAAGAACTAGAAAGTGTAGGATTATAGGACCACGGATGTTTTCGCATCATTCTCATTCAGGGGACTATATTTCACACGGAGTTGATACGTTGGATGCCATAGTTGAAGAGGTTCAACGCAGAGGCTTCCACACATACTGCCTTACTGAGCACATGCCCAGGTTGGAAGAAACACTTCTATACCCAGAGGAAAGAACTACAGATAGCTTGAATGATCTAAAGCGACTACGATTACAGTTTCAAAAATATCTAGAGCATTCTCAGCGAATAAAGAAACAAATAGTAGATGTAAATCTTATTGTCGGGATGGAAGTGGAGGGCTGTAATAGCAAGCATATTGGATACGCAAGAGACTTAATGGACCAGCACAAAGAAGTGCTTAAATTTTGTGTTGGGTCTATTCACCATGTAAATGATATACCTATTGATTACAACCAAGCTCTATGGTTTGCAGCTTTAGAGAGCTCCGGTAATAACTTGCGAAAGTTTCTCCTGGATTACTTTGAATTGCAATATGATATGTTGAAAACCTTAAAGCCCAAGGTAGTAGGTCACTTTGATTTAATCCGTCTTTTTATGCCCGAGGACGGTATGTTCGTAGATAAATCTACAGGAGAGGTCGCATTTAGTGCAACCAAGGATGACTTGGATTTAGGAACATGGACAAGGGTTATGGACATTTCTCCGTCTCTCATTAGTATTTGGAGTGACGTGGAAGCTGTCGTGATTAGAAATATTGCCTTTATAAATTCATATAAGGGGCTGATTGAAATAAATTCCTCGGGGATACGTAAGGGTTTAGTGGAACCGTATCCTCATAGAGATGTTGCAAACTTGGTTAAGAAATATGCGAACAGCAGGTTTGTTCTGAGTGATGATGCGCATAGTGTAGCCCAGGTCGGCGTTGCATACAATAAGACTCTTCAATATATTGAACATGTCCTACAGTTACAAGGAATCTATTATCTTTCAGAGATTCATAATGGCGCTGAGTTAGATGTAAAATACATGTCTCTTGGGGAAATAAAGGCAAACAGTTTTTGGAAATCAAATTAAAGTTGGCGAATACATTATATAAGTTTTAATATTATACTATATAATCCAAGCAACGTAAATGGAATCTATTTGTTGGTAGGGGGTGGGGGTGGTGGGGGAGGGGCTACACAACCGGGCCGTAAAGGTATGGTAGTTTTGTTCCCTCTTTGAAGTCATGTTCGCAGCGTTTCTTAATATGAACGGCCGAACATACAGTACTGGATAGCAGCACGTTCACATTTCACACACTTCTGACCATCCTTTAGTACAGGTTGTTCAAAAGGAATACATAGAGATTTAGCACCCATACTTGGTGCTTTTTCGTCTACTTCAAATTCGCCACCGTCATCTTTTTTGGCGGAGGACTCCTTGATATCATCCTCACACTCTTCCAAACCACACCATGGGGATAGGATGACATTTTTCTCATTCAAGACTGGTACAAAGTCTTTCCACTCATTAACGATAACTCGGTGACTATCGAAAGATTTTTTAGCTTTTAAATACAAGGTTTCCTGCATATCTTCCAAAATCTGTGGAATTCTCATTTCTAATTCTGCTAGGCTAACAATGTACTTCTGACCATCGTTTCTTCTTACAACAGTCACTTGATCCTTCTCCATATCCTTTGGACCAAACTCCAATCTTAAGGGAATACCCTTCAATTCATACTGGGCAAACTTCCATCCTGGAGTATAGTTATCACTGTAATCACCAAAGGCTCTGATATCAAATTTCTTTAACCTGGATTCGATAGACCTAGCCTTTTGGTGAATTTGAGCCCTCAAAGCATCAGATGTCTTAGCCGTGATACCGACTGGTAGAACAACAGCTTGGTACTGAGAAACTCTGGGAGGGATCACCAAACCCTTATTATCAGAATGGATCATAACCATTACACCTATAACTCTTGTAGAGAAGCCCCAAGAGTTCTGGTAGGCATATAGCTTAGGATGGTCGGAACCCAATGGGTTTTCTACACTTAAATTGAACATCTTAGAGAAGTTTTGACCTAAATGATGCGAAGTGGCTCCCTGAATACCACGGCCCGTTTGTGGGATATAACCTTCACATGTAGTCGTAAACACACCCCCAGCAAACTTTTCTTTCTCAGTTTTCCTACCCTTGACCACAGGAACAGCTAATAGCTCTTCGTAAATAGAAGCGTATAAGTCCAACACTTGGAGCACTTCTTCTTCAGCATCCTTCTGATGCAAATGAGCAGTGTGGCCTTCTTGCCACAAGAATTCTCTGGTCCTCAAAAATGGCTGTGGGTGCTTAAATTCCCATCTGACGACAGAGTTCCACTGGTTCAACTTAATTGGTAAGTCCCTATAAGACTGAATCCATTTTGCGTAATAAGGGTATATTACAGTTTCAGAGGTCGGTCTAATAGCAACTGGCTCCTCCAAATTAGAAGAACCAGCCTTCGTGACCCAGGCAACCTCTGCAGCAAACCCTTCAATGTGATCTTTCTCTTTTTCTAACACACGTGAAGAAACAAATAACGGGAAGTAAGCATTTTGAACTCCCATAGCTTTAATCTTGGCATCAAACCATTTCTGTAAAATCTCCCAGATCGCATAAGAACCAGGCCTTAGGATATAGCAACCTGACACATCGTAATAATCTAACATCTCACCCTTGATCAAAATCTGCTGGTACCATCCTGAGAAGTCCAACGATTTGTCAACAGTAATTCCAATCAGCTTAGCGTCCTCTAACGCAGCTTCCTTCTTTTGAACACCGATAGGCGCATTTTTCTCACTAACTTGCACAGACTTGACTTCTTGTGAAAAATCAACTTCTTGTGGCTCGTACTGTTTCAAGAACTCCAAAAACCGCTGCTTCTCGATATAGCTGTCTTCATTCAACTTCAAGACACTGCCATCACCTAAAACAAACAATTTTTGGTCGACCAACAACTTAAACGGATGTTGAGCGTTAGCTAAATGAGATATATTGAACGCTTTTGCAGATTCAACATGAAAGTGAGTCTGAAAAAAGTCATCACGAGCTAAGCGGGGATCTTTCAGACCAGTTGCCAATGAAATCAATGTAGATGGTGTTGTAGTAGCATGTAAAGCTACCACAACGATTGGAACAGCTATATCCGACTTTGCAGTCTTAGGCTTGAAAACCAATGATTTGACGATAACAGCTGAATCTGATGCAGTGATAGTTAAATCAGCAAAAGACCTTTCTAAAGACATACTAGGGCTACCTCTAAAACCTATTATACTCTTAAACCCTCCGTTATATGTCTAACTGACTCTAATAAGAGAAATACTTCGCTATCTCTTATTTAAACAACTTTGACATCAGCAAGGTCATTTGACATTCGCCGGGTATGCTGAGAAAAATTTTTTAAACGCTGCTCTCCTCTAAAGTTTGGGAACGCGGTGGTCATCTCAGTCGCAATATCTTCATCGAACAAAAGCTACACAAGTGATAGGGTATTGGTTACAATGTCGGTGTATATCAACGATTCGAGTGGTAAGGATGATATCTCTGTGAGTGGTACAAAAGAAGAGCCATTTAAAAGCGGTGCTTTTGCGTTGTTTGTGAACCAGACTGGTAGCGAACCAAAACTGCTAGTGTATAAGAAGGATGAGGATACGGATGGTGGTTATGTTGAAATTAGTGCTTCTGCTCTGAAGAAAGCACGGAAGGGTGCTGAAGGGTTGAAGAAGAAAGCAGCTAAGCAGGAGGATCAGGATAAAAAGAAAAAGGAGCAGGATGCAAAGGATGTGGCGAAGAGGTTGGAGTTGATGAATATTACGATTAAGGAGGATTTGTCTTTGCCGAAGGCACGTAGTATGAAGATTGGGAGGTGTTATAGTGCTGTTGATGAGAGGGTCAAGGTTTGTGGTTGGATTCATAGGTTACGTTTGAGCAAGTCTGTTGGGTTTGTTGTTCTAAGAGACGGAACCGGCTATCTGCAGGCTGTTCTGTCTGGTGACCTGGCCAAAGCGTACCAAACCGGCACGCTTACATTAGAATCTACTGTGAAGTTGTATGGTACAGTAAGAAAGTTGCCAGATGGCAAGACTGCACCAGGTGGTGTCGAATTGGATGTTGATTATTACGAAATAGTTGGATTAGCTCCGGCTGGTGACGATGCATTTACTAATAGAGTGCAGGAGGGCGCCGATCCGTCTCTGTTATTAGACCAAAGACATTTAATGTTGAGAGGTGAGACTTTATCTGCTGTGATGAAGGTCCGTGCTGCTTTGTTGAAAGCTTTCCGTCGCGTATTTGATGAGGAAGGCCTAACTGAGGTCACACCACCATGCATGGTTCAAACCCAGGTTGAAGGCGGTTCTACATTGTTTAAATTGGACTACTATGGCGAGGAGGCATTTTTGACTCAATCTTCTCAGTTATACTTGGAGACTTGTTTGTCTTCTTTAGGAGATGTTTATTGTATCCAAGAGTCATTCCGTGCAGAGAAGTCTCACACAAGAAGGCACTTGTCTGAATACACCCACATCGAGGGAGAATTGGCATTCCTAGACTTTGAGGATTTGTTGACACATATTGAACGTCTCATTACAAGTACTGTACAATATGTATTAGAGGACAGTGTTGCTGGTCCACTAATTAAGCAGTTGAACCCAGACTTCAAGGCACCTCAAATGCCATTCATGAGATTGGAATACAAGGATGCCATAACTTGGTTGAATGAACATGGTATCAAGAATGAGGAAAACGAAGAGTTCAAGTTCGGCGATGATATTGCTGAAGCAGCCGAAAGGAAGATGACTGATACCATCGGTGTTCCAATTCTATTGACTAAATTCCCAGTTGCCATTAAGTCCTTTTACATGAAACGTTGTGCTGATGATCCTCGTGTTACGGAGTCTGTTGACGTGCTAATGCCAACTGTCGGTGAGATCACTGGTGGTTCCATGAGAATAGAGTCTACTGAAGAGTTAATGGCTGGATTTACACGTGAAGGTATTGACGCCTCGGCCTATTACTGGTTCGTTGACCAACGTAGATATGGTACTTGTCCTCATGGTGGATACGGTATCGGCACTGAACGTATATTGGCATGGTTATGTGATAGATTTACTGTTAGAGACTGTTCCTTATATCCACGCTTCTCTGGAAGATGTAAACCATAATTGAAGGCAGTTCAGTAGACTTTGAGTGAACATTTCCTTATTCCACCGATTATTTTTCTTATTCAACCTGTTATGACTACTATAGTTTGATGAGGTATATAAACTATATTTACGGAGATATCTGGTTACGTGTTCTAAGCTTAATATTCTTGGCTAACACGCGCATTTTAACATAACTGTTTGTCCTACTTGGTCTTAGCTTATATATATATGTATATACGTTACTTGTGAAACCGGACAAGGCAGTAATCACTTCAGATCAAATAGTGGGTTATATGAACAATACTAAGGGATTAGTATATGGAATCTTGCCTTGGAAAGCCCTTCACGTAAGCCCATTCCTGGTGTTCGGGTGTAATAAGATAAATTTGAACGTTGACTCATATACTCGTTCTTTGACTCATCACCATATGCTTTGTTAAGCACTGGTATCTGGTGAATGTTGGTCAATTCTATTAAAGACTTATTCTGGGACTTGCGTTAGTTTGCAGTATATAAAGGAAGACTTCACCGAATTTGCATTTGCGAACATACAATTGGTAAACAACATATCTCGCTATAAGAAATAGAAAGGAATATTAAAACGATGTCAACCAAAAAACAGAAACTATGGGGTGGCAGGTTTACGGGGAAGACCGATCCATTAATGCATTTTTATAATGCTTCCCTTCCTTATGACTCTAAAATGTGCAAGGCTGATTTATTAGGAACTAAGGTGTATACCGAAGGGTTGCATAAAATAGGCTTATTAGATGTTGAGGAGCTGTCACTAATTCACAAAGGATTGCTGGAAATTGAATCTGAATGGAGCAGCGGTAAGTTTGAGGAACATCCAGATGATGAGGATATACACACTGCCAATGAAAGAAGATTGGGCGAACTTATCGGCACGGCTGTGGCAGGGAAGGTGCATACAGGGAGATCGCGCAATGATCAAGTAGCTACTGATATGAGAATCTACTGTAGGGAAATATTGAACGAAAAGATCTTACCTGCAGTTTCTAGTTTTATTAGAGTGCTGATTAATAGGGCTAGAGAAGAGGTCGATGTCCTAATGCCTGGATATACCCATTTACAAAGAGCACAACCGATTAGATGGTCGCATTGGTTGTCGTGTTACGCAACGTACTTTACGGAAGATTATAACAGACTCAGGCAAGTTGTGGAGAGGCTGAACCAGTCACCTTTGGGTGCTGGTGCTCTCGCAGGTCATCCTTATGGGATTGATAGAAAATATCTTGCTGAACAACTCGGTTTCAACGGTATTATTGGAAATTCGTTGGTAGCTGTGTCTGATCGCGACTTTGTTATTGAAATTATGTTTTGGGGCTCTCTATTCATGAATCATATATCTAGATTTGCCGAAGATTTGATTATTTATTCGACTGCCGAATTTGGCTTTATTAATTTAGCAGATGCTTATTCAACGGGCTCATCTTTGATGCCACAAAAGAAAAATCCTGATTCCTTAGAATTATTACGAGGGAAATCTGGAAGAGTGTTTGGTCAGTTGTCTGGGTTTCTAATGACCTGTAATTCGATCCCATCTACTTATAATAAGGATCTGCAAGAGGATAAAGAGCCATTATTTGATTGTTTAACCACAGTTGAGCACTCATGTTTGATCGCTACCGGCGTTATTTCAACGTTGTCTGTAAACGAGCAGGCCATGCGCAAGGCTTTAACAGTTGATATGTTGGCAACTGATTTAGCGGATTATTTAGTGATGAAGGGTATTCCTTTTAGAGAAACTCACCACATATCTGGGCAATGCGTTGCGTTAGCAGAAAAACTGCAACTATCTGGTATCGACAAGTTGACTTTAGAGCAGTATAAAGCTATTGATGCCAGGTTTGAGTCCGATGTTTTCGATATCTATGATTTTGAGAAGTCGGTAGAAAAGCGGAATGCTATTGGTGGTACTGCAAAAGTGGCTGTATTGAGACAGTTGGATAATATAGAGTCAGAGCTTAATAATATACAATTAAAACTATTATAATAGCCAAACAATTTTTTATACATAAAAATTTAGCCTTATAAAATTTTGGTATAACTAGTAGGAACTAAACAGAGTGATGACACGATAGCGGTACAAATAATACATAGTAAAAAGAATAAAAAACCATGGTCTCCATACTCAGATAATACACCTATGTATTTTGTATGAATCAAAGGAGTTCCAATAACCAGACGGGAGCTAAATTTTTAAACCAACACGCTATCCGGGATCCTTTCCCACAGTACAACACACTGCCTAGAACCCACCTCTTAAAACGGAACCAGATATGACCTTTTGATATCAACAACTCATAGATCGGTTCGCATAATGAAGTAGTTATATGTTCACCGTTAATTGTCAAATATTTATAATTCGATGCATTGCCTGCCACATTCAAAATACCCAAATGACACTGGTAGACATCCGCAAGATGCCCACACTCATTCTTCATGACATTATACAAAGTTTCCATCATTGAAGAAATAAGGAATTCTAAGGAGTGGTATTGAATATTCAAATTTTTCGACAACGAGGGATTAAATATAATAACCTGCAGCTTGTCTCTGTAAGCATTATTGAACTGGGGTAACAGGTTGGTTATAACCCTCCAAATATTGACAAAGTTAACACCAAACTCATCGCTCAATTGGGCCGAGGTTATGTTAGTAAATATACCAGATGTATAAAAACATACATTAGGAACCACAAGAATACCCCTTAAATGCTTGTTTTCCTGCTGCAAAAATTCCATAAATTGCGATAGGCATTCTGTAGAAGAAGTTATATGGAACAATCCATCTTCTTTATCCCATGGAGAAGGAACTTTTTCATACTCCTCCTCCTCTAAACCTTGGTGCTTATTCTGCTTGGTAGTACAAATAAACACAATAAATCCCCGTCTATATAAATCGTAAACCAAAGATCTCGTAATAGGGTCTGACATCTCTCCAACTACAAGTACCACTTCTCTATCATTCTCGATGTGCGTACCTAACTCGGGGATAACAAACTTATTCACAGCAAATAATAAAACCCCCAAAGCTGTGACCCCAAGCCCAAATCTAACAACCCGATTTTGAGAAATACCAACAACCTTCTCAAACACGAAACCATGATACCTCTCAAATGCATCCGGAGCCGCCGTTCCACTCAATTCTCTGATGACTCTGTCTACATCCATTACCCCTTCTCCATTTCCTTTATTCCCCTTAATAGCGATCTCCTTCCATGCATCTTTCGTAAATGCATAAACATAACTAGCGGACTCCGCTGCACTTACTCCTACTTCCTCTATCGTCTGCCTGGCCTTGTCGTAAGCATCAAAGCAAGCATTTAACCACCAATCTGACATTGTACCGCTCTAACTTTGGTCTTTATTCACCCAAATATCGAGTTACTAAGCCCCTAGACGAATTCTTTTGATCTGGTAATGGGGTTTTTTATTTTTCGAAAATGCCTAAAGAACGCCCCTATAAAAAATACATTAGTTTACCAAACTCTTGCAATTCCTGTGATGAACACCGATTAAGAACGGATTTAGAATCAATAAATCGGTTAACAGTGGATCTAAAATGGGTATCAATAATCCCGTTCCAAGATCGTTAAAAAATGAGACTAAGTATGTGCATCTATGGGTATAAAGTATTTTGAGTCCGGTAATCGCTGTTGAAGAAACTGTTATAAAAGTAAAATATAACGAGGAGGTTTTATAACGGCGGAGGATTGGAGGTGAAGTGTCTCCGACAGATCAGCATGTCGCATTATATTACAGGACTTTTTGGTTTTTATTGAGAGTACTGACGGGGATTATTTGACATTAGGAAGGCAGCTAAGGTGTTAGCGTCGTTTGTTAAGCCTAACCAGGTGCTTGGGACCGATGAGGTGATTCCACCTCATATTCTCAAAAATGCCAAGGGGCTTGCTATTATAACTGTTCTAAAGGCAGGGTTTTTGTTCAGTGGTAGGGCTGGTTCCGGAGTGATTGTTGCTAGGCTTCCAGATGGTGGGTGGAGTCCACCGTCAGCGATTGCTATGGCAGGAGCGGGGGCAGGTGGTATGGTTGGTGTCGAGTTGACCGACTTTGTTTTTATTTTGAATACAGCCGATGCGGTCAAGTCGTTTTCGCAAGCTGGGTCTATTACTTTAGGTGGTAATATTTCTGTTGCTGCAGGGCCTCTGGGGAGGAATGCTGAAGCTGCGGCCACTGCATCCTTAAGTGGTGTTGCGGCTATATTTTCATACTCTAAGACTAAAGGTTTATTTGCGGGGGTATCCGTCGAAGGTTCTATAATAATAGAACGAAGGGATGCTAACCGAAAGTTCTACGGTGCTTCTTGTACCACTAAAGCGATACTTTCTGGTCTCGTCAATGCTCCTCCGAGTGTTGATCCGCTATTCCGAGTACTTCGAGCGCGAGCATTTAATCCACGGAAGCCTGACGGTGCCTCTGTTGATGGTACCGACAGCTACACTGAAGACTACTATGGTGATGTTCCATCAAACTTTGAATCGAATGATCAGGAATCTTCGAGCGCTGACAGAAGACAAAGAGGACTTAGAAGTACTTCCAACTACCATTCTGGTAGTCGTGACAATTATCGTGAGTATGACGATTATGGGTTACCTACAAATCGTAATGCCTCTGGTAGAAATAATAGCCCAGGCTATGACGGATATTTGGATGATGACGATAGCAGTGACTACTTTACTAGGGGAACTACTTCAACTAGGATTAAAAATAATTCAGGTTCTCGCCAAAAGGCTTCATCTAGGGGGGTTGATGACGAATACAGCGCCGATATAAGTGCATTATCGGGAAGGTTTCAGAACTCTAGTAAACCCAACGATTCAATCGCACCATCTAGGCCAACCTCAGAGAAACCAGATTTTGGTCTACTAAATACAGGAAGTAAAGGATCACACTCGGCCTCTATTCGTGACCGTCCTTCTTCTGGAACTCCAAAAGCAGTAGCATTATATACCTTCAAAGGAGAACAAGATGGTGATTTACCATTTAGAACTGGTGATGTTATCGCAATATTGAAAAAGTCTAATTCCCAAGATGATTGGTGGACAGGTAGGGTCAATGGTCAAGAAGGTATATTTCCTGCTAACTACGTCGAACTTGTTTAACGGTCGTCAATCTTAGTTCTATAGTAGTTGACACGCTGTTTGATTAATAATTATTCCTTTCAAGGAATGTACTTCTAGCGGAAATCTTTCGTGTAGGAGAAACAGATTGTGAATATATTGTTTTAGTTCATAGAAGCAATATTTTTTATTTTTTATGTTTTTTTGATGACTTTCTAAAATTACCTAAAAAATAGCTATAACGGTTTTTTTCTGTCCGTCAAAGGGGAAATTAAGATCTCAAAGTTAAAACGTAATATGACCAATATAGGTTATAATTTCTGATTAACCATGAGTTCAGCTTTCCTTCCTCTTTGCTTATTAAAAAAAAAAAATGTCTATCTACCTCCCTTCTAGCCCCAATTGAGCAATTGATTCTTCCACCTGCTCTTGGAATTGTCTCTCAAAGTAGTTGTGGTTTTGTTTCATTAATAGCACCCTTGTGATGGCTTCAACCCTATTCTGATAGAAGACTTCTAGAATATACTTGCTTATTATGCTTAGATTCTGCTCTCTCGTAGCCAATGGGAATTTCAAGAAGTCAATGTATCTTCTCACTTCCTTTTTTAAGGCTACCAAAGTTTCCTTTGCATTTGGGTCTTTAACGACTGCTTTTACATTCATCGGAGCCATCAATACTTGCTGCTGTAGCAATTTATTTTTCAGAGGGTTATAGCCTCTATATTCTGGAGCAGGAGCTCTGTAGATGTATGGTTCTCTACGGATGTTAACCGGAGTTGTTGCCTTTTTATGACTTTGTTGTAACTTTAAATGAGAGGCCGTTGGAACGGTAGTGACTGCGGTATTGATGGGTTTAGCTTCTTTGGACGGTTTCCATGAAGCTTTCACAGTTGAGTCGCCTAGCAACTTATCATTTAATAATTCGAATAATCTATTGGCGTCGTTTCTCGTCTGACACTGAACAAATCCGGAGAAAGTCAGAGTGTCCTCGTCATAGAAACGAATGGATATTCTCTTAGTCTTGATTCTTTCCTCCGCACAGAAACATTGTAAAAATTGCTCGCTACAGATAGAACTCAAACTGCTTAGATATACTGTTAGCTTGTAAGATGAATTGTGTTGTGATGAGCTTCCTTCAGAGTCTGCAGATTTAATTGAACCACCAGTGTTTCCAGTTCCTGCGTTAGCTGCATCAATGTCAGATTGAAAGTTTTTTTGTGCCCTAGATAGTTCAATGGTCCTGCCTAATAATTGACTATGGTTTAAACTATCAATAGCATCTTGTGCATCGCTTCCTTTCTTAAATGTAATGAAAGCCCATGCAGAATTTAGTTTCGAAACATTGGACGTGAAAATAGACTTCACGGGACCAATTTGAGAAAAATAGTCTAGTAATAAATCTGAATCCGAGTTCAATGGCAAATTCTTTATGAAGACAGCATTTGGATGAGGACCCTTCATTTTGGAACCGGAAGGGATTTCTTGATTATTATCCATGACTAGGCTCTCCTTTACTAGCGTCATATCCTCTAATCTTGCCTTTCTCTTTTCAAATTCAGGTGACTTTCTAACGTTTCTATCAAAATGGATACCACACAAAATGTTATTACCATAGAATTGCTTCCCATTATATTCTGCAATTGCCTGCTTAGCTGAAGAATCCTTCTCAAAGTAAACAAATCCAATATTTTTTCTCCTATCTAATTTACACGAGAGAATCTTGCCATACTTTTTAAACGCATCATAGAATACTCTTGTTGTTAGCGCCAAGTTCTCCAAGGGTAAATTAGAAAAGAAAACATTCGTACCAATATTTTTACGGTAGAAAGAATTTCTCAACGAGGGCATAATCCTCACCTCTCTGCCAAAAATTGGAATATAGTTAAACTCTTCGATAACCCTCTCAGCATCCTCTTCATTTGAAAAATTCAAGTAGCCATATCCAAGTGACTTTTTGGTATTGGAATCAATGCAAATCTTAGCAGAGACAAAAGAGTCAAACTTGTTGAATGTATCCCTTAGATTCTTTTCAGTGACTTTTTCATCCAAGTCACCAATGAATAATGCTACCAATTTTTTGCTAGTTAATGTTGGAGAGTCCTTCGATCTGCCTAACTTGACAATGTCAGTTCCATCGGTACCTGAAGAACTTGTCGATTGAGATGAAATAGATCTGCTTTCGTTTTTTTCGACTTTGGCAACGTCAGTCGTAAACCCTTCCTCATCCTTATTGTCTTCATCGTCTTCGTCATCATCTTCTTCACCTGGCAATACATCATGGTTATTGATAGTGATTTTAACATGCTTTACAATATTGTTGGCAATACTGTGATGAGGCATGGATTTATCTTGAATGTTAGACTGCCGCTGAACATTCAAAGAAATTGAGTTCAACGGAGTCGCAGAATTGGCCTCAGATGATGTCATTGTCTATATCTATATTGTTTTGTCCCTCTTTTTTCTTAACTAAGAAACAAATTTGAATAATGAAGTGATAAGAAATTTGAAGGTAATTAATACCGTTAGTTGTTAGTACTTTATATGGTTAAATATTTTGATTGATTAGTTGATTGATTGATTGATTGATTGATTGATCACTGTTTTTTTTGTAGATTTTTCCTCTATATGTATTTGCTTTTGTCAATCTAGTTTTGAATTATTTGAGGAGAAAGACGTCTAATTCCGTTGTATATTGGTTGATGTTTGGTATAGATATTAACTACCCTTCGTATTCTTGGACCACTCTTCTTAGATACTGCCTGATTCTAGATCCAGGGAGTTCAGAGGTGAGCGATACAGGTGTTCAATTGTAATCGAATGTATCCTTTATATACTGTTTTATCATTAGGGAGATTGAACGAAAACGTCTGAACTGACAGATCGCTGACACAAAAAATCATGCAGTCATCGCGACGGAAATCTGACATCGCACCCGACCGTAAATGAAAGAGCCTCTACCAGCCCTCAAGAGCTACAAAAATGTTAAATGAATCGCCCTCTGAAATCCTATTGATCTATACGTAAGAGAAATTATCCGTTTTGTGACGGTTTCTTTTCGCAAAAATTCCTTCGGACTTTTTCATTAGACGTTGAGACTGACGGATGAGAGGAAAAATGGATCAATATTATTGCCCAAGAGATATTTAAAAAAGTGCGCCCCCCACTTTAGATCTTAAAAGCTGGAAAGAGGAGGTAAATATTCAAATTATGCAGCTGAGCGTAAAATATTGTTTTGTGTAACCTACTTTGTTGGCCTTTTGTTAGCACTGGAAACAACGTTCTGGGGTAAGCTAACACAAGACATCACATCGCTCGAGGAAAACCTTCCATGACGAGGGGGAGAAACAAGGTCCTACCCGGATTCGAACCGGGGTTGTTCGGATCAGAACCGAAAGTGATAACCACTACACTATAGGACCATACGTTGCAAACAACAACAGGAGTCCAGGTTTAATGGTAATATAGAAGGTGTGGAGGGTTACGTGTAACACGTGACGCTACTTGTAAATGTGATGGCAGGAGGAGAGGTATTAGTTAACCAAGTTTAAGAGGAATGCGCAAACTGACTGCATATAGGTTCTTTGAAATAACAGGGAACATTCTGGTTTCGCTAGCCAGGTCTACTCTTGTGCATACCACAAGCTTCTGTGTCGAGCCCTTTGGAATTCTCAGGTAGCGCCGTATGTGGAAATAACGTCTTTTTATATTATCTAGCGCTATAGAACATGAAGATATCAAGTGGGCTGCTAATAGTTCAACACAAATAAACAGGTGCTTACACTACCTGTGCACAAATAGGTAAGCCAACACTACGTGCTACGTAAGTTCCAAGCTCCCCAGCTCGTAGCAGGCCCATATGAAACCATACAATTCTTGTTTTTCTAAAGGAACAATTGCAAAAATTGGACTCGCTGCGATGGACTGTTGCCACTCTAGGATGCAGTCCTAGAAACACACATTAATCAGATATTAGTACACAAATAGGAGTACAAAGGAATAAGGTTGCATGCTGCAGTACCTGTGAAAAAGGAAGGAACAAGAAATATACAGAAATTCTGCCGCTTAATTGTCCTGCTAACAATAATCAGGTCTGGTAAATTTCTTTATTACTTCTGAATCTCGTAACCTTAATCAAGAAACACAATATGAAAAGAATATCAACGCAAGCAAGACATGATAATAACGGCTTCAGCAGTCTCTCAGTAACCTACCGATTGTGCTACTTGGATTCTGATGCAGGAGCCAAAAGCTTAGCACCAACAAGCCAGTAAAAAGAGAACACAGCCATACGATAATCCACAGCCAACCCAGTTGGTTAGCCCTACAGAGCCCCTCGCACACCCCCGCCCTCCCAACTAACATCGCCATTATCTCGCTGCTACTGTGCCTTCGACCTGTAATAGGAAATCCGTGTACACTATAAATCGCCCTCGAACCGGACATTATACGTGTTTTGTACTCGAGCATCCAATTCGCCCTTCACCTACCTGGCAGTTACACGATCTCGGTTGGTCAATCCATACACATCTACGTCATTCACACAACACGGCAACAATGACGGAAGGAACCAGATGTAAAAACTTAACTATGCAAACCAATGCTACCGATCACTCACAAGCACCGATTAAAATTTCAGCACAAAAATTCCATCCAGCAAAATTCACCTGCTTCCCTGACCACCCTCTTTTTTCTTTTATCCCATCCCACGCCTCCTCCCTCATCGCTACATCCATGTCCACCTCTATATACACATCCACACAGACATATACGCTACATGCCTACGTAACTTGCTCCTTTACTCCTTTGGTCATGTGATGTTATGTACCTTGCCCAACCTAAAAACACTCTCACATCCAGAAGAAAGTAAAAATGACCCACACGCCTCCCAACACAAGCCAGCCAGCCTACTTCTGCCCCTGCTTCTTCTCATTTTGGTCCTTTTGTAAAGAGTTTAGTATATAATTTGTACTAAAAGCCTACTTAGCAGATCATCGCAAAAAACGAAAACTAAAAAAAATTTCGATTTTGGACAATTCTAGCCAAGAAACCCAATCAAATTGAATAATTTATTGATTGTGGATCACCCCATAAGGTAAGAAGTCGAAAAAGTAGGTATATAACGAGGAATTGGGATTCAGCAAGGTTCTGGCAAGAGTTAGGGACAGTTTGGAGTTTCTTTCTGAAGACAGGGAGGAAGGAAGGCTTTGCTTTCATTTTTTGATATTTTCGTGGGATAAATTAATTGTTTGTTTACTGTACATTTTATACAGCAGGCATCAAAAAGAAGTTGGTATTAATAATATTTGAGAGGGTGCGTGTTATTTTAATTTAAAGAGGTTTTAGGTGAGCAAAGAGGGACACACGCGGCCAGATAGACCACCACGAGACTCAGAGAGAGGATAATAAGATACTCATAATATATATACATATATTACCGAGAAGAAAAATAGGACGACATTTTGGATGGGTTCTGGTTCTACTGTTTCTGTTCCCAAGGCACATAAGCCTAAGAAATATGGTCTGCCTTCAAAATTTGGAAAGCTATTTGGTGGTCACTCTTCGTCCTCAAAGTCGTCTCCTACTCCCAAGGAACTACGAAATTCCTCTTCTGTGAATTCGTCGGTTACACTTTCATTATCGCAATCTTCACATTCAGACGCCTCCTCCTCCTGTTCCTCTTCTTCTTCATCGAAGTCGATAGCATGGCCTGTTTCGCCTCCGATGTCGTTGGGATGTGGCGGTACTGCTGTTGGTTCGAAGCGGGTTGCTACTAATGGAATAGTAATGGACGATCGCAATTCGGTTGCTTCTTCTACTTCGCATTCTGATTCTATTGCCAGCATCCGAGTGGTGAGTCCAAATAACTCGAATAGGTCGTCACCTATTCAGGGGTTGACGCCCTCTGCGTCCGTGCCAAACCCTGCTGCCCCATTGGGTCGATTTGTGGTTCACGAGGAAGGTCATCATGAACACATATTGAAGAACACAAAACGGCAAGAAAAGCTATCTTCGATGATTAAGAACATGTTGGGGGCTCAAAAACTACGAGGAGAGGCAAAATCAGCTGTTCCGGACATCCTCCTGGGTACCACGGGGAATTCGAAAAAGCCTGGCAATGCTGCGAGTAGTGGTGACCTACCGACGTTGTTCTCGGGATTAATGAAACAATTTAGCGCTGTGGATTCTACTGATCCGTTTAGCGGAGCCACTCAAGGCCCTAAGAATTGCCATTATCCGCAAGCAAATAATGGAGAAAACGACGGAAAGGAGTATGACGTTGCGCCAACAAAGGATTTTCCCTCGTTTGCCGAGAAGTACGGACGTTGCCAGGAGGTAATTGGCAAGGGGGCATTTGGAGTTGTAAGAATTTGCCACAAGAAGGGTTTCAATGGAGAGGAGACTTTGTATGCAGTTAAAGAATTCAAAAAGAGACCATCAGAGAACCCAGAAAAGTATTCTCGTAGATTAACATCCGAATTTTGTATTTCTTCCTCTTTGAAGCACCCAAACATCATTGAAACACTTGATTTATTCCAAGATGCAAAAGGTGATTATTGCGAGGTCATGGAATATTGTTCCGGTGGAGACTTGTTCACGTTAATTATCGCAGCTGGAAAATTGGAATACATGGAGGCGGATTGTTTCTTCAAGCAAATGATTCGGGGCGTTGTGTACATGCATGACATGGGTGTTTGCCATAGGGATTTAAAACCAGAAAACTTGATTTTAACTTCAAAAGGGTTGCTTAAAATTACTGACTTTGGCAATGGGGAGTGTTTTCGGATGGCCTGGGAGAAGGACATACATCTAAGTGGCGGTGTTTGTGGATCAAGTCCCTATATTGCCCCAGAGGAATATACCCATGAGGAATTTGACCCCCGCCCAGTGGATATATGGGCATGTGGTACTATTTATATGGCTATGCGGACTGGCAGGCAGCTCTGGAGAACTGCTCAAAAGGAGGATGAATTTTACGCACGGTATTTAAAGGGAAGGAAAGACGAAGGTGGCTATGAACCAATTGAACAGTTGAAACGAGCAAGATGTAGAAATGTCATATATTCAATCTTGGATCCTGTACCGAGCAGAAGGATTAACGGACGCCAAATCTTGAATAGTGAATGGGGTAGGGAAATCAAATGCTGTACTGATGGTGCCCTTTTAAAATGACTTACTAAATATATTACACGGTCATCCTCGTAGGATCTCCCCGTTCCCTCTACCATTTATTATCAATAACTGTATATGGCCTATCATGCAAAGTTATATCAAACAAAAGACATATAGACATAAGAAAAGATTTTGTATCCATACCATATCACAAGCTCCACAGACACGCATTCTTTAACTATACCACAGTATTCCATATAGGGTTATCAGAAGTTTGCCAGGGTTTGGAAGTTCATGTAAGTAATCGCTTTAATGCTAGCCATCGATTTGATGGGTGAAAAAGAAAGGCTTGCAGATGTCTTAAGGTATAAGGGGAACACTGGCATACTGTTCGATATTTTTAATTTTTTTTTGGATGTTCTTTCTCCATTTGTAAACTAAAATTATAACATAAGAAATACCTCTTCCCGCTTATACATGAGAAATGTGTTTATAGAGATCTGGCTTAAGCTTCAGAGTAATTAAATTCTCTGAAAATGTAATATTATATGAAAACTTATTATTTAATACGCTCAAAGAAAATGTTGCATGCCAACCCATATAGAAATCCAGTAAATTTAGGTAAATTGATTCTCAGAAAGAAAAATCGTCACATCATAAGGGCAGATTCATAAATATTTACAGTAGTAATATATACAGTGGCAGGGGAAAAAGTTAATCTACCGCTTTTTTGAGCTTCAAAAAGATTAACTGCGAATTTTATGGATCGTCATGCTTTGCCCTAATTGAAATGGTATTCTGTAAGGGATATTTTGCCTTAATTCGCATATGGTAGAAAGGTTATGTTTTCACTTTGTTTCAAAACACTAATACTAATATTGTAGTTTTCAATGATCACAAGCAACTACTTATTAGTGCCTGTAAAAACAACATCAAATTTTGTATAGTCAGCTGAAACATATGTTTTTCTATTATTTAGCCTGTCTCTTCTTCTCTTATTAACATATTTTAGGCCGGAGTTTTCTTCATTGGAGCCTGCACCATCAGTCGACAAGATCAGTTCCTCTTTACCCAAGTAGAACATTTTCATAATGTTGCCAAAACCAACAACGATAGACTTAGCACCAAATTTTCTAATGGGCCCTATATGATTTACTAACAGACCATTTAATCCTGCAGGAATTTCGTGGAAAACAACCTTTCCATTTATATTCATAGTCCATCCCTCCCATAGTTCATGAATCTTAAATGAGTTTATATGGTGAAAAATTTCCTTCTGTCTATTAGCACCGGAGGTTCGTCTCCTTTGTAATGTACCTGTTACTGCAGATGCAACGGAACTAGACCTAGACATGGAGGTAGACCCTTTGGGAACAGATTCCATAGCTTCAAGCTTACGTCTAATTCCAATGACCATATTATTGTCTGTGACATTCCAATCTTCAATGTTTAGTAACAAATGTTTCTTTTCTGTCACTGACTCTAGACCTAAGCAACGAATTTCTCTAGGGTCACGTTCAACACGCAAACATATGCTATTTTTGGTTTTACTTTCCAATTGGAAAGTATGCATTACCAAAGAGTTACTATGTTGCTCAGTATAAGCAATTGAGAATGATGCAACGGAAGCACTACCACAAAACTTACAGTGTGTAGGCTGATCATGGAATATTCGCAAAGTAGAAGGTTTAAAATCTCCAATCTCAAAATCACGAATAAAAGTGCCAGTCTGGGCGTCTATCAATTCAAGTCGATTGCCCCGAGTACGCCCAATAATACCAACAAATGGAACCAAGAGTATTGTATAATCAGTTTCAAGAGTCGGAACACATGGCATGTTGAAATGTGGACGATTATTTTTAGTTTGACAATCAGGAGTCATCATTCCAGACATATTTCTTTGAATTACTAGTTTTTTTATTCGCCAGATATTGTCGACAACAGTAGACACAAATAGCTCGCCATTTGCATCGCATATGATAAGTCGATCGTTTACTCTAGGTGAAATTAACTTCGTACATGATCTTAGAGGCGTCATAGCGCCTTCCAATATCTCAACCCTTAAATTTCCATCAGAGTTAACGATATTTATGTTCCCATCATTTGTAACAAAAACAAATTCGTCCTCCCCAAAATGCTCATAATTTGGGTTTTCATAACTAGAATCAACTCCACTTGTAGTACCAGTACCAATAGATGCGACAGATTTAGCACTACTACGTCTGCTTAATGCATTACGATTCGAGATGATACCTGCCACCGCACCTGATGAAATTCCAGAATCAGGTATGCTTCTCAGCAGTCTTCTTTTAACGAACGCAGGAAGAGTTCTGGTTCTAAAAAAGCCTTCCAAGGGTATGACCCCATTATCTAGCTTATGTGACCATAAAAAAGACATCAAAGATCGTGACCAGCAA
Source organism: Eremothecium cymbalariae DBVPG#7215 (assembly GCF_000235365.1). NCBI lineage: Eukaryota > Fungi > Ascomycota > Saccharomycetes > Saccharomycetales > Saccharomycetaceae > Eremothecium > Eremothecium cymbalariae. The sequence continues at coordinate 1,440,401 of NC_016450.1, read as the reverse complement.
GTCATGCCACCGAGATTGCTAAAAAATGCAATGTTGTTACCACTGTTAGAAATAAAGACTGAGAGAATCGGCCAAAACCTTCGATCTAACGGTATAAGTTTAGGTTTGGGCATTGGTTCAGCCAAAGGTGACCAAATGAGGACTTTATGATCCATTCCAATAGAAACAATGAATGGTGATTGAGAAGTGATAATTTTAGTAATATCGAGGTCATGCCCGAATTCAGCTAGCTCCTTTATTTGGAAGACACTAACACCGGAGCTGCAATCAAGACTCAAGTCAGTCTCAGTTTTAGATGATCTAGCATTTTTCAAAGCTAATAATGAATAGGAGGAACTTCCTGTACTTTTGACCATTTTGGGAATAGAATATACTGGATGCTCACTTTCTGACTGGTGTGATAACATTTGTAGAATTAATAAAGTCAAGGAGGCTACTAATACTAAAAACACCAGGAACTCAAAAAAGTAGTGACCCTCAAACTTGTAGGACGATAACATAGTCGACTCAAACAGTTGTGAAACATTATGCAGTTTGGAGGAAGCCAAGTTCGTTGAATTGATGACATCTTTGACAACAAAAATAGGATGTTCAACCGCTAACGTGAAAATAATATTTTTGATTTTGCTACCAGCGTCATCATTTGAGGTTGACAACAGAAACTGCATTACTTGCTGGGCAACGAAATTCCGGTCAAATATAATTCTCGGATATGGCATAGTAAAACTCAAGAAGTTAGAAAATCGACCATTGAACATCTTGTAAAGTAAAGAGGATGAAGAGCGCACAAAGCTAAAACGGATGTTCAAAAAGAGCATATATCCTCCTAGGATGATCAAAGGCTTAGAGAGCCACAAGATGCCCAGAATCGGTGTTGCATGAACAAAATACGAAACTGAATTTGCAAGCGATACCTTGGAACAAACATCATCGAGGGAGACATCAAGGTTTTCGTAATTATCCTGTAGGAATAAAATATCCTTCAAATTAAAACGCCTATGATCAACAGTTAAAATAGCTGTGAAAAAAGTAGTAGTCAAAATGAAATTGCAAAACAAAGCAATGACCACGAAAAAAGTCGTCTTTCTACTGAATGGAAGCAGAAACACAACAGCGCATATGCTTAATATGAGGCAGTTAAAGGACTTAATATGAGATGCTATTGTAGATTCAATAAAGCTTTTTTGTGGACTGGAATCTTCTAATAGTTCTGGAGACTTTATTTGCCCATGCCAATCGTCCATTGGAAGTAACGATAGCGTAGTTCCATTGGTAGAGTTGATCAAATTAACTATGCTAGTGAGTGAAATCACAATGACTGGTATATAAAACAGAAACCATAACACATTATCGTCATTTGACTTGTAAAAAAGTGCTGTAATCGTTCTTGATGCTGCTATAACTAAGGTGAGCTGACAAACCACCGCGATCGAAATTCCCACGCAGGACTTAATATGGCGCAATGAGGACATAGAATAGATGAAATAACCAATCAGGGCTGCATATATTGCCACAATCCAGAAATAGTCAATAACAGTCAGAGGCACCACCAAGAAGCGTAGCAGTTCCCGCTGTTTGCCATAATTCATAGAATCAAGCTCGTCAAAAATATAAAAATGTGTGATGTTCGAAAAAGACTTCAAGGCCTTGAGATTTCTGCTTAGGCTGAAATTATCGTTACGCTTTGCTGCTAGATCATTTGGCGCTAACAATACGGTAGCAATACCCCGAGCAGACACGATGTAACCATTCAATCTAGTGGCACCTAACAAAAGGTTTTGGGGCAAATCTCGCAATTTTTTATTTACGGTGTACATTGGCCGTTTATCTGCGCGCAACAGATCTAAGGAGTTATCCCACATATCAAAAGCTGAACGCACTGATAAAACATTCGAAGGATGAATGTCCTGCAATAACCGCTGTTGAAATGCGAACGCCTCCACAAGGATTGTTTTGTTCAATATGTTCGAGCCATCATTAGGCTGGATCAAAATCTGCGTGAAGGAGACATTGGCAGCAGACGTATCCTCAACGTAGCATAATTCAGTTCTCGAAAAGTAATACTGATTAGTACTGCCATTAAATGAACTTAGCATAAGAATTGGGTACGCCAACATAAACAAAAACACCAACGGACAAGCTATATATAGCTTCGGTTTTATTAGTACCTGTATAAAGAAGCCCAGAAACCGTTCTTTTGGATGCCAATTAAAAATGCTCATCAGGATACGCAGCGCTTAGAGTTCCGGAATTAGATGCAGGAGAAGTTGAATTAGACGGATATTATAATGGGTAGTACTAGTAGTGCTGTATTATACCAGGGGAAAGAGCAGATATTCCTTACGCATAAAACACACAACAGTCAAACACACACACACACACGAAGTGACAGTATTATAAATTCAGTAATATCCGAATCTCTGCACCAGAATATAATTTAGTTTCTCCCGAGAAAATAATAACTGAACAAAATATATTAACAAATGACAAAAAAAGACAGACCTGGAAGGATGGAATAGGATGCAACAATGAATACAACCTATAGATAAGTAGTATGGATGGGCCTTAAGTTCCTAATATGTTATATTGTAATCCTTATGTTACCTTGTGATTCTCCCTATGTCGAAAAAAAGGAATGCCTTCTCAAGACTTATGTCCGTGCTGTATGCGTATTCGTCGTATTCGTGGAGCCTGTTGCGTGCACCTCTGTGACTGTATATCTTTGAGTTCGTATATATATATTTGTGGGTGTGCCTTGTGTGATTCGATTTGACTTGCCGTTTTGTATATTGCTAGTAGTCCTCCTCTCTAATCTTGTATTGGCGAGAGTGTATATGTGTATGATCTATGTGTAGTATTATAGTACACCAACAAAACCTGATACTCGCAACTTTATTTTATCCTTTTTCTATAACCAAATAATTTTTAAAGAAAATTATGAATGCCAGTTGACTACTTTTTAACTTTAACCTATGCGAACTGATTAAATAGCACCCAAACTTAAAATCGCCTATTTACTTTTCATTTGCCAATGATCTATTGGTGATTAATACTGAGTCTAATCGATCATCACCATTTTTATTTTCATTTTTAAGTTTCCCGCTTTTATCCCGACTTTTTTCGTTGGTCTTGTCTCCTAAATATTCGGGGCCAATATGCTCCCCACCACTACGTAATGGATTCATTAAAGACAGTCAGACATTCATTCACTACTGCTCACTTGAAGTTATCTAAAAAAAAGTTGCATGCGATCTATATATGTCATGTTTTTGTGTAATAGTAGTATACAGATTACTCATGCGCAGGGGTTCCTTTTCCATTTAAGAGAGATGCGGAGCTACAGTTGTGCGGCTACATCAGCCATAATAATCAAATGTTGGACGGCACACATACCTCTTGCACGGAAAAACAGCAATAGTGCTCTTTCTAACAGGGAAACGCCTGTGTCGCCGCTGTTCCCACCGAGGACCCCTCACGAGAGAGGCCTCTCTCTGAAACCCCCATGAAACCTCTACAAAAAAAAAATTAAAAGGGTTATGCATTTGTGAAGTGAGTCCTTGTGGCAGAAGGCTATTATTATTTGTAACCAAGAGCGCAGATGTTTAGGTTTGACATTTGCTGAAGCAACTGTTCAATACGTTCATCTAACACACCATTGGCGTAGTCATCGCGCGATTGCTGATCCAAATACTGCTGAATCTGTGCTAAACGGGTGTAGCCTTCGGTACAGAAACGTAACTGAATTTTCACCAGAGCTTCAAAACTAGGGTCATAATAGGGTACACGCAAAGCCACCAACTGTGGCAATTCAGTCTTGAGCTGATCATTCAAGTTTTCAAAAACCTCCTTCGCCAAGGCCAACTCCTTTTCCGCACGAGGGAGCTTCGTAGCATCCTTCGCAGGCTTGTCAACTAACCGCCGCACCTTGGCCTTGGCCGCATCATAATCTTGTTTCTTGTGATCACGCTTCTTAATGGCGCCCTCAATCTCATCGAAATACATAGAAAACTTGGAAATTGGATCCAAAACAGTCTCCCGGAATGGGCCATCCAACTGCTTCACCGTCTCAGAATCAAAATCACGAACACATTGCAAATAATAATTACCTACGTTGTAACCACTTCCACTGGACGACTTAGAATCATCGTACAGATTAGAAATAACCTCCGCAATAGTCACCTGCGAAGCTGTAACCGCCCTCAAAGAATCCAAATACCCTTTGGCCTCCTTCTGCAAGTCTTTACCCGCCTTCTCAAGAACTCTATACCGCCTCTCCTCTATGTCGTACTCTTTATCCACCGTCTTGTCCACATTCTTAATAATCACACTGTTACCAGCCCTATTAATGGCCTTCTTAAAGCCCTCCCAAGACATCTTGTTTTTATTTCTGACCTTGCACTGCTATCTATCCCACTGTAGCTTCTGTTATTGCCAGCGACACCAATGGTTTATAAAAAAGGGGAACCCAATAGTTTAAAACAAAAAACCTCTTTTTTTCTTAGAAAAAAACAACAGAGATCAAACCCAATATAGTTTATAGTCTTCCAGAAGGATACACACACTCAACAGCACCGCCTATCTATCCTGAAAATATAGAGTAGAACCTGAATATATGTCGTTGTATTCAGCCTGTCTGCATACTTGTAAAACTTCAAAAGGCATTTTATTATTTTTCTGTATAAAAAAACAAAATGCGGGTTATATAGTTCGGAGACTGAGGAGCCGTATATAGGTATTCAACAGACGTGTTCCACATATGCATCATGTTGCACGAAACACATTTCGGGATGACATGAAACAATTCTGTCACATGACTATGTCACGTGACCCAGAATGCCCCGTCTTCACCTCCAGGACCAGCTCTTCCCAACACCAGGTAGCGACACCGTACTAAAACGGACGTAGGAGTTTTCCTTGGTAGCCAATCCTGCAAGTGCATTGTACCATGCAATGATCGCAACAATGACCCCTACCACACCGCCAGCATGGCGGAGACCAGCGCTCCACTTAAACTCTGATGCCGCGAGGAGCACAAAGGTAACTCCTAACAAAAGAAATAGTGCAAAAAAGCTTAGGGAAGACTTCATGGTGCAGATTGTAAGCATAAAAGTGAAAATGGCCCAAGCCAACAAGTAGATGCCCAGCGCGTTACGGAACTGATCATAGTCAGCGACATCGCTACCCCCGGAGGTTGGGATATAGGAACTTATGATCCCAAACCATGGCAAATTAATTGCAGCATACGATAGCCAGAAGCCTCCGTATGAAGAAAGGGCGACCGCACCGAAGGTGTTGCCCACCACCATTTCCCACATACCAGCCAATAGTTGAATCAATCCTCCGTAGAAGAAGGCCAGCCCGACGACCACACCGGGCAACTCCACACCCGCTGCATTACAATTGTACAAAGACAATACAAATGTTGTCAAGGCGAAGGCAGAAAGACCCAATGGCGAAGGATTGGCAAATTGACGAGTGGCAACAGGTGCTAAACCTGCATTTAGCGGAGCCCCGAATGCCTCGTACAAATCGGACTTCAAGAATTTTTGTTGCCCGAGATAAATGTACTCATCATGTGCACCGGAAGTCCGAACTTTTTCAACTTTAGCCTGGTCATCATCATAGTCATTTAGAAGACCGGTACTGTAAGCGTTGGGAGTAATCGTAGAAGCGGCTGTAGTGGGTGGCAAGGCTCGAGATCTTTGCTGTCGCTGGTTTTCCAAGTCGCCATTACCTTCCTCTTGCCCCCGTCTTACTGCTGCTGCATCATCAAAAATGGACATGCTGCCTTTTTTTTACCCACGCCGTAGTGACTCTTATCTTAAAAGATATGTTATTAGTGTTACTATTATTATTAGTACAAAGACTATCGCCAGCTGCTTTTGTGTTTTGTAAACGACAAAAAAGACCTTAGCGACTCTCTGTGTAGCTCCCGGTTACTGCTGTCAATCCCACCTTTCTGCGTGATAACGAGGAACCTTTTTTCAGTTTTGTGTTTCACAATTTCACTTTCTGGCTTTGCTTTCCAGAATGAGGAACCTGGTGATGAATTAATTAATGATTGTATATCGGCAACCCTCCGTTACTTATCAACGCTATCTTACGGTTTCTCAGATAGAAATCGTAGTGATCTTGGTGAGTAGCTTCGCCAAACGCAAATCCAGTCGTCCAAACAAACTAGTCAAATATATAGTACATATATCAATGGGGATGCATCCCCAAGTGGGAGCAGATGCCTTCCAAAATACGTGGCCAATGGAAACCCAACATGCCTATAATGCATGGTCGTAGCTCGATTGCTTGCGCATGACACTAAGTGTTGTGTCCTCTCAATATAGGCGATGCCTTCGGCAGCATCTGGGCAGCCAGATGCTGCCCAGATGCTGCAACGCATCGCATATTCGTACGTCTTGGGCGACCCGCCTCCAACCACTCTCCAACGGCTCTCCATAGGGAGAGTCATCTTCCCTGGAGCGTCAGGCCACACTCCACATCCCCTTCTCGTCCTCGCTGTCCTGCTCTTGCACTCGCCCACGTCTCCGCTGGCACCCGATGCCCTTCGCTTAGGTAACACTGGTTCAACAAGTCACGGGACATTAACTATCCACCCACACACAAATCCTGCCTTGCGTCTGCGCACATTCCCAGGCCGCTCGCTCAAAAGGCCTGTGGACGGAAAGAGAAGCGTTCCTTCCCATGGCAGTATGGACGTAACTGCGAAGACCGAGAGCTCTTCGAGTCGATGTGGAGTCGCCTTTGTTATCTCAGTGCCCAAGGCACACAATTTGCGGAGACTGCAGCTTAGCGAACCAGTGGGCGGACGGGAACGGACTATCTCTGTTTCAGAAAGACTCGAAGAGACAGTAAGCGCGTGGTGAGACAAAGTTAAGGTTTTTTAAGATAAGCGAAAGCAAACTAGATTGCTCCTTATTTCATTCAATGTGCTATATTGCCTCCTGTTATCAGTAATTTGTTGTAGTGGGAGCAGCTTTGTTTCTCTCCAGTGCCCTTCGAAGGGCAGCCGGCTGGCAACAGCAGCGATAATTGTAGCAACTTCAATGTCGATTTCGATTGCAATCGAAATCGACATTGAAATTTACTATTGCATATTGCATACTGTGTATTGTTTAAATCGATCTTCTAAGCATCCGCTCGTTCGGGTTGTATATGTGCATGTAAGTGCGTTTAGACGTGATTCCTGTGGGGGATTATGCAGGATTGTCCAATTAGTTTTGCCGTTTGTATGTATGTTCTTTCTATGCAGGACTGACTGGGCGCTAGTGATAAAGTCCCACAATTAAAAAGAATGCGGGAAGATTACTGCAGGTAGACTACCCAGTTAGACGGGAAAGTAAATTAAAATATGTGGCCATAAAGTAATGGAGCCGATTCTACGGAACAATGATATCGTAGATAAGCTTTGAATACTGCTACAAGGAGGACGGGGGGGGGGGAATCTGTTGGTGAGGATATATATATGTGACTTTCCATGACGGTGAATGTGGCCAATAATGCTGGCAGGACAGACAACAAACAGTATTTGAGCTAGTTTGTGGTAGGATTCACTATTATTTACTACCACCGGCTCTAGGGGTTAACGAGAATTGAGAAACGTATATCGTGTTGTGAGTTATAATTATCGAGCCTTTTATATTTTAGCAGCGTGCGTTTTGTTCGAAGAGATTAGTTAATTTTGTTTGACGTTTTTAGACTGTCCCGAAATGTCAGAAAAATATGGCATGGAAAAGACCAACGGTCAGTTGAGTGAGAAGGATTCAAAGACCTACGGGTTGCGTGATGAGGTGGTGGAGGCGGAGTCCTTCGAGGCTTTGGCTTCAGGTGAGTTGCTCTATTTTGTTATGCGGAAAATGGGTTACCAGAATATGGAACACGAGGAAATTCCCTCATCGGTGTCATTTATTGCGTCGAAGGTTACCAACCTATCTGTAGATGATGCGGTAAACATACTCAGAAAGGCTGTTCTTGAGTATCGTGACGATCCCAATATTCCAGCTGATGAATACGAGATTATAATGCGTTTCGAGGATTCTAGTTATTACCCTTCAGGCGAGGTAGACCAGTTAGAGGTGCGTATGATTGCCGCCTTGATTAGGTACCATTCTCCCTATACAGAGGTGCGTTCCATGGTAAGTCCTACCGATGATCCAAGTATCCCAATTGAGACTTTCCGTGCATATTTTATTGCGACTTTTTGGTCGGTTGTTGGATCTGGGTTTAACGAGTTTTTCCGTCATAGACAGGTGCCAATTAGTATCGAGACTGCTGCAGTGCAGTTGTTGATATGTCCTATCGGGAAGCTGTGGGCTAATAAGGTCCCTTTGTGGGGATTCACGGTTAGGGGACGTAGGTTTGCTATAAACGTGCCTGAACCTTGGTCTGAGAAAGAACAGATGTTCGCTACTTTGTTATACTCTATCACTCTTGGAAGTTTCTATTCGAGTTTTAACATTCTGACAATGAAAAAGTATTACAATGACGACGTGTCATATCTTTTCCAGCTTTTATTGTCAATATCATTGCAGTTTATGGGGTTCGGTTTTGCTGGTGTGTTGCGGAGATTTGTAGTTTACCCTGCAAAAGCTGTCTGGCCGTCTTGTCTTCCTTCAATTGCGGTTAACAAAGCATTGCTTAGCCGCAAAGATAAGAGCGGCGGTCTCTCTATACAGAATTTCTTTTACATTAGTCTTGGTGTTCTGTTTGCTTATAACTGGATCCCTACGGTACTTGCTGGATTTCTGGCAAATTTTAATTGGATGACCTGGCTTGCTCCTAATAACTTTAACTTGGCTGCTATAACTGGTGGTTCTACTGGTCTAGCCTACAACCCATTACCATCTTTCGATCTTAATGCAATCGCATATTTCACCCCGTTGGTTACACCTTTCTTCGCATATTCCCATATATATATTGGTGCAGTCATCGCGTCTCTGGTGGTTATAGCTCTGTACTATTCCAATTACATGGAGTCCCAATACTTACCTGTCTTCTCACAAAGTCTCTACACAAACAAGGCCACGAAATATAATATTAGTGAGATTCTGGTGGACTACAAGGTCGACGAGGCAAAGTACCAGACATACTCTCCACCTTACTATAGTGCAGGAGTATTGGTCTCCTATGGATCTTTCTTGTGTTTCTATACAATGGTATTTGGCTTCGCCATTATTGATGAGTTCCGTGTATTATATGAAGCCTTCAGGGATTGGTTCTTTGCTTTGCTGTCTCTGCGGCATAAGAAATCTTGGATAGATATGTGGGCATCTGACTATCATGTATTGAGTGAGTTTGACGATGCACACTCTAGGTTAATGAGAAATTACAAGGAAGTTCCAGATTGGTGGTTCTTTGTCGTCCTAGTCGTGGCAATAGCTTTCGCCATTATAGTCATAGAATGTTTCAATTCACAAACACCGCTGTGGTTGCTATTTCTGTCGATAGGTCTGAACTTTATCTTCCTTATTCCATTAACTACCTTGCATGCTAGAACAACCTTCACTGCGGGCCTGAATTTATTGGTTGAAATGATTGTGGGATATATTCTACCGGGAAACCCATATGCCTTAATGCTTATTAAGGCTTTTGGTTATAACATCGATGGACAGGCTGATAACTATATCTCTAACATGAAGGTGGCTCACTACTGTAAAATTTCTCCTGTAGCTTTATTTCGTGGCCAGTTGGTGATGGTTTTTATTCAGATATTTGTTAACCTTTTCGTGGTAAACTGGCAATTCAGTAATATATCGGGCTTTTGCGATGAGCACCAACCAGCCAAATTCAGTTGTCCTGATATACGTACATACTACAATGCTTCTGTTATGTGGGGTGCGATGGGGCCCCAGAAGATCTTCACCAAAGTATACCCTCAATTAAAGTGGTGCTGGGCTATTGGTGCTGTGATTGGTGTAGGTTGTGCTCTGTGGAAGAAGTATGGTAAGTTTTACCCACGGAGTTTTAACCCTATTCTGATCATTATTGGCATGTTATCGTTTTCTCCACCGTATAATATGGTGTACTTTACTCCAGGCTTCATTGTTAATTTTATATCCCAATTTTACATGAAGCGCTACCGTTTGCGTATCTGGGAGAAGTACAATTACGTTCTGGAAGGTGCTTTAAAATGCGGCCTGGTATTCTCTTCTTTGGTTATTTTTGCTGCGATACAATATAATGATTATCAATTGAATTGGTGGGGTAACAGTGTTCCTGAGACGTCGGTCTATGAGCGTACCTATATTTCCAAGTTGAATGTCTCTTTAACCGAAAAGGGCTATTTTGGACCGGACCCCGGCAACTTCCCTTAGTCTTAGTCGCTTAAATGATATATTGCAGCTCCAGTATTTAGTTATAGCTGATCAGTGTACAGAACGTTATGTACTGTTTTAAGATGCGAAAGATACATTTACTAGGGGTTTCACAGGGTCCACTCGTCAATGTAGACGGCTTCTTTATCGCCTGCGGAAGGTGCAATCGAGTTATAATAGTCAAATATAGAGAAATCCTCGTTGTCATCTTTGGTAGAGTTAAAAGGATCACTGATTGGTTGTGCCATTTGTAGCACGCTTTGAAGCGTGACGCGATAACAGTCGAATGCAACCTTTTCTAACTTATCATCATATACCAATACTTCACATAGAGAACGAATATCAGGTTTAGACAGATCAACAGTGGAAACCCGAGCGCCACTGATGAATTCTAGAATCTCATCTGTAGTAGAATAGTTTTTAACATTATGTGTATAAAGCAATTCTTTGCCTCGACTGCCATTAAAGTTATTGAACCCATTCGGGTATGTACGTTCCGATGTATGGCGCCACACAATAGTCAGCAAGCTGTTAATAAATTCTACATCTAGCTCACTATCAGTGAACCATGGGCCACCTGTGACGTCTATAGATGGCTGTAGATTGTATAACATGTAGATTTTTCTGGTAGGGTACTTCACACTTTTCACAGACTTCACATACCGCTGAGATTCCAAAGATTTTAGACATTTTAAAACGACGTGCTGATGTAAATTCGTTTTAGCCTTAATAGTCTTGGTCCAAATACCCTCTCTCCCGCTTGCTTCGATATATGAATACACTAGAGACTCATCAGAACTCATTCCGGATTTCTTCTGTGCTTCCGAAACATGAACAGCCTGAAACTTGAGTTCGTTATTCTGCTTCACAAGTCGAATAAGATTCTTATCCAAGAGCTCCTGTACATATGCCATGAGATTGCTTAAAGAAGTAGAGCCGATTATGGACTGTAGTTCCTGTTGAGAGAACAGCTTACCCGCTTCTTGGGCAATCATCTTGCCATGCAACTCCTGAGCAATATCAGAAAGTTTGATACCGTTTTCTAGTAGCCCATTCATGACTGCACTATTAACTATAGTATATTAAGGTCCAGATCTATCGTAACTGTTGCCGGACTAGTAGAGCTATTTCTGTCTCATCGAGATGAGACTTTAAATTTTTCAACCCAGCAAGGTACGCACTCATCACTTTACCAGGACTTGAAGGGAAGTTTTACCGTTACCCGGGGGTAAAGAATTTGAACCCTTTTATATAAGTTATTATATATATATAATAACGTATATAACGCATATAACGTATATAATATATGCATTTTTATTCTAAGAAGCAGGGATATCTTTTTAAGACTTCTTATTTCTGTTCAACAACAAAAAATTCCAGAATTAGGTACCCTAAGACTAGGAATAGGACGTTAAGGAAGGCTAGAATCTTAATATTGAATAATAAATTTTGAACCTTGAAACCAAAAGTGCTCAAGATAGTAGCACCAGGAATTTCAATGTTTAAACCGTACTTCTTTTCCCGTAACATTAAGGTTTTAACCTCGTTAATAATCAAGGACTCATAGGCATAGTAGAAAACCGAAAAATTCTTCATATACCTAAATGCGACGTTAGTGATCTTCTCTGTATTGATAAACAGGCCGCTGAAAAGCAGGGAAGCGAGAAGTATCAAGACGCTGACAATAATGGAGTTGTTCAAGTCCTCAAATATAATGCCAATCGCAAGGATTTCTAGGGATATACCCAAGTTGAATAGGATGAGAATGCAAATGTATTTAAAAAATGCACCTTCAGCCATATTTAAACCTACAAGTGGATACACCATAATTCCCAGAAGGATAGGAGGTAATACTCTAAGTGGGAAAACATCGCTGATTATCTTACTCAAATAATATGCCGCAGGTGAATAATAATGGTTTGAGCGTTCTTTCAAGAAGATTATTCTGTCCAATGCAAACGATGATAGCCCCGTAAGTGTAAGGAAGCCAAAGTAGGTCAAGGTGAAGAAAAACAACCCTAATCTGTTTTGAAACCCGCTAATGTCATTATCCACATCAAAATATAAGACACCCAAAAACAATCCGAGACAAATGGTCATAAGGTAGTTACCCATCAACAATTTCGGGTTCCTGAAGACGTTTTTAAAAGTCCTAGAGTTTAAGATTGATAGTTGTTGGAAGAAAGAGGCAGATTCATATGAGGAAGGTTTTAGTCCGTTAGCTGCAGGTGTAGAATTAATTGACTCAATTTCCACACAAAGTTCAGAGAAGTAAGGCCCCTCATTGAATAGTTTCTGCAACAGATGGGAATTTAGCGTACCCTCGGCTGCCCTCCGTTCTCCTGGCTCCTGTAGCATGACTCTTAGTTCATCTCTGTGAACAGCAAAGTGTTCCCATTCGCGTTGAGTAGAAGAATTGCTCAGTTCTGGTACATGAATTGAGTCTTCATGACTATGAAGTCCAACAGCTTCAAGGTCATTGTTTCGAAAATTCTGCTGTAGCGATTGAGTTGAGGTACCAAAAGTGACATCTATTAGATAATCTGCAATATTGTAATCGTTCGGACAAACGTACCCATGATTACGGAAAAACTCACCTACCCTAGAAGCGTCTCCAGAATAAACCATTTCACCGCAGCTTAATAGAACCAGGTTATCAAATAACTTGAAAATGTTAGATCTAGGCTGGTGAATAGATAGTACCAACGTTCTATTATAGTGAGAAGCCAGCCTAACCAAACATTCAATGACATTGTTTGCATTGTTGGAATCCAGTCCTGATGTAGGCTCATCTAAAAATAGAATTAGAGGAGAAGTTACTAATTCGCAGGCAATTGACACCCTTCTCTTCTCACCGCCACTGATACCTCTTTCGAAATCGTTACCTATGACTCGGTCTCTTATGTCGAATATCCGTAACTCTTCCAAGACTTGATACACCCTGCGCTGCTTAGCATTGAATGACATCGATCTAGGTAGACGCAATAGCGCACTATTTAGTACTGTTTCATAAACAGTTAGGGTTGGTAACAAATAATCTTCTTGATCAACGAATCCAACAATTTTTGCGAAGTCACCCTTAGATATACTTGTTCCATTTACTTTTATATTACCGGACACAGCACCAGTCTTGTTCTTCATTGCCAATATGTCTAACAAGCATGTTTTTCCAGCACCAGAACCGCCCATAATAGCTAGAATTTCACCTGAACGCGCTACCCCACTAACAGAATTCAAAACTGTAGTATTGACCTTCTTCGTGGGAAAAACTTTATAAGATATATTCTCAAATGTTAAGGTTGCCTTAACATTTGATTTCAAGAAGTCATGCTCCTTACCATCTTCCTCTGATAACTTGATAGCGCCCTGATTGAATAGAGGACTCTTCAAAATATAAAAGACAACCAGAGAGGCCACTCCAATAATGTTTACCAAAGTTATTGATATAACGAAGATGCCGAACTTGGTCAGTTTATTTTTACGAGGGGGTTCGTAACCAGGAATCTGACTGTAGTGTAAACATTCTCCAGATTCACATTGCAACATGATATAGGAATCACCAAATACAGATGAAATTAAATCGTTCATACTTGGCTCGCTGAATCGACAGTCCTTTGTTTTCAAGTCGCAACTAAAATCACCGGGCCCTTTAATAGCCTCTGTTAGGAAGTCAGAAATGTCTATAGACCCTTCCTTACCGCAAAGCATCGTTTCCGGAATACACTTACAACTGACGTCTTCACAGGTATAATGCGATACATTTTTGTTCAGGTCATATTCAAACTGACAAGTATCCAACTTGCAATAGAAACTCTCGATTTCATCAATCCAAAACTGGAAGTTACAATCTGCAACAGTCCTGTTACATGAAAATGTAACCTGGGGTTTTGCACCTTTCAATATTTCCAATATTTTCTTGTTGGTAACATCACAGCCTTGATATAAAGACTTAACAATTATGCCATCCTTGTAACATGTCCCCTTTAAGCCTTCCGGCATAAAACTATCACACACATCATCCTCCTGGCATACATTGCAATTAATACCACCCCACCCATCTTTACATGCACACTTTTCTTGAGGTTTTCTAAACGGTCTATGTCCATCCTCGTCGCTAAGAGCCCCACACAACGGTTCCGAGCAATCCTCGCTTCCAAAACCCGGCAAACATTCACACTTGCCTGTATAGGAATTACAAGTTGAAAACTGTTTACATTCAAACATCTCTAACATGCAGTTGAAGCATGGGGGACACTTATCATCATCATCGTTCGACAGTATTCCACGTTCTGGCAACGCCGATGAGAGGTACCCCTGCCGCGCCCTGTTTATTTCTCTATACCCATGAATCGCTGTAGCACATTGCACTACCAGCCCTAGTACCTTGAGACACAGTTTTATATTCATTTCCGAAAACCTCAATGCTGTATCTTCCTAAGGCCTCTCCTTGGTGTAACTTAATGACTCAGCCTGCGATAAACCCCCTTTCACCTTCCAATAGTAGCAGCAATACGCGAATTCATTATAGGAGTGACTTGTAAAAGCACATCACCAAGAAAGGCAGAGTTCCCTTAATAAGGATTTCACAGCACGTGATAATGAGTCTAGACAGTACGTAATACACACACCGTCCTTTTAAACATGGTACACAAGTTGAATTTATTGGTAGTATTCAATTACAAACTCACAAATCAAAATGGTCCACTTGTTGACGATATCTTGATCTAGATGTGCAAAGTCATCCTCTAATTTATGCCATTGAGTGGGTAACGTCGAAGGGATCAAGTGCAATGTGGGAACATCGCGCGCCAAAAAGGGTACGTGGTCATCATCCCAGAGCGTTTGAGAATAGCTACTGGGATCAAAAAAATGTGTTTCAGTGCTATAGAAGGAGTTGTATCTTGCCTCCAACTTCCATAGAGTTTCATAGTAATGCTCTGTGTGCTCTCTGTAGTAGTTGGGCACAAAATTCTGGTTCTGCGAGCCCAGTAAATCCAAAAGGATCAGAAGACCTATATTGTAAACCGATCCATTACTTTCCATTTTTTCAGCCAGGTATCTTGATCCATATTTTGAGTCAGTTGGACCCCACTCGTGGATGGCCTCTTCCCCATCGAAGAAAACGATTTTAAGGCCTGTGAAGCCATTAAGGGGGCAGTCTGTAGTTTCACAGTCTGTTAGCACCGTATCCACGAATTTGGCTACATATAGCAGCATTGCACATGAGGCTGCACTGTCTATAGCCCCTATAAAGCCGGTTGGGTCAATCTTAGAGTCATAATGGGCGGCTAGCATGAGGTAGTTATCTTCATCGCCCAACGTATAAATGATATTAGTAAATTCATAGCCGTTTTCTTGAAATTGCGTAGTTTCCAGTATCCACTTCTGGTTCAACTTGTCAAAATGCCGAAATATAAACTCTCTAACTTCTTTAGAGTTGCTACTTCCAGGTATCCTCGTTTTATTAAATGGCAAGATTAGATTATTTGAACTGTTATGGCTGATGCTCATGGAGCTATCTAGTGTACTTCCATAATAATCGGAACCGACGATCTGGTACAAGGACTGCACGTATGTAGCAATTAGTGGAAGATATAAAGCGAACATAACTATGGTCCACCGTTATCAATTCCATTTCTAAAGTGCATTTAGCATTCGTTGTACGCTCCCTAATAATTCACCGTTCTCTTTCCTTCACGTGCGGTGTCTCCAAGGTCCTCGCGAGTTAAAACTAAAATAGATGGCATCTAATCATCTTTTGGCCAGCAGACAAATGCACACGTACTTACATATATAAAGGTCTCAAGGCGGCACCTTAACTAAGTATAGTTGAGCCTGCCGGTAACTGCACTATAAATTAGCATGGATCCAGAAGGGAAACCCCACTTAGGGGCGGTTTCTGGTACTTCCGAAAAGCCAGAGTTTCTAAAACAGAAACCTCCAGTATCAAAAACTATCTCACATGTGAACACTGAGCCAGTCCTAAGTGATTTGAAAGTGCCTACCGTTGAAACTTCGTTGAAGGACCGAAGGAAGACTGCATCACGGGAAGTTAAACATGTCCAACTAAATGATTCAACATTGATCTGTGGCCCAATGCGAATCTCTCCGCCTGATATTACAATGTCAAAGCGGCATGCAAAGGATGAGGAGTTATCTTACTCTTCGCCATCTTCCAGTTCCTCGAAGTTTATCAGCTTTCAAAACTCTGGTATCTCTTTAGATGATAGAAATAAGTCATTGCATTTTTCTCTTGGCAACTCTGCCAGCAACAAAAGATCTAGTATCTACGAGTCAAAGCCTACAGTAACAGCGATACCAATAAGGACACCGAAGACACATGATTTAGATGATATTGCATCTACAAAGAGCGTCTCTTCTTCTTTAACTGCATCTTTTTCGAGGAATTTCCTCTACGGGTTCTATAACACTAAGAAAAAGGGTCAGATGAGAAATAGAGGTATACTCTCAAAGGACTATTGGATGAAGGATGAAAGTGCTAAAGAATGTTTTGCATGTACTCGAACTTTTAATACCTTTAGGAGGAAGCATCATTGTCGTATCTGTGGTCAGATATTTTGTAGCAATTGTACATTCTTGGTACACGGTGATAAATTCGGCTATAGCGGTAAAATGAGGATATGTAACAATTGTTATGAACATGCAAACAACTATGAGGATTCCAGTGATGAATCCTCAATCGAGGAAACTTCTCACATTGATCAAGTGAGCAACTCACATGTGGAATCAACGAACGGTTTGAATGATGACGATATGCAGAGTATTTTAACTACTGGCGATGACTCTAGGTTCTTTATTACACCAACACCGCCTCCAAAAATGGCTATTCCCGCAACTAGGCAGGGCGAATCGTTAGAAATATCCTTTCCTTCCAGTAAATTAAATGCTTCGCATCACTATTTACATTCTTCTCACTATCATAGCCACAACCATTATACGCACGAGAATGTTAACAGACCAAGACGCGGTACTCGTGATAGATATTCTTTACGTGATGTTGACATACTTTCCCCGATTACCCAAGAACCAACGAGTGGAACTCATCAAAATGGCAACCAAAGGTCGAATACAAGCATTAGAAGTTTACAACTAGGTAACATCAGAAGTTCCCTCTCAAGTTATATTAATGGGCACAATAATACCGCATTTGCTAGTTTTCCGCCAAAGCAACAGTTGCAAACTCCAAACAGTATAATTGGAAACTTGGGGCATAGCAATTTTAAATTTGAGTTCAACTATGGCCTTAGTAATCACCAGAATTGTTCCTCCCAAAAACCCTCTATCTATTTTCAAACATCACCGCAATCGAATGTCCTGTCTCCAGAGCCTCAAGATCAGAGTGAGGATGAAGGCTCTGAGGATGAAGGCTCTATGTCATTATATTCTGCATTGAATGAGCCTCGGGCTTCTGAACACAATCCCATTAGATCCTTGAGAAATGCATCAAAATCTTCACAGAGGGCTCAGGCATCCCTTCAAAGAATGCGCTCTCGCAGAAAAAGCAGAAGTAAATCAATATCTCTCTATAATAACGTTGGAAAGGATTTTTCCTTTCTTAATTATAGTGCTCCAAATTTGATATCAGTAGTTAGCTCCGACAATGATTTTTCCAGTCGATCCTATGATATGACAAACTTAATGAGACCGAGGCTCAGAAATGAAATACTATCCAGTAAGGATCTAAGAAGGGTTATATCAAGCTCCTCTGCACTTCGTATGATTTCTCGCGAAGGTAGGACAGAGTTAAATGAAGTATCAACTCTTCATATGGAGGCATTATTAAAACAGGTTTTGGATGACCAAGAACTTCCGACTTCCGAAGAATGGCAAAACGTATTTCGACCTTTTTTATTAAAGATTCAAGTTATTCATCTTGATGGCAGGAAGCTGGATGATTTAGATTTTAAGCAACATTATTTGAAAATCAAGAGAATTGCTGGCGGGAATATTCACGATTCAAAGTTTTTGCATGGTTTAGCATACTCCAAAGGGCTGCCTCTCAAATCTATGCCGCGTGAACTCAGAAATCCACGTATATTGTTGATAATGTTCCCATTGGAATACCAAAAAAATGAAAACCAGCTTTTGAGTTTAGTGTCCGTTATGGCACAAGAAAAGGAATATCTTAACAAACTGGTTTTGAGGCTAACATCGCTTAATCCTGATATAATTTTTGTTGGTGCTAATGTCAGTGGATATGCACTTAAACTTTTAAATGATTCGGATATCGTGGTTCAATACAACGTTAAGCCTCAGGTCATTGAACGGATTTCAAAATTTACAGAATCTGATATAGCAATATCTGTTGATAAATTAGCAACGAATATTAAGTTAGGTACTTGCGAAAGGTTTGAGGTACAAACATTCATTTACGAAAACCTAAGTAAAACTTATACTTTTTTGACAGGATGCAAGCCAACCCTTGGAGCAACAATTGTGTTAAGAGGGGAGTGTAATCAAACACTAAGGAAAATCAAAGATGTTACAGAATTTATGGTTTATTCTGTGTTTTGTCTGAAACTTGAAAGTTCATTCTTTAATGATAACTTTTTGCAATTATCTCCAGCTGCATATAAGGAGAATTTCAAGAAGAGAAGACAACTGGTTGCAATAGGTTATTTTGCAGAATTTATTGATAAGTTTTATTCAAGGTTGTTTTCTGTATCCCCAACAGTAGAATTCCCTGTGCCATACTTGTTATTGAAAGCCAGAGAACTGGAAGACCAACTCAACAAAAAAGCAGAAGAATTTGAACGTCTTACAAAAGCCATAGAACAAAGTAACGATCAAGTTTCAATTGAAGGCCTTGATATGAACGTGTTGAGAAAACAAGATTACAACTACTTGGTTAAGTTCATACATTATAAAGAAATGGAAGACCTACAGCTGAAGTTGCAAAGAAGAAAGCGGCAGTGGGAGGTGTCATATTCGCTGTCACAAAACCTACTTGGCACAGGATCACATCAGAATATCACTGTTTTATATTCAGTAATTTCGAAACGGACAGCCACCCCCTGCATTGGGCCTCAGTTGGTAACTATTGATTTTTTTTGGGATAATGATATATCTGTGGGCCAATTTATAGAGAATGTAGTTGCAACAGCTTATCGTCCTTGCAGTCATAGCTGCGGCGGGTTAATGCTGGACCATTATAGGAGCTATGTTCATGGAAGTGGCAAGGTAGATGTTCTGATCGAACGGTTCCAAAGCAAGATCCCTCTTTTACACAACATAATATTTACGTGGAGTTACTGTAAAAGATGTGGAAATACCACACCAACCTTACAGATGAGTGATAGAACCTGGAATTATTCTCTGGGGAAATACTTGGAACTTTTATTTTGGAACAGCGACGATCATTTGACAGGAATTGGAAATTGCTCACATGACTTTTCTAAAGATCATATAAAGTACTTTAGATTGAATGATTCAGTGGTTAGAATGGAGTATTCAGATATAGATGTACACGAATTGATAACTCCATCGCCCAAGATCACATGGAGACCGCATATTGATATCAAATTGAAAGTTGAATCCTGTCACCAGATTTTAGAAAAGATTAATAACTTTTACTTCAGTGTCTTGGATAGGTTAAATAGGGTAAAGCTTGATAGCCTTTCTGAAGATAGGATGAATAATGGCCAAGCTAAAATAACGGATCTTAAAGTAAAGGCTGAAGAGGAGAAAAAGCGTTTAATGCAATATACAAATGAATTATATCGCAGCACACCTGGCGATAAGCATCTACACATGAATGCTGCTATACGCGCATTAAATAATAACGCAGCAGGTTGGGATGCAGAGTTCACCGATTTTGAGAAAAAATACCTACCCACAGACAAGGATATTGCCCGTATCACTGCATTGCAATTGAAGAAACTATTTATCGATTCCAAACGAGTGGATGACAGACCACGACAACAGACAGGAAAGGGGGAGGATCTAAGTCCAATACATGATATTCCTGAAGAGGCTGATAGTAACAATAAAACTGACGACGAAAGCGCGCCAGCGGAGTCTAAGTATGAGCAACATCTTGAAGAGCTAGTAGGGGAGTTCAATGATGAAGCACAGCGAAACTCACAAGAAACTTCACAGGGATCAATTAATCAAGAACTGACTCAACAAGAAACAGTTCGAAAAGATGTGCGTTCGGAGGATTATTCAGAATATTTTAGACCTCTTGTCAGAGAGGAGCGTAAAAAATCTCGGGTTCTTGACGAAGCATATAAGTTTGAGGAACTTATCCGCCAGACTAGTGACGGATTAGGTTTAAGAAGTGGTCTTACAAGTTCTCAAACTGCTCCAATATTTAGGAGTATCACTACTGGTGTTCAATCATCTGAGGATCTTGCTATTGGAGCACAAGTCAATAAAGTCGAAGGATTACATTTTAAAGATAACCGGCCTGTTTTAAAAGATTTACGACAATTGAGTATGAGCAGTTCTAACAGCTCAGTAACACAAAGAAGCAGAGATTATAATGCTGATAGCAAGGTTGGCCAATTAGCAAGTTTCTTCGACCAAATACATTTTGATGCATTGTCAAAGGAGTTTGAATTACAAAGAGAAATGGAAAGATTACAAATGAACAAAAATAAATATAAGGCAATGAGAGTGAAATCTTCAAAACCTATTGTTGAGGTTTACAAGAATGTAATGGATGCTGTTGATGGTCCGATGAAGGAAGAGACAAAAAATCCCAGCAAGTTTATTATGTCCACTTCTTTTGCTGTTACTGGAAATGTCCACCAAACCCAGCTGGATATGGGTGTGGCTTCTCCGGAATTATCCGTAAACGAGTCACATATAAGGAGAGGATTAGAAACTGAATTAGAGAATTCTATACATATGTGGTCTGAGAGCGTGCTTAATGCTAATGAAGACAAAAATACTAAGTCCAAGGAGCTGTTAACAGGTGCAAATAAAAATACGCAAAACGAACCGCTACCTCCAGTTACTACAACTACAAATGCAAATATGGATAGTTCGAGCACTGTAACTGCACCTTCTGAAAAGATATCTTTGATGAAGACACTTGCCAATTTTTGGGCAGACAGGTCAGCTACGTCTTGGAAACCATTGGAATACCCCACTACTCAGTTTGAACATATATTTATGGACAACGATGTGATTATCCGAGAAGATGAGCCATGTTCTCTAATTGCATTTTGTTTAAGTTGCTCGGACTATGTCAAAAAAATCGGTAATATGAAAAGCTCAGTCCAGAATATACGCCCAGAATCTGAGACTACATTAACAAAATCAAATCGTCTGGTAGAGACTGATTCACACAGATCTTTCAGTGAAAACGTGGTTGATGAGTTAGCAGCAGACACCGAAATGCAATCTCCCCATATAGTGAATGAACCTGAACCTTTAGATCTTGAGAAAATAATGACTAAGAGAACAGGAATGCATTTGAGATACCAATTCCAGGATGGCAGCTCTGTAATGTCCTGTAAGATTTTTTTTATGAGCAATTTGAAGCCTTCCGTCGTAAATGTGGTTGTGGAGATGAGAACTTTATCCAAAGTTTATCTAGGTGCGTAAAATGGGATTCAACTGGCGGAAAAAGTGGCAGCGCTTTCTTGAAGACACTTGATGACAGATTTGTAATAAAGGAACTATCGCATCCTGAGATAGATGCATTTGTCAAATTTGCCCCTAGCTATTTTGAATATATGGGTCAGGCATTATTTCATGATCTTCCGACGTCGTTGGCAAAAATATTTGGGTTCTTCCAAATACATATTCGTAACTCTACTACCAGTAAGAGCTTCAAAATGGATGTTATAATAATGGAAAACCTTTTCTATGACAAGAAAACAAGCAGGATATTTGATCTAAAGGGCACTATGCGTAACAGACACGTAGAGCAAACAGGAAAAGAAAACGAAGTTCTTCTTGATGAAAACATGGTTGAATATATATACGAATCTCCCATATTTGTTAGAGAATATGATAAAAAGCTTTTGAGGGCTTCATTATGGAACGATACTTTGTTTTTGGCTAAAATGAACGTAATGGATTACTCGCTTGTAATTGGTGTGGATAATGAAAACCACAATTTAACTGTTGGAATAATTGATTGCATAAGAACTTTTACTTGGGATAAAAAGTTGGAAAGCTGGGTCAAGGAAAAAGGCCTAGTAGGTGGTGGAACGAAAGAACCTACTGTGGTCACTCCAAGGCAGTATAAAAATAGATTCAGAGAAGCTATGGAGAGATATATACTAATGGTACCTGATCCATGGTATCAAGAAACTCAGAAATAAATATTTATAGTATATTTCTTTCAATGCTGATGGCCGGTTATATATAACTTCATGAATACATTAAGTTTGGCGTAGGTCGTAATCCCCGTATGAGATCTAAACAAATTGCGAAAAAAGACGTCAAAGACAGGATTCGAACCTGCGAAGGTAAAACCCAATGCCTAACAACGCTTTCGATAGATCGAATAGCAGGGCACCGCCTTAACCGCTCGGCCACTTTGACCGACAATTTCCTGACCGTATTGGAAAATATTTGGAATATAAAGAACAGTATGGTTTTCTGTTGCGAAATTAAAGAACACCCGGAACAAAGAGTGCTGGCCTAAGAAGCAGCAGTTCTGCGTGGTATCTTGAGATTCAGACACTCCTATGTAGTCTCTAATCGATGGGTTACCCTCTGGTGAGCTAGGGGTATCGCTATCCTTCTTACTATTGATGTTGCTTGACTAGCCGGACAATGTGGGGCTCATGTCTGCTGTCTCGTGAGATGACTGGGACAGATCCCTAGTATAACGACATGTTTAGGGCGGTCAGCTTAGGTCATGTGGTAGCTTGAACATCTCTTCGCCCACCTCAAAGCCATAAGTAGGCTGCTTGCACTATCACCAGACTGGAAAGTAGGTGAACAATATTACTGTTTAGGTCACGTGATTGGGTTAAGTCAGCATTTGCGTGTTGATTCGTAATCCAACTGTCGTATAACAATGGTATGATATATATAATGCTTTAATGTAATAATATATATTTAGAGGTTTTTGCAGTAATATCTATCTATCCCCTACTCAAATATATATTATTTCAGATCAATAAATGTGTTTAGATAATAGTTAATGTGGGAGGTGTGTACCCCCTACTACATACACTTTCCGTTATATGGACAACGTAGGGTAGAATGTAAATATAATCAACCAAAGTTAACGGCAGTTCAGAGTTAATATGAGGCCATGCATGCCTCCCCCCCATTTTCAAGGGTATGTGCTTGATGCCAGTCTCAGATCTCTAAAAAGAGGGTGTTTCTCCTTATTAAAAACTATATAAAGGTGCTACTAAACTTCTGGAGCCGGTGGCTTCTAGTGTTCTGGGTCCAATTGCGCTAAAATGTAATAGCGCTTTCCGTTCTATATGGTCTCTATGGGGCCATTTTTATAGCTTTGCCTATGGCAGTCTACGGCAGGACTTTAAACTGCTTATCAACCTGTTTGATGACTGGGCGCTAGCCAGCGATTTTAAGACAAGCAAATGGTTTCAGACGAGACGTTTAAACTACTTCTGTTTTCTGTTTAATTATTCGTTGATAATTTTCGGTGCGCTTGTATTTTTTATGGATCTAGGGATCCTAGGTTTAATCATGTTTAATGTTAATAATGTTTTTCTAGTTTAAAACAATGCATCCTTTCTTCTGTTACTTCAATTCTTCTCATCAAGTTCGTCAACTAAAACGCTTGTACCGGTCCATGGTATCTTTTCGTCATTGCTTGTGGTGTGAATGCCAAGATCCTTGGTGATGATTATAATGGTCAGTCGTTCATCGTCGTGGATCTAAATGTTGGTCGCGTGATTCGTAACATACCCTATAAAATGTCTTTGGATTCAGGCTATATCAACCATCATGGCTGGCTATGCCTGTATATCAAGAACTCAGCACCTTCTATTCCATGGCATGTTGGCTTGCTACTTGTTTTAGTGTCACAGGTAACGCCAGGACATTGATCCATGCACAAACAACGTATATATGCTCAGGAATTACATAAACGTGGAATTAACTAGAGGAGAGTGAGTGATACCTTATAGAGAGGATGGATACTACTAGACATCCAATCCTTTGTTGAAACAGCTGTGCTCTGCTTGTTTTGTTACCCGGTGTATCATCTTATGTTGTAACGTTATTTTGTATAGTGAGATATATTTATGTTTATGTGTAGCTTGATGACGAAGCCAGATTTAAGATTTTACTCACATGATGTTGAAATATATTACAAATGATAAGTCGGAATTGTTCCAAGGTTCCACGTTAACCGTTGTTGCAGGCTGTCATTATTACTGAGCGCTTCTTAATGAGTGTTCGACTTACTAAGAAGCACGGGGATACTCATTATGCTAATATTCCATATGGGTATTATACATTTGGTGTAACATTCTGTTTTATATTTGGTTTAATTCTAGTGCGCAAATTCTGTTCGGTTAAGTCATCAAAATCAAAGAGCAGACTTGTCAGAAGCATTGTTGATGCATCTCCAATAGTTTATGTTCCCACGTTAATCCTGGTTCTAGGTGTTCCTTTTGTTCATCATTATTCCCTTCGTCATGATGCTGCTGTGTATATGAAGCGGTTGGGAAGGGTATCATATATTTTGATATTTTTGAATAGTTTCCTTACTATTAGACCAAATTACGTTTTGTCTGATTATACATATGCTCAGCTAATACCATTACATATTTGGTTGTCGCGTTTTATTGTGATCCTGGGGTTGGTGCATGGTGCGTGTTTTGTTGTAAAGTGGGTACTTGACAATAATGTGTCTGCTATGGAAAAATTGTTTTCCAATACATGGAATTTTGTGGGATTTGTGGTTTGGTTATTTATATTATTGTTACTATTTGCCTCCACTGGTCCTATAAGAAGATATTCATACAATACATTCTTTGTTATTCACCAATTGGGTCAATGGGCGATGTGTTTACTGATTCCCGTACACGCAAGGCCCGGAGTTGCATGGCCTTATTTGGCGGCCATCGGGTCAATATACCTGGTGGAATTTGTTTCCAAAGTCTCTCTTAGCCATTCAGCTAATGTTATATCAAAGATTACTAACTATGAACAAGGCACAAAGCTAGTCCGTGTTTTATTACCCCGGGTGGTGATGCCAGAACGATTCGCAGTAGGTTCACATTTGAGGATCTCCTCTTACAGGAAACTGCATCCGTTATATTGGTTCTTGCCTAGTCATCCTTTTACCGTAGCATCCTTGCCAGATGATGGGCATGTAGAATTAATAGTGAGAGAACACAATAATTTTACGTTCCAATTGGGCTCATTTTATACAGTTGTGAATCATTATGAAGGCATTTCTTCCGAAAAGCTAGCGAAGGCAAAGAGAGTAGCGATTGTTGTAGGAGGGGCCGGTATTTCTTTAGGGCTACCAATATTCAGGTATTTGAAACAACAGGGCGATATCGACTACATCAAATTTGTTTGGATGGTTAGAAACGAATCTGAAATGCATGTTATAGATGATAAGCAGGGTATTGATGTTTTTGTGACACAGGGGGCTCCTGATCTTGATAACGCCGCTGTGTATTCAACTTCAGACACTAGAGAGGATCATATTGAACATTTTGAGTTGGAATCATTGGATGATATCGATATGGAAGCTTCCAATCTAGATGAATCAGGCGCGCTGATTGGAAACAAGCCATTTTCAGCTACTGATAATGCCAAAATAAAATACGGCTGTCGAATTAATTGGTCAGTTGAATTGGCCTCCTTTGTCAATAGACCAACCTATCTGAATCATCTATTGATCGTATGTGGTCCGAAAGGTTTGGTTAATGATGGAGAAGCTTATGCGGAGGCAAATGCCGTTGATATATACAAAGAACTATATGTGCTCTAAAGTAGAATAGATAACAGGTTTAAAATATTTATTAATACAGTTATGGTGCCAAATTTATCCAATCTCTGTATGTATTTTCTAAGGCTGCTTGTAAATTTTTGGAAGTAAATGTCACATTAGGTAGTCTTCTAAAAAGCCCTACTTGATTCTCAAATGTTATTCATATGGAAATTTTTAATTATTTACATTCATTTGCTACCAACTTTTTAAAGCTACAAAATATATACTACAAAGCTCAAACAATCTTATTCTTTTTTAAATTAACCATCAGCACATATCACAGATAAGCCGCAAAATCGTTGTTTTGCTGCATATCAATAATTCCTATATCATCAATTGGCAACAGATCTGTATTTAGCATATTGCTAGGATCTGGATTGGCCCCATAGTGGTCGAAACCAACGGCTTCAATAATGCTCGATGGGTTTATCATCAGACCGTTAAAGTTGGAACTTTGCATTAAGAAATCCTCAAAATCTGGATTATAGTCCGCTGTTGATGATGAACATTCAGGAATCTTCGTTGGTGGTTGATAATTAGCAAAGAAAGATCGTTTTTCCTCAACATCCACTAACTTTGCAGAAGAACTTTGGGAGGGAGATATCATGTTAAAAGTAGCACTCCCCGATGCTAATTGCGACGAAGGTGGGGGTAATGAGGTATTATTTCCCACTTCAGGAGAACTATAATTCGATGGTGAGGTTGATTTTTGCAGGACTTTTATTGGCGAGGTTGAATGGGGGTCAGCTCCTGCAACCTTACGTTTTTTATTCGGCTTGCCTCTGATAGCAGAAGTTTTACGTAGATCATTGCTGGTGTAAGTTATGGGCTGGTAAGCCTTAATTGGAGGCAATGAGAATTCAGCACCGACTCCAGAGGTAACAGAGGTTGTGGGCATTGGTTGGCATACTGTGTGGTTTGTATTAGACATCTTCCTGGGCAATAATACACCAATTGCATCCTGATAAACTGGACACCTTCGTAAAGATTCACCTCCAGCTGAAAGTACTAAAGATGGAACATTTTTAAAAAAACCGGTAATGCTTGAAATTCCTAAATCATGGAGACGGGGCAAATTGTTTTTATCTAGAGGCTTTTTTTTATGTTCTTGAGATGGTTTTGTGAGTAACGTAATAAAAAACCCGGTTGATTTCGCCATTCTGGTAGCATGTAAATATTTAGAAGATATCTGTTTAGTTAGTTTGTAAAACAAGACCATTCTATTCATCAAAATATCAGCAAGCTGCTCTACAGCATCAAGTCTAATAGGTTTCGTAACGTCATCTTGCACATCCGAAGAGTTTTCCTTTGCAAAATTCTTATCTTCACTACTACTAGATTCATCATCATCGCTGGAACTGGCAATATTCCCAACAATTGGCGATTCACTTACACCATCCAAGGGACCACATTCAGCACGTAGTACCAAGCAAACCATGAACTGTAATGCACGATGCCCCATATCCAAACATACTGGAGTCAACAACACTTCCATATAACTAAAAATGGATAAAACAGAGCCTCCACCACTTTTAGTACTGTTAAAGAATAGAAGGGAATTACAATAGCCATCCATCGCAAAATCCATTGCCTCTTGGGCGTATTTACGAGCCAAAGGTCGGACTCCTGGATCTTCATTCCCCTTTGGTTCGTACTGCGTAAATAGGATATAATTTAGCAGGAACAACAACATTCTCAGCATAATATGTTTCGAAAAAAATAGAGCGTTAGTTGTCATTTCATGAGGTAGTAAATAATTTTTATCCTTTTCCGTATCAAAACTCCGTGTAGGGTAGAGTATTTGTTCCATAGTTGGCAAGGTATAAATATCGTCGGTAAACAGCTGACAAGTACCTTCAGCTTTTGACAATAAACCCTTATTAATTAGTCCAGTTAGAACATCATTTATGGATCTTTTACCTTCACAGAGGTCTCTCAATAACGAGATTAAAGAATCTAGTTGATATTTCTTGACAGATTTTGCCAAAGAAACGTTTAGTATATGATTCAAAACCGAAATAATGCACATGTCTATTTGAAAAAAAAGCGTGAAGTTCTTTACAACAATGAGCTCCTTAATGTCTTTCACGTAGTCTATCTTCGAAGAGGAGGGAAGTTTGGTATCTGAGAAGTCATTTAAGTTCCTGAGCAGTCTTGGTGAACCCAAATACAATGACTGGTTCACATCCAATGAAACGATAAAGAACCAAATCTTTCTCCAAGTATGCTTTAGTCTTTCAGTACTTGCCATTGCATCTTTATTTAGTTTCCCATTCACAAAGTGATTATTGAGTTGTGGAAAATTATCTGGATCCCGATGTAAACCATAACTAAAAGCCATTTGGACAATGCTTGATAATAAAATCTGATGTGTCTCATTATCTTGACCTGCTGTTGCAAATGATGAGTGATTTGGTTCTTGTATACTCTCAGGGAAACATAGCAGGAATATCTTATAAATGATAGCAAACTGGACAGTTGCTAGGTTCACGTTTGTGTTTGAGAAACTGCTCAATTCATCAAAATGTATCAAATGCTTACGGATCAAAGTAATCGCGTCTAAGATTGTTTCATATTTTATTAGAATGGGATCATCCTTTGCTTGCACATTAGATGACATTGTAGCTTCAGGCATTATGAATTGAGAACACTGAGACCCTAGCTCTATGGTACATGAATTCTGCGGAAGCGATAACCACGTTAACCTCAAGATCAGTGTAAGGATACCTAAAGTACAATAGTCTGTTGGTTTTGACACCTTTATTACCACTTTATCTTTCGAATCTAGAATAATTTGATTGACTTCATTTCTAAGTGCTGGTTCATCTAAAATAGATATTGCAGGGTATAGATATTTGAAAAATCTGTCAAGGAACATATTGATAATCCTCTTTGGAGGCAATAACTCGGCAAGAATTTTTGTAGCCTCCGCATGACTCATGTATGTTCCCTCTATTCTACTCTTTAAATCTGGTGATGACCGTGCAACAGGTGGAATATTCTGCACTGAAGGACATCTAGCCGCAAAATCTTGAAAGGATGGCAGTGCTAGTGATGGATTGCTGCCTGAAGCACCAGATATTGGACATCTGCCTTGAATATCCTCTCGTTCTTGTTTTTTAGCTCCTTTACCGTGTTGAGCTATGGGACATACAGGCTGTAAACACGTCCTGACATCCGAGCACTTCTCTTTTGGTTTATCAGGCGTCGGAGTTGATCGACGTATATTAGCAAGGGAAGCTAACGACTTTTCTGAGGATAAATAGGTACCAATACTACGTGAAGTATGTTTATTGTGAGAACGCCATTCTATTAGCTTCTCCCTAACAGCAAATAAGTGACCCCACAGAAGCCTCAAGTAAGGATCCCCCTTCATAATCGCCAACCAGTGAGTAGCACCTAGATGTACTGTCCCATTAGTTTTTAAATGTAGCATATCAAACTGCCTAGTTAAATCTAATTCATCATCATCGTATCTGTTTTTCTCAGTTTCGAATGATAATCTGGGCGACTGTTGATTTAACCCACTTCGCTTCTCCTCCAAATTATCAGACATATTTGTATCACCTCCAATATCTATACCTCCGATATCCATATCCACTGTCCCATCTTTATGCATAATAGAGAACATTTTTTCCAAATACTTCACCCGATCTTGGAGTTGTTTTATAACCGCATCTTTAGATAACTCCTTTTCTGCCTCACCTGCCCATGATTGTTCCATATAATGACATAAATGTACCACCCCTGTCTTAACACACTGCGTACAATGTGGTTTTGTCTTATCACACCTCACCTTTCGTTTTCGGCATATTGTACAACTTAAGGGAATCCTATTCCTTTTCCTCTTCGCAGTTCCTCCAGGACTAGACATGTCTTGCGAACTCTTAATCGTTAATTTAATACAGGCCTATTCTGCTTCGTGCCTCTTCCTGGCTTTGTAGACACACCCAGCTAACAAATGCACTGTATCCGAACCGTCCCAACCTCCTTTATCAAACACTAACTTGATTCGTTTATTACCTGATCTACTTAGTAATGTCTTTCTCCAACGAATACTGCAGAATAAACGTAATTTTTCAGTTCATCACTAATTCATTCAGATAAGTAAAAAAGAATGACATGCCAGAGACTAAAAACTCTTAATCGAGTTCAAGTATGTCGATTTTAGTACTTCTGAAGGGCTTAAATGTGGAAGTCCAGGCTCTATGATATGGACTGCGTATAGATATGGCACATCAACTGATGTTCCTTTCGTTTAACCACATTTTGATTAACACGTTTAAAACAGGTTATAATGGTATAGAAAACTGCAGGACGTAGTCATGCTGACTCCTATTTATATAATAGAGCACCAAAACTCGATTTTTAGTATCTATACACTAGAACGCTCATAGATTTAGAGCTTCTGGCATTATATATGTGATTTTTAATTTTAAAAGCAATTGTATAAAAGGGGGGAATCTGGTA
Source organism: Eremothecium cymbalariae DBVPG#7215 (assembly GCF_000235365.1). NCBI lineage: Eukaryota > Fungi > Ascomycota > Saccharomycetes > Saccharomycetales > Saccharomycetaceae > Eremothecium > Eremothecium cymbalariae. The sequence goes on along the minus strand of NC_016450.1, from coordinate 1,409,693 downwards.
AATAGAAATAGTGAGATGCAAGACAGGTTCTAGTATTTGATATAGGCTCCTATTATCGATTAGAAATGGAAAGGGTCATTGTGTCTGATGATGAGGTTAGGAAGTTCTTTCTTGGAATTTCTTCAGAGGGATTAAAAAGACAGTTGGACGGGCTCGAACATGGTCTAAGCAAGTATTCAGAGAACCCTAGCATTGTTCCCAGACGGTTATTGCAAAGGACTAGCGATGGAAGCACCTTACATATGTATATGCCAGTGGTTGATACAGAGTATAGTGGAATAAAGATGTTAGGGTACAATGAAAACGGCGGATCTGGTATTATAGGGTGCATTAATGTCACTGATGGAAGGAGTGGGCAGTTAGTTGGATGTGTGGAAGCAAAGGAATTGACTGGCGTTAGAACAGCATTAGCAAGCTGTATTGTTCTAAGACATCAATTGGATAAGCTTCGTACCGATGGGGTTGAAATCACGATGTTCGGAAGTGGATTGCAGGCCTTTTGGCACATTTTTATCGTTGGGAAGTTGTTAAGGGGAGATAATAACAAGAGAGATCTGAAGGTAAATATTATATATAGGCAGCATCCCCTTCAATTGGATGTTTTAGCCAAGGAAATTGATGGAACTGTCTTTAAGCAGGTTTTACTAAGTGATCAGAACGCAGTTGATCAAGCATTACTTAGCAGCGACATTATCTTTTGTTGCACCGCATCATTGAATCCTTTAATATCTTTGAAACAACTACAAATCGAAAGAATTGGCTCTAATCCAGTAAAGCACACCTATATATCTCTTATTGGATCTTACAATTCTACCATGCACGAGTGTGATCAGGATTTAATAAAGGAATTTCAACACCGCGATGTTAAGATCTTGGTTGACTCCAAAGAACATACCCTGATAGAAGCTGGTGAACTGAACTTAGCTAAGGTACAGCCAAATCAAGTATTAGAAATAGGGGCATTTCCGGGAACTGGAAACGTGTTCTGTCCAATTTCCCCACACACGACTATCACTTTATGTAAGATTGTGGGCCTAGGCATTATGGATATCTGTGTCAGTAAAAATATGCTAAAGATGCTATCAGATAGAGCGGCTATGTAAAACAGTATTTGATATAACGTTAAATAAATACCTCAAACATGTAAATCCAACAATTACGGCTTATTTTTGTGTATTCACAGGCCAACTGGTTTTGAGTTAATATTGTGATTTCCTTATTCTCGGGTTCACAGGTTCAGCTTTCCCGCAATCTTCTGAAAAGGCCATTCTTCATCTAATGAACAACGTCAAAGGACAATTAGAGTAGGAGTAGCCACAAACAGATATATAAAAGCTATTCCAGGAAATATGGACAAGATTAAATCCTTGGATCAAGCATGGGATGTAATCAAGACGTTGCAGCAGCAGCTTGCGGACTTAGACACCACAGGCAAGGAATACGAATTCCAGTTAGAGCAGACAATAGAGGTTCTAAGACGAGAACTAGAAGAAGTACAACATCATGCTACCGAAACTATTACCAAGCTAGAGATCCAAATTGATGAGCTACAAGAACAGAATCGCCAATGGGAATCTAAATATATTAGTGAACGAGAACAAAATGGACATCTAATACAGGATAAACTCATCCTTCAATGTGAATTAGAGCAAATGAAAGAAGAGGTAGCAAGGATACGGATAGATGAACAATATGATGTTGATTCCAATAGTGATTCAGACAAGAGTTCATCTCCAACCACTCCAGATTCAATGAGCCCGAGTGGTCTTGGACCTCCATTAGCGTCCCCTATAGCATTTGATCGCCCGATGGCCTCGTCAAATGTCGGCTCATCTATATCTGTGAAAAACCGTCTGCCTATAGAAAATATTATTGGGCTACCAAGCCAACACCACTCATCTTGTTCACCGCAAATCAGAGTCATGTTCAAGGGGGCCTCTTTGATGCTACAATCTATGATCGGCGATGATTCCAAAATGATTGTGCCGAGTTTGAGCCAGGCCACTGTGATGGCCACGACGTCGTCTCAAACTCCAAAACGATAATAAATAATACTATCATCTGCTATGGAATATAAACTTAGATTGATCTATTCATGGGGGGATGGGGCGGAACGAAAGGAGAAGGAGCACCTATCGCAAACACACACATATAAACAAAGCTGTATGGCAAGAAATAGTCCTTTCTATCTACAAGATATGGTTTTTCCACCATAGCACTATATCGAAAACAACTAGTTGGTTCTTTCTCCTTTGATACGTGATCCAAGCTTTAATTTCATTGAAAACCCACCGAATTGACCATCGCACATACATGCGATCGATATTTTCGCACACCTCCTGATACACCGTCTTAGCGCAATACTGTGATAAAATCAAAAAAGTTCTCTCAGGTCCCAAAGGGTTTTCGAGACACTCATCCAAATGTCGTGTCAAATCATTAGTTTTTAGGATTAATAAGACCATTTTTGGGATTGTGGATAACATGCTCATTATATCAATTAGAAGCTTCCCCTTTATTATAGCATTTTTCATTGTCTCGATCTCTTCAGAGGATCTGACTTTTGAGATGTCATAGTTCAAGGCTGTATCTATGGACCTTCCAGTAATTGCAGCAGCGAATATGGGGAATTGTTCATCAGTGATATTAGCAAATTTTTTAGCATATTTCCTCATTCCATCAGTGTCCTTGTCTAACAGAGCAAGCCAAAACTTTGCATAATCGCGTCTCATCTCCGTGGGGGGGAAACGATATAATCCGTGGTCATATAACACTACTTCGAAATTGTGCCCGGCGCGCGGTTCTTTGAGAGCTCTTATTGCTAGATTTCCTCCATGAGGATCGCAATGAATCCCAACATCTGGCGTGAATATCATATTATTAAAGATGTGAGCCAAGCACGATGATACTTCAGACCGCGAGATATTGTTTTCATCCAAGTAGCTCACGTTGTCTAATCTTTCCCCATTAATAAATTCTAATATCAGAATTCTTTTGGCTGCAGATATAACCTTAGGAATCCTTAGTGCAGTTTCTTTCAAATATTTGTAAAAATAACTTGTGGTATCAACAGCGTTTTGAGCCTCTTTAGTAAAGTCTAGCTCGACATATATAGAGTTTCGCAACTCATCACTAAGCCATGTCATTGAATAGTCTTGAAAGATGAAATCTAATGCATTGAAAACGATCTGCGTTAACATCACATCCAAAGGTACAAATTCCTTTAGTCCTGGGTGCTGACACTTCACTGCCACCTTTTCACCTGTCCCCTTTAAGGTGGCAATATGCACTTGTGCCAATGATGCAACCCCAATCGGTGTGGGATCAAAACTTTCAAATACATCAGTCAATCCCTGCTTCAAATCATGTCTGAACATGTCATCGATCTCTTTTAAGGTCGACTGTGGACATTTGTCTTGTAATGGGATCATAGTGGTCGTCCATTCCGGCGGCAACATATAAGTCATAGCACCTATATGTTGCCCTAATTTGATGAATATACCACCGTTGGTTTCCAATGCATGCAACGTTATCTCCGCACATGTCTTGTGGCAACGCGATAACGCTGCCAAGCGTTCTTCCTCAGTTTCATACTGCTTCGAAAGCACACTTTTATAGTTATAAGAACACCGTAAAGTTGCTACAAATACAACACCAACACGTTTGGCTGTTACGGAAATATGTCTTACCAATTGATGCGTTGTGTCGTTTGTATGATATAATATTGTCCCAGTCGCCAAACTAAGCATCAAAAGCCTCTTCCATGTAAAAACCCGCCTCTTATCCCTCACATCATGCGAAAAGGCTTGTATTCCAGAGCTCCTGATAATCCTACTACTAGAGAACTGCCGTGGTCGCAAGATAACTGATTGAGAAATTCTTGGGCATGTGATCGCTGGATTCATTCGACCTAAAGTCAACAACCTCGTACTCATATCCGTTTGTACTTGAACCAACACTAAAAACAAAGAATAGCAGCACTAACACCAACAACTGAAACAGGTCGGTCACCAGAAAGGAGCTAGTCAAACTCAAACTCAAGATTATACAAATCTACTTGCCTGCAAAGCAGAGAAGCTGTTGGGAGAAAGAAGGCGAAATTTATGTTTAAAATAGACAAGTATATGGGTGCATGGGTTTGAAATTACAGCATAATACTCATGTATTAAATCTTGGCAAAATATAGTTAAAAAAGAAAAATCTTCTATTCGCATAGATAAATATGTGTATAGTCTATATAGTAGCTGTATAAATTATGAACCCAAAGTCCACTTCGAGATTGATAGTAAGATCTTAATGTTAAGAATGTTTTTAATCCTTATCGACAGGAGATGAGTGAGCATTAGTGTACGATAAAAAGGTATTCCAAAAGATTGACATTAAATTGGCAGCCAATAATCTGTGCTGCACTGGCAATAATGAAAAATTACAAAACTGGAATGCCGGCCAGATAGCCCAGTTAGTAACAAGCGTTGACCACCAAATCTCATTCAACCTCTCCTTAACTTGTAAAAAAGACCCTCCCTCCATCAATGTCATCACACTGAAGTAAAATGGGATGCCAACAGGAGCAAAAAAAAGTTGATCAAACACTACTCTTGCTACCGTATTCATCCAGTGGTCCGTAGGTTTGCCACTTATTTTGATCTTAGTGTTCAATATCCTATACCACTTATCACCGATAAATGAAAAGATAAAAGCACCATAGATAAACGGCCGCAGAGTCCTCATAGGATTATAGTTTGTATCTGGCGTATCAGCAAACTGCAACTGTGCTATAATATCACCAATTCCAAATAGCACACCTGTCATCATAGCATTTGTAGTCTTAGGGTGTGTCTTTAAAGAAGATGAATAGAATCTAAGTAAGCTGCTCATGATTCACCCAAGTAATACTAACCTATGCGAACTTATAGATATCAGAATACAGTACTTGAATGATGATCAAAACCAGATTTGCAACCTAAACTAACATATATATACCCGTGCTGCTTACTTGTACACTTTAAAAGCATGTCAATTATCCCTTTCCTTCTGATGTTCGCAAGATAAGTCATTCCAGCTCGTAAAGTATGATGCAAATAAACTAATGAATATTCCACATCCAGTTAATTTGGTATTAATATTGAACAAAGATAGAAAGGCTGAATGATATACCAAGGCTATTTAAATCTATTTTCAATCGCTGGTAACGTATAGCCATAATCAGTGAAGTGTGCTCTGTTTATTTTGTTCGAGATAAAATTATGTGTTAGTGGTGTTCATTAAGAACGGCGCTGACGCTGCCTGCATTTTGACAATAGGCGTCTCTGACACTTGGGGAATTAATAACATGCAGACGTCACAAAAATAAATGAAGGATCAAAGATGAGAATGAATGAAGTTCCTTTCTTAATTGATTAAGCGATGAACATCTATATTGGTGTTAGAAAATAAATCGAGAAAGTTAGGGTTCAAGGTATTCCGGATGTTCGTTGATTATTCGGCCAAAGGGGCCAGCAAGATAACCAACAAGATCTTTGCAGAAAAATTATTAGATCTCATATTTTTGGACACATTAGATGATAATCAGGTTTTGGAATTTGTCAAGGCTAGACTCCTTACAAATCAATTTATGCAGCAGTTGAGTTTAGATAATATCTATGGGAATCGGTATTGGTTGTATTACATTTTGAGTCTTAAGCTTTCCAATGAACAGATGGAGGAGGCTTTAGATGAGTTAATAGTGTCGCGATTGTTGTATCAGGTTGAGCTTACATTTCCTGGATGTTCATTTGAGGCTGCGTATGAAATGAAGGAGTTTGATCCGATGCGGAAGATAATTGTGGATTTGTATATTTCAAGTATTTTCCTTAAATGCAAGATAAATTCTTACATTAAGGAGTTTACGAAGTTGGTGACATCGGATAAGAGACTTATGATGCTGTTGAGCGAGGAAGAGCGTTGTGCTGCTTTCCCGGAATACTTTTGTGATGAAAAGAAGGTCCACGAGGGATTAATTGTGACCTTACCTATTAAATTTCCCAAGACGTATTTATCTTTGTTGCAGTCTGACGGAACCATGAAGACAAATATTAAATTGCAGTTTCAAAAATGGGAGCTAGCAGATAAACGCTTATTGTATAGTCGGAATATTCATATCAGAGATGTTGTTACCAGGGAGAAGGATGTTCAACTTAGATGGATTCAAAACAACCAGCTTTTGAAGCCGAGAACACGGAAGAGTGGTGATACAGAGCAAAGTGAAACCTCGATAATGCTACGTGATATCCATCGTCGTCACATGGAGAGACAGAAGGTCATGAAATCTGTGAATGAAAAGATTGCAACCACAGATGAACTATTACCTAATGAGCCCAAACCAGATTTCCTTAAAATATTTGATGACATAAACGAAGAGATTGAACAAGCTATTGAAAATGATGAAAAGGTGATTAATAAGACACAAGAAATTAGAAATAGAGTGAAACAGGGAAGTATAGTGCTACCATCTGAAATTGAATACCTCAAGGATCCTTCCACACATGACATATTAAAGCCAGTAAATACCAACCAGATCCCTCAGGCTTCAGAGAAATTAAAATATAAACGCAGTTTCCCAAGAAATTGTGAGAATGGGGCCAGCTTTAAGATGGGCCAAGAATATATTAACAACGGTGACGATGAAGTGGATGACTATGAGTTTTATAGTGACGATAATATTAATATGAACAACAGAAACGATAATAGTAACAGCAACAATAAAAGGCATAGTCACTCTCCGTACCAGGAACAAGTTCAAAACTACAACAATGCTGCAATGACATACAGTAACATCGCTTACGTTCCAGCTTTAAACAATTTAGAGACGCCTGATGTTGTTTTGAGGTTGAGCTGTAAGCATTCAAGCAGCACGCTAAGAAAGAGACTGGCTGGCCTCGTGCGTTCACCATTTAACAAAAAAGATAGTTCCACAGGCTATTTGGACGATACTTCGCTGATAGCAGACACTTGGTCCAGGCTATCTTTTAGATTCTTCCTAAAGGCAAAACTCCGGAAAATTAAACAGGATTGGCAATATTACAAAAATGTGGCAAAACAGTGCATGGATGATTTTAGATCACCTTCAGAGGGACTTGGCTTACCACCACAATCTGCAACGGCATTTTACCAACAAGCAGTTCAAATTTCGCCACAAGGAAATAATATATCGAAATTTTTAGAGCCAAATAATTGCTCAATGTCTGGAGCTAACCCTCAAAGTTAATTCTTGGCCAAACGCTAGAAATTTCAACATGTCCTAATCAAAGTGATTTTAGGGGATTTCCTTTATTAAAAGTTCTCAATATTTATAGAAAATGTTTTATTAGTTAGTTTTTGAACTGTTAAATAAAATCATTTTGCAATAGTGGTTGGTTATTAATAAGAGATCATGCTCGTCAACTTAGGGTGTTTTATTCTGCGTTTAATTTTGAACTCCACCTTATAAACAGCGACATCGCTCTTAATTAATAGCCAGGCAATATCTAGGGGAATTACAGTGAATTATACATTACCTATATATAAATATATATATTTATCTTTTCAAATAAGGATAGAAAGACTCAGGCAGGTCGTTTTCCGAAGGCATTCTGTAGTGATCCTTCCTAATTGTTGTCTGCCCATTTCCAGGCATCCCGAATAACACAACCTCACCTAAAGCTGACCTTGTCAAAAGATCTAAATTACTTGCAATCCGAACTTTTGATTCTCCTGCAATTAAAATTTCGTTGAGACAAAGGGTCAATTCTCTTTTGTTTATGATCTTGACATCATCATCATTCATGTCAAAGCGAACTTTTAACTTATTGTCTTGGATTTCTGAATCGCAGACAGTCCATTTTAATATCGGAGTTGTAATAAAATGAATATCATTATGATAAAATTTAGTAACCCCTTTGATTTTATCAATACTCAACTTAGACTGGTCATTCAATTCATAAAACGGAGGGTTCAGGGTAAGGACTACTATACCAGTAACAGAGAGCTTAAATTCACCAAGATAATCATTACTGACTTCCAACTCCAACTTTTCTATTGTAGCTTCTTCTATTATATCTTCTTGTTTTATCGTGAAATTTGCAACAACCGGTGAATCTATAGACTGGACTAATTCTGTTGCAAGATCGATTGGTAAAGTATTACAGTTATCACTGACCAAAGCCTTTTGTCCATGGACATCAAAAAAAATCAACTCTGTAGAATTGAATAACTTTCTAACCAATATACTCATTGGTGTAACTATATCATCGTTCTCATAGGAGCACAGATGATACAAAAGTTCATCTGAAAGAGGCCCGGGTACAGTAATCGTCGCTGAAACGTTAGCCGCATCTTCCGAAAACCAGTTGGAAAGGCTTACGCAGTTCGTCTGAATTGAAGCTCCATTTACCTCAATAGTATTATCAGAGTTACAGTTAGGTAGCTTAAAACTCCATTGCGTTGAGGGAATATTTATCCCCTCCATTGTATAAAGCCATTTAGGGATTTCTTTGGGTGGCGGTACACTTATTTCACCATTAATTATAAAACCAGGATGTTCATTAGAATCTTGAACCTTAAAATTAGTTATCTTCGAGTTGGAACTTAGTTCTTGTATGATAGTGCTAAGATGCCTAAGCGTAGACCTTATTTTATTCCAATGGATGTACCTATCCAAGGAAATTTTGGGTATACTAAAGTGATTAAGCATCAAATATTTGTCCCAAAAAATATGTTCTCCAATGTTCAGATCGAGAGATGACCAAATAGATGTATTTAGCTTATCATTATTTTTAATCAGCCAGAATATCTTGGATAAATTCTTAATATTTGGCTTCACAGAAATAACTGTATTTATATCTGTAACCTTTTTATCCAGCAAGCTAACACATAAATTCTCCAAACCCAACATTGTAAACAACGCCATTTTATCAATATTATCATCTTCTGCGAATGTTTCAACGCTATTTATTCGGAAGCAAACCCGCCGAAGTACATTACCACTTATTACTTTCACTATTTTGCGTTGTTCATCTGTTAATAACGCTGTACTACTTCCATCGTAGTCCACAGAAAAAGACAAATTAACGTCAAAAACCATCCATTTCTTTAAATCCTCCGTTGGATACGTTGGACTAGAAGCTTCGGAGTGATCAATATCTTTCCAGCCCTTGAATTGAACTTTATTAAGTTTAAATTCAGCTATGTCACTAATATATTGTTGTAACTGCTCTTGTTCAGGAGCGTTACCATAAACGTAGCAAAAAGGTATAAGAACGAAAACCAGCAAAAAAGTAGTAATCAAGAGCAACCTAGTTCTTGACCTACCCTTGCTCCTGATGTTTCTTAACATCCCTGTCTCGTATGCCTCTGTCGTAAGGTAATCATTTGAATGAGAAGAAAGTAAGGGCCTCGATTCATCTTCAGTATCTGCCATAATGGACTATAAATACTCTACTACGTTTCGTGGTATTAGACGAATTTGATAGTTGCAACATTAATACAACAGTTATTAAATGTTCATCCTTGTGTCTGTCCGATTCAACGACTAAACCATCCCTGGACGATATATGCAGTACAGCAGACTCCTCAATGTCTGGGTGTATTACTATAGGTACCTTGGTGGGTTGAACACTACTAACATCCTAATTTAGAGGTGAGAATATGAGCTTAGAGAAGGTCCCTATCGAGGCCAACACAAGGGTAGATGTTCTTATCGAGACGGTGCAGTGTTGTAGCGCTTTCTATTGTTCTCATGCAGTGCCATTGTTGCTTACTAAAGCACTCTCAAACTTTCAAAAATTTTCTGGAGTTCATTATAATGATGGTTTTAGTTGATTAGCTCTAATAGTTCAACATTGCGAAGGAGATAATCTTTTTCGAGTATTTGTGGCTAGTGTAAGATGTTGTATTTAGTTGGGCTCGGTTTATCCTCAGAAGAGGATATTACTGTCCGTGGGTTGAAGGCTGTTAAGAAGTCTTGTCGGGTTTATTTGGAACATTATACGTCAATCTTAATGGCAGCTTCGCAAGAAGAGTTAGAAAAGTTTTATGAAAAGCCAGTGATTTTAGCTGATAGGGAAATGGTTGAAACAGGATGTGATGAGATTTTGCGTGATGCGGACAAGCAGGACGTTGCATTCTTGGTTGTTGGTGATCCTTTCGGTGCTACAACACACACAGATTTAGTTCTAAGGGCGAAGCAACAAGGCATTTCTGTGGAAGTTATACATAATGCGTCTATCATGAATGCAGTAGGTGCATGTGGATTGCAGCTATATACTTTTGGACAAACGGTATCTATGGTGTTTTTCACAGAGAATTGGAGGCCAGATTCGTGGTATGAGAAAATATTGGAAAATAGAAAAATTGGACTGCATACTCTGGTGTTGTTGGATATCAAGGTTAAGGAACAGAACTATGAAAATATGGCTCGTGGTAGATTGATATATGAACCTCCTCGTTACATGTCTATTTCTCAATGTTGTGAACAGTTATTGGAAGTAGATGAGAGTAAGGGCACGAAGGCATACACCGCAGATACTCCTTGTGTGGCCATATCCAGGTTAGGTTGTCCTACTCAGAGAATGAAGTCAGGAACCATTAAAGAATTATCCGGGTATGATGCGGGTGAACCATTGCATTCATTGGTTATTCTTGGTAGACAATGCCATGAATTAGAACTAGAATATTTATTGGAATTCTGCGATGATAGAAGGAAGTTCAAGCAAGACGTTCTTAGAGACCAAGAATACTTCAAGCCTGCCCCATGGGTTCCTCCGGCCGAGGAGGAAGATGAATGATGGATTCATAAGTAGCAACTATGTATTATAACTATGTTGATTAGCTGTCAATGCTAATCTATTCATTCATTCTCAGCATATTGTAAGTTTCGTGATCAATGATACATGTAACTTGCAGGTGTTAGCTAACTCTGAACCCAAAGTAATCATAATTATGACCATCATTTCTGCTGTACAGGATCCTTCATATCAAATAGAAGGGTCTGTCAAATAGCCTCACTGAAGTCGGAATAAAAGCTGCAGAGAATTGGTTAACATGTCTAAAATTAAATATCTACTTCTCCTCTCAAGACAAGGGAAAGTAAGGTTAATCAGATGGTATCGTTCTTACGATCAGAGGGAAAAGGCCCTAATACTAAGAGAAATCACCACTACGGTTTTGTCGAGAAAACCAAGAATGTGCAATATCCTCGAATACCAGGATCATAAAATTGTCTACAAAAGATATGCTAGCTTGTTTTTCATTTGCGGTATAAGTCCTGAAGACAATGAGCTATTGACATTGGAAATAATACATAGATTTGTAGAATCTATGGACCGCTATTTTGGAAATGTGTGCGAATTGGATATTATATTTAACTTCTCGAGGGCATACAACATACTGGATGAGTTAATTATGTGTGACGGGGCATTTGTGGAATCCAGTAAGACTTCTATCTTGACAAGCATGGCAATTATGGATTCTGTAGAATCCAATGATAGCTTGGAAAAGGTGTTAAGTTGACTTAGTACAAATATAACGTAAAGAGAATTACCAAAAAGTTCCTATTGGATACGTAACAAATTATTTATATACAGTTTAATTTTGTGTTGTAATTTGTGGAAGACCATATACATGTTAGTTACCCATTCAAACCAGCAATATATGAAAGATACGAGAATCTAGTTGTATAAGAGCTTAGCGAAGTCTAGATCCCCCATAGGTCCTGAACCCTTTTGATTATCTGTAGACTGTCCAAGATGCACCGACCGAATCTCATTATAAAGGATTCCAAAAACATATGGGGTATCATCATATACATCCATATCGCTCGCAAGTGACTTATACATAACATTGCTTTTGCTACAAGGATGTTTTTCCTTATAAAGATTCACATAGTTCGTAATAAACTGTTTTCTATCAGCATTTGATAATTCAGACCATCTCTTAATATGAACAGCTCTCTTATATGTGCTGTGGAACTGCCTCATCACCTGTCCTAATGATGCTCTGGACATTTTCAAATCCTTGACAAACTTTGAATATCCCTCGATACAACTAACCTATAGATCAAATAAGCAAGCTAGTAGCGAAGTTAAGAATCCTCGAGTAAGACTTTAAATACAATAAACTTGAGTATCAGTATATCTCTATCATCATCATCAGTTTTCACCAGTATTCTTGATAAAAGGTGTCCGATATTAAAAACCTTATTACCCGGATATAATAGTCGGTCTAGTAACCGTCGTACCGTTAACGTTAACTAACCAACCAAGCTAACAGATACAACCCCTCCAGCAAATGATCACAATGATAATCATATTATAGCATATCAGCCATCTATATGGTATTTTTATATATATGATTCAAAAAGAATGAAACGGACAGGAATTGAACCTGCAACCCTTCGATTGCAGTCTCCGGAAATTTCCAGGATCTAACTGGAGTCGAAAGCTCTACCATTGAGCCACCGCTTCATCTGTTGCAGAAGCCACCTTACTGGTATATATTGTAACTTATAATGATATAATATGTCGTAAAATCAAAAGAGAAGCTAGTGGACAGCGACAACCAAGCTAAGAAGCAGCGTATCAGAGCTGTCAGGCGGATATGAGGCTGATAGTCACTGTGAGGATGCCAGCGTGAAACCCACAATGATGTATCAGTGTGAGACCCAGCTAGCTAGATTAGATTAGATGCTAGGTCCAGCTAGAACCCCAGAGGGTAGTTGAGCCAGATTAGAGACTATATAAACAGTAACTGATCATCAACCTAAGTATTAGCTGGCACGTGACCTCAACTAGTGGCCTCGACAGTGCCATCTGCTGAGTGTCGAGGCAATGGTGAAGAGTGAGTGGATAGGGAGAACAGAGCAGCGGCTTCCTGCCGCTGCAAGTAGGCCAAGAGTTAACTAGCTGCAGCTCGTGGCTTGGCGTGCAGTGGTGATTAGACATATGTATTAGCTAGGCGAAGCCCAGTAGCAGTAGTCGTGGTTCTGTTTCCATGGCTCGAGGGAGCCATGGAAACAGAACGTAGATGTAAGTAAGTATTGACGGTCACACTTCTCAAGTATGGTCTTGGTGTGGCGACTAATGCGCAACAGTCTAGAAATAAAAAAACAGCACAAGAACGTACACATGCACGTATCATACGGCCTCTGTTGTTGGGTGTCTATGAGGTAAATCTTACCCTGGAAAGCTCTCTCGCGCAGTTTTTCTAAAAGGGAAGACTAGTCAGTTCCTCTATTCTTGAATATGGTGGAGAGAGAGATGATAAAACAATTCCAAACACTTGTTCGCTTAGTTTAGACCAACGCATGGTATGGTGCATAGAAGGCCGGAAATCATATATAGATGTACAGAGATAGAACGAACCTATTCCTTTCGTATCATCGAACTTTCCCCCACCAGAGGTCAAGACGCCAATCGGGGTACCGGACTACGTTTGGAGATGCCAGTGACCCGTTTCTTGACCCTGAAAATGCGGAAGATCTTGAAGAGGGACCTGATGCGGAGAGCCATCCTATGATTGAGATATTGAGGAGTAACGTGGGGGCGTTGCCTCCGAATTTTTTAATCTGAATCATGAGATCGATAATCTGTTGCTACAGAATGATTCAAATATGATCCAATTGACCAAGCTGTACCGGAAGAATGCGCTTCCTGGGTTTGAAGATAAGACTCAAGATGAGAAGCTTATTGAGGAGACTTCTTATCGGATTATATCGAACTTCCAGCGATGTTATTCAGTTATGAAGAAGTTGCAGACGACAAAGGACACGCAGTTTTGTGAGGGGAAGCAGTTGCAGAAGGGGGACTTGGTGTTGCTTGATAATTGCTGCAAGATATATGCGGGTAAAATTCAGGCTTCAAGTAATAAGTTTAGGGTGATGCAGAATAACTACTTGAAGTTCTTGAACAATGATGATTTCAAGCCGCTGCCATCGGTGGATACTGACCAAGAGAACTTATTGTTACTAGAGGAAGAAGAACAACAAGAAGACCAACAAGAGATGGACTCCTATTCAAGGCAAACATTAATGAAGCAGCGACAAAAACACAAGAATACTAGGTTTCTCGAACAACGAGATGAGGAAATTACAAAATTAGCTAAGGGCGTGCTGGAGGTTAGTACTATATTTAGGGAAATGCAAGCTTTGATCATTGATCAGGGTACTGTGATCGACAGGATTGATTACAACTTAGAAAACACCAACATTGAGTTGAAACAAGCACAGCGTGAGCTGAATCAGGCCACCAGTTATCAAAAGAGATCCCAAAAATGTAAGTTTATTCTTCTATTGTCTCTAGTAGTATTATGTCTATTCTTCTTCGTAATGTTGAAACCTCATGGCAGTGGAGCCACCAGTGATAACTCTAAAAGTACGGAAAAAACTGCCGAAGATACAGGGGCCCCTACTGCCAAAGTAATATAAGTTTTTCAAGACGTATGGAGTACCAGGGACTACATCGTTTTTGTGGTCACGCAATGATGGGAACGCATCTTTACTTGCAAGGTTGTTCTTAAGCGGATGGGTAGCTACTTAAAAATTGCGTGTAAGCGGGTGATAGAGAATAGAAGAGGCCATGATAATCATGGATATAAAAACGAACTTGAATATTAGTTTAGACTGGATTACAGGGTTTACGTCTTTCTTCTCTCTAGCCCGGAAACCTTCAAACAAATAATGACTTTAAATTGAAAAAATACAGTATAATATAATAAGTACTACGAATAACAAAGAAGCGCTCACTACGCTGCATATAAGTAAACACATGAGCGAATTTCTTCACTTTTTAAGATCACGAGAACCATAATTGACGAATACTTTTTTATAGAAGTAATTTCCTCTTAATATAAATCGAGAGGGTAATTACAGAAGTTTAACAAAAACTACATGAAAATAAAAGTTAATAATAATAATAATAATAATAATAATAAAAGTTAATAATAATAATAATAATAATAATAATAATAGTAGTAGTAGTAGTAGTAGTAGTATTATTACAGTGGAAAGGTGAGCAAAAAGTAGTCCGAATAAGATATCCCAATGAGTATGGTATAGAATAAAAAATTATAACATCCCTGTTTCGTTATTTTAAAGGTCCGCCTTTTGTCTTTTTTGCAACTTCAACTTCGATTTAATCATCTTCGGATTTTCAGTCGTCCAGTGTTGAAAAGGTCGTCGGTTTATTCAGCAAAACAGCCTTTACTACAATTGCAACACTGTATTATTACAACAAAACAAAGAGGGATATTATCTACCGCCATACGGACTATCCCTACTCATAGAAGCAGCTGTCATATTTTTCTGCTTTTGAATTCTTTTCTTGTATGCGGGTCTGTAATAGAGTCCTTGAGGGTTTGGTGAAGAAGCACCTTGTACAGGAGATTTTTGGCTGCCAAATTTCGTGGCTTTGTTAGAAGCAGCACCACCTACCATGAAATCCGGATTATTTTGTAACAATATGTCGGAGTGATCCGGATCTCTATGTTGTGCTGGTCCCAGAGGTGCAGAGTAATATCCGCTTTGCTGCTGGCTAGGATAGCTCTGAGACAAGTACTGTGGCTGCCCACTAGAAATTGGTGTGTTTGGTTGATTATAGGGCCCTATTTTTGGATCCTGGTAGTACTGCTGTTGTTGGGAAGGTGGTGCCGAATAGTGTTGAATCGGATAAGGAGCCTGTTTACCAACAAAGTAGCCAGGATTAACGCCCCTCTGAGACACCGATGTAAAGTCGGACCCGTCATCCTTGATTCCATCGTCATCTTCAACTGGTGGCCGTTCTTCAGGGTCTATAGTGTTTTGCCGGACGAATTCTTCGTCATCAAAATCCTGGAGAGGATAGTCAACCTTCGAAGGCAATCCAGGGACCGGGGGCGCTTTAGAATGAGCACCTGGAGGTCCACCGGCATTGGAAACGTAATTCGGATGATGTATATTCCTCACTTTTGCCGAAGCTGTTTGAGCATCGTAGTTAGAAGATGAAGGTGTGAAAGCTCCATCAGAAACCCCGCTCCTTAAACCACCGGGGCCATTGACGGCAGATGGTAGTACTGGACTAGCTTGCCTCTGAAGATGACTTAACTGGGACCTACTCCCGTCGGCAAGGTTATTGCTAGAACCTCCTGCCACTAAGCTAGGGTTGTTAATCGCTGAGTAAGGCTGGGAGGGCTGAAGACCATTATAGCTGTTGGCATAGTATTTAGAATTGCCTGTAGGAGCAGCCACACCAGGGCCTGTTTGACCACCGCTCCCCTGATAATTGCGTTGTTGACCAGCCACGCCAACTCCGGATGTAACGGGATAGGGCGCCGTGACGGCGCTTGCACCGACACGATCTGCGAATACATTCTGAGAAGATCCTGTTTGTGCCAGTGAACCCGAGGAAGATAAGGGGTATGGTGCTGCCATTACTGGCGGATCTCTAGTGCTGTGTGAACTCTCATTACTAATGTAACTGCGTCTATTTGTCACCGCCGGATTCGACCTCAAGTATGATTGTGGAGGAGTTTGGTTTGGCACTGGGTACATACCCGAAAATTCTGTTTTGGAGGACCCAGAAACAGCACTTCCTCCTCCTTGTGACGCCTTATAGTAGCCTGGCTGCGGTAAATCTCGGTCAGCCGCGGTTCTTTGAAATTCATTGACGTTGAAGGCGTTTGAAAAATCTTCCTCCTGTTCCAAGTACTTGTGACGTGAGACTCCGCCATTCAGGCCACTCACATCTTCATCATCATAGTCCTGAGAGACTTGCGAGTGGGCTAGATATGTTAAGGGAATGCATACCAAATGGATTGCCGCTGCTGCTACCAATAAGTAGGCACACCACGTAAGATGCGGCCAAAACAAGAGCCACACCACAACGCATAGTAACGCAGACGAAAGAAATGCAAGCCCTGTCCACAATAGATTGCTCACAAATATTCCCGCATGACGGTTGACCACCCGAAATTGAGAAGTAAAATTGGACAAAATCGCTAATAGAGTAAACCCAGCAGCTATCGGAGCTACTAACAAAATCGGTGACAACTTTGATCGCAACCCATTCCCAAACCTCCAATCGCCATTATCACTCAGTCTCTCCGCATGATAATTAGCCGACGCTGAGGAACACTCTTTACCATCCCTACTACAATAGCCAAACACTCCATACGTCACATCTTGGTATTTAGAAAAGCCCAACCGCGAAATTACTGGCGCTGTAATACAACATATTACTAGAATACCCAACACGATTACCTGCACCACCCATATCAACCCTGATAACCCAAAGTTAAACGATCGTCCCATTATTTTCGTTTTCCGAATTTTGCTAAACTGCAAGAAAAAAGTCCTCACCTGCTGCTTCCTCTTCTACTTCTGCTGCTTTTTCTTCTCTTGATACTAACTTTTGCTAATCTTGCGTCCCTATATTACCTATAACCAAGTTACCTTATAGCTCTCTTACTTAAAAAAACTCTCTCTCTTCGTCTCCTGCTCTTTACTTATTTCTCTTTCAATCTTAAAAGCAAAGTTCAGCTTTAAAACTTAATTAATTGCTCACTGCTTGTAGAAAACCCTTTTTAAAACAACTGTTAACAAGTTGCAATCAACAACTCTGTCAGTCTTTCTCAACACCTAGTTAATAACGCAACAAAGCGAAACTATTTTTTTTCTTTAGTTTCCTAATCCTGGAACATACATCAATCAATTACGAGACAGAAGCTGTAATAAATAACCACCTTTAGTTTAGATAGCTGCCAATCAGCCTATATATTCTTGGAAGGAAACTGATAAGAGACAAGCCCAGCTAATCATCAAAAGAAACCCGCGCTGGCTACTTGGCTGGCTACCAAAATATATTACCTGCCCTTCTGCGCGCCGCGGCGAAAGACTGGATTTGGCCATTGGAAATTTTTTAGAAAAAAGTCTCCCGGGGGTGAGTCGAACACCCGATCTCCAGATCACAGTTTGCAATTACAGTCTGGCGCCTTAAACCAACTTGGCTACCGAGAGGAACTTCTGTGTCTGCGGAGGATTGTTCGTATTTAAGTGTAGATGGAGGGCATGTGACTGTCGTAAAATCAAAAGAGCATCTCGGCAGTTATGATGATCAGACTAAGAAGCATCTTGATAGTCACGATAACAAGACAAAGAAACAGCGAATCAGAGTCGTTAGGAGACTATGAAGATGATAACCATTGTATAACAGCGAATCAGAGTTGTTAGAAGTGTCAAGATAACCATTGAGCTGTTATCGGCTAGGAATCTGCATAGCAATTAAGTAAGAGAGCTTAAGTAGGACAACAGAAAAGTATATAAGATGACCCCAGCTAGATCAAAAGGGTAGTTGAGCCGGATTAGAGGCTATATAAACAGTAACTGATCATCAACCGAAGTATTAGCTGGCACGTGACCTCAACTAGTGGCCGTCGACAACATATCTCTGGTGGAATCGCGGAATCAGAAGGTCAGAGAGCAGTGACAGGCTGTAATATATATATATATATTATATGTATATGACAGGGTGTTGTTCTGTGGAGGATGTGTGATGGAACGCTATATATCTACTAGGGATCAGTGGAGGTATCACGTGCTATGCACGTGATCCAGAAAGAGGGAAAAATTTGCCGCTCTTGATTTGAGCCAATGAAATAGATAAAAAGCACACTGGGTTTATTATGGCACTTGTCCCCTCTCTGCTATGTCAAGTAAGACACAGAAGAGACTAGGTGGTAGTCACAAACATAAGAGGGGCGTTATACTGTTTTCATTGAGATGGGATTGTTCAACAGACAGGTTGTGACGGAGACCAAGGTGTTTACCCCTACGACGCCAGTGAATCTTTCACCGGGATTGCTAAGCCAATTGGTTAGTACGAAAGAGACAGACTTTACGAGGCAGCAGTTAAATGATAAGTTTTTGGAGGAGAAGGTTTCACAGCGGTTTGCGCAGCGGGAGCAGGAGGTTTTGCGAAAGTTTGAGTTAAATTTGAAGGAGGCGTTGCTTGCTGAGGATAACAAGGCTGAGAGGTTGCAGACGTTGTCGTCACAGCAGGTTGGAGCTAAGGTGGTAGAGCTGCAGAAGCGGATGGATCAGTTGGAGGGGCATGGGAAGCAGAATGAGGCGAGTGCATTGGCGGATGCGAGGGAGCAGGTGCGCTCGTGCCTCGCTGTGAACCGGGGCCGCCCCTTGAACTGTTTCGAGGAGATGGAGGCTTTCAAACGGGCTGCTTTGTGATGTGAAAAGGCAAAAGTGTCGAAGAGGGATATGTACGTGCGCGTATATGTATATAGGTATGATGAGTGTTTGTGTATATGTGTAGTAGTGGGTTAACAGTTTTATTATAACTTCTGCGTGTTGCCTGGAAGCGGTAGCGGCGTATACTAGTAAAGCGGGCGGAACGACAATCCTCATAAGCCAAGTCCCTTATATATAAGGATGAGAGCACTATCGCTTTCACCACCACCCGCAAGAGACTCTATCTTTTCCTTTTCGATTGCAGTGACTTTATCGTCGTCGAACCTGTACCATTTCTCATCGGCATCATCTCTGATGAAGGCCTGATAGTGACCAGATTCAGAGTTAGCCCCTTGATGGGTAATGACACCAATAAGATCATAAATGCAGGAAGGATTTTCACCTGGACGTAGATCAGGGGGAGACAGGGCCTTAACCTCGGTCGCCCAGCGTTCGTTTCTACTCTCTGCCGTGGAAGAAATAGACGCCAACGCTTGTGTTGCCGAGGGGGAAGAAACGTTTTCCTGAGCGCGTTTTACTTCTGCATTCTCATCTACACGCTCTTTATGGACTTCTCTGATAGCATCTCTGACTTTGATCTTTTCTTGGGCGTAGTCGGAGTCTAAAAGGTCAGCGACGTCAAGCTGAAATGGGAACTGGACCTTGCGCAAGATTTTGGATTTTTTGCCAGTGGACTTCTTCCAGAAAAAACGAACGTACTGCACAGTTAAATAAGCTGGTAATTTGGTAATCTTCTTCTCAACGCTGTAAGTGGAACTAGCACCAGTTAGTTCAGAACGTTTTGTTATATTTTCTCTTAAGGATTCTTTAATACCAGATTTCATAAAATTAGTCGCACCAGTAATATGACACTGTAACTTCAAATCGTCTTCAACCTTCTCAATGACGTCTGATTCGTTCGTAGTATCCTGCAAAGTGGTCCTGAAGTCAATTTGAAAGTTATCCATTAGTTTGCTCCCAAATACTGTCTTCAAAGTATGAAATAACTGTGTAAATAACTCTTCGGCGTCCTGCTGTTTGTAGAACCCTCCCTGTGGGTCTGTCTCTGAAAACTGTGGGAATACTCTCCTTAGAATCTCCAATAATAATAGCGGGGTAATATTCTCTCCCTTTCTGTCTTTCAATTTTTGAAATGTGACCTTGAGTTCACGCACAAGCTGGGCATGATAGGTGTCAACGCCTTCTTTTATAGCACGCTTCTCATCAAATTCCAGGACTTGTTCCCGCAACGGATCAATGCGAAACAATCCCTGCAATGTCGCATTCATGTAACAAGTGTTGCCAAGATTCGCAATGCCCATTGGCATTTTGCTCAGATGTTGTCCCTGTTCATTCTTATCCAAATCCTCGATAAATTTCTCAGTATTTTTGGGTTTGACTATTAGATCTTTATCAGGTGTACCTAATAACATCACATTCGCACCCGGTTTGATCACATCGCTAACCAAAACATCATCTATCAATCCACCTTTTATCATATATTTTTGTCTGCTGCTAGGAATTTGGACTAATCTCTCTACTGATTCCCTTAAATCTGCCCCTGTTGTGGTTGCAGACAATTTCATAGGATAAACCTTGCCTGCATGTTTGATATTAACTGACATTCACAATGTTAGTACTCATGTTATTCTTACAATGACATTCCTATCTTCAAAATCTTGTCCCTTTCAAAAATAGCATTCCAAAAACTAAATGCAAAATTTAACATACATTCTAAATCGCTCATTACTCCTTATTAGTACTCAAGCAAACTAGATATCGATCAATCATCAGAACATGGCACGAGTCTCTAATACCAACCAACCATTTTATAAAAGGGTGGCAAAATTGGAAGTTCAAATATCATTATAAACGAAAGAAACATCACTAACAACAGGAACTTACTATTAACGTTAGCGTACATAAAACACGACCAAGCAGTATATTTATACACGAATTAGTGTGTATTATTGTCTGCATATGTATAGTATTGAGATTATTAATGTTATATATATATAAGGCTTCAATACATCCGACTGAAGTCTATGTATGCAATTCTTTTAACACCAATAGTAATAGTACCTTGTGTACCAAGCTTTATTGCGGAGGAATTTCTTTCTTTCGGCAACTTCCTCTTTGATGATCTCAATATCAATATTTACCCTTCCTGTATCGAGGTCGACTTCACTTAGTTTCTTAATGCCCCACCATTTTCCAGTGGTAATTCGGAAGTAACATTTATGAGCGGCAAACATGGCAATTAGGATCAATGCACAGAGGTAGTTTTTGAAAAATGCCTCTGCACGCGATTTAGAGTCCTTCCAACCTTCCACTGGCCATAATGCAATGTAGAATTGGGCCACAAGGGTTAAAAAATTCAAAACGCCTGCATATACGGATCCCCACACACCCACTGAACTAACGAACTGCAGCTCATCCAAAGATTTGTTTTGAGCTTTCATTGCCAATCTGAAGCGAACATGGGATACGTTTATGCTCAACCAAACCACACATGTTGCCAAGCCTGCAATAGCCATCAACCATGAAAACACATTAGATATGGAACTGAACTTGACCAAAAAGGCCAGAAGTCCAAAGATGGAATTGGCTAGGATGCCAACTAGTGGCCTGCCTCCACGGTCGACGTAACCAAAAATATGCGGGATAAGCCCCTGATGTGCCATGGAACACAGGGTTCTGCTTGATGCGAAGATACAGGAGTTGCCTACACTTAGGATACTGACCAAAATGACACCATTAACTATGTGGGGAACAACTTTGACGTGATGGAGATACAAAGCGAGGACGAAGGGGGAGTTTTCAGCACTAGAACCACCCAGCAAGTTCTCGTTAGTGTATGGAACAAGGAAACCAACTAGAGTGAGCGACACCAAGAAAAAGAAGAGGATTCTCCAAAATATTTGTTTAATAGCATGGGGGAGTTCTTTGGGATCAGTTTCGCCAGATGCCAAACAAGTCATCTCAGACCCACCCAACGAATATGAAGCAGTTACCATGACCGCCGCAACTCCTTTGAAACCATTTGCTAGGGGACCCGGGTCGTGCCAGTACCGACTACCCACATATTGGTGTGTAGGTCCACCACCTAAAATTAATACAATACACAGTATAATGAAACCACAGATGGTAATTACTTTTACCGAAGAAAAGATAAATTCAGCTTCTCCAAACCCACGCACGCCAAGCAGGTTGATAGACACAATCATTGTGTAAAATAAAGCAACCCAAATTATTGGGTCGACCGACTGCGTCCAAAACCTCATCGTTATGCAACTAGCAATAATTTCCAAAGGTAATACGAAGAACCATTGCATCACATAAATAGATGATATCACAAAACTAACACTTGGATCTAAAAATCGGGTAGAATAATCTGCAAACGCACCCACAACGGGAAGTCTAACCGTAAGCTCACCAAGACCATGAATCGTGCCAATCATCTGCGTGCCCGCAAGAGTCCACCCAATTATTAACGCAAGGGGACCTCCCGTAGCCAACGCCTTCCCAGAACCCACAAAAAGACCAGTTCCAATAGAACTACCAATAGCAATCATAATCAAATGTCGAGATTTTAACGCTCTCTTCATGTTGCTTGGATCAAAAGATCCATCAACTGGCGGTTTAAATGAATCAATAACCCGCTGCACCACATTTCTCTTCCTTTCTTCTGTACTTCCATTTAGCAGGCTACACTTCCCAGACTCATACGTATATTCATTATGGGATTTTGTATTCAACTTAGAATCAGAACATGTCTCTGTACTACTGCTGCCCTTGCGCTCAATATCCATCTCCATTGCCAAGTTTCTATCGGTCATCTCAATAACCCGGCCTTTTACCCTCTGACGCTAGTTTAGTATTTACTGTCACCACAACTCCGTGAACGAACTCCAACCTTTAACAACACAAAAAACTCCTATATGATAACTAGCTATCTATAAATATAACTTCCCAAACAACTGCTCTTACATCGTAGGATCATTTAGTCACATTAATACAACGTTCTTTCTCCATTCCTATTCAGAGCCTATAAAAAGAAACGTTACGTAACATATTGCCGTATGATCTGAAAATCCAACTGAGTCTTTAAGTAAGCCCTACATGCATGAGCTCGGTTCTCGAGATTTCCAACGTCAGCATTGGTGCAGTTCAACGATATAACTAGGACATATTAATATTTTGTTGTATGCGCCCGCAGAATCAGACCGTTAGATAAATACTATCTGCATAATATATATATACGATTCTATATGTACAGTATGCAGATTATGTAATCACAATTTGCCTAAATATCCAGGTCACATGACCTAGTATCACGAAGGACGAAATGGCAAATTTTGAACGAACGAGAGATGAGATTGGGCTAACTCTAAATGTATACTCAAACTTTGAGAATAGTCCAGTAGATATATGCATATATATGTGTATATATACATCTAAGGGACAGTGACGGTATTTATGACAATTATTAAAAAGAGACTTTCGGAAGGGCTTACCGTCACACAGAAAGTATTTGTCAGATCACGTAATGGAGGTGCTACGAAGGTTGTGCGTGAACACTATTTGAGAAATGATATTCCATGTTTATCAAGAGCATGTGATGAATGCAATGAGATTGTTGTACCAGATGCAGTGAATGAATTGCCTCGATTTGTTCTGTCGGAAACACCGTTGTCTTTGAAAGGGGTTGGGAAACATTATGTGGTGGTGGATACCAATGTAGCACTGCAGGCAATTGATTTGTTGGAGAACCCAAAGTGCTTTTTTGATGTGATTGTGCCTCAGATTGTTTTAGAGGAAGTGCGAAACAAGTCTTATCCTGTGTATACTCGATTGAGAACTTTGTGTCGGGACAGTGATGATGTCAAGAGGTTTATTGTGTTCCACAATGAGTTCAATGAGGCTACCTTTGTTGATCGCCAGAAGGATGAGTCGATCAACGACCGAAATGATAGAGCGATTAGGAAGACTGTTGCATGGTATAGTGAGCATTTAAAGGAACATGGGATAACCGTGATTCTTGTGACGAATGATCGCCTCAATCGTGAGGTGGCGTTGAAAGAGGGGCTGGTAGCCAAATCGTTACCAGGATATGTTGATTTGCTTCCTAACTGTGATGAACTCAAAGATTCAATTCCTAACATGGACTCCTCTGTGAATATTGATGAAGATCAGGAGGCTAGGTCAGAATTTAATTTCCCCGAATATTATACAACATCAAGAATTATGGGTGGTTTGAAAAATGGATCTCTGTACCAAGGTGTGATTCAGATCTCTGAATATAATTTCCTAGAGGGCTCTATTTCGTTGCCAAACTTTTCGAAACCTGTCTTAGTCGTGGGCCAAAAAAACTTGAATAGAGCTTTTAATGGAGACCTAGTTGTTGTTGAGTTGCTTGCTAAAAGTGAGTGGAAGGCACCATCGAGTGTTACCTTGGATTCTGAACATTACAATGTTAATGAAAACCCAGATGATGATTCAGGAGGTGGAGCGCAGGATTCTAGTTCTGTTATAATCTCAGACAAGCAGCGTAGATTGCTTATTCAGGACGCAATTCAAGCACAGAAGACGAAAAAGATTCAACCGACAGCCAGGATTGTAGCTATCACCAGGAGATCTTGGAGACCATATGTTGGCCAAATTGCTTCCAGCTCTGTAGATCTGCAAAACGGCCGTACACAAAATGTTTTTGTTATCTTAATGGATAAATGTTTACCAAAGATTAGGATACGTACGAGACGCGCGAAAGAATTGTTGAATAAAAGAATAGTAGTTTCTCTAGACAGCTGGCCAGCAACCTACAGATATCCACTGGGCCATTTTGTTAGAGAGCTGGGAGAGATAGAATCTGCTCAGGCAGAAACTGAATCGTTGTTACTTGAGCATGATGTGGAATATAGACCTTTTTCTAAGAAGGTCTTAGAGTGTTTGCCCTCTGAAGGCCATGATTGGAAAGCTCCCGTTGATTTGCAAGATGCTGATGCTATTGCTAAAGATCCATTGTTGGCCAAGAGGCGTGATATGAGGGACAAGTTAATATGCTCTATCGATCCTCCAGGATGTGTTGACATTGATGACGCCCTACATGCGAAAAAGCTCATCAATGGGAACTGGGAGGTTGGTGTGCATATTGCAGATGTCACCCACTTTGTAAAGCCAAACACGGCTTTAGATGCGGAGGGTGCTTCAAGGGCTACTTCCGTTTATTTAGTCGATAAACGTATCGATATGCTGCCAATGTTGCTAGGTACTGACCTATGTTCCCTAAAAGCGTCCGTTGACAGGTTTGCATTTTCTGTCATTTGGGAACTGGATAATGATGCTAATATAGTTAGTGTTGAGTTCACTAAATCGGTTATTAGATCCAGAGAGGCATTTTCGTATGAACAAGCACAGCTTCGAATTGATGATCCTAACCAGAATGATGAGTTGACGTTGGGTATGCGAGCTCTGTTGCAATTGTCTAAGAAACTAAAGCAAAAGAGGCTCGATGCCGGTGCGTTAAATTTGGCTTCACCTGAAGTCAAAGTACATATGGATAGCGAAACATCTGACCCTAGTGAAGTTGAAATCAAGAAGTTACTGTCTACCAATTCTTTAGTTGAAGAATTTATGTTGTTAGCTAACATCTCAGTGGCTAGAAAAATCTACGATTCTTTCCCACAAACTGCGATGTTAAGAAGGCATGCTGCCCCACCTTCAACTAATTTTGAAAGTTTGAATGAAATGCTGCAAGTAAGGAAAAACATGTCGATCTCATTAGAATCGTCCAAGGCATTGGCGGACTCTTTGGACCGCTGTGTGGACTCTGATGACGTATATTTTAATACTTTAGTTCGTATTATGTCTACTAGGTGCATGATGGCAGCCCAGTATTTTTATTCAGGTGCCTATTCTTATTCTGACTTTCGTCATTATGGTTTGGCTGTTGATATCTACACTCATTTCACTTCTCCGATTAGACGTTATTGTGACATTATTGCTCATAGACAGTTAGCTGCGGCAATTGGTTATGAATCTTTGGACTTATCACACAGAGATAAGCAAAAAATGGAGATTATCTGCAGAAACATTAATAAGAGGCATAGAAATGCCCAATTTGCAGGCCGGGCAAGTATAGAGTACCATGTTGGACAAGTGATGAGAAATAATGAGTCTATAGAAACTGGATATGTTATCAAGGTCTTCAACAATGGTATTGCCGTGTTAGTTCCAAAGTTTGGAGTTGAAGGATTGATTTTAGCTGAAAACTTAACCACTGACTTTCAGACTCTTGATTTCGTTGAAGAAGAATTCAAGCTATCTTTCCGAGACAAGTCAGGCTCTTCGAGGGAGATACGTGTATTTGATAAGATTAAAATACATGTGAAATCGATTCTTGATCCTATTACTAATAAGCGTAAAGCCCAGCTGCTATTGAAATAGACTAAAACATGAATAAAGTATAAAGCTTTAATAAATATTTAATCACAGATCACTTATACTAATGTCTTTTGACAACACCTGCAGCATCTGCAGCTTCTAGAATATAATTCTTGTAGTCATATATGTTGCCGTCAAATCTCTTAACAGTACCTTTCTCAGAGACCCATATTTCATTGCAAACACTATCGATAACAGAAATATCATGTGAAACCATCAAAACTCCACCGGAGAAGGCCTTCAAAGCGTCTACTAGGGCATCAAGACCTGCTGTATCTAAGTGGTTTGAAGGTTCATCCAAAACCAAAATATGGGGGTTGTTCAAACACAAGGCTGCAAAAGCGACCCTAGACTTCTGACCACCTGACAGTAATTGTATTCTTTGCAAACCTAGCGAACCAGTAATGCCGAACGCACCTAAATGACGCCGGTATTCTTCGTCACTTTTACCGGGGAAATTTTTGGACATCCAATCCACTGAAGACATCGTTAAATCCATCGAATCGACATGGTGTTGAGTAAAATAACCAATTCGTAGTCTTGGATTTCTCGAAACAAACCCACTTAAAGGTGTTAATTGTTCCATCATAATCTTCAACAGCGTAGTCTTACCACAACCGTTCGCACCAACCAAGGCAATTCTAGAATCCATCTGAACATCCAAACTGACGTCCTTTAATAATAATTGGTCTTCATAACCAAATGAAACTTCTTGAAGTTGAATAATAGGTGGCGATAGCTTTTCACAGTCTGCGAATTTAAAGTTGACGGACTTTTCTTCTTCTGGGGGTTCCAGCACAGGTAGTTTTTCCAATTTTTTGATCCTGGATTGTGCCTCTTGCGATTTCGCCGCATTATATCTATATTTATCAATGAATTCTTGCAAATGCTTTCTATAAGCCATTTGATTTTCATACTCTCTAAGAGCATTCTTGCGACGTTCTTCTTTAGTGGAGTAGAACGAGTCGAAGTCTTGTCCCCTGTAATAATCTAGACGTTCGTTGTGTTGATAAATGATATCAGTTGCGACCTCATTTAAAAAAGCACGATCATGGGAAACAACCAGCACTGTTGCGGGATATGTCTTCAAATAATTAGATAGGTATGCAATAGAAGGAACATCCAACATATTAGATGGTTCATCCAATAGTAACAAGTCTGGCTGACAAAATAATGCTCTTGAGAGAGAAAGTCTCATCCTCCAACCACCAGAGAAAGAATTTGTTGGCTGCTGTTGAGCCTCTGTGCTGAAACCTAACCCATACAATATAGAGGCAGCCCTAGCTTCTGCTTTGTCAGATTCCATATCTATTAATTTATCAGAAATTTGTTGTAGATGCGATTCCAAATCTTCCCGTTCGTTATCCAGTTTTTTAACCTCCAAGCTCTCCTCATCAAATTCAGTTCTTAATTTTTCAATCTCTTGGAGTCTCTCATTTATCTTGTTTTCTTCACTTAGCAATTGTTTTCTCCACACATCTGCATCCAATACACTCTGAAGAACTTTAGTCTCATCACCTTTTAATTCTTGCTCGACATGTAAAATAGAAATATGTTTTGGAACATTTAGTTCTCTTTTAGATAGTGCTTTTAACAGTGTAGATTTACCAATACCATTTTGACCCACTAGACCGTACCTTCTGCCAAAAGCCAACGTCAGTTGAGCATCAGAAAGAATTCTTTGACCATCGCCAACATATAAATCAAAGGTATCGATCTTGATATCTTTGGACTTGCCTGCTCCTGAACCAAACTCCAACGGGTTAATCTTCATATAAAAGGTATCATAATCTTCCTCCCTCTGATCATTAATTAACTTTGAAGCCTCGTATTTAACAAATTTATTGTTTCTCTTTGCAACCTTCTTGGCAATTTTCTCCTCAGCCTTCTTTAACTTCTTCAAATCCACCCTTGTCTCTATCTTCCGCCCAGTATGTTCAATATCACCAGTGGCACCGAATATTGCCAAAGTATGTGACTTTTGGTCCTGATTTTGTAGAACATTGATATCCAATAGCCGTTTCGAAGTATCACCAGTCAGCTCCAACTTGGCCTGATTTTCCTTTAATTGGTTGAATAACCGTTCCTTCACCTGATTAACCAGGTTATCCACTTTTTCTTGAATAGCTCCGGAATCAACAAGTAGCGTTTCTATAAAAGCAACCTCACTATCCAAATCCAACTGTTTAGCTTGAATTGCATCCAACGTAGCGCCAGACAAATGGTTCAAGTAACCAATCACATAATCTGTAACAGTAGTATCAACTTCAGGGGCAGCTTGACGCACCTGGGAACCAATTGTTGACATTCTAAAAAGTTCGCTGATCACTTAGTGAATCGCTCGTTCTATGCAGACATGTGTATGGAGCATTTCATGTTAAATTACGGAAAAGTTTTCATAAGCTTATTTATTCATCAGCACCAGGTTGCAAAAAATGCGCAAGCCCGGAATCGAACCGGGGGCCCAACGATGGCAACGTTGGATTTTACCACTAAACCACTTGCGCGGGAATTCCTACCCGCTTTGAACCGTTCCAGATCCACGTTTTACAGAATGCCCATGTGACATGTCGTAAAATCAAAAGAGAAGCTAGAATACAAGATACCAGACCAAGGAGCAGAGGGAGTTGAGCCAGATTAGAGACTGTAGAATGGTAACTGATCATCAACCTAAGTATTGGCGGGCACGTGACGAGATACTCCAGCCAGCACGTGACCCCAACTAGTGGCCTCGACATTTGGTAGCGCCGCGCTGACTTAAATTAAGACTAAGATTAACCGCGGAAAGAGATGCTAGATTTTATAGGTATCTATCAAGCAAAGCATTATTGCTAACCTTACGATTAAGCATTAGTTCACCAGCCAGCTTCACCTCCACTTTACCGGAGTTAGGTGTAACAGAAACACGATTGAATACTTGGCCTAGTCAACCAGACCAAGCTCTTATGGTCGCTGCACAAGTTGCACATGTGGCTAATAAAATGGGCTCCAGAGGTTACATCGACGTATACACAGGCCACGAAGTCGTGGTTGTGACTACAAATGATGCCGCGGAAAGACAACACCGGGTTGATTGCACTAGAGACTTACCAGTTGAGTATAGGTGATGTCGATATTTTCACAGGTGGTATTAACCATTGGGCACATTTCACTGGCGATGGCGGATGCGATAACGGACCGCGTACTACGCCGGCATCAAATTTCGCGAGGTACGAAATTGTCCATTTAGCTGCTTTGTGTCCGGAGCAGCTGATCACTGCGGTTGAATTGTTGGTGGAGGAGGAGAAACAGGGTAGCGATGACCAGACCTCAAGCTATCACGTGACTTAAGCTGATTGCGTTCTACGACGGTCGGGTTCGTAAAAGGTGATCGAACTACCAAAGCACCAATCTCATGTGAATAGTGGATCTATACAATTCGAACTTATATGTTCAGGTTATGGCCCTAATATATTTCATTATTCACATCGTATTTTGCAATAATAAAATGTTGTTTACTTCTCTTCAATTTAATATTTACATTAAATAAATTTATATAAGGATTATTAATCAGAGATATACGATGTTGTAAAATAACCATTAAGTTAGCAACTGATTTATAAGTGGCAAGAAGTTGCCTTTAATACGCAGCATATATTAATGTAATCTAACATAACCAATCATAAGAAGGATATAAAATATTTGGTTATGTTTAAGTAAAATTATTAGGATTAAAAATATAATGTCGACATGATTGATTATAGAGAAGCTTTAATTAAACCACTAAATTGTTGCGCTAGAGAATAATTTAGGGATAAATTTAGGTATTTTTCAGTCATATTTCGCCCTGGATAAAGGTGCAGTCGGACTCAAGTATGTATTGAACACTTTGTCCCAATACCAAGAAGTCACACCAAATCCAAGTTCATAGTTTTTGTAATGATGTTCTAGGTGATATTTCTTCAACTTTCTCATGAACGGTGGTAGTTTGCGATGGTGAAGGAAGTAGTGCGTGACATCGTAGCCCACATAGCCAAATAACCCTCCAGCAAAACCAGCACAAGCACAGTAGTAAGGCAAAATAGAAAACACCAGTTTGTAGAAAGGGTAACACAAGGCCAAGAACAAGGCCGGAGGCATAACCAATCTGTACTTATCCATAGGCAAATAGTGATGGATACCGTGTAGTAAGAAATGAAGAGTAAAGACAATATTAGATTCGGGCATCCTATCATCAAAGTGGAACAAAAATCTGTGTAGTCCGTATTCAATTAATGTCCATACAAAGACACCAACACCAAACAAAAACAAAGCCAAAGGGGTGGATATGTTGAGTAGAGCCGTTCTGATGTAATAAATGACACACGGGTACCAGACGATTGGTATGACCCACCAAGAAGTCTTAGATAAAGGTTCCAAGAAGTTACCAAATAAGGGAGCAGATTCCTTCCCGTAGTGCCGTGGCCTGTGAACCTGATCAATGTAGAACTCCTTCGTAAAGTTACCGAACAACACCTGCATAAACAAAGGCTTGTCCAAATCTAAAAAATGGTGCTTCTCATAATCAGTTTTAAAGTCTGTCGCAATGGCTAATTTCTCCTCTGTTGGCAATTTCTTCACAAAACCTGAATCCACCCTGTTACCGTTGGCTGGCTTAACTTCTACAACATGGTTAGCGTTGGTCAACAATTTCCTCTCCTCTTCACTCGTTGCCAAATACCCTATCAAGTAAGCATCGGATAAAAGCTGATGAGCTAAATCAGTTGGTTCATCGGTCTGCATGTCTTTTAACAACTGAGTGACATCTTGGCCGGCATGATCCAAAACATATTGATATCCCTCTGGATTTTCATCCAAGAACTTCGAAACATTGTAGATCTTCCTCTGATCAATACTGACCCAACACTGGTTGGGTTTAACGTGCTTTTCAAACTCTGATTTAGAGTACAAAGGTAACGTTTTGCAGCTAGAAGACATATATTACCAAAGCTAATTTATTAGTCGCTGAAGAAATATCCAAAAAAATTTTTTTACTAAATCGTAAACTGCGTGAAGTCCTATAACTTATATCGTAAGAGGATCTGAAGGATAAATATTCCTCTATTAAATATGTTAACAAGTGAACTATTTAGGTGGTCATATATAGTTTCGATTACCATATAAGTCAAACATAAAGTTTCCGCATTGTAGTCACGCCCTACGATCGCGTGCGATATTGCGCATTAGAAGCTTAACCCTTATAGATCGTCGACAATCGACAATTAAGCATCCGTGAAAAGCTCTGAGTCGATGCCGTTACTGCAATTTGGTGCATGATTTGTAATAATCTTTTTTTTCATTAGTTCTTGTAGTTGTTAGTGATAGTTATCGATTCTAGACGCGCGCAACTAAAGGAAACGTCAACAAGCAACGACAATCGTTTAACACCTGAATTAGTATTCAGCATAGTGATAAGCATTGTCTTGGCTTTGTTGATAATTTTAAGCCTAACACTCCGATAATAGTGACAATATTGCTCAATATGAAAATAAAGGTGATATTTGGCATTGATAGGCATTCAACAATATCTATATATTACTTATCATTTTTGCTAATGATATAAACCGAACTATCTTTGTTCGAATATGTTTAATATCTCGAGATAAGTCATTAAGAATGATTGAGAGTTCTTTATTTTAGGTAAATTGCTATCTATACCTGTATGGGGAATCATGCTATGGTTATGAGTAATGGAATAATCTTGGATTTTATTGGTCGGTTATGAAACATATACGCCATGTTATCTAGTCTTTTAATCTGTTAACGGTTCCTCGAGCACATTATCAAGAGGATTTTTGGCGACAAAGTTTTTAACTTGGTTTACAATCGAACTTCTCTCCTGGCTTACCATCAAAACAATAAGGCCATCGCTACTAATCTCATACTTTATGTATCCTTCATTCGGCAAGCAGATCTCCTCATCAAACTTGTCAAACCATTTGTTTAGTACATCAAGCTCGTCAACCTGCATGGGCAGCACAACCTCGTCGACAAAGTCATGTGTAGCGTTTGCTTTGATATTCTCATCTTTAGACTCAGGAATTGCTTCCTCGAGGAGTATCATCATACGATAAAAATTATCCGCAGACATTGCTCGCATTCAACTCTTTTCGTAAAGCACAGGTGCAGATGACGCTACCAAGGTACTACTAGCTAAGCGTCTTGCAAAGAAGTTCGATGAGCCAGAAGATGTATGCAGATGAAAAATTTGGCTTCGCTGCGCACGCACAGCATACACCCATGCATCATGGACTGGCATCCACGAAGCGTATGTATGCACTTGATATATCTTCCCACTAAAACCAATACAGATAGGCCTGTAACTTGACAAATGTATCGTTATCTCCTTGAATGAAAACTTCCGAATCATATATATGTATTGCTTTATCTAACAGATGCCAGACCTTGATCCGATGTTCGCTGTACCTTTGATCCGAGTAATCATTACACTTAGGAGCACCAATGGCACCGCCGGAACCTCAATAGTATCTCTATTACCTTATGTATTCATGCCCATGTTTTTTTCCTCCTCAATCTGTTGTAAGTACAAACTGTGGTTCACCAAATTCAGATATGAATACATGAAGTTACTTAATAGCACTTGTTGTCGTAATTCACGTTTGGGATCACTTAGCTTCAGATG
Source organism: Eremothecium cymbalariae DBVPG#7215 (assembly GCF_000235365.1). Taxonomy (NCBI): domain Eukaryota; kingdom Fungi; phylum Ascomycota; class Saccharomycetes; order Saccharomycetales; family Saccharomycetaceae; genus Eremothecium; species Eremothecium cymbalariae. Next base: position 1,376,364 of record NC_016450.1, on the reverse strand, counting down.
GCTTAGTCTGTAAATGGCTCTTTCGGCGTATATTGGCAGCCTATGGTCAAACATTATCACTGTAGATATCGTTAAAGGAGGCAACGGGAAACCAAAGGCACTGGGGGTAAACTTCATCGGAGAATTCGGTTTTTCGGGCCTTATAACATCGTCGAACGTCAGCTCACGTGGAGGTAGAGCATATTCTGGTTCGCTGATTTTCCTGACCAAGGAATCATTTTGTTCCACGTTGGGGGAAGATTCTGGTTTTTGTGAAGCCGATAGCAATTTAGTCGGTAAGCCATCTCGTTGCCCAAACTCTACACCCTGGTTTTCATCCTTCAACGGACCAATAGAGGATTCAGGTTGGGAACTTGTTACAGGTCCAGAGGCGTTTAAATTTGGGTCTACTTGTGGTTGCTGCAACTTTTGTTGAAGTTTATCGTTAACACTCCGCACTGGCGTTGAATGATTTTCTTGTTTTGGCGAATCCTTAGAGCTTTTCACATTTACTGCGGGCTGTAAGATCGCTACATCATTGGTGGGCTTTGAAAGGGCAAGATCTGATGCTCCGTTTAAGTTTCGGGATATATTATTATCTAAAATAGGCTCAGATGATGTATATTGTGTATTGGTACTTCCATGAATCTTCGGTATATTTGGATGATCAGCAGCAGACCGCCTTCCGTTTTCTTTCTTAGTTGCAGAATAGGGCCGTTTATGTTCATGACTACTTTTCACTTTAGACTTAGCTGCTCCATCTAAGGGTTGATGTAAAGACGTCGTAACGTTCTGCTGCCCTGGAGCCGCCTTCTTCTTGAATATCTTCATGAACTTTTTTTCCAACTTTTCCTTTTTTTTGCGTTGCTGTGGCCTTAGATCTTGACCAGGTTCAGCTGGCGGCAGTTTTTCCACGAGTGCTTCCGAGGTATGCATTATAGCCATCTCCGGAGACGGCAGCTTATGACGATTCCTGGAGTGGTTTACTTTTCTGTCCACACGTTCAGGAGATGGTGCTGACTGCACAGAGACAGCAGGAAAATTTTCATTACTATTCCCCTTTTCGAATTGTAGTTGATCGGAATTTGAATCAGAGTTGTCTGTCTCCGAAGGTGTCCGTTTGTTGTTAAACCAATTCCAACCTGGTTTCTTCTTCTCCCTAGACTTTGTTGAGTCCTTAGCGGGTAAGTTTGCAGGAATTGTTCTTATGGGAGACTTTGATATAAGGCTAGAAGTTGAAGTGGCATCAATTGGTGGATTGCTACTAGGTGAAGTAGTTGACGAAGATATAGCATATGTATCTTTTTTAGAGTGTCCACAGGATACTTGTGCTGGAGAAACAGTATAACTGGCACCCGACATTTGTGTGGATGGCGATGTCAAATCGTCACTCACATATTCATCAGTATCTGTTGTGTTATAATGATCGTAAATATCATTAATAGAATTTGGGGATTGAGGCGTAATGCTTGCGTCCCATGACTGAGGAGGTTGGCCCTCTTTAAAAACATGAGCATCTTTTAAATGATTTGCTACTTGTTCTTGTGCATATTCAGGAAGCGATGGAAGTAAAGACCCAGATTCAAGTAAAGGTAAGCTATCACCACTTGGAGACCTTATCCTATATGTAGCGAATTTACTTCTTCTCAGTGATGATCCCTGCGAGATTGATAACCCATTTTTTGTAAGGATGTTGGAAGCATATTCTTCATCTATTTCATCATTGGATGCAACATCTGTGTTGGTGAAATTCCTTCGGTCTGTCGCAGCGGGAGTACCAATACCTAATGTTCTTGCCAACGTAATAGCGTCACTATCAGTCAAGCCTGCATTGTTAGAGATACGGGTTAACTCCTCGGTAATCTCCTTCAAAGATGAAACTCTTTTACGTTTAGATATTGGCGTTTCAGTATTTAAGTCCTCATCAGAATTTGGGTCATCTATGTTTTCTGCCTCTGTGAATGATTTTCTTAGCCTAGAAGGCTTTCTAACGAGTGAGTTTTTAGAAGGAATGGCTTCATGAGCGCTGGTTGAGTTCGTCTGACTCAGCTGGTAATTAGAATTCGGATTCTTTTCGAGCTGCTCCCTTCCAACAAGTTGTAAGTTATGCAGAGTATCAGTTACAAGCTCCAAGTAATTTTCCAGTTTAACATTCGGATGCTGGTCTGCAGGTACCCAGAGAAGATTACTTGAAAATGGTTCATTCTCGTCATTCTCCGAGGTTGGAGGGCTGTCTTTAAGAGACTTCCCAAATTTGGATCTACTGGAAGATAGACTGCTCTTTTTCACTGTAAAAGACCTGGATATATTACGCGTATACTTGCTATCCTTTTCGGCTGCTTTATCTGCAAACGTAGATTGCAGATGATCCTCGCATGTGATTTCAGCACTGTCTTCTGTAAACGAATAGGAATCGTCAGCATCGGTGACATAGGGATCAGGCTCGTTCTCCACAGAGAATTGAAATCTGTCGATCGATTCTTCAGACAGACTCCTCCTCGGAGCAGAACTCATAGATGCCGACCCTCCAAAGCGGAATTCCATCTCTGGATCAACGAGTAAATCCATGGAACCTATAGAAAGTCTCTTCAAATTCTTCACATTCTGCAATTCATTATCCAGGGATTGTGCGGCAATCAGAACTTCAGACTTTCGTTTTCCTTTGCCTGAGAAGACATCTCCTGCTGCTTCCTATGTTGTTTCTTGTGTTGTTCTATATGAAGCATTTGCTCCTGTCTGCTATGATGGATATGACGAGTCTTCCTTTTCTGTCTAACCTTGGCCGTGCAATATCGTTCTTCAGTAGTAGACGCTCCGCTAGGAGCAATAGTCTCCTCCTCGGAATTCATTAATACAAAATACTTACCAACAGAATTTCAATTACCAAATCTAAATTAACTCAGAATTAGAGTTAAACCCCTCACAGTAGTAATGCTTTGGAGGAAGGAGGAGGGGGGAAGGGAGGGAGGCACGAAAAGTTAAAAGGGGACGGGCTCCAATCTGATGTAATAAAGAACTAAACGCTGAAAAAGAAAGGCCTTTTAGTCCCCGATGGAACAATATAAAAACAGACACACTGTGATTGTCCTTGGAAAAGCTTATGTAGAGTCCTATATGCAACGTAACCCTATGGTTTGGGATGCATATAGTCCGTAGATAGACAACTGTTCTTCAAACTACGCGGACCGAGGACTTCTCGGCCTTTGCAGTAAAACGTCGCAAGTGATATATATACACTACTAGTCTTCAATGAATGCGATAATATGTGATGATATGTCATAAAAGAGGCTTCAGGAGGCCTGTTAAGGTTATAGTGATTATGGAATGGATTAGTATGTTAATAGTGTTCTTTTATTCAAAAGATTAGAATATAGAAATATAAGATAAAGTCGATGCTATTGTTCACAGAGGAATGACATACAATGAGTCGGTTAATGGTTGTAAGTAATGGTTGAAGCACCAAATGGCTAGAACTATACAGGGCGAGTAAGCGTATTTCCAAATTTGGAGCAATAGCTTTGTTAAAGGTTTCTGCTGTTTTGGATCCACTAGGAAAGTATAGTCTATTGCAGCACGTGATTTAAGACTCGGGAAGGACATGTAGTTGCAGAAGGCATGAATCAAGATACATGCGAAGAGATTTCCACCTAGCTTTAAGTAGATGAAGTTTGTAAAGCATCCAAACAAGGATGTGTATAGCATTTGGCAGATGCACGAAAACAGTATCTGGGATATGCGATGAATACCGGCTGAATACATCTCAATACCGTGATGGATATGTGCAAGGCCAAAAAAAAGAGGAGTTTCAAAGAACAAGGTTCGAGTGGATATGGTAGATCCTAGAGTCAGGTAGGTCTGGAGTATCATTGATGTATAAAAAAGCTCCTCTGTGATTGGCGCGAATATATAGTTTCTAACGCCCCATATATTGGCCAACTGTGCGGAAAGATCTGCGATTGGAGACGAATTGGGAAGTATGAGGTAATAGAGGATGTTGTCAAACAACTCTGGGCCATATAATATTGCAGTCAGGAGGAGCGCTTTTGATGTGTCTTTTATATGGCAGATTACGTCCTGCTCTAGGCTACCATTTCGGTGGTACATTCCAGGAACTATTCCAATTCTGAGAAAACATTCTTTGAAGGTAATTGTTGCATTTTTTGATAGAATAGAAAGCAGCCAAGGGACTAGAACAAGATTAAGTAGTGTTATTCTGGCCACACTTTTCATGCGCGTTTTGATTATCCTGGGATCGTTCCTTCTAGTTTCGTACTTGTTGGCATCCTTAGACGAGAAATACAAAACTGCCACATAGGAAGCAGAAATGTAGAATGAAAGCAAAGCTGCTAGAGAGATTATCATCTTGGAATTACTTTAGTAGTCTTTTTGGAGCAGTTAAATGACACCAACAAGGATGACTGGATAGGTCTTTTGTCACCATCAAGAAAAAAAATTGCAGTACAAAATCCAACGGAATAGGATAGAACAAATAATTAATGCCCAAAGTAAATAACACAAGTCTATACATCGCAGAATCTTTTTTTACCAAATATACTATGGTGAATCACATTATACCAATTAACTTCATCGCAAGTGGAATTTTGTTGAGAGACAAAGTTACGCAATGCATCTGCTCCTTTAGGGTTATTTTTCATTGCTGCCAGCCGTAGTGACTGTCTGAAGTTTTCAATTGTCTCCCAATCTTCAACAACCTCCGGGGAAATGATAAGGGGCTTTATATAGTCTTCCGTTGCTGGAATCGATGTATTTGTTATGGAAATGGAAATGTCTTTCGGAACTGGTGAACCTTGGCTATGAATCAGGCTGAAAACGAGTAACAGTAATATATCGATTTTTAGCATTATATGACAGAACAAAAATCGAACGACAGTAGTATTTTGCTAGTGGAAACAAGCCTTTTCTCATATCGATATCGCAGCTCTAATTGAACACCTAATACTATTTAAACTTAAATGTGGAAAATTATAAATATTTATTATGTCCAGTCAGGCCTATATTGGCGCTGACAGTTACAACGACGAAGTAATGACGAAGTAACGACAAATTAATCGATTGACACAAAATATGACATAAAAACCAAGAGACATAGTTTAGTCATCTGCTATTTTTGTGTTCCTGGCAAAATGGAATTTAGAACCTAGATGCAAATTGTCAATAAATCTACATTGTATGTAATCACGTGACATAACCAGTAACTACCATTGTAAGTTTGCATTTATTGCTCATACAGGTTAACCATTATTAAATCGAGCTATTAGTCTCTAACCGGATCTTCTAACAAGCCTGCAGAGGGACATTGTTTAGGATGTAACGCACGTCTGCTTCACCTCCTCCATCATCGTAATACGGGTCAGACATCGCGAGTTGCTCCCCGGGCCTTACATTCTTGATAGCTAGCGCCAACGCCCTGTCAGTATCCCAGTAGAGGAACCTGTCAACCGCTGGTTTGATTACTAACCCATTAATGTCCTGTCAATCGAACACGTAGTCATTACACTTATACCGTAAACGCCAGTCACAGTAGCTAATGCACGCCTACAGTCATTGTCTAGTTTGCGGTGAACCTTTTTCTTTTTTAGAATGGAAGTAGTATATTACTGCAATCCATTTGGCTAGTGGTCTAGAGGGAACTACTATCTAATGTAGCTTGGTTTCTTAGTTTTCTGCTACCATCCCGAAATCTCTAAACTTTTCTCTCAAGCAAGCAACCTGTAGGGTGCTGTCCGAAACAGGATGCTGGTGAGACATAACCACATTCTGGCCCTGGCTGACAGCACAATACTATCCAGCTTTCTTATATTCGCCTGATTGCTCTACTTTTTTGTCTCTTGGCCTGATTATCATTACTTTCTAAACGCTCTTTTGATTTTACGATAATCACTGTCGAGGGCCACTAGTTGGGGTCACGTGCTAGCTTGAACTTCTCGTCACGTGCCAGCTAATACTTAGGTTGATGATCAGTTACTGTTTATATAGTCTCTAATCTGGCTCAACTACCCTCTAGGGATCTAGCTGGACCTAGTATCTAATCTAATCTGTCTAGTCTGGGTCTCCTTATCATCTTCACAGTCTCCTAACAACTCTGATTCGCTGTTTCTTTGTCTTGTTATCGTGACTATCAAGATGCTTCTTAGTCTGATCATCATACTGCCGAGATGCTCTTTTGATTTTACGACAATCACGTGAATATAAAATATCAATATTATGGAGTCAAAATGCCGCTAGCACGTTATAAGGGTTCTATAGTGTAGTGGTCATCACTTTCGGTTTTGATCCGAACAACCCCAGTTCGAATCCGGGTAGGACCTTTTTTAATTATCCAGGGCACAATGTGCATTCGCACTGACGGGCTTTCTTTTCTACGTACAGGCAGTGTGTTTTTCCTTCATACTAAAAATTAAAAAGCGACATACCATTGTATTACATGGTTTTCTACGGTACCAAGGCTTGGACTACTTCAATACCTAGGATTGAGACTTGCATGCGGAGTCGAAATTGAACCATTTAATACCGTTGCATAGAAGTTCGGCGACACATACATAATGCTGCAGTCATCTCAGATCATACGTAAGGACATTGAGGCTGAATCATAGATTTACATATCAGCCACGCTTGATTAAGTTATCAATTACCATAATCAGATATAATTCCTTCCCATCTTTCTTTTCTTTTTCTTTTTCTTTTCTTATGTGTCTTTTCTTTTCTTTATCAATTACTATTCCAAATAGGGTAGTTATTGAGCACGATCTCCTTTTTATCGATTTCCGGCGTAATGAAAATTCCGATGTGCTTGATAATTCCGACGTGCATCATGTACCTGCATTTCTTGGCTGAATTTCCGCCAAGATACAGAATCAAAAGATCCAGGTCTAAAAAACAATGAAAACAATATCACAAGATGGTCCATGATATAAAAGACAATAGGATTGGTGGCGCATAACGACGGTATTATCATATTGCAGTGTGGTATGTGTAAAAGAAACGGTTCGACGTTACAGCGTTGAATCAATGTTGGTTTGGCAACCGAATAGTATTTAAAACACCATGTAATGATTAAGTTTTCTTCGGTTAAGATGATTGTTTGTGTTTGTTGAAATAAGAAAATCAGAGCTATACTCTCAGTCATTCATTACTATACTCTCAGTCACTCATTACCATAATATATCCAACTATGAAGTCATTCTTTTTGTTAACTGCCGCTGCCACCGCTGCCCAAGCTGCGGTCATCAAGAGAGAAGGTACATGTGCCTTCCCAAACGGTGAAGGTATGGTATCTGTTCAGAACCAAGGTGAAAATGCTGGTTGGGCCATGCATTATGACCAGAAATGTACATACGGTTCATGGTGTCCTTATGCCTGTGCGCCAGGTCAGTTGATGGCACAATGGAACCCTGCTGCAACTTCCTACAGTTATCCAGGTTCAATGCAGGGTGGCTTGTACTGTGATGAATCTGGTAATCTGCAAAAGCCTTTTGCAGACAAGCCTTATTGTTATGAAGGTAAAGGCACATTTATTGCCAAAAACAGTGCTGGTAGTGATGTTGCTTTCTGTCAGACTGTTCTGCCTGGTAACGAAGAAATGCTAATTCCTACTGTTGTCGGTTCCGGCTCTCAGCAAACACTAGCAGTTCCTGGTACAGATTATTGGGCTGGTACTGCAGCTCATTATTACGTCAACCCTCCTGGTGTCAGCGCGGAGAAAGCCTGTGCCTGGGGTACTAATGAAAACCCATGGGGTAACTGGTCACCTTATGTCACTGGTGCTAACCAAGACGCTAATGGAAACACTTACACCACCATCGGTTGGAATCCTATCTACTTAGAGAGTACCACTCCATTCAGAAATGAGAAGCCAACTTTTGGTATTAGAATTACCTGTGAAAATGAAGCCGACTGTGTTGGTTTGCCATGTGCCATCGACCCTAGAAAACAAAACATCAACGAGGTAGAAGGTGCTGGTAGTATTGGTGCTGGTGGTGCTGCTTTCTGTGTCGTTACCGCTACAAATGGTTCTAAAGCAAACATTGAAGTGTTCTCTGTCTAATGGTAGTGATTCCGCGAATCGAGCTATTTTACAGGCAAACCATTAAACAAAATTCAAACACAGTTTTGAGAAAATAAAAAAAACAATCTGTAATATAAAACGCACTATATAAATCAATAAAATAAACTTTATTTGATATTTGAGATTAAGTTCGAACATTTTAGGCTACCGAATATGCCGATGGTTCTAAATGAACTTTCAGCTGCGATAGTCATATTAGCGTATACTAATATTCATGCAGGGCCTGCTTTTGCTGTTCGTTCCATATCCCTTTTTACAAAAACTACATCCTGTCCAGGAAAGGTTTATTTAGTCTGGATAGTGTAATTCGATGTATATCATGAACTAGAGATAATAGGACTATCGACAGCCATGCGCCAGCCGAGGAAAAGGCTAATAAGATGCAATGCCTAGATTTACAATCTGTAAATGGGATAAAAAATATGATAACCTCTCATTATATTACAACTTAAATGGATTCCTAACTTCGGAACTAAAAAAAGGAACCATCAAGTAGTTAGGAACGCCTTTAAAAAATAGACAGATGTTTTTCCAACCGCATCAGTCTATCGGAAAGTGTCCCCACTGGCAGTAGTTCTCCACTCTTAGGCAGCTCCAATAACAGAGTCTTGAGTCGATTTTTCTCCGCATACCTGCACCATGTAGTATGTCCGTGGTAATTGATATCATCAACTAAAGACTGAAGAGGGGATCGATGGAAACATCTAGTACATTCTATAATTTGATCCGATATAATTTGATAACCCTTCACAAAGATGTGCAAAAGACCAAGCTGCCTGGAATCAGCGTTGAATAGTTTAGCAATTTCCTTTATGTCTTCGGTAATTACAATATTATTGGGCAGAGGCAGCGTACTTGACGACCGCAACGCATCTGCGATCCGTTGAATGTCCACACTCACATTATTCTTATGTAACTTATAGTACTGTTCAATATCAACAGCAGATGTCAACCATGGGCATTTTGCACCATGCTCCTTCTGTATTCGCTTGTTATACAGCTCCAAAATACCACCTTCATGTGCAGCATCTGACAACTCAATCAACCAACTTTTACAGCAACAAGCGCACCTCAACGTGATCACACATTCTTGCACCTCAACCACCTTCCAACCTCGAGACAGCAAAATCACTGGATTTATCCACTTTGCATCCCATTGAAACATACCCTGCCTAGATATGATTACTACCTCCTCCACCCATTTCAAAAATACCGTCGGATTGTGAATCTGAAACCCCCGAAATTTCTCTACAGCCAAATCCACATTGCTCTGATACAAACACTTCACAAATTGTAAATTTTTCGGCAAGAATGAATTCTCTTTCCAAAACTCTTTCGACTTATATTTGAACTTACTCACCCGATGCATCACCGGACTAATGCATAGGCTCTTCCTTTCTGCCCTTCCTTCCCACAAACGCCTTCTCACCTTGGTAATTCTTTGTTGGAGACCTTCTTCCATTTACAACACTCACGGCGCTGGATTTGTCACACTTATAAACCCCTATTCACTTCTAGTCCAGACCTTAGATCCACCTTTTACTCTAATATTATCCGCTGCAAACTGCATTATAATATGATATAATACATCGTCATTTCGACAAGAAACCTATTTCGTACATTATGCTATTTGATAATCATTAATTACGAAAACTCAATTTTTTACTTTAAAACCTCGCAAGTACAATTCATGAGTTTTAAAGTTATATATCTTTATTTTAATTAGTTCCGTTCGGTTCTTCATCACCTTTCCCATTTACAGTTGTTTACTTTTCATCGCTAGGTGTTGATTAAGTCCAGATCTTTTTAATTACAATTTATTTTTGTTCCAAAGATCTTACTCAAACACAGTGTTTCTCTATCTCTTTTTTGATATAAAGAAACAAGTCATCCACGTTTGATATTTCTTTTCATCGAGACTATTGACGATATAATTGAGATAGTATCTGGAGTTATTTTTTATTATTAAGATATCTGATACTGAGATATCATTGAGGGTTTTAGAAGTTCCTCATTTGATTTAATAGTGCGTTAGATTTTTTTTTCAAGTTTGAGTTTTTTGCACAAGTTTTGTTTGGCTGAGTTGTCATTTTGATATTTTTATTTTTTGAAAAGTAGAACTAGATTGGATTTTAGAGATGCCTGTTGTTCTTGAGGATTATCAGAAGAACTTTTTGGATTTAGCAGTTGAATCTCAGGCCTTGAGGTTTGGTGAGTTTACTTTAAAATCTGGAAGAAAGTCTCCTTACTTTTTTAACTTGGGGTTGTTCAACACGGGGAAGTTGCTAAGTAACCTAGCTACTACTTATGCGATTGCGATCATTCAGTCAGATTTGCGGTTTGACGTTGTTTTCGGTCCTGCGTACAAGGGTATTCCACTAGCGGCGATTGTTTGTGCAAAGTTGGCGGAGATCGGTGGATCAAAGTTTCAAAACATACAATATTCGTTCAACAGGAAGGAGAAAAAGGACCATGGAGAAGGCGGTAACATTGTTGGTGCAGCTTTGAAGGATCAGAAAGTTCTGATCATTGATGACGTCATGACTGCAGGTACCGCCATCAATGAAGCCTTTGACATTATTGCCAGAGAGAAGGGTGAAGTTGTTGGATGTATCATTGCTCTAGACAGACAAGAAGTAATCAGCACAGAAGCAAATGGAGGGCCAACTGCTACTAAATCTGTGAGCAAGAAGTTTGGCATCCCAGTTTTGAGCATCGTTACGTTGTCCGACATAATTGCTTACTTAGATGGCCGAATTTCTCCAGCTGCCAAAAGAAGCATGGAAGAGTACCGCCAAACATATGGCGCTTAAAACTAAAACTATAGCAGTTAACTCTTCTGCTTCATCAATTAATTAATTTATTGATGGGTTGATTGATTGATTCGTGGTTTGATATGCTTTTTGTGTATTATTTTATGTCACTTTTATTTTCCGCTTTTGATTTGGTCAGTGTATTTAATTATCATCATTAATTCTCGTAACTATATTAATTTGTCGTTTTTGTTTTGCGTTTCAACGATAATTAAGACTTTAAACAAAGCTCACCACATTTTTTGAACTGTGATTGAAAAGTTTTGGCCAGCAAATTTCCTTCACTGCATTTCACCAACGGGTCAATCAACCAGGTGCCACTGGCTTTTATTTCTATCATAAATGTACGCAGGGGCAATCTTAAGGATTAGTTTACACTACTATACGTACATATCTATAAACATCATACATGTCAAAAGCCCTTCCCGTTAAAAATAAGGCAAGGGTTAACGGCGAACCACCTTATATTTATTTTTAGGTGTCTTATACTGTTTATCAGAAGGGGCAGGCTTTGGAACTTCGTAAATACCTTTCGTCATAGGATGCTCCATGGTAAATGAACTGTGTAAAGGAACAATATCATTCATTTGGAATCCCTTAACCATTGGAATCCGCCGTAATTTAATACCATCAAATTCTGGTCCATATGGGACCTCCTTTAATGATTCAAGAGTTGTAGGATGTGCCTGCAAATATTCAGAGACTCTCCTCATCAAAAACCTTTTAGTAGTATAACTAAAGGATATTGGTTTTTTATCCTCTTTTAATAGCACACGTACTCTTCCCGGGTTTCCGAAATCTTGAGGATGTGTTTTCTCTCCCTCAAACACACAGACCATACCCAAATAACGGCAGGCATCCGCAATGGTCTTAGCAAGCGGATTTTCAACAGCAAGTTCTACTGGAACCTTCCTGCCTTGTTTGTGAGTCCTATTCTTATCAAAATAGCATGGGTATAATATTTGAAACTTCTTTAACCCATCCATGTCTTCATTCGTTATCCTCGCTGAATCCTCAACCTTCCCCGTATCTGGGTTTATAAAGGTAAAGGAAGGCCCTTGCTGTTCACTGTGCGCCATATTTGGATATAGTGGTCGTTCATCGACATCTTGTGATCTGACAACTGTAGGTGTAATCTTTGGAGCAATTGGTGTTCTCAGGCTTGGATCCAACTCTGCTAGATCCATATGAAAATTGTCCACATCATCTATATCATTAATCTCCTCTAATTTAGGCATAACTAGGCTTTTATATTTCAAGTCTTGGTTTTTGGAGTCCGTTCTGAAGTTTCATTTATTAGCCTGTTGGCTTCTTATTTCAAATCTAAAGTCAAAATTTTTTAACTTCACCAAAAGTCATCCCTTCAAAGTAGTTGAAAGAACTGGATATTAGGAATAAGCCATAAAAGCAAGTTTATTGGGAATCAAAGCCACTATAAAGAGATAGTTATACTTAATTCAGTTTACGTTGAGATTTATTGGCAAATGGATGATCAAAGTGTCAAGAACGATGCATTAGAACTGCTGGAATCGTTAGAGCAACAACATCGGCATGATTTAACTCTTCATCTATATTCAAGTTATCTTCTTAAACAACTGATACGTAAGGCTCACAAGAAAAAGCGTGCATTAGAAGCTGAAGTTTTTATAAAAACTATGATTAAGGATAACTGGACTAGTTGGCCTTCACCAAATACAGTGATTGATCCTCATATTGATAAGGTATATGAGGATGACAATTTAGATGATAAAAGTGTTTATGGTGCGGAATTGGATGGTTCAAAATTATATAGTGTACTTCCTAAAAAAGGAGAGATAAGTGATGTTGGACTGGTTCATGCAATGGGGATGATGAGGCTTGAAATGAACTCTATATGGCAGAGGAACTTAAAAAGATGTGGATCCTTCATACAGAATAAACGTGGCGATGGTCATATTTCCTTGGATATCGATAAGATGAACATACCTTTAAGCGTTTTGAATAATATATTTATGAAGTTGGACGTATTTTTCGAGGGTCTAAACGCTAATTTTGCCAAGCAAAACAAGTTAGAATTATTAACGCATCCATCTTCAAGCAGGTTAACGATGGAAGCTAGTTTGCCCATAAATAAACAGGAGACCGAAAGTAGTAACATTTCTAATATAATTTCCAATACGACAGACATGAATAGGAAAATAAAATTAGATTATAGGGATATTATAGTTCGTGGATGTGAAATGGAAATAGACATGTCAAATATCTACATCAAGTGTCTGGAACTATTTGAAGAGCTGCCAAGTCATTATAATACTAAAAGATTTAAGATTCATAAGAGTGTTTTGCAAAAGTATAGGCCAAAACAGCATATGGAGAAAATTCAGAAACCGGCTAAAGAATTCCAAAAAGATTATTGGGAATTAGATGCATTAGCTAAGGACAGAAATATGAATGTAGAGATTAGGCAAGCTTTAAGACTAATGAAGTTGAAAAATGAATTTTCCAAAGATAAAAAAGCATTTATGATGGTTCAACACCTGGAAAGTATACATAGCAAACAAAAGAACGAAAAACGGATTAACAATGTGCGAGATGATGATGATGATGACGATGATGATGATGATGATGATGATGATGATGATGACGATGACGATAATGGGGATGACGAATACAATAGTCGAATTAAAGTGAGAGGATTAAAGGACGATGGAAGCTGTAACCGTGAATTTGAAGATGATTCATATTTTCTAGATGACTGCCTGATTAGGTAGTTGGAACAACTCATCAAATACTATGTCTAATATTTCCAACACCAAACTGGCATTCAAGTATTCATTTTGTAACATTGCATGTAACATTACACTAGTATTCTTGGCCCCACGCAGTCCAACAACTCTGCCACATGTTTCCATCATTAGGTGATCCAACAATACAGATGCTTCTTTTCTACTCCTTAGGATCATACTTTCAGTCCTTTGAGGGGATCCCGTCGGCCTATTACTCGCAAAGAATGTGCCATTTATCCATAGCATTTCTTTCACTGCAACAAGTAATTCATAAACTTTTTCCTCAGATTGAACTCTCCCAATCATGTCTTTAATGTAATTCTCTATAGTGCTCCCAAGTAGTTGTTGTAATACCACAATGATAGCTCTGCCACGTAACCAGCCAGAATTAGATTTGTTCAAAGAAAAAAGTGCTATGAATAAATCACATATCGGCTTAACGAACGATCGGGGCTTTGTGAATGTCCCTGAATAAAAATTTCTTTCGTCTTCGTAGAAATTTGATTCCTTTGTGAATTCATCTTCTTCTAATGTAGTTACTTGATAATCAAGCCCCGAATAACGTTTCACGATTGCGTTAGATTCACTGAGTTGCGAGAGCGAAGTTTCGCTGAGTCGGCTTCTTTTGGTTTCAATATCTGTGTAATCTGTTGTGAAAGTATTTGATACATCCGTTAGAAACCTACGAAATGTTGTGTCTTGACAGACATCGCTTAACAGTAGTAAGCTACGCAGATAACTTTCTAACTTCATACGCCTTTCTCCATACAATAAAGACTTTGAAACATGATACTTTAATGACATCTTAACCTTTTGAGGAAATACATGCTTCTTCTGGAGATGGCTAACTAAAGAGCCATAGGATTTCTTTAAGTATATATTCAATTTGTAAAACTCACTGTATCTTCTAGGAATTTCCCAAGAGGTTATCTGGCTTCCATTTAAATGATTAACGCGAATAATATAATACGTAACCTCCTTGCCATCCTCTGCAGATAACTCCGAGATATAAGTTTTTATGGAAACTTTTGTTTTACCAAACAAGCTATTCGCATTTTCTAGAACAGTATACTGTTGTTTTAACAATTCCTTATATTCCAATTCATTTGATAAAGTTCTTTCAGACTTCCTTAATAACTTCAATTGAGACTGGTTATTCGTTAATTCTGCTTTTAAAATTAAATGCTTTAATAATTCAAGCTGTTTTTGTAGTTCATCGATAGAGATGGTTAACTTAGCTATTTCCTCTTTAATATCCCGCAGTTCAATTTTACTGTCCATAATATCTCCATCAACAATATCAGAACGTAATAGTTCATGAGGTATGTCATTATCTGAATGTTCTGAATGTTCACTGTTATTTATGTCCTCATGAGATTCACAATGTTGGCTCATAGAGTCATCGACAAATAAAGTATCATCAAAAATACCATCATGATCTGCATTCCCAAATAGAGTAGAATGTGACCTTTTATTCTTAACATAGTTCCTACCAGCTTCTTGAGGGTCATCATCATTCAATATATTGTCTAAAGCCTTATCAATATCACCTATAACCATCATGCCGACCTTCTTTAGCTTAGTATCGCCAGAATTATTGTTACATGACACAGCAGTATTATTAACATAATCTGCAAATAGACTGGATCTTGTGAATTCTGAAGACGAGATCATTCTCAGAAACAATGACGAGTCCTTGAATCTTGGGAAATAAACATTCTCTAACTTTTTAAAGCACTCATCCTGTAGTAATAACAAACATTTCCTAGCGCGCAAATATAGCTTAGCCCTGGTGATTTTGTCAACTTCTGCATAAGTTTGCACAAAGTAAGATATATCTCGGATATATTCATTGCTAAACGAGTGCAAAGGCTTATCATCTTTCAAAAAATTATTATATGCAGTTTTTAAATCCATAATACCATTATCTGACAAGTTAATCGCCATAGTCTCATTAGTAGGGTCCTCCAATGGGTTTTTTACACCCTCAACAAAACACCAGAATTCAAGGCATCCTTTATGTCCGTGACAACTGACTAAAAAGTCATGGAAATATTTCGTATACTCAGAATCAGCAAGTACAGTTTGAATATCTACGGATTTGACAAGTGATTCAAATCCAGATAATTGAGTATCATTAAATTCGATCGCAATAGAGTTATTTGCCCCCACAATATACGATAATCTGCTCTCGACAAGATTCAAAGATAATTGAAGCCTTTTTTGAAATTCATATTCAGCTGTTGAGAGATAGGTATTTTTAGATAAAGTCAATAGTTTAGCCAAGATAAAAAATTTCTCAGAATTTAAGTCAGCTTGTTGGCTTAATCCACTAAGGTATTTTAAAAATTGTTCAAATTCTTGTCCTGTAGATGCAACACTAAGACTATATTTTGTAGGAGTATTGGCGCGGGTACCTGAACGAGGTCCTGATATATATGGATCTTCTATTTCCTTGGAAAGGGCCTTCCTTAACTCCTGCACTTGCGTTCTCTCTTTTAATACCTTTTTGGATATCTCTACTAACTTAATGTTCCAAAAATCAGAAGAAGAAAGCTTCAATACAAACGGATGTAAAACACAATTGGATAGTATTTCACGACTTAAAATTTTGGTGAACGGTGAAGAGAGTTCGCGACCATTAAGAACATTTGCAGTAATCAACTTTGACTTTTCTATTAAGTATTTCTGAATGTCACTAGAGGCAAGTTTTAAATTGCCTGTAAGAGCTTGATGCCTTTTATAGTTTTTAGTAAATTCCACTGCAACCGCCAGACTAAAGCTCTTGCTATCTTCATTAACTGCACCCGCTATAACGTCTCCAGATACAATCTCGTATGCTAAAGTAAATGCATTAAAGTGTTTTGTTATTAATGGTAACAGCTTCAGAACAAGCAAGTCCGCAAGGTCTATGTTATCTAGCCGGTTCTTCATATCCCTGACTAACTCATAAAGAACCATCCGAAGTTCCTCAGTGAATGCTGAGTTGGTACTGATTTGCTGGTACCATGGAGTAACAAAATCTCTAATAGTATTTCCAATGATCGTCTCTACCTCCTCAGATATTTTTGGGTATTCTGCGAATGGTTTACTTATGGTTGAACCTTGTGAATGTTCAATACCAAATGCGTACGGTAAAGTCGACGGATTCGGAGGATTCACAACTTTTGATTCATGTCTTAATAATAACATAAACTTCCAAACTACCAAAACACATAGCGCAAGAGTATAATTTTTTAGGCCTAAAAAGAGAAGCAGCAACACAATTAATATGTTCGTTGTGTTAATATTAACCCCCATTTGATATGTATTCTGTGAATGCTTTGTCATTTGTGATTCCTGCTTACCATCATGCATTATAGTCATGTTTGTAGATCTCTGTTTATATCCGTTATTTCGGGATCACATGAAAAGTTGACTCTTATCAAATACGATGAGTTAGTTCTCTTTAAAAGAACTTATGTAAAGCTACAAAAAGAAAATAGTACCTCCAACTTTGACGAGCTAGGTAGGGGGAATATGACATGAAATTGTGTTAGAATTACTTCTTATCCTTCTTCTTATCCTTCTTATCCTTTTTATCCTTCTTCTTCAGCTCCTTCTTCATCTCCTTCTTCATCTCCTTCTTCATCTCCTTCATCTCCTTTTTCGATTTTTCCCTTGTCGATCTATTTAATTTCTTACGTTTCTTGATATTTCTATCATCATCAGAATAAGCATCAGCTAGTTCTCTTTTGCTCGATCTCAGTTTGGTCACAGCTATTACTGCAGGATTGCTATTTGTACATTCTGTGCTGATGGTACCTTTTAATCCTTCACCTCTCACGAACCATCTATATAATGGGGATGCATTTTTCGAAACTGCAGAAGTAACAGCTTCGTTATGTTTGAAAATAATACCACTTGATACGCTACTTGAAACATCTAGGCTTTTAAGCTGCCCATCAAACAATCTTTCCCACCAAGCTTCGCCGTCATCGTGCCCTGGTGCACCGCCTAAACCTTTCTTGTCTCTTTTGTGTTTAACTAATATAGGTTTTTTTAGACCGCCCTTACTCAAAGCTTCTCCTTCGTTCCATCCATAAGATTTCAGGTACTCTTTGCTATCCATTCTCCTGTATTAAGTTGTCATTACCATGATGTCTCATAAGCAGTGATGAAAGCTCATCTCTTCGATTTTTCACTAGCAAATTTTTTTTAATATTTTGGTTAGTTATGCTACTTGAGAGAATCTAAAAGTGTGGTAAAGTGCACAAGTAGCTTCAATTGAAGCTTATGATGACTGTATAAGAAGAGTGGTTAGGCTTACAGGTATTTTATTCGTAGTTTAGCTATTATTCGTATTCCTACAGCAAACTGTTAAATCACGTGATACGCTTGTTTTCTTTTCGAACTCCATGGCAGGTTATGCAACTCATCGATCGAAATATATATTATATTATTAAGTCAACTAGGTTAGCTCTATATTTTGAATCATTAATGCTTAATCTGTGCCGGTACGTTGTCAAGTGAGATCTGTAATGCAGGTAGGAAAGAGAGATTTAGAGGACGTTAAAGAGGAGGAGAATCAGTTTGGGAAGAAGCAGAATACGGTGACTACTAACCGTAGAGAATTTACGACCATTATTGTTCGCAACCTACCAAAGAGTTACAATAATAACAAGGTACGGAAGTACTTCCAGGCATGTGGTATTATCAAGCAGGTCGATGTTGTTCTAGCTAAAGACGGGAAGTCTAAACTTGGCAGAGTTGAATTTAACAGTTATGATGGTGTGTTAAGTGCGCTTACCAAAACTTTTAAATTAATTGGTAGCCATGAAATAACTGTGGAACATTTAGAGAATATGACGCTTTGGATAACCAATTTCCCCCCATATTACAATGTAACTGATTTGAGGAATTTGTTGAATAGTTTTGAAGGTTGCTGTTTGAATGTAAGATTACCGTCATTGCGGTTCAATTCAGATAGAAGATTTGCTTATGCAGATATGGATTCCCAGGAGCATGCTACAGAAATAGCGGAAGAATTAAATGGTAAGGTTATAGAGGGGTTTAAAATAGTTATAAAGAAATCTAATCCACTTGAAAAAGACTTTAGAACGGATGCTGGCACCCGGGAAAGAAGAGAGATATATATCTCTCAACTGGATAGTGAGCGGGTGACTGCCGACAAATTAAGAGCACTATTTACTCAATTTGGGACGATAGAAAGCATAAATATACCGTCAGCTAATCATAACGAGTTTGCAAACCATAAAAAAGGGTTTGCATTTATAATGTACGAAACGGATAAGGCTGCAAGCGCCGCTGTATCCTTGAATAATACCGAATTTGAGGGCACAAATATTATCGTTTCAATTGCTGATAGAAAGGCATATTTAGAGAGGAAAAGGGTGAAGCAATTATTAAATTCCAAAAGTTCAAAAGATAATGTTATCAGTTTGTTTCCGTTCTCAGACAAGGTTTCCAAGTCCCAAATACAGAGAATTATAAAGGATCATGCGTCGTTTCTTCAAAATGAGATGATAAAGGATATATTTTTGGTTACAGATCATGAAGGTGCATTGATCTTGCTTAATGATGAAAAAATTGCAGCAAAATTGATTCTGGCCTTGAACGGGTGTAAATATGCAAGTAGGACGCTGAAATGTGGCACAATCAAAGAATTAAGCAGACATTATCCTTCCATAAATGATTCTACTAGAAAGACGAGGCCGATCATACAAACGCAGCCTAGACCTTCAATTGAAACATCAAATGATAAGAAAATGAACAACGAGGATTTCCGGAAGTTGCTGTTGCAAAATGATTAGGCTTGTTCAAGATTCTTATACTATATTAGAAATGATGGTTCTTAGAACCTTTTACATAGTGTACACATGTTACATAAAACTGCCCATCAAAATTCTGAGAATAAAGATTCTTGTAATCTTTTTATTTCTTCAGTTGTATTCTTCACAAATGATGCCCTAGTTTCCTCATCGTCCAGTAATCTTTGCTCCTCTAGAGTGGTTGGAACAATTCTAGAATTGAGATACTTTGGATGCGTTAATAGATGAGTAAAAGACCTGTACAATTCCCTTTTTTCCATGTCAGTATCTAGTCCAGGAACTACTTCAATCACTTCAACGTCATTTATTAATTTTGTTTTCACACTAGAATTGGCCAAATATTTTTGATATTCAAGACTGCTAAACATTTTTTGCAACATTATTATCTGAGAAGTTTCTTGAATAATTGAATTGGATATAGCCAACGAATTATCTGACCAACTATAGATGGCAGTACTCAATTGCTTGTTAAAGTAAGAAACGAATAGACAACATTCAGGAAGTACCTTTGAACCAAATTGACTTAAGAGTTGTAAAATAATTGACAATAAACCATTACACCAGATACCATGGATCCTTGGGTGAGATTCTGGCTTTATTCCACCATTTTGTATCATGATTGATAGAGGGCTTTCCAACATGACAGAAAATAATCCATTTACAATTAATTTTTCCGCAACATCATCAACTGAGCATAATTCACACAAAACGGTTAAAGTTACGTAGGCAATAATGGGTTCCTCATTAATCTTGAACAAATGAGAGCTTGAATACAAATTTAAAACAGCTTTCAGAGTGTCCATTTCATCCAAAGACGATGCCAAAGCCTGCATAAAACTACCTGGAGGTTTTAACTTCTTGATACTGGTGAATAATGACAATAGTAACAACAAATCCTGTATCTTATCTGTTACATTAGTAATAGTAACGTTATTACCATAAGATGAAGTTGAATTAATTTCGGATAGTATTTCTGACAGGATTAAGTTAATACCTTTACAAAAAATCACTTCAAAAAAATCCAACAATTCATTGGAGATCAATTCCACGAAATATGTCTCAGTCTTTACCAGATATAATGCTATTAAAATGGAACGCAAAAGGGGCCTATAATAAGCACTTCTCCTAGAATGTGCAATATTGTCCATGAACCCAACCTCTGGTGATTTTAGCATGTCCATCAGTTTCAACAGAATATCTACCAACTTGTTTTCTGGAACATTCTTGGAAGTCTTCATAAATGAATACAGCAAATAGAAACACAATTCCATCCTTTCCAGGTATACCTCAACAAATAATGATGAATCTATACCTTTCTCAATATTGATAGTCAAGAGGTGAAGGACAACATTAATAAATGTATCTTGTAATGGCATAGGCGTTTTCTTAACAAACGATGTCAATAGGGCGCCCCACGATTTAGCAGCAGATATCTGGTAAGTGACATATTGCAGGTTGATAGAAGCCTCAATAACTTGGTTCCTAAAACCAGCAACGTTTTCTGATCCAAACCAATATTCATCATTACCAAAAAATTGATCCATCAAAGGAATATCATATATGCTAGTCTGAAAAGACTTGCCGATCCTGAATAAGGAAGAGAGGGCAAACTTTGAAAGCTTCAAACCTGGCCACTTTCTTTCAAAGTTTATAGTAATGTCCTTATGAAGATCCTTATTATACCCATCAACCTGAAATAAGGGATTGACAATTTTTGCTAGGTCTTTCCTATTCAACAACTCAAATATTGGGGAATTTGTACCCGCTGATGTGAACAGATATAATGCACAAATTTCAGCTATCCTTGAAATTAATTTGTACTTACTTGCCAATTTTGTCGCTTGTTCGATTGTTTTTATTCCATCTTCTACAGTAGGCTCAAATGCTTCTAAACGCTTGACTAATGCTGTAATAAAGTCTTTATCTGCGTCGTAGTTCCTAGCTGAAGTCCAAGAATTAAATGCATAGGAAATTGCATCTAACAAATGTGAGCCAACATCCTCCGGCAGGCGATCCAGATTTAAGGCATTTTTCTTTAATATAGTTAGGATGGATTTATTTTCGACTGTTGCATTTTCGTTTTTGGTTCCATCAAATGTAACAACTCGGCCAGTTAAAAATAGGATCGATAAGCCATCTTGTTTGCCTTCCATAACGGAGGAAAAGAAACTGTATATGTACTTCAAAACGTTGTAATCTTGAATAGGGGTTTCTAAATCAGAAGTTAGAAGTTCCAACAACATTTGGGAATGCCCGCTACCTAAATGAGCTAGCAGTGATGGGCGTTCATTTGGCCATGGGGCTCGAACCAAGTACGTGAAGAGCTTAATCACTTCAACTTTTAGACTTTGTTTGTAAATGTAAGTTCTAACAAAATCAGATGCCTTGTCATACATTTTTCTTTCCAGAGTTGATGGTGGAAGCTGCAACAAAGCTCTTACAGAGACCAACATATTGGCAAATTCAAAAGATTTGTGCAGTAACTCATTGTACTTAACACCATAGATTCCATGATTAAATGCGGTTGCCTCAAAAGAAGTAGGCGAAACTAAAACATTTATGAGAGAATTTACAGACCTGATATCTGGAGAATCAGAACCAAGGAAAACTGTCGCAATAGCAGAAGCGGCATCTTCAAGAACTTTGGTAATTTTTTCACTTGGTTTAGAAATCGAGTCTATCCCATAAATGCTGTATATAATCTTAGTGAATAAAGAGGTAAGCAGAGCACCGATTTCAAACCTTTGATTTGTATTAACATACTTCCAGTACTGATAGCTTTCATAAATATGGATAAGGTGTTTGGTAATTCTGCCTAATATTTCTTTTTTCATCCTCTCTGGAAACCCTGTATTGAAATGTAACGATTCTGTGACCAACTGATCAGATAGCTTAATGAATTGAATAGTAAAGTCATATTCCCCACTTGGAAATTCGACAGTCCCCAATATAGTAACAGCTAATCCAGCTTTCCCATGGCGATCAATCAAGACTGAACGAGATAAATGTGACCAAACAATATGAGGAAAGTTAGTTACTAAAGATGTTAGAAACTTCAACCATGGAACCAAAATAATAATTTCTCTTGCATGTAAGCACTGCTCACATGTTCTAAACACAAGAGACAAAATGTCCTCCTCAATGACATAACCTGAAATATGTTTTATTATTTCAGCAGATCTCTCTAATGGGGTATCTGCATCAACAGTGGAAGAAATTAAGTTAATGATCCCCACCATTAAGTTTTGTTTTATCGTTTTTTCATTATCTGTCGAATTATCCCAATAATATTCACAGATATTCTGTAAAACCCTACCTAATAATGACCAACCATTGTATTTGTATAAGAATACGACAACATCCTCAGCAGATGATGCCGAAGGTATAATTTGGCCTTTTGTATCTTTGGAAATCGGCATCAAAACATTTTTTTTAAGTTCCATTGGCGGTTTAACCATTATTTCATTTTTCAAAATGATTAAATCTGTTGATTCAATACGATTATCTTCATCTACAGAGAGATCGTAGTCAATATCATTGAGTTTTAATTTCTGAGCGTAGGTGGATAACTCTTTCCATTCAAAATGGGCAAACTCTGGATGGACAGATGTTAAATTAATCATAGGAATAAGAGATTCATGCAATAAAGGTAACTTGGCCCTTAATATCGACAACTTTTTCTCAAATTCAGGACAAGTTATGAAGGTTTCCACCAATCCCCCAGGTGTATCAACCAGAATAGTTTTAATGGCATTTGTTGTTTCTTCATTCAAAGTTATAAAATTAAGTGAAAGTGTTAAAAACGAGCACAATATCGCGGAATATAACTCTTCTTCAGATAAAGACTTGTGAAGGTCACATAAACATGAAAAAATATACATTGATTCTGCAATAGCGGTAAAACTGGAAATTAAATTGGCTATTGGCGTTGTTCCAAACACATTATTAACAAATTCAACGTTTTCCTCCGGAGAGTCTTCTAAAAGATATGCTTTCATAGACAAAATAAACGACCAATAGTATAATATAACAGAATTGTTTGGCATTCGTGTTAATATGTCATTAATAAGGATAAACACTGATTCACTATTGAAGAAAGGAGTTTCAATGTTGATGGTATTATGTGCAGTATCCAACCCAAGCATTAAAATAGTGACAATAGTCACCAGAGATTGAAATTTCTGAGATGTTTCCATCGGGATCGGATTTTTACTGATTACTTCAGTAAAAAAATTGGTCTCCTCTAATATTTTAAACCATTCTTCCACTACCGAAGGGGGTAGAGCTGTATTTAGACACAGGATGGAAAGCAGTCTTAATATGTTCAACATGTAGTTAAAGTCGTGAGAAAACTTAACCTGAAGTATCAAATTATCATCTGATAAAGATTCAATCAGACATAAGTTATTAGAAATCTTTAATAAAAGCGGTATTAAGTTTTGGATCATTTTTATTTTTGTTGAATGAATAATTGTAAATATTTCTCACCAATATGAGGGAAGTTATCATTGTTCATTAATGTGAGCACAGTGTCCAATACTGCGTTCCTTTCTTGTAAAATCTGCTGAGCATAAAAGGCATGTCTGTTTTCTTGAACTCTCACCCGCTGATTACAATGTGCAATCATTCTTAAACATTCATGAGAATTAACCTGTATCTCTGCAGATATTTTATTTGCCTCATCAACATCTTCCTGCGAAACTGTATAGTTAGAGCCTCTTAGATTGAAATCTCTGGTAAGAGTTGTACCAACAGGTTGTACGGTGAACTTGGAAACATCAACTAAAAGCGACTGGTTTTGGATCAAAAATTGAGCAATTGACTCCCAGGTAGATTCATTGTCATTGGTTCTATCATGTTTATTTGCAGAGCGAATGAACCCATAAACAGAAGTAAAAGTAAGATAGATATCTTGATTGATGATTGTAGTTGTAGATTTCATAACTACTTAAGATTGATGAAAAATAAAACCAATGGGTGTATGCCAACTTAATAAAACCCTTTTATATATATATGGGAACATACATACATATGTATGTAAATATATATGTATGTATATATATATATATATATATATATTGGGAACAGCAGTATAAACAAATGAGCTTGACGTGAAAATTCGAAAATTTTCGTCTTTGTCGATATGGTCACATGACCAGTTTTCCAAATGCAAAGATCATATAAATAGCTGTTGATAAAATTACATAGTCATAGAAGCATTATATATGATACCATTTATTTACTTCGGGAGGAATTGATGCATCTGGTTTGATGTACTCTTCTATTCTGAAATTTTCGCCAGCTCTTCTTGTTTTAGGGAGGTTTTCGAAGTCAACTTTGTCAGATACCAATCGTTTCCAAGATTCATGGCAGTCAGCTATAACTTTCATAGTTTCATTTATATCTTTATATTCCCCTCCAAAAGCAAACTGGTTAGCGGGTTTGCCGGTTGGAATTTTGTAATCTCTGAACCACGTTTTGATAGATGATAGTAATTGCGGGAACACCCGTTCGACATCATCTAGGTTATTGACCACATTACTGGTTGGATCATCTAAGCTCATCACAATCACTTTCCAATCTAATTCACCACTATCAATTAACGCCAGCGACCCTAGTATTTTGACACGCTTGATATCGCCCATGTTCAACAATCCTGAACCGATCTCACAGCAATCAAGAGGATCATTGTCGCCTTTCAGACCTGGTATACTTTCGTGAGTTGGGTCTTCCCAAGTTTGAGGAAAGGCACCATAATTAGTTATATAGCCCTTGAACGGAAAGATGTTATTGACAAATCTAGGCTTCCCATTCTTCATATCCTGCTTTATAGGATTAAAATCCAATTCTTTTGAAATCTCAAATTTCCCGTTTGACCACCGAGGCACTTCAACTACCATGGTTGCTGTATTACTATTGGTGTCTAATTCCAATGGAACATCATGGAAGTACGAGCCAATTTCTGAATTGGCCAATTTAAGGTATTTCGAGAACTCAAGGGTATATTTAGATCCTTTAACAACTGATGAAAATGCAGCTTGTGCATTAATCATAGACAAATGATCTCTAGTCTTCTGGAAACGTCTTAAAGCACTGAACTTCATCTTGAATGGTAATGGGACCTAAAACACAAACAAATGAAAGAGAATAAAGTACCCTTCCCTTTGGTTTCTAGTCAATTAAAGGTTGTAATTTTCCAGAGACTTAAACCCGGACTCCTTTGCTATGACAGATAGGCGGAGGGGGTTTCAAAACCATCCCAATAAAAATAGGAAAATCGAGACTTCCTTCCTAAAGAGATGAGATGCGATGTATTAAACAACACTAATAAA
Source organism: Eremothecium cymbalariae DBVPG#7215 (assembly GCF_000235365.1). Lineage (NCBI taxonomy): Eukaryota > Fungi > Ascomycota > Saccharomycetes > Saccharomycetales > Saccharomycetaceae > Eremothecium > Eremothecium cymbalariae. Next base: position 1,350,558 of record NC_016450.1, on the reverse strand, counting down.
AAAATACATTATGACAATTCTATATTAACTACTTAATCCGAAAAGTTGACCTTAAAAGATTCAAACTCGTCAGCTTTCTTGGAAAAGTCAGGTGGTCTGGAAGTCCATATAATGTTATCATTAGAATCAAACATAGCACCCTTGTCACTGGCATCTATGACGCCCTCAAGATCGGCTATTAGAGCAGTACTGAAGCCAAAGGGATCCCGAGGGAGCCATATGCAAGGACATTTTGAGGATACAGCTGGGTAACAATAGGCATATTTAAATTCCTCATCGTCAAGGAGCTCACTAGGATCAGGTAGGTTATAAATCTCCGGCAATCTTGTTTTAACTGCTTTGTAGGAACAGTAGATATCAGGCAAAAAATAACGTTTCCAAAATGGCGCAGGTGGGATTGGTGCAACATCCCCATCGGCTAATAATGGAACGGTGAATAGGGTGTTTTCATTATTGATTTGTGTGGGGTTCTGAATTTCGTATGTATTATCACTCAACAATGATGATGTCTTCTGATCAATTGACAGTGAATTACGTGGTTGATATTTTCTAACTGGGAACTGAGGCAGTTCTTTGATTTCTTCAGAAGGAGAATCTGTCTTCGGTGACTTGAATGAAGGCGTTTCCGATTTTCCATCTAATGGCTTCATTGTATCAACAGGAACAACAGTCATCAGGGTATCAAAGGCAAGGCTTAAATGAAAGTGAACAACCGCAGTAAATCCGATACAAATACCTTGTAGTATAATGGGACCCCAACCCTTACCAACGACAAATAGACCTAGAAGAGCGATCTGACCGATATAAATGCCCGTGAAAGATTGAAATAATGCTCTTGGATAGTGAATACCACGGCTATCAGGAGTTTCTTGAAACACATAGGTCAATGTGTACAAATAGGCAACGTACAATAGGAAAAAACCTATAGCACAGAATGGTATTATGATTGGAGAAATAATAGAATATGCCATGGCAATAACAAGCAGATTGGTATAAACAGGGAAAATGACACCCCAATCCGCACTACTTAGAGTAACAAATCTAGACCATTTCTTTCTTGCAGTATTGTCAAACAGCGCTCCTAATACGTAATATAAAATCATTGGCACAAGTTGTAGTAATACACCTGAAGAAAAGGAGAAGCAATGAAGTAAAACATAAGAAATGTAGAAATTAGATGATTTAGGTAAATTTTCAGCCAGAAGATTCATTACACCTGTAGGTTTGCCTATGAGCTGAGGAATTAACGTTGTGGCAGATTTCGAAAGGGTGATGACAAGAAATACTTGGATAACTTGGAAACCAAAAAATGCCTGCTGAGTGAAATATTCCACATGCTGTACAGATGGTGAGCCGGAAAATATTCCCATTTTCCTTATAAACATTGGCAAAATCATCATTAATACTGTAAGACCAATTGTTGGAAGCAAGGAAGTTATCATACCCAAAACTAAAGGCGGCAATTTCTCAATAAACCTAAGCTGTGGTACCTTCTCGGTCAAGTAGGTAACGCTGGAAATCAAACCTACGAATGCAACGGGGAAAGCCCACAAAATTATTAGCCCTATAACAGCTGATGACGCAATAAATCTATTTATAATCCTTTTCCACCAGGTAATTTTCATATTGAACCATATAACATCCTTTGGCTCTATCCCACAATAGGAAGGAATCATGCTAAAAGCTGCGTGGTGCGGAATAGACCTCTGAGCCATTTGTGCATAATACTGAGATTCAAACTCTACGAATACAGAGTTAAAAGGTTCCGCATTCATATGATCCGCCTGCAGTTGTACAACTTCTTTGTTTAATTTAACCAGCTCCCCCTTAATATAATCTATTGTGTCCACCTTCTTACCTATTAAAAAGGTTAAGCGATGTTTAGGTCTATGCTTATTGGGCACATATTCTGAGATATCCCCACTGATAGCTACTCCCGATTTCGCCTTTATCTGGTTTGCCCGTTTCACAGCCTTCTTCAAATAAGCGGTCTCAGCGGCCTCCAACTTCATAGCTAGGTCATCCCTCTCTGCCACCTTCGATGCTAGATCATCAGCTGCCCTAGTAATCCAAATCCGCTTCACCCCAACAAACAATTTTGAAAACTCCACTTCAGATAGATACTGACTAGGTACACACTGAAACAGAACTGTTCTCGATGACAACTTCTTCGCATATCTTGGAGAGGATAACACTACCTGTCTAACCGACGTGAAATAAGTCAACTCTCGATACACCAGGAACAAGAACCCCCAAAAAAATAACCAAGAGGCAAACACATGTGCATAATATCGCTTCTTCGAACGAATATTAGAGAAGGTTAACTTATCAAAACCAAGATCACCAGTAGATCCAGATACGTTCAGGGGCACTAGAAGAGGCAGAATCCACAGAGACGAAATGAACATGTACATAGATATCAAATACAGATACCTAACGAAAAAATAACCATCAAGCCCTGCTTGTTGGATGATAAAATTGTCCGATTTTCTCAGCAGCTCTGGCAACCATTGGAATATCCCATTCGGCAATTGCTCTGGCTTCTTCTCATCATTAATCAATTGAAAAGATGATTTAGGTTGATATATTCTTTTAAGTTTCAGCCTTAAAAGCAGAAAACATATTATAAAAACTCCAAAGACACTACCATATGTGACTATTGACCATAGCACATCTTTATTAGTAACCTGCGTTGAATCTGATGTTGCCATCTTTTATTCAAATTCAAGTTAAAATACTAATTTACACCTTGTGCAATAAACCCTTATCCCTCAATGAGCAATTCCATCACGAGAGACAGAACTTCTTCTATCTCTATATATATGTATATATATGACCGCTTCAGATCTTAGTTGATAAACCAGCGTGAAAAATTATTCCAAGTACAGAAACCAAAATAAGGACAAAATACAATGAACGCCACTTCAAACCGAGAAGGTGGTAGGACTTCTAAAACACTTCGATCTACGAATAAATGCTGCGGCTGCCAAAAAAAACTGGTTGTTTGTATATCTGAAGTTTTTTGTTGACACATAATATTTAACTTTCCTAGGCCTCCACCTTCCTACATTGTATTCTGAGATGTGACTTTCTCAGGGCTGCATAGTAATGAATTAATGCAGCGTATGTAAGCGAGTCAAAGTATGTCAGGAAGAGATCCTGGAGGAATGCCGCCTCATAAGTATTTTAAAAACCAGCAATAAGTAGAATAGAGGGGTGGGGTGGTTGGGAGTTTGATATTTGGTTTCCTATTTTAGAAGGTTAACCAAACAGCAACACAAGTATGTATGCATTAATTAATGCGCAATATTAAAGGGCGGAGCAGGGCAGGGCAGGTGAAGCTTGGTTGGAGCTGAAGATGGAGGACGACTAGCCAGCCCGTTTGTTCTGGTCGTTCAACGAGGTATAAGTCCTTCACTTTAGCATGTAAAGGTTGGTTGTAATATCCGACGCAGGGGATCTCTGAGGGAAGTCCTCGAGGATTGCGTTTCTTTTTTATTTTTCATGAAACTGAAGGAACCATATGTAAATGTTAGAAGGTATAATTGGTTAAGATAAGAAGAGTGTTTGATTTAGAGAAATAATCAAGAAGCGATTAGAAGAGGGTAATAGGGTACGCTCAGGAACTAGAAGGCTAATATGGAGGTTGAACATGCGGAGCTTATGAAGTGGAACAGTTGTGTTGAGCATATGAAGTTGCCTAAAATTAGTGCATCGGAAGTAAGGCGGTTACATGTGTATGATTTTGATAATACTCTTTTCAAGTCACCGGCGCCGAATCAGAATATATTAGCTAGTAATTTGGTGGGGTCGCTAGTGAGTTGTGAAAGGTTTAGTAATGGTGGTTGGTGGTCGGAACCTAGGTTTTTGGAGGCTCTGGCAGATGAGTGGATTAGGTTGAGTGGTAAAGGTGCTAATGTTGATGCTGAGTTTTGGATAACGGATGTAGTAGAATTGACGAGACTTTCTGCCTTGACACCGGATGCCGTGTCGATTCTTATGACTGGTAGACGTGAAGTTTTTTTTCTGAGGTGATTGGAGAATTATTGTCGCATCCTGTGAAAGGGGGGTTGTTAAAGTTCAATGCGGTCTGTTTGAAGAGGGAGGGTTTCAGCACCACGATGAGTTACAAGACAAGCTGTCTAGGGAGTTTACTTAGCAGCTATAAAAACCTTGAAGAAATTACGATATATGATGATAGACTCCGACAGTTGAAAGGGTTTCAATTGTTTCTCAATGAGTACGTTGGTACAGTCAATAGTAACATGGTATACAATCTTATTCATGTACCGGGAGAAATGCGTTATTTGGATCCGAGAGAAGAGATATCGATAATTCAAGACGTTATAAAGGAGCACAACCGTGATGTAGAGCTCCGCCGAAATGGGAGGTACATGGGCAAAGTGCCGACAATCGAACCATACTTTCGCATGGAGAAGGCGTATATCCGGGAAGTAATATCATTTGTTGGGTACTATATCTCCTTGGAAAGTCGCAAGAGGATAATGCAGCACATCACAGAAAATTATACCCACGTATTTGGTTCGAGTGACGAGGAACTGAACCAATACAACTTCAGCCCAGGATTCATACCAGCTACGCAGGTTCATGCGATGCCATCAAAGGTGATGATGGGCCAATTCATATGTGGTTCTAAAGTGTCTAGCCCCGAGGATGAATTGACTTTTGCAAAATATGCAGAGGAATTCAACGACCTCAAACGTACTGTCCATGTGCAGTTTAAGTTGAAACGCTTTGGGAAATATCAGAACATGTTATTCTACGTTGAAGTCGACCCCGTGCCTCCTGAAAGAGTGGTCAAGGCTGATTCAGTTAAGACTCTATTCTTTTATCTGGGGCAGCGCGCTGATTCGCAAATGCCTGTAAAACTCGCTCACAATTTGGCCAGCTCAGCAGAAGGCATAGAATGGGAAGATATCGAACAAGATGTCCACATACAGACTGAACTCCAATACCATTACACTTACTACCTTTCCGGTATTAAAAAACAACACAAGAAACAAAGGTCTCGCAAATAACCCGCCTTCCCCCCTTTCATTCAAACTATAAAAAATGTTGGAATGCTCATTTTCATCAGGCTGCCCATCTAATGGGATGCCAACCTGAACCAAACAAGTCATTCAAGAAGCTAGCCCGTTTCTTCTGAAACATTCTGCTGCACCTCTCCTATTCATTTCAGCACAATAACGGCTCCAATAGAGCACGAATAAGCAATCTATCGGGAATTTGACTGATGTGCTAGAACTGGCTGAGAATATATGACCAGCATCCCACTCAGTGCTGTCACAACATCTTTACTGGTCTACAAGCCTACTAAGTTAATATTCATATAATCTCCGCCTGTTACTGATACCTTCAATGTATCCCGTTGAAAAAAATTTCCTCTCGGTAGAATTCTTCTATATATACATATATAGAAGAATTCTACCGAGATACATTTGGCATTGGTGATGGGTGTAAAAATTGCTTGGTTTCAATCAATTTTACATTTAGGGCTGGCAACTTGTCACCATGTAGAACCTTACTAGCCCGTCACGAGGGCGCGGCGGACGTGGGGACATAACCTCACTAACTATCAATTAACTATGTATAGCCTCTATTTATTTTAATCCATCGTATTCATATCTCTAAATATTGTTGAAGCTAATGTCCTTATGAGTATGAGTATGTTTCCCGTTTCTCGATGTCTGAAAGTTTTGAAGTTACCCGGCCACATAGAATGGCCGGCCGGACGCGTATGTGGATGAATACGCGGAACATAATTTGTAGTTATGATATGGTAAATATAAGAGTTGGAAGGTAATTAGCCAAGTATGGAGGCGTCTAGTTTACAAATATACTGGCATGAGTCGCAGCCTATTTATTCACTTGCGTTTCAACCGTGTTCAAGAGATTCGGGATCGGAAAGTCCCAGACTGGTGACCGCTGGTGGTGATAATAAGGTGCGTATTTGGCAGTTGAATTTAGGCAAGGAAGAGCCATACAAAGTTGAGACTATAGATTTTCTAAGTTCGTTGACACAGCATGAGCAAGCTGTGAATGTTGTACGTTTTAATCATCTGGGAGATATTTTAGCTACGGCAGGGGACGATGGACTGCTTTTACTGTGGAAGAAGAATGATACGATTGTAAAGCAGTTTGGTGTGGATGAAGAGGAGTTTGCTGATTTTAAAATGTCTTGGGGCATATTCGAGAAGATGCGTGTGTCCTCTGCTAGTGGGGCTTCTGAGATATACGATTTGGCATGGTCACCTTGTGGAAGATATATTGTTACAGGGTCGATGGATAACACGATTCGTATTTTTGATATAGACGGGAAGAAATGCGTGGCGCAGATTTTAGAGCACAATCATTATGTTCAAGGAGTAGTTTGGGATCCATTAGATGAGTATATAATATCTCAATCAGCAGACAGATCTGTTCATATATGCAAAATTTTGCGCGATGGCCAAGGGATTACGGGGTTGACGTTATATCACAAGATAATAAAGGGTGATCTACCCCGGCGGGACGGTGTCTCTAATTCACGGCAAGTAATATTTTCTGAGCCGAAATCTAGCTATTTGTTCCATAATGAAACTTTACCATCATTCTTTAGGAGACTGGTTATTTCTCCCTGTGGTAATGTTCTATGCGTGCCGACTGGTATCTTCAAGAACCATGGAAATGAAGCAAATAATGGTACTGAGTTTGCAAATTCTGTGTACATGTATACAAGGGCATCGCTAAAGAGCAAGGATAGCACACCTGTGCTCGCTCTCCCCTTTCTCAAGAAACCTGCAATAGTGGTAAAGTTCAATCCAGTAGCTTATGCTTTAGATGGCACTTCGGAACCTTGGATTAAACTTCCTTATAAGCTCGTTTTTGCAGTTGCAACATCTTCAGAAGTTCTGATCTATGATACACAGTCGACCAAGCCTCTAGCTATTGTAGGTAATTTGCATTATATGCCCTTGACTGATTTAACGTGGTTCGAGTCTGGAAAACTGCTGATGATATCCTCAACAGATGGATTCTGTTCTTACATATCAATAGAAAAAGAATTATTGGGTCATGCTTATACTGGGGACCTGCTTAATATTAAGTATGAATCGCCGCCAACGATTGGGAGTTCATTAACTTCCATGCCTAACCCAATCAAAGCACATAATATAACACACGCTTGCATTAAAGAGACTGGTGGTACTAGTTCCGGTGTTATGCCGACAAGAAAACAGATTAAACCACAATCTACCACTTCACCGTTAGTACCTGAGCGTAGTGCTTCATTGTGTCCTTCGCCTGTGTCTGCCTCGTCTGCATTAACGCCTAGTAAGGTTGGAAAACCCAGACGACGTATCCAACCTTTCCTAGTCACCGAAGATAAGAATAAATAATTAAGATATTCATGATTAAATCTAGTTTTAATATATATCTCAACCAACTATATCTCTATGAGGGTATATATTTTCTTTCTTAAATACGGTAACGAGATTCGAAACCGCTGTGGATTTGTCAAAATGAAACCTCAATTAATCGAGCAAGATACAGCCTGCACTGATTATAGGTTTAAATGAAGGAAGCAATCGACATCAGAATCGTAAGCTCCATGGAAAAGCCAAAAAAAGGACGCTACCAGTTCAAACAAATCAAGAAAGAAAAAGAGGTGTCCTCATGATTTTCTTCCAAATAAAAGATATGTATTATAAAATGGAAGGGTTTACAGTCTGCACTGATCTTAATATACATCGAAAGTATCACTCTAATAGAGAACTGAGGTCTTTATCCTCTTTCAAAATAGCCTCCATATTCTTCCTTGCTTTCAAGACCATTAACTTTTTTCTTTCCTCAATACTCAAAGGCTTCGAATCCAAAACAGAAATATCTTCATTCACATCTACCGAGTATTTGGCAATTAAGTCATCAGAATATATAGAACTCTTTTTCCTTGGATCATTCTGGTCTAATTGTTGCCCCACATTTTGGTTAACTGCTCTTGAACCAGGAGGAAACGGAAATTCGTCTCCTCTAAGATAACGTTCCACTGTAGCCTCCACAGATCCAGATTGCTCTAAATCGTATCGAATTTGTTCAGCGTGAAGTTGGGGAGCTAAAGTTTGCACTATTTCGATCATATCATTGTTGACCGGTCTTCTCCTCCTTCTTGCAGCTCCACTGGGATTAGTAGCTTCGCGTGATGAAGAAGATGCGTTGGTGGTCGTTGCGGAACGGGAATGATGCATTGCTTGTTGAGCGGAAGGATGAGATTCATCTTGCAAAAGCCGCTTAATAAGAAAGAAAAAAGTGACCAGAGCAACTAAGAAGATGATGGAAGACTGGTCCATATTACCTCAACCACTTGTTTGTCTTATTTTCTCTAGGACCTGGGTGGCGGGGGAAAACATAAATGGGAATTATCATCTTGTTTTAAGAGATGCTTTTTCGACGTTGGCGCGTTTTGTCTTATTAGGATGACTTGAGATCATGATCATTAATTATTCAAAACACCTGCAGTGCATACACGACTTGTCTAACTACTTTTTATACATTTCAAAGGTAAGTGACGAATAGGTAAGCACCCAAACCGTTAGTAATATATATATATATATATATATATATATGCCTTACTGCTCATCCTTTGAATTCCATCCTGAACTTTTTTTTACTATTCCTTACCTTGTATATAAACGCAGGTATGCATTCTGTCTCCTTCACAATACTTGCTGTAAAATGTCTCTTCACCTCATCAGCTAATTGTTTTTTGGTAACACGAGCATCAGGGAGAGATGGATGGTTACGCTTGTAAGAATATGTTTTTGAGCCAAGGTCGGACCCTAAAAGGTATCCTTTTATCGACATGTTATCTTCGATAGGAAGTTGGTAATGGTCCTTATAGCGACGTAGAAAGTCATCCGAGTATCTTTCGAAGTCGAGTGGATGTGGCTGAGGGGAGTTATCCCTATGGTTATTGTGAACATGGGTTCTTAGAAGTTCCTTCAAGTATTGCTGTTGGGCTACTGTCAGCCTCTGCTTGCCGCTGGATCGCGTGTTAATTGTTCCCGATGAGCTGTTTATACCAAAATTATTGTTAGCAGCACTCCGCAACTTCGATTCAGATTCAGAATTAGAGTTCTGGCCCTTTGGAGGCATGGCGTGTATCGTAATGTTTGCTTGTTAGTGAATAGAATTTTTGTGAAGTACGCAGGGAAATGGAAGGTAACATTTTTTATGCAGATGGGGACTTGACTGAAATTGACAAGTGGGTTACGGACATTTTACACAGAAAGAAACCTACAGGAGTTTTCATAAATTTGAGCAACTGCTTCGTGAGTAGACGCCAGTTTATGTGATGCTCTTATTGCTTCTATTACATATTCAATATTTTTTTTGAGTATTTGTGCGGGTGTTGAATTAACTGGCAAATCAGTCTCAGTAAGCAAGCATTCCAATGGAATCGATCTAAGCAAGTCTAGTCCACGGGCATAGTTCTTTAAAGAGTGTATTTTAGAGATGCCAAAATAGATCCTGTTCTGGGGGAAGCATCTGAGCCAACAAGTACTGACAGATTCTACACTTCCTGAATAGGAATGCATATCAATTTTAACCTCTTCATGAGGGAGCAGTAATTCTCTACATAGTTCAAACATCTTCCCATGGCACCTCACGGAATGTATAGACACTGGTAATCGTTTTGCTACAGCCACCTCACAAAATCTCTTGAAAATTGCCACTTGATGCGACATTCTAACCCGCACGTTGGTGAGCCCGACAGCATCCCCGGTACTATCCTCCTGGTTAAATCCATTTGACGGCAAACGGAACGCTCCATCAAGCCCAATCTCTCCAATGCATCGGATTTGTTCCCCGAACTCCTCAAATGCACCTGTGATATACTCTTCTATATTAATGGGCTCCGGCAGCACCCCGATGACCTCACACAACTGCTGCCCATCCTTACTTTCCAACACACCCTTGTAATGCTCCTCTTTGCTCACACTTGCACCCCCACCTAACCTAAACAGATGTGAATAGTAAGGCTGAACACCAAACCCAACCACAATGTCTTGTTGCTTTACTCCAACAGCTTTCAATGCCTTCCAGTCCAACGCATTGCATGACATAACATACAGCTGCATTTCAGTATGGTCCACCTCATACTGTCGTCCTACACCTCCATCTTGACTACTAGTAGTCAGGTGACAGTGACTATCAATGTACTGCACCATCCAAGAGCTTTGCTGATCTTCATAGGTATTGCGACTGGCGTCCTTAATGTAGATAGTATAAACAACTTGCACCACTATACTCTTATTTAAGCCTCTTTATTGAACCACGTGATATTTAATGGTGTAAAGATGTTCTCATGCAAGCGCTTCCTTCCCTTGGCAAGGCATTCTCGAACAACAAGGGGGACAAGGGGGATAACTATCAGGTGAGTAAACAACTGTAAAAGATCAAACTTTGCTTTATTTGAAAAACTTTGCACTGTTGAAGTGAGATAGACGGTATTCCAGGGTTCTCCAAGGTTTAGATTGCTTTGAAGGGTTTATATGATTGAAAAATGGTTGTTATTGTTGCGTCGCTATTCCTCCCATTTCAACCTCAGTTTGAAATCACTACTTCTAAAGGTGAGGAAGCTGGTTTAAATGAGGCTAAGAGTTCCAAAAATGCAGATACGGGTGGTCAGAACTCTTCTGAGCCCTCTGGTGGTGTCGGTTTAAAGCCTCAGAATCCGTCGTCTGCACATTCTTTGACTTCGCCCTTCTCATCATGCGCTGATCACAATATAGAAACAGAGGAAGAGGTGGCTATTGTCAGTTCTGTAAGCTGCGAAGCTGCCAAAATGAGTGGATCTCGGTCGGTGATTAGTTCGCAGCTTTTTATGGAGAATCTTACGTCTAATGCGTCTAATTCGGCAGTAGGAACACCTGTGAATCACGTGTATAACCATGGGAATACTTCTGTGGAGGAATTTTTTGCTTCAGGAGCAGTAAACAAGCTTAAGGAAACAGATATTTCATCGGAGGTATATTCAACTGTGTCGTCGCCTGCTAGTGAATCGTTATCAAGTGGGCAGCAGCTGGGCGCGGGAATTAACAATGTAGACTCAACAGCAGCCCTTTTGAAGCATGTCAATAAGTCTCTTCTTTACCAATCAGTGCTAGCAGGGAATCTTTCTACTACAGCATTGGAGGGAAATAAACATATCACCAGCAGTACCGTGAAAAGCACTGTAATTACTCCTAGGTCAAGACAGCTCCCTGAGGTGAGCAGTAGCGTCTCCGGAGTACAGAAGGGAAAGCAACCGCATATAAACCTGCCTGCAATGAGGCGGTTGCCCCGTAAATCTTCAGGTACCGTTCCAACAACTAATACCCATTCCAGTTTAAAGTACCCTTTGAAATTATATGACGATGGAGATCAAGATTTGAAGGAACAAAATTCTGCTGACTCTCCACAGCCACAATCATCGGCCAAGGAGCCTGTTGTTAATGAACACGACAGTGATGTTTCAATTGAATACGACTTGGCCCTTGATGATAATGGTAAGCACAGTAATAGAGTCCCCAAGTTTGGTGGTTGTTCAATAAATGCTAAACTGAGAGCTGAATTGCTCTTAAATTCTCGGAACATTTTTAAAACAGCACCTTGGAAAATTGTCCCAAGCATTAAAGGTAATGGTGGTCTCAAAAACGCTTTAAGCACTGCTTTGTTAGAGAAGACGATCGATCAGCCTGTTTTGTGGGTTGGTACCGTCGGAATACCTACTGATTCAATACCTAGAGAGGTTTTAAATAATATAACTGGTCAGTTGTCAAATGGTTTTCACTCCAGGTCAGTTATAGTAGATGATATTACGTTTCAAGGAGCATACAAGAATTTTTGTAAGCAGATCTTATGGCCAACTCTAAATTACCAGATTCCAGATAACCCCAATTCAAAAGCCTTTGAAGATCATTCGTGGCATTATTATCGAAGTTTAAACCAACTGTTTGCTGATAGAATTGTGGATTCATATCAGGATGGTGATACTATCTGGGTTCATGACTATCATTTAATGCTTGTTCCTGGTATGGTGCGTAAAGTGTTACCAAATGCGAAGATTGGTTTCTTTTTGCATGTTTCATTTCCAAGTAGTGAGGTTTTTAAGTGCTTTGCTCAAAGGGAAAAGATTCTTGAAGGCATATTAGGTGCTAACTCTGTTGGCTTCCAAACAGAGGAATATGCCAGACATTTTCAACAAACAGCAAACAGGTTGTTAATGGCTGATGTGGACTCTCACAATTTGAAATATAAGGGACGTATTATTGCCGTGGAAAGCACTCCAATTGGAGTTGATGTCTTTGATTTAGAACCACAAGTTAATTCAGAGCGTACTATAGAATGGAGAAGGCTAATCCGTGAACGTTGGGCAGGCAAAAAGTTGATTGTTAGCCGTGATCAATTTGATAGGATTCGTGGGATACGAAAGAAAATGTTAGCTTATGAAAGATTTTTGAAGGATAATCCCGAGTATATTGATCAAGTCGTACTCATACAAATTTGCCTGGGCTCTGGTTACGATTCTGAACTAGAATGTGAAATTATGGCAGTTGTTGATAGGATCAACGCTATGTCACGGGACATAAGTGTTAGCCAACCAGTGGTGTTCTTGCATCAAGATTTGCAATTTCCACAATATCTGGCGCTCAGTAGTGAAGCTGACATGTTCCTTGTTAGCACGATGAGAGAAGGGATGAATTTAACCTGTCACGAATTTATTGTTTGTTCCCAAGAAAAGAACGCTCCCCTCGTGTTGTCGGAATTTACCGGTAGTGCTCATGTATTGAGTCCCGGTTGTTTTTTGATAAACCCTTGGGACATTAGACAAGTAGCGCAAACTATTAAGGTAGGCCTTGAGTTATCCAAAGAGGAGAAGAGGCGTCGTTGGAAAAAGATGTATAAGAGTGTTATTACTCATGATTCAGATCGTTGGATCGTCTCATCTTTAAACATTATTTCTAGCTCCTGGGAAGCTAACCAAGAAAGATCTAAAGTTTACAATCTTTCTTTTGCTAAGATAAATAATGGATTTATCAATTCAAAAAGGCGTATGTTTATTTTAAAGATTTCCGAGCCCCCTACTGCACGTACGTTGGCTGTCCTTACTGAGCTCTGTACTAAGAATATCGTCTATGTTCTGAATTCCCTTTCCCGTTCAATGTTAGAGCGGCTATATAGTCGTGTTCCAAACATTGGCTTAATCGCTGAAAATGGCGCGTTTATCAGAGTCAGTGGTATGTGGTACAATCTAGTTGAGGATGTGTCTTGGAAAGAAGATATAGTAAAGGTTTTTGAGGATAAAGTCGAAAGGCTTCCTGGTTCTTACTACAAGAAGGGTGAAACCATGATCAAGTTCCATACAGAGAACGCTGAAGATCAAGATCGTGTCTCAAATGTGGTTGGGGACGCCATTACTCATGTCAATACCCTATTTGGTGATAGAGGCGTTCATGCTTATGTCCATAAAAACATTGTTTTCGTGCAACAGTCTGGGTTGGCTATAAAAGCCATCCAGTTTACTTTGAACCATTATGCAACCATTAGTGATACCTCCGATTCCACCCCGCTCGACACCCCTCTGGCATCACCTCTGATGAGTCCGGTTGCTATCCCAGCAATATCTTCTTCGAGCACCACCAGTTCCAAGCAATCAAGCGCCGCCACCAATGCAAGCTATATCTCCAAGAGCAGGTCGTCTACCCTGGTAGACTTCCTCTCTGTGAGCGGCTCGTCCTCGCCAATCATTGAACCGTTATTCCAATATGTAAATGACCTGGCTAAAAGAGGGGAAATTTCTTACTGTTACACAATTGCATATGGAAACGCCATCACTACATATGCCAAGGAGCATGTCCAAGGTCTGAATGAACTATTTGGCACCTTAGGTCGTTTAGCAGCCTTATAGTGACTAAGTAAACAACACCATCCCGTCGTTATATACAGTTATTTATTTATGTTATAATTTTCACTCAGTTTGCATACAAGCCAACCTAGTTTTTGAAAGCGGAAGCTACATTCAACATTATATTTCAATAAATACACAACGACGTGACAACAAAATCCTAAAATCCGTTTCTCGTCAGAAAAATCTTACATATTACATATACAAAAACCATAACCAACTAATAACCCTCACCGTTCATCGGACGAAGATTTCAGGACAACAAATAGCTCCAAATTATCCTAATACCAACCGTTGTCTTGTCCGTCTTTCGAGCCCAGGGCATCACCAAAATAATCACTAAAAACGAGTGCAAAATTTTCCAAAATTCTCGTCTGGATATATGCAACGCATCTAAAATAGCTTAGTGGAACACTGCTAATACCCATATATATAATTGGAATTAATACGTCAAAGCACAGGCCGCAATGGGTAAGAAGAATACTAAGGGTGGTAAAAAAGGTAGAAGAGGTAAGAATGACACTGATGGACCAAAACGTGAATTGATCTACAAAGATGAAGGTCAAGAGTATGCTCAAATTTCCAAAATGTTGGGTAATGGTCGTGTGGAAGCTACTTGCTTTGATGGTATAAAGAGAATGGCTCATATCAGAGGGAAATTAAGAAAAAGAGTTTGGATGTCTCAGGGTGACATTATTTTAGTTTCGTTAAGAGATTTCCAGGATGACCAATGTGATGTGGTCCATAAATACAATCTGGACGAGGCTAGAACGCTAAAGACGCAAGGTGAACTACCTGAAAATGCCAGAATCAATGAGACTGATAACTTTGGGTTCGATTCTGATGAGGATGTCAACTTCGAATTTGGTCACGCTGACGAAGACGAAGATGATGAAAGCGAGAACGGAGATGAATTCGATATTGATGACATCTAATCAAAACTCAGTTCAACTGATAGAATTCATAAAACACAAAACGAATATTTTTTATTTCACTGCCCCCTTTTCGCATAATATGTATTTGTACAATTAGTTAGCCAATTGCGACTATTTATCCTCTAGTATATCACAAGTCCCGATGTGAAACTCATACATGTTTGTATATGCACATATATTGAATTTAAACAGATATGGACAATTTTTCAAACCTCAAAATCGTCATCGCTATCCCTGCTGTTATGTGTCAAATGAACCATTTCCTCACTTGGAGAAAACTGAGAGATGGCACGGTTGATACGTTCCCTTTGCAGGGATTTCCTTACTGTGAACCCACCAAAGTTATTATCTAATGGAATATTAACCACATCGTCCTGTTCACTGAATATGTGATCGTGGTTCTTCTTTCTAGACAGGTTCAATAGGTAAACTCCAGAGAAGATAATCAAGAAACCAGAGATCAATGAGATAGAGTCCTTCGTATTACTATCATCAAAGTTTCGGAACAAAATAAAGGAAGCCGTTAATGTCGCAGTAGTAAATGTCACGTAGTATAATGGGTTGACTATAGAAGTGTCAAACTGATCCAAAGCCTTATTGAAGTAGTTCATCTGTGTCATTATACATACCGCTACCACCAACATAAAGAAATACGATGTCAAATGAGTAAACTGATTATTTCCTGACAAAGTTAACTTCACTGCAATCCCAAACGCCTTTATCGCCATCACAGATATAGACCCAATTGTAGAACATATAGAGATGTAGACCATAGGGTTTTTGTTGCCATGCTTTGGCACGACTTGATATATCATAAACAACGCAAAACTGATCACAATGATTGTATAGAAAACAAAAGCAGGTTGTCTAGCATATTCTAAAATCTCTTCTACCGTGCTAATCTCCTTGTCAGATGGCGCATGTAATATGATAATGATAGACCCTAATAAACAAATCCCACAACCAAGTTTACCCAGAATTCCAAGTTCTTCCTTCAAAAAAACTGCTGCCAATATTGCCCCAATAATAACTGACAACGCACCCAAAGGTGTAACCAAAATAGCTGGTGCAAAAGTATATGCTGCAAAATTAGCTATTTCACCAATAACCATCGTAAACATTCCTCCCCACCAAATTGGGCTCTTAAGGTAGTCGTACCCTGCCCCATGAAAGTTATTTTGCTCAGATGCTGCATTAAGCCCCAACTTCGTTAGGATAAACGAACTGCCTATGGCTATCGATGATGTCACGGCTAATATTAGCCCAATATACTTGTCCTCCATTATAATCTATTGGAACAGTCTATCGAACACTTCACTTTCACGTTGTTGACCATGTGAGGCGCAACGACCAAGCAGCAAGATGACCCGATTTTATGCGAAAAAACTGTCGTTAATTAAACAAAAAAGATCATCGCATTTAGAACAAATACAACGTATACTTAAGCTTGCAAGAAGGCGCTAAGTACACTGCCATCTTGGTGCGCAAGAACGAGAATGATGGCTGCAGACATCAATTATTGGAAATCGTGGCTTATAAATTATAAGACTGATCAATTTGAGTTGGATTACGATGGAGCTATATTGGGATTTGAAAGAAGTTTTATGGCTATTTTTGAATCACTCCAAGAGGATCATGTAAGCGACGAAACGAGGTTAGTTCTTACTGATGCTGTAGGGATATGGATGTTGAGAAGCCGCCAGTTGTTGACGAAGAGTAATGGGAGAGGAGGGTACGAGGTTGTGCTGAAGGAGCAGTTATTGACGTTGGAAAGAGCGACCTTTTTGTTCAGATATGTTATTGATTTCTGGTCTGGTGGCGGAGCACCTTTGGCGAATTCGTTGAGACACATGTTTAGTAAAATGTTGCAACTTTTGGAAGAGATTCATAAGGACGAGGTGTTATCGGTGTATAAATTATGGATAGAAGATGTATTGTCTATCAGTCCATTTATTAGGTTTTTATATTTCCTGTTAGATGCATTTGCCGCGAAGATGGACTTGAAAATGGTGTTAGAACTGCGACCCGGGTTTATCGAAAGTTCATTAAGCTATATGTGGTCAGATTCTCTGTCATCTCTGGTAGGGAAATGCATTACCACCCTGTTGATTAACTTGTACACCTATCACTACTCTGAGCATACCTTGGTAGAGTGGCTAGAGTTGTGGGAGGCACCTGTTATTAAATTTCTTAATCAAAGTCGGTGCGCCAAACGTGTGAGGATTTATGTCTTGGCAAACGTTTTCAAAAGTGTCCCACCGTTAGCATTCAATTTGTTTATTTGGCGCAATTTGCAACAAAAGCCAGGATTATTGTTGCCACTACTAAAAATTGGCCAGGAATTGGCTATTGAAGAGGAGCCATTTCATGAGAATAAACTGATTTCATTGAATGAGTTATCGAGCCTCTTGACAATTGATCAATACAAATTAGCAGCTTTTGAAGTGCTGACCTATTCTCCCAAGGGTTCCAGACCGGTCAGACCATATATATTTGATATCATCAAAAAGAATCTTCAAATATTTTTTGTCGATTTTGATATCGAGACCAGGAACTCTTTCCACAGTTCTTTTAGGCATTTCATAAATCGCATTAGAGATTCTACCTATTCATTAAACCGTGATGCATTGAAACTGCGCGCTAAAAACAAATTTCCCGATGAGCAAGAGGATAAGCTAAAACAGGTAGGGGAAGCTCGACAGTTTCTGCAGTATTTGGTTGAATTTATGACGTTGCAAATAGCCCCCGGGATGCAATATCAGAGAAAGTCATTGGCTTACAAGTTTTTGAACACATTGGCTCTTTCAGGCGTAGATAGTGTTGTTGATGAAAAGTTTTTGGATACGAAAAAGAGGATGGAATTCCCATTTCGTATATCAATCTTCGATGGTTGCATGATTCGTCTTTTATGTGATAATATGACAAATGATTACGACGACATCCGACAATGGTCCTTAGAGTTACTTTTGACTGTATTTAATTCACCAAAAGGAAAGCCATTTCACTATTTGGTGGATACTGTTGATTTAGAAAGAAAAGCGTACCAGCTTCTTAATTTTTACAAAGACAGCGATGGTGGATCTAAGGTTATGGAATTTTTGTTTAGCATATCAACAGATCAAATTGGCTTTATGACTAAACTTATTAATGAATTAGACACATATTTGTCAGCCACGGAATCAGATCTTACGCAAAGTTTGGAAAACCCAGTTAGTGGTCTCTTTACCACGTTAAAT
Source organism: Eremothecium cymbalariae DBVPG#7215 (assembly GCF_000235365.1). Classification (NCBI taxonomy): domain Eukaryota; kingdom Fungi; phylum Ascomycota; class Saccharomycetes; order Saccharomycetales; family Saccharomycetaceae; genus Eremothecium; species Eremothecium cymbalariae. The sequence continues at coordinate 1,332,442 of NC_016450.1, read as the reverse complement.
GTGTTGTTTGTAAGATATGAGTTCACGAATGAAGCAGAGTATTTGATACAGTCCTGCATTAATCTAGTTTTGAAGAACTGGAACACCGCCAAAGAAATATTATGCCATGATTCTCCAGAGGGAAATCTACCATTAAAATATCTGAATGGTGGTACTTCAGATGCAATTATTACCAGTTATGCATTTAAATCGATAAAGGAGTCGTCATCTTTATTTAGCACGTTATTATTACGAGCTCCTATGTCCAATCAGCAACTGATAGAATGCGGTGAGTTATTAATAGATCAGTTATCAACGATTCGCCACAGCGGTGCTTTCCAATCCATAATTCCATCATTTGCATCCTGTTGTAAAAGGTGTATGAGAGATATACCAAATCAAATGGAGGCTTGGTTAAATGAAAGTATCAAATCTTTACAAACAAAAACCCAGTACATCACGAGAAGGTCAGGAGGCTTACCCTTCTTAATAACGGCAATTCTAGCAGCGGAGAAGAATAAGTCAAGGCCGTGGTTGAAATACACATATGAATCACTAAGTGAAATTGCCCGCATTCCAATTTTAGAACATGAAGAAAAGTTGGATTTACCTCAAGTCAACGCACTTAACTGTATTAGAACCTTATTCATTGAATCCACACTATCAGAAGCATGTACTCCATACGTGTATCCTGCCCTGGAGCTATGTCTGGAGAACTTCACATCTCCACTATGGGCAATGCGGAACTGTTCCATTATGTTGTTCACTGCGCTTCAAAATAGGTTGTTTGGGAAGATAGGTAAAAACACAAGTGCCAGGCTATTTTTCACTCGTTATAAAGGTATTAGGGAAATATTGTTAAAGAAATTACAGGAATCTGTCGACATAACTTCAAGACCATCAACCTCCAGATCGATTACGTCTACTGTCAATTCTCTGATTGTTCAATCAGAGCAATCAGAGATTGAGTCTATTTTCCTGGTCCTGACAACTTTGTCTAGGTTGAAACCTACTCCAGGGTATGATGGCTTAGACGCTTTCAAATTGGAAATTTTGAAATGTTTAGAGAACAGAAATTGGAAAATTCGAGAAATGGCAGCTCGCGCATTACCTGCTTTGATAGAGGAGCCATATCAACAATCTCTATCATTATTAGACAACCGAAAATGCTCTGTTAGGCATCAAAATAGGTTACACGGCCGTCTGCTAGCTGTAAAACAGTTAGTTACTTTAGAATTGAGCAAAGTGGATGCTCGTCCAATTCCGTTGAAACTTTCCAACTTTATTTTACGGAGTTACAACTATTATATTGGAAAGAAAAACCCATGCAACGTGACAGCAAAGGCATATGTTGATGTTGTCAGGATAATATTGGAGAACAGTATTGATGTCTTGGAATCCGACAAACTGAATTTGGTGAGGCACTTTGGAAATTATTTTGCTGAAGCAAATGAACGTTACATTGTAGATGGTAGCTTACAATTACTGTTGGCAGAAGTTGTTAAAGTGATACTTCAAAATGAGAAACGGGAACATATTACCGATATTGTTCTTTTGGGCATTTACTCTCCCTTTTTTGAGGTACAGCTAGCCACTTTAGAATACATTCAATCTAGCATTAACATCGCCTCAGCCTCATTCGCGGAAGTTCAGAATAAGTTAATGGAAATGGTAGATGCTCGGGATGTGTATCCACACGTTAAATCTGTTGTATTGAAAACCTTGGAAAAATCACGCAGGGTGATGGATTCCAATAGACTCTTCGCAATTTTAGATAGCAATTTACCAGAAAGCATGCAAGCAAGTGCATTAGCTTTACTCGGATCCTGTGCTAAATCCCATACTGACGATGAAAAACTATGGTCACTGACAAAGAAATATAGCCAGGATGAAATGCCTCACCATTTCAGAATGTCTAGTTTGTGTTGTCTAATCAACAGATTAACTAGCTCAAATATTATAGTTGACAATAACTGCTTTAAAACCAAGTTGCTATACGCAATATATTGTAGCCTCTGGGATGACGACGTGGATATACGAACTACAGCAGCAATATTCTTGAACAAGAATTATCTGGAACTAACCCATGTGCAACAGCAGACTAGCGCATCGGTTACCGCAGAATTATTCACGCGAAAATTTGCTGAAACGGCTGAACCTGGGGTAATACTTGACCTTTGTGTCGAAGCTGTAAGTAACCTGGAAAACAATCTATCCTCCGTTCAACCACAGGAAGCCTCCGTTTTTAGGGGCTTATTTGCGATCGAAGATGATAACCAATTCAGGAACACGATCAGTTTTGCTACTAACTACATTTTCTTGTTGGGGAGCATCAAACCACGTACCACAGAGGTCGAAGATTTAATTAAATTTTTAGAATCTCGATTGCTTAATCACGTTGATTGCTTTTCTTGTTCGGACGGGTTTTTAGGGTGGTGTTCAGATCCCGACATCTTCAATTTCATTATAATTCTAAGGAATCTTATTGCCCAGCTGTCATCAACACATTTGGAGCTCATAGACAATAGATTAATTGCTATGAAGTGCCATCCCTCTGTTTTCCGAATGTTAGGATAGAAAGAATTCTTTTCACCATAATTGACTCCACCCATGAAAAGCAAGCGCTTCACCCCAACGCACAATATACAATGAAATGTTATTTATTAATTGCAATAACTTTTCTATAATTTTTATCGAGGAAGTTGCCGTTCTACTCGATTAAATAGTGCTCTCCACCTTTTTTCTTTTCCTGCAATTGTAGTTTACCACATGTAGCCTGTTGATACACTGTAGTTTGATCATAGTCGATTAATTACATCTGCAAAGGAAAGAATATTGCCTTGATCGGACCAACCAAGGGACATGAGTCGTTCACCAACTCAGGTTATTGTTGTCGATATGCCGTCTCATCGAAAACATAGCGACCAGAAAACATATAAAAGGCCATGAATCGCATGGTTCTCTAAATCTACCTGTCGAGGGTTTTTCTACTTTTATTCTAGAAGGCCAAGCAATATACACAGTACATAGCTTAATATTAAACAAAACAAACCAACAGATATGCAACCAGTTTACGCCACCGAGGAGTCCAACAGAGCTGACCAGGACAACTTACAAATCCCATTGATTGGTGACATTACTTGTGTTATCGCTTAAGTTTTTTCCACAAGTTGTGCGGGCTATGGCTTTGTGGTTTTTGCACGCGAGGATCTTTTATTATACCTTAGAGGGATGACTGCGGTGGGTGTTTTTGATATTTTAGGTAGGATTGAATAGTTTGTGTCTGTCTCTAACTAAGTAAGTGATTTAATACAATATTGTGTTATTTCCTCGAACTGTCGCTCGATTTGTTCATGCCGTTCCATTGTATTGTAACGCAGGTGGATCTTTCTACTCTGCGAAGCTACCTGCGCGTCCCCCATCTCGAAAGGCCATGGCTGGAGAAGGAGGAGTTCGAGAAAGCCGGTTCCTTCCATATACGGCCCTGCACCCAGCCGCACATATCCTGTAGCTCTTTTTGGATAACAGTCTTGTTTTTTAAGAAACATCATCTGACATGACATCATGCGGATTTGTTAGTCACCCGAGAAATCTAGGCGGTAGCTGCCAATTACTACGATTACTTATCGGTCGCCAGGTAGGGTTGTGTTTGGCATACCATGGAAGAATGTACTACTCTTTCCCTGTTTCCTGTTTATCTATCTCTAAGTTGCTAATCAATAGTATTCTATAAATAAATAATCCCTATATAATAAATTCATAAACTGACGATCATATGCATGATGCTGGTGGTGGACAGAGTGGACAAAATGGGAGTATGTGGAGCTACTTGAAGATCCCGTCACGTGAGGGCTAATTGAGGATCAGTTACCGGCTGTATGGTCTCTACTCCAATCTAGTCTAATCTAGCGATCTGGGTCTCCTTATCATCTTCATAGTCTCCTAACGACTCTGATTCGCTGTCTCTTTGTCTTGTTATCCTAACTATAGAGGTGCTCTTTTGATTTTACGACTAGAAATGAATTTGCTACTTTATTTAGCGCACGTTTAGGTGGAGATGCAAGGAGAACGTGAGACTTCGTGGCCAAGCTGGTTAAGGCGTGCGACTGTTAATCGCAAGATCGTGAGTTCAATCCTCACCGAGGTCGTTACTTTTTGCGGAATATCTTTTTACAATTCCCGGAAAGGTTTCGTTTTGTTTTGTTCTGCATTCTGTAAAAAGAAACGATTTCCTCGAGCAAGGAAAATCCAACAGTGTCTGGTGATGGAATGTTTTGACCGCTCAAAGTGCAGGAGTGTACGTACACACGGTACCGTTTGTACGTTGGGTTGTACTGTTTTTAGTGTTTTCTTTAGAAATCTTGTTTTTCTTTTGGTGAAATGCCAAAGGGTTAGTTAATATTTATAGTTAAATTAGATAAGATATTCAGTATATCCCTTTAAAGCCTCGAGAAAAACCTTAAATTGGTATATTTAGTTCTGGTTTTAATACTAGTTCTAGTTCTAGAATCAGAATCAGAATCATCATTTTATATCTGTACTTTTGCATCCTCTTTGCATGAGTGGATCGAACGGGGGAATATTGTGGTGTGAAAATGGGTAGCAGAGCAGAGTTGAAAATTGTATTCACTGAGGTCTGCAAGTTCCTTACGCAAAATGATTTAGTTAATCTTGCAAGAACAAGCAAGTGGTTCTGTAAAGAGGTTGCACTTCCAAGTCTTTATAATACAATTGTAATATGCAAAGATCCTGTGTTGAGGGATGATAGATGGGCATTAGATAGCGGCAGGACTTATTTGAGCGGGTACAGGGCTATCAAGAAGACTGCGGACCAAAATGATTTAATGATTTACGACAGGATCGAGCGGTTACTGGAGTCGTCCCACTTGGTAGAGATAAAGACGTTGGTAATCCAGAAAAACAACTTTGCTGATGTTTTTTCTGGACGCAAGTTACTACAACGGCTGATTGACAAGCTACTAGAACTTGATAGAGTTGAGAATTTTTGTATTTGCGATGATATGCTTTTTCAAACGAACTATCAGAGACTTCTAAAGCTGTCGAATTTAAGCAGTGTGAGAATTGTGAATCTTGAAGATTTAAATATATTAACAGAAAGCTGCGTCAAATCTCTCAAGTCGCTACAACTGGTACTCACTACAAGTTCATTTAAAGCAGATTGTTTATGTGATCGAGTTAAAACGAAGTTATTGCCCAATATAGAGGAGCTCTTTATTGATGATATTGAGTTTTCTGGATTACGTTTGTTCCAATATTTACAATCGGAAAGCATTTCTTTGGGTGGCCTTCGGTCTTTAAAGTTCAGTCATGTACATGGCCTGCATGACTACAACAAGATACTTCGAGAGTTAACATCAGTTTACTTGAGCGATGTTGTTCCTTTGAATAAGCTTCTACGCCTGGAGTTGGAGTTTTCTTGTGAGATGTCTCACTGTGATTGCGCAGATAACTTTGTAATGGATCTAGCAGCCCGTTTGCCATCATTGAAAGAACTGGGGTTGATTGAACGAACTTTTGCAACTTTGGGCAGTCATAGTACTGAAGAAAAATGGGATCTATGGGCCTGCAAGTTTATTCTGCATATTCCTCAAGTTTCTGATAATCTACGCAAGTTGAGCATCCGCCACAATACACCGCTTAATGGTATTATCACTGATGCTGTGGAGGGGAATTATCTCAGGCGGAGAACTTTGTATGCACACACCCTGCCAAAACTTCATTCACTAACCACTCTAATTGCTCCTTCAGTGTTACAGTCTTTATCTGCATACGAAATCCTGGTGTGTGACTTACTGTGGAATGGATGCGACTGCATATTCTGTTCAAATGTCATGGATGTTTTCGATCGATATCTCATGAACCATCAATTTTATTGTACCAAATCAGGTATGTACAAAGATCTAATTCCAACTGTACTTTTTGCTTACGCTGGTGATGCCATGTCTCAAAGGATTGTCTCGGAAGTTGACTGGACTATCAAATTATTTTCTTTGGCTCCAATATCACATACATGGAATATGCATGGTTACGAACAACTCAACCATTTTCATGATTTCGAGTGTTTATATGATGAATCGGTATACCTTCATTTAGTGACAGTAATATCACATTTTTTAAACGGTTATATGGACAATTTGGTGAAGATTTTACCGTCGTTGAGAAGATGTCTTCTTTCTGGGGTATACTATCTCTGTGATGCCAAAGGCAGTTACAACTCAATGTACGACTAACGTACATAAATATCCAAGCGAGTTTTAAATAAATATATATACGATATAGGAATATAGAAAGACGTTGAGTCATCTTTATGAGCTGTTTTGAAACCAAAGGTTATTTCACCTGTCGGCGTCCTTTCAGAGATACGTGCTATTATTTTTATGATTCGACATTCCAAAATTTTTCGCCCTTCGAAAAATTAACATTGGCTAGCCATCTATTACCACTCATCACCAAGTATAGACCTCGGTAGGAAAGCCGATCCAGTTTTAAAAGGATCTCAAGCCAAATTCCTAACTTTTCAGATTATTTTGCCCTTTGACTTTAGTAAATCATTCTTTGCTTCTCGAGTACATTTGATATCACCGATCTTCTCCTACAAGATTTGAACAACCTTTAATACGACGCAAAATACCGTGGAACGTGCAGTTAAGCTACTTGTAAATAGACCAACTAACGTGCATTCCAAATCCATAATTCCATCATTTGTGTTATTCGTTTCAGAGCATTATATATCATTACAAGGCATTCATGAAATCAAGCTGAAAGAATATGTGGTCGAGAAGTCGAAATCTTATTCTGACACAGACTCAACGAATGTGGTTCCGACACAACAAGAGTAGAATAAAGGTTAATTTATATGGTTATATTGTGCGAAGTTATAAAATTGAAAAGGAACAACATAGTGAAGAAATACGAAGTTGGGTTAAAGATACTCTTCAGGAACCTTCAACTACACGTCATGTCATCGGTGATGCAGGATTAACCTCAAATGAATTGCGACGAAGGACGTCGAATCAAAATACCATCTCTATTGTTTCTGATGAGGAGTTTGAATCTTCATGGCGACAGCGATTTTTGTATGGAGAGTTGAAAGCCGTACAAGAAGTGGTTATACTTAAGAAGACCAAATATACAATGTTCAAACCGGAGCAGCTAATAGTTCTCATATCTGCCCTGAAAGATTTAGAAAGGTTTTATGACATTGATCGTATATACAAGGCTTATCACTTAGATTGGTCATCTTTGCATACCCATATGTCTGCAGAAACTTATCACACATTTTTAAAATTGATGATAGACACACAATCCAGAGTTGGAAACTACCCAGTTGTGGAAGTACTTTTCAAACAATATATCAAATATCCTGATATAAGTCCATCGTTTCTCGCTATGGGATTGAAAGCAATGTTAGAAAACAAGAATTACATTACAGCCAGACAATTTTTCAATTACATGACCCAGAATAGAGATGTTTTCCCTATCAACGAGCATTGCCTACTTATATTCCTAAAATTTACAATCAAGAATGATGATTTGTGGACATTGAAAGAGGTTTTTGAAATGTGGTTAAACAAAGTTGACCAGGTGCCATCTCCTAAAACAATTTCTATGGTCCAACTAGAATTACAACGTGGCGGGTTTGATAAAGGAATAGTATATTGGAACCACTTATCAAGACATCCAAAGTTAATCAACGGAGAACATCAAAAGAGTTATTATTGCATGGTGGGCCAATTAATCCTACAGTTGGATGCAGAAAAGTGGCCTAAAGAACAGGTAGAAAAGGAAATACGTAAGCTTTTGGATTTGTTCAAAAATAATGTCAGCGCTAAGAAGTATATTTATTTTCGTTTAATGAAGTGGTTTGCAAGTGCTGGGAATTTCCAAATGCTCAAAACATGTTTGGCCTTAGTTCACAGCGATGCGGAAGTGCAAATTAGCAACACTCATCATCAAATTGTATGCAGTTACTTTGCTAAGTACGGGTTACTTCATGATCTCACAAAATACCTAAAAGATGTCTCAGTCCTCCCCAAGGAAAATGGTTTGAAATTCAACAGACAGTTATTTTCTTATATATGGATGTGTTCAGTACAAGGGTACCCAATGCTGAAACAAGAATGGGAAAATGAATTTAAATTGCTTTACAATGATAGATGGTACAGTAGAACTTTTCCGTGGCTTCCAGTTAGCGTAAATAATTTATTATGCTCTAAGAACCCTGACATGACTGGAGACAAAACAAAGGCATATAGAGTTGCAGGGAACAATAGTTACAAGATTTTATCAAGGGTTGTGGAATATTTGCAACGTCGTAAGATCAACAAGGCATGCTCCTTAATCATGGGTCAAGTAAGACTAGGAATCAGACCAAATTTCAGCTTTTACTATATGCTGTTAAGATACTGTGTAAACCATGGCATTACAAGGATGATAAGATTTTTATGCACCAAGTTGCGGCATACATACAAGTATATTCCAATAAAGATTGAGATATTGGAGTTAAGAAATGACATCTACAAGTCCATGTCATTAAAAATACGACAAAATGGAGACAAAGCTGAGGCTATTAAGCTTGCCCAACAGAAAATTTTGACCTTTGTTCAGCAGCGTCAGCAAAAGTTAAACTTTCAAAACTATCTTCAGCTTACCTTACTATGCTCTAGGTTCAGTCTTACAAAATTAGCTCCTGAATTACTCCTTAACGCCAAGAAACTGACTAATGTAACGAAGAAATATGAGTTGTATCTATTTTATAGAACAGCACTTATGCTATATGTCAGAATGAGAGAACCAGAAAAATTCCTGCATGCTCTCAAAGAGTTTAACGAAAACCAATATTCCACATATATTACTAAATATTGGATTTCGAGTACAAAACGTCAGATAAAGTTGTTTGAAACGAAAAATGCCAATAAAACCACGTTAATAGAATTATATGATCAAGTGGACATCATGAGAATAAACTACGCTAAAGTTAAGATAGAAGGCCTAGAAGAAATGTTAAAACTGATAACCTTCATGAAAACCTGGCTGAATAATTTGGTATACGAAGAACAATTACATGTCTATAGAAAACAAAAGATTTTGGAGGCTGCTGCTGCCGAGTCTGCTTCAGACCACCGGCACTCATAGTGTCATTTTTCCCTCCACTGGCGCAGGAATTAACCCCCCCCCCCATTCTGAAGCAAAAATTCTACAATAGAATAGACTGCTGAAGTACTGATTAAATTACACAATATGAGTATTATTTATTTTTTCTTAAAGCATATTTTACTTTTAATATTGATGGCTCTAAATAGTTATGTCCTTCTAGATATTCCCGTTGAATGTATTTTGCATTTTATTAGTCCCACACGGGGAAGGGGGTTCAAAAAAGTTAGTGCCGCATCATGTTTCTTACCTAACCTGCGTCGACCTGCAAGTTCATGAGAAAAGTATACAGGTTTAAAACAGATTATTAAAAAGTTAAGCAAGTAATACTTCCAACCAATAGACTACTCGAGTGTGCCAAGTAAGAATTAGTACTCTTTGAGAATTAGTAATGAGTGGAATACTACATAAAGCTGTTCCTAAGGAGGTATGTACTGCATGAAATATTTGGAGAGTCGCCATCGCGGTCGAATATAGTTACTAACCAAGAAGACTAAACAGCCTGGGAAGAAGCGTGATGAGATTATTCGTCGAATACTCGATACTACTATCTGTACTATATGCCACGATTATATGTATGTTCCTGTAATGACTTCTTGCGGTCATAATTATTGTTACTACTGTATTTCCAACTGGTTGAACAACAACAACGCCACAGAATTAAACTGTCCTCAGTGTAGAACGACTATTGGGGCGATGCCAGCACTCAATGTAAGTTTGCTGCAGACTTTAGAGTCTCTTATAGATGTGTTGGATAAGGGGGACCCTGAGGTTGCATCGTTACTAGCTGCTAAAGAAGAAAGTATGAATGAATATAAAAGCGATGTAGCAAAAAACGGACTTTATAGAAATGTGTTTGATAACACTGCTGTCGCTGTGGTAGATGATGACGATGGGGTTGCACGGTGCAGTAATTGTCATTGGGAAGTAGAAGGGTCTGTGTGTCCGCATTGTCACGCAAGGATGCGGGGTGGGGTGGAAGAACACACGTTTAACAGCGATGAATACTCAGATAGTGAGCTAGAAGGCTTAGAACAAAACCTTGATGAATACAGAGTTCGTTCTGCTGAAATAATTGAAGAACTAGATTCAGTTGTAGGAGATAGTGATGAAAGCCTGGCGGAGGCCCTGGATAGAAGGTTTCCAACAAGACAGCCGAGAGACTTTTTACACGATGAAGTAACTAACTTAAGTGACGAATACTATGACGAAAATAAGTACTATCGTCATTCTTCACGTATAACCAGCACATCTGAGGACGAAGAGTTTGACTCCGAAATGGATGGCTTCATTGTAAATGACGAAGACGACAGGTGTGACAGCGATGAGCAAACTGATGAAGAATTCAATGACGTGCTGGTGCGAAGTGGTAGTATCATTAGACGGCATGGAGTACATAAAACACAAAACACTACGGGAAGCTCCGGCTCCAGCGATTCAACAGATAGCAGCAATAGCGAAATCGAGGTAATACCGTCAACACATGTAAATCCGCTCGAAGAGGTTTCGCTAAGTATAACCGACGATGAAGAAGAATTGAGAGATAATAGAACATCAAGTGACAGCCACAACAGCGATTTTTATGAGCATAATGACGGTGACGGGTTTGTCAGTGGGGATTCTTTAGACGACAGTAGAATTATTGAAATACGACAACATACAAGGAAAGCTCGAAAAAAGCAACATGCCTTTCGTAAGAGAAAGTTTATGGTATTAGAAAGTGATGATGAATAGACTAAATAATTCTAAGTACTTGATAATCGGCCAACACAGCTTCTACTGCATATATTAATTACGATATTATGTATCGTTTGGAATGATACGCTACATCGCTGGCTAACTCTTGGTTGTTGCATCCCAATGGATGGAGAAGTACATCCCCATTAATAGAAGCTTGACGAGCTCCAAACTTTGAAGCTCCTAGTATTGCTGACCTTTGTGATCCATGTTGTGAATATTTAATGATTTCTTGCAATATGATTGGCCCACGAATGTCCGCAGAAACGCATGCCCCCTGCAAGAACGAGAAAAAAAACTTCAACCAGTCGATAACCTTCGTTACCACTTTTCATTTAACCTCGTCCTGCTTCGAAACAATATCATCCATATAAATTAGACAGCTTGAACCGATACAGACAGCTCTAAACATGGCCAACAGAATCATTGAATACCAGAAATTATTCCAAAACTCATCCAAACCTTTGTGGATGAGACATCCAAGATCCGCTTTCTATTTGTACCCCTTCTGGGGTCTTTTTACCGTCGCTTTGATTACACCATTGCTTTACCTCCCAAACGCTATTATGGGTATCAAAGCCAAGAAAAACTAGGTTTGTGGAACTCCTTTATTTCGTTTGTTTCTTTATAGGAGTTGAATAAATGGCATACTAGCCTCATCCCATCCCTTCATGACCAATGTGGTCTTCCAAAGGAACTATTTTATTTGTTCCAAGCCAAACACTCTCCAAACCATTCTTTGGGCACGGAAACGATATATACTCGCACGGAGAGAAGTAATTGACATCTTATATTTGTACCGAATCCAGTTTTTGTGCGCTATTTATGCCCGGTAGCGAATTTATTTAGCGTATAATTGATTCTCTCGGAAGATTATGTGCCATATCTAGAAACCAGATGTATTAAATAAAAAATAACAGACATATACTATGTTCCCACACTTAACATCAACCCAATATTCCCAAACCAGTAGTTATTGTATAGTGCAATAGGTCGTTAAGTAATTGCGTTATCCAATGCTACATTCGGTTTAGTACGCTTGTTGTCCGGGGGTAAGGTACAATATTCCCTATAACGTCCGGACAGGGGCTATGGTGATCTTGTGAAGAATCGAATGAAAAGCATCCAGAACGCATCTATTATCGAACATCAGGATGGGTTCAGAGAGCAGTCAAGAGAATATTAAAGGCTATCAAGGTTTCTTTTCAACTAGACTGAGAGTTCATCGTAGGAGAGATGAATGTGGTTTTATTTAAACCATGGCAACGTGCGTTCTCAACCACAATGTTGCGGACTCTTTCTGGAAACCCCCCAGATCCTACCCACATCTTTACTGATCCCAAAACCAATAAGGCACGGGAACCGCCCAACTTCTTCCAGGAGCAGGCGTTTGGAAATGGTGCTATTCGTGATAAAACGTCTTTATTTAAACCAGGGCAGAACGTGTTGGCCGATGCGCTAAGCACGTCGATTAGGGAGCAGCAGAGACATCGCAAGAAAACGGTTTGGTCTTCAATTTTCGTAACGGTATTTGGAATACTCTTTGGCTACTCGGTAGGATATAAGGTGGTTTATAAAGGGGAGGAGGTTTTCATTCCCGTTTGGCCTGCGAAGAGGTCGAGACCGCTTAGTACCAAGGATGCTGCTGGTTTAAATATCCAGGAGGTGAAGCGCATTGTAGAATTTAGAGTTTTAGAGAAGTTATCAATGCATAAAATGATTAAGGAACAATTTGGCGTACCGCTACGCACGAATTATGGCAGGAAGCCGCAGTCAGATCAGTTTCAGGTCTGGTGCGAAGATGAGGATCCTTGCATCAAAGGTATAGTTATGAGACCAAGTAGCTCACGTTTAGAGAAAACTGACGACAAGTGGCATCGAATACCGCCTATTCTTGATTGGAGAATGGCGTATCGACCAATTAGCATACAGCGTATGGTGGAGAAGTTTTTGAGTGTTTTCGGCTTGCGCACATCGGATTTGTTCCAGGTCGTGAATCCCGATAAAGTTTTGGGCGATTTCAAGTATGAACATCCGTTACCTAAACGGAATGAACACGACCATTCCATGCATATCTGTTTTCTAGGTAAGATGCATTTAAGTCCAGATTCCGTGATAGTATATAAGGGACAATATCATGTTGATGCAAGGCTGGAACAGATCGATTTACTAAGGTTGGAGAATGGTGAGCTTGTACGATATGTCCTACACAAAACGGAAAGTAATTAATTAATTGATAAATAGCATGTATAACGCAAACTCAGTGGCCTATTGAACAAAATAACCCCATCCTTCTCTCAACATGAACTGGATATTAAATTATCCATCTACATATACATTAGGATTGATTTATTACTGACATACGTTATACATACAAAAACATACTTATAATTCTACTTTATGTTATTTGAACCAGGTTTAAATTGTAACCTATCCAACTGTCCTACCAATTCACTCTCATCCCATTCCAATGGGCATTCGTCGCATAGGAATTCATCCAAGATCTGCTTCTGTAGAGCTTTATGTTTTTTCTCTTCAAGCATTCTCTTCTGTTCTTCGATTTTCTTCTTCAGGACATTGGTTCTTAGGGGGCTACCCTTGGAAGGACGCTCATCTTTATCATGACCAGAAACATCACTCTGATCCTTTGCGTCAGCATTGAATCCTAAACGAGCAGCTAAGGCATTTGAGGCATGTAACCTGTTTGTTGAGGCCGCTTCTGATACGTGTGTCCTCGACACATGTCTTGTCGCAGGCTTGTGATTATGCCGTCTTTTCGTACGCTCCTTAGGAGTACTACTGGGCGCAGCAAGCCCTAGTACAACCGCTAGCGGGTTGGGTTTTTGTTCTTGAATTCCATCATTTTCCTCCGATGTACCACTTCTACCAGCACCAGCTGTGTCAGAAGAAACATGCCTGTCAAATATACGGTTCCTGGGATTGAGGTCACTACCACCAGTAGACGGCCTAGATTCTGAAAGCTCCAGATCACTAGTAACAGAGTTTGCGGAGCCGGAAGACGCTGGGACTTCTGTGCCTCTACTTTTTAACTTACCAGTAGTACTTCTAATATGGGCTGGCTCATCATTCTGGCCACTTCTAGCAGAAGACCACTTCATTGGGTTCGCACCACCATTCCTTTGGCCATATTTCTTATTAGACAAGGATGCCTTCCGTCCCCTAGTTTCTGACTGTGGGCTTGTCTCTGCAGCTGTAGCCCATTTAGAATCTAGCGGCATAGATATACGAGTGTCTGGATAGTCTTAGCTCCCAAATCTCCTCCTATATATTACTAATCTTGTCATATTGGCATATTTCAATTAATGCACCTTACCTCCGAAATTTTTTAAAATTAAAGGCCAAGGTGACTAAGAAACTCAAGTACTAACACACAGAAACTCAGCAAAGCTTTTTGGTTGAGAGATCTACTTGGAAAGATCATGTTTTTGGCGTTTCTTCTACTTGTGGTGACAGTTCAGTTGTCTTATAGCCATGCTACGCTGAATACCCAACATTTCTTGCCAACTATTCGTTGCCTATATCTCCTCCAATAAAAAAGTACTTGAATAACCCAAAATTTATTACTCCTTAAGAGAACCAAAACTCACCTTCTGTCTGCAGCAGCACTATGATGTAAGGGATTACGAGAGTTTTCTAATTAGAGTAGCCTCTCCCCATTTCTCTGTATCGAGCAAACGCTGAAAGATGGCTGAGAATGGGACACCGGAATGCATCGTCGGGGGCATGGACGGTACATACTCTTATTCTACGTCTCTGTGTGTATGTTAGTAAGGACTTCTAAATAAACCACTGTCTGCCAGATTGAGGCAGATATTGCTTCGAAACTAGTACCACTTGGTAGATTTTTAGTTGAAGTACTTAATTGGGTTTATTTGCAAAATTAGTGTGTGAAAATCTGAGCTGTTACGATGCTATTTTAATGGAAAAGGTTAAGAGTTCCTGAGGCAGACAGAGAGACAAGGTCATATTCCAAGGTGGGTCAAGAGGGACAAAGGGATAAAAAGATCTTTTTGAATTGCATGAATCATGCTCAGATCCAGCTTGCAGGTGTCTTCCATCAGACGGCATAGGCATGTAGGCAGCAGCTTTAAGAAATGGCATGACCTAACCGTTCCGGAGAGACAACAGTTTGTAAACGACTTTGTGGAAAATTACAAGAAACAATATCCTGGTTCGAAAACCAACGTCTCATTGAAAGGCCTTGCATTGGATATGAAAGGGTTTGGAGATGCTCCTGCCGTCTTTGGAATTTTCTACAATGACATATGGATGTTGCGAAAACAAAAGTACGAGATGTTATACACTAATATAGATAATAGTTACCTAAGAAACAACATTAAAGAACACGGCAGGTTCAGCCACGAAAGTTTTCATGATCTGCTGGTAGAGGAGCACGAAAAGAATTAGTGTGCGGGCCATATACATGCGTATGGCTTGCCTAGACAACCGATTGTTGAAAATAAAATTCTGCATCTTCATATTATATATCAAGAAACCCATCCCCGTCTCCAAGCTTTTTACAACATGTAGATGCTCCTAGGGGTTTATAGCAGTAAAGCATAAGACCTCTTTTTAACAGTTCCAGTCAGCATATGCCATGTCCGAGTTTGTTTTATAAACCATTTCTCCATTCTCATGGCTCCTTTGGTGTTGCAGCAGACATCCTTGGGGCAACAAGAATGTCGCAGAAACATCAAAACCGAGTGATATAGTGACCTTTTCCGTGGAGTTCATGGTAACACTTCCCAGAACGTTTTCAGCCCATATTGAACGATAATATTAAATCCTTAAAATGCACCTGACCAGGAAACTTGTCCCCCACCCCGCGACTCAACTCTTTGCAGAACTACTTGCTTCTGTATTCCCTCTATATCCACAAAAGTTTTGTCTGTCATCTCAGATAACAATTAATAAAAAACACAAAATTAAAACACAATCAAATAAAGTATAGTAATATTGCTTTCAAGAAGCTTTGTAGTTATGCATTTGGTGCAGAATACTCTGCATCCTTTTGGAATTCTGTGGCCCATCATTTGGTATTAATCTCAACAGTATGACTTTCACAGCTCAACTGCCATACCTGCATTTTTTAGCGAAGTTTCGGACTACCTGAAATAGATTATAAGCTTCTAATAAAACAATAAGTCCAAACAACATGCTTCCATAAAAATAAGCAAGAATCAATCTTCCGATAGTAGGCTTGGATATAATCGTATCTAGCACCCTAAATTGTCGCTTAGGTTCCATTCGTGACATGGCTAATGTGCTGTTCGTGTATTATCTCCTTATCCTGTTTCTGAAAATGATAACACATCAAATATATAATTTACGTAATTTTTAGGAATCTGCTGAAGACTAGGTACAGAGAAATAGTAGGCACATTCCGAACATGGTATATTGGACGGTTGCTGCCATTTTTTGTTCAAGTGCTGGTTTTGGTTGGGTCCAATGCATGATGGCAGTGTACGATAGATGTTTAGTTTTGTGTGTGGGAGGAAGAATATGGTGGGTGAAATTCATCCCGCAATGTTCCGTTGGAGCGTTCCGAACCGTTGGGAAGAGTTGTAAAGGTAGAGTGTAAACATGGGTGTATGCTGGATTCGGTTTGGATTGAGCACGATAGTGGGTTGATGTGAGATTGGAACGAGGAGGTGTCTTACTTCCGCTATGGGTGGTCGCAGTGGGTGGTGTCTTAGCAAGACATAAAGATTGGAACACAATAAAAAGAAACAGATAAGCTAATAGCAAAGGGGTTTGTATTGTGATGGGTTTCCGATATCAACAGTCCAACAAGGTGAGAGATATCATTCATTGATTGTGATGATTGCAAAAGGGCAGGCAGAGGATGTAAATTGTTGAGACTTAAAGAAGGATATTTTTGGGCAGCAGGGGTAGCTTTCTAGGGTATCGATTAGTGTGTCTTTCTCTGTGTCTCTCTCTGTGTGTACCGGTAGGCTTCAGAAGCTATACAGGTGTCAGTGGAGGTAGATTAATTTTATGGGTCTAGATCTAAGTGTGAGGAGACAGATTTGGTTTTTGCAGGCGGTGCTATATTTGTTTGGTATTCATTCTCAAGGTTGCTGTAAGTTGCACTTGTGAGAAGTTAGAGGACGTTTGAATTTGATTGGATGTCGATGATGAAGCTTGACTTCACAGTCGTTCCGGGCGATTCATACCTTGTTCAAAGATCTGTCGAAGACGAGGATAAAAATAAAGTTGTTTTGAATCCCACACCTTCTGATGATCCGGATGATCCTTTGAACTGGGAATTTAGGAGGAAGTGGCTGGCTGTGGTCTGTGTGCTTGCATATACGTTGGGGGTTGTTGTTCCCACAGCGGCAATATATTCCGTGTTGACCAGTATTGAGCAGAGCACTGATATTAGTCTTGAGAAGTTGAACCATGGAACAGGGTATATGTTCCTATTTCTTGGTCTTGGGGGTTTGGTTTTCCAACCTTTAGCGCTACAATATGGAAAGAGGCCTGTATACCTGTTTTCTATGCTTTCCACAGCTGCCATATGCCTTTGGCCGTCTTTCATAAAGACGAACGACATGTGGATTGTGTCAAAAATCTTGCAAGGCTTTGTAGGATCACCAATTGAATCACTGCCGGAAATAACTATGTCAGATTTATTTTTTGAACATGAAAGATCGCTAGGGTTATCTTTGTACGCATTGATGCTGCTTGTTGGATCTTACCTCGCGCCAGCTGTTTCGGGCTTCGTGTCAGACAGTGAGAGTTGGAGGTGGGTAATGTGGGGATGCGCTGTACTTGATGTTTTCTGTTTCATATTCCTATTCTTCTTCATGGAAGAGACGAATTACAATCGTGTATTGAAGATTAATGGCAAAACCAATAGGCTTATTATTCCAGCCATTCATCAAAACAACTCTAATGTAGTAATACAATTGTGCACTGCTGGTCGGAGCGATGGTAGTCTTTCTTCAGAGGAACAGAAAGAACCTATTGCAGCTACAAATCTGGAACAACCTAATGGTTTTGCTGTTTTCAATCAGGCGTCTGATGTTGTCGTTGTATCTTCAGATTATGAACCCAAGTATACTTCCAAATCATTTTATTCCAAGTTGTCTTTAATCAGTGGAAAGAAGCCGAAGTTTTTATTACACCAGTACTTCATAATGCCATTTTTGATGTGTAGGTTTCCTATCGTTTTGTGGGCTGGCTTTCTGTATGGGACTTCACTGATCTCTTTCAATGTGATGAATGCAACAGGAGCTTTAATATTAACCGGTGTACCTTATAATTTTGAAACCAACATTTTTGGATTGGCATATATATCCCCCACGATATTCAGCCTCATACTATTCTACATCTCTGGTTACTTTTCAGACCAATTAAAAATACGCATAGCTGTTTGGAGGGGCGGTAAATCATTGGCGGAGGATCGTTTATGGGTCCTTATACCCTATGTTCTACTTGGGTTTTTCGCTTGTATCCTCTGGGGTGTAGGTGCGGAGCACAAAATACATTGGTCAGGATTGGTTATTGCAATGGGCATCCTTGGAGGATGCGGTATCTTTGGAATCGTAACAAGTACCACATATATTGTTGATTGTTACAAAGAACTAGCAACAGAAGCTATGGTTGTTGTAATTTTGATTCGTAACCTTATGTCTTTCGGTATTAGTTACGGGATAACTAGTTGGGTTCAGAATATGGGTTATAAGAAATGTTTCATAGCATTGGCCTTTATTTCTCTTGTGTGCAATTCTAGTTTTATTCTTATGGCGAAGGTTGGCCCTTGGTGTAGAAATAAGCAAAAGCAAACTTATTGGGAAACTGTTCAGCGTTGCCGAAATCTAGGTATGCATTGATTTCAGCATTCAGATATAATACTCTCGCCTCTCCATATTAAACATATAATATGTCTTATTTTATTTAATATGCTTTTTTATGAAATCGTTGATTTTAATTATAATGAGTTTATAGATTGTCAATAGCGTCATTATTTTATGGGTAAAAACCTAAGAAGCAGGTTTCTGCGAAGTAAACAAACGCCATCCGCATTACAAGTTACTAGCTTACGATTCATATAGCATAAATTATTACCAAGTTTGAGGCCACATAGATTGCATGTATCCAATTGTAAGATGTCATATAGGTCGTCTTTACAAAGCTATCAGAATAAACCATTTAAGGCTCCTAAAATGGCGGGTAAATTATCATCACAATGTGAAGTGGACAATATCTCTTCTCAGGGCCAGGATGCAAAATATGTAGTACCGATAACGATATCCGAGACCAATGCTAAGTCTGAAGTTGAACAGACTAAAAAACGCAAATTGAATGCTCGATTGTACATGATAACATTTAGGAAGAGCAGTACCAAGAAGAACAAGACGTGGGATGGTGATGGCTATGGACTCATATCAGCTAGTGAGGAACACATAACGTTATACAACGAGGGTGGAAAACGTCTAGGCACACATCCGTGGTATCTCAATAAAGATATGAGCGATCTGATCTTGAAGTGCGGTTCAGGCTGGGAATGTCAGTTGGATTATGAGATCACAGATACGAAGGAATACGCTGATACTTTACGGCTTTTAAAACCACAAGGCTCAATATCTGACTCCGATAAAGAAGGCTTGCATATTGCGCGACGTAATCCCACAGCATTTCCTAGCCTTAGCGGTCCAAAAGACGCCAATGTCCCAACCAGAGTCCCCATATCTAAATTATTCACTCCAACAATTGAAACCAAATTTAGGTCTGTACTTAAACAATCAGAGTCAACTGCAGCACTGACAAGCAATAGCTCTCTTAGAAATGGTGATAAAACTTACCAGGCTCTCTTTGACAAAACGAAAATAGAAAACCCGCTAGTTATGAACAGAGCAGTTGATGATGAGGTGGAAATTATTGTTGATCCACTACTTTCAAAAACCTTGAGGCCACATCAAAGAATTGGTGTTAAATTTATGTATGATTGCATTAGAGGGTTGTCGAGGCCAGAAAATGACGATGTGCAAAAGGATATTACATTAGAATACGATGGTGATATTAAAGGGTGTTTATTGGCTGATGAAATGGGATTAGGGAAGACATATATGACCATAACATTGATATGGACGCTGTTAAAACAACACCCAAAGCCTTCAAATGTACCGTGTTCGCAGAGTGGAGTAGCATTGCAAGGAATGTGCCACAAAATACTCGTTGTATGTCCCGTAACTTTAATAGGTAATTGGAAGAAGGAATTTACAAAATGGCTACCATTGAACAAGATTGGTGTTCTGACACTAAGCAACAAAAACACGCCAGAGAAGGATAAATCTGACGTAAGGAATTTCCTAAGAGTACAGAGAACCTACCATGTATTGATTCTTGGTTATGAAAAATTGTTGGCCGTGGTTTCTGAATTGGAACAAGGAAAGAATAAACTAGGACTTTTGGTATGTGATGAAGGACATAGACTGAAAAATGCAAATTCTAAGATTTTGAAGTGTTTGACTGATTTAGATATCGACAGGAAAGTAATTTTAACAGGTACACCAATACAAAATGATTTAAATGAATTTTACACTATCATTAACTTTATCAATCCAGGCATATTGGGTTCATTCTCATGTTTCAAAAGAACATATATCAATCCTATAACTAGGGCAAGAGATGTTAACAATAGATTTAGTGAAAAGATACAATCTTTGGGTGAGTCGAAATCCCAGGATTTGATAGAAATTACCAAAAGGTTTACTTTAAGAAGAACTAGCTCTATTATTGCAAACTATTTACCTCCCAAAACAGACCTAGTAATTTTTTGTAAACCAACAGTGCATCAGATTGAAACCTTCAAAATGTTATTATTAGCAGGCCAGATAGATTTTCAAAGACTACAAACCTCATCATCATTAGGTCTAATTACACTTTTTAAAAAAGTATGCAATTCTCCAAGTTTAATAAGTTCAGACCCTTATTATCAAAACACAATCCAAAACCATGGAAAATTTGCAAAATTAGTGAACTCCATAGATTCAGGAAAACTAAAGGTTTTAATGTCATTGTTAAGTCATATTAGGAACAATACCGACGGTGAAAAGGTTGTTATTGTTTCTAATTATACCCAAACGTTAGATATTATCCAAGGATTAATGGCCTCATCAAGTCTCTCATTTGTACGGCTTGATGGATCTACTCCAGCTAAAGAGCGTGACTCTATCGTTAGCTTGTTCAATTCAAGCCCCAATGTATTTGGCTTTCTGCTCAGCGCCAAATCTGGGGGCGTGGGGCTAAATTTAATTGGTGCATCTCGGCTAATATTATTTGATAATGATTGGAATCCATCTGTGGATCTTCAAGCTATGTCAAGAATTCATAGAGATGGTCAAAAAAGGCCATGCTTCATTTATAGACTTGTCACTACAGGCTGTATTGACGAGAAAATCTTCCAAAGACAATTAATGAAGAATAATTTGAGCAAGAAGTTCTTAGACAATCATTTAGACGAAAAGACTAACGATAATTTATTCGAGAAAGAAGATTTAAAAGATTTATTTACTATCCAGACGGCGACAAAATGTAATACGCATGATCTTATTTGTTCATGTCCGGGACTTGGGCATCAGTTCGAGGAAAAAGACCTTTGCAAGCCTCACTCTGCTGATAAAGAAAGTACTAGCGAAGTTAATACGGATGGTTGGATGTGTGCATCTGACTTCAAAGATATGGTAGAAGAGCATCAAAAAGAAGCGTCAGCCTTAAAGAACGAATTAATGAGAAAGTGTCTAGTTGGCTATAGGCATATAAACCCTGAATTAATTGCGGATCTCAGAGATCCAATCATTGAAAGAACATTAGTCGATCTCCCTAATGTTATGACTTTTGCATTTGTGTGTTCAAGTATAGAATGAAATAGAATCTAATGTTGCAATCACTAATCTATAATAACCACGTTGAATGGTACTAATATTAGTTTTTTATTTCTGCAAATTTTGACGCATCCGCGCCTCAGCGGCCCTTGCCCTTTGCTCACGCATTAGCTTCATTCTTTGGTCATCAGTCAGAGAGTTCATAGTTCTTTCCAAGTCTGTCGGCTGACTGAGCATTCTGCCAACACCCCGCTTTAACTCTTGCTGTTTTTTTTGTTGTCCTCTAACAATTTCCAATTCTTCTTTTATTACTTTTTCCACCTCTTGTTGTTCTTGTTCAGCTTCTTTTTGGTTCATTTCATTTACTTCTTCTCTGCTCAAGGGCTTGCCAATATGGGACTTTTCCCAATCCACGAAAGACTCACCTAAATTATATCTTGCAATCTGAAAGGCTTGTTTAACATCCTTCTTCTTACCTAAATCCCAAGCTGTTTTTCCAAATTCGTTCTCAATTGTAGGATTACATTTTAAAGTGGATAAAAGAATAAGGACCATGTTTTTCAGTGAGTTAAATGCAGCAAAGTGAAGCATAGTCGGTGTCTGTATATACTCTTTAACAGGCTCTAAAACGAAATTCACATCAATTTGATTCTTTTTGATATACGTTACCAATTGAGGAGCCCTTGATTTCTTTAGGAGGGTTATCAATTCGTGAGTGTGTTTTTCTGCGGGTGTTAATACTTGTTCAGTAATTTTATTGTCTTCTTTTGGAGTGGCTATAACCTTGTTCACAGATCTTGGATCTTTTAAAACAGGTCTTGGTTTCTCAGCTATTTGTAGATATGTTAACTGACACCAAACTCTCTTTAATTCATTGGTAGTCGGTCTTCGGGTAGTGAATGGAAATGATTTAATCCTTGGATCACCTTTTTTTAAGCACACGTCTCCTTCAGTGAATATCTTCTTATCAGAAGCACTCTTTGCCCTAATAAATATATTTTCACACTTACTCAAATAAGGCTCCCATTGTTTCAACAATACTTGGACATCATTCTTTAAAGCAGCTTCATTGTAGCGACGCAATGAAGAGCCTGCCGAATTAGCTTTCCCCTTTGCATTATCCATAGTAGACTGTGAGCCACCTTGTTTCCTTCTAGTGGTATACCTATGAAATGTTTTAGACACTAAAAAGTTGACGCATTGTTCTTGCGGTGATCCTGATGAGTTCCGCGATGTTCCAGTAAGAGTAGATCTTTGATGAGAGACAATTGCACCAGCAAAATGTCCCCCACCGATCATAAATAATGCAGATTGTTTCCTAGATTGATCTTCCTGTTTCCATAGGTTTATTGTTTCCAGCGGGTTAAGGATGGTTTCAGCGTTGAACAAAGGCTTGTAAATCCCAAATAATTTGTTCGCTTTCAAGAGCTTAGACTTTAGAAAAAGCAGCGCAGACCTTGTGTTCAAGTGGCTAGGAAGGAGTGATTCCCCTTCCTGCTTCTCTTCCTGTGAGATGTTGAGGTTTCTCATCTCATTCTCGAAGATTGTAGACAATTTATCCGTAACACCGCTGTAGATATCTTCAACATCAGACTTATCGCTCGAGCTATCACTCTCCGACCATGATATACTCTCAACATCGCTAGCTGCTGTGATTGCATCAAATTCTTCAGATGGAATGGCAGCAAGACCATTTATTTTCCTTTTAAGATTATATCTATGAAAATCACCTTTGAAATGGGCTCGTGACAAATCCAAAGATTCTAATTCGATTCCACATGAAGTACATTTCTTAGAACCGCTTTCAATTGGAGCCTGGTCTACAGTAGTTGAGATGGGTTCCTGTTTCGAAACTTCAGAGACAAGCCCATCAAAGACCATCAATTCCAAGGATGATAAAACATCCGAAGATAGATCATAGATATAGAGGTTATTCTTCTTTAAAGCATCTGACATCTAGTGCTCTAGGGTTTTCAGTTCTCACCGTATATGTGTGATGATTCTTGTACAGCAGGTTTTAGGTTCGAACAATTTTTAACCTGAGGACTCGAGACAAAAAACATAAAGAATGAAATCGTTCTTTACTGCCAACTTACAATAGAAACAGCATAATAGACAATCCTACATATAGAACAGTTTATATAGATGATAATCTATGCATTATAATTTAAGCTACTTCACTATTGGGCACTACCAACTCTGTGGCACTCTTCCAAGAAATACCTGACCTTCTCAGGATCCATGAAAGGATGCGTACCATGACCGAAGTTCACAATGTAATTCTTCTTACCGCCGCCAAATTCCTTAATCATGAATTCCACTTTCTTTGTTATTACTTCCTTAGTACCATAAATAACGCCTGGATCGAGGTTACCTTGTAAAACAACCCTACCATTGTTAACTTTTACGGCATCAGCTGGGTTCCATAACCAGTCCAAAGAAACAGTATTATAGCCAGCACTGCACAACTTGTCCAGTGCGTACCAAGATCCCTTGGCAAAAACTGTCATTGGTACATGTTCAGTAATACCCAATTCCTTCAATCTTTCAGGGACCCTGGCAGCAATTTGTTTCAAGTATGGTAGTGAGAATTCGTCAAAATCAGCAGGACTCAATTCACCCCCCCAGCTTTCAAAAACTTGCAAAATTTGGCAGCCTGCTACAACTTGTTGGGCCAAAAACTCGACAGCTATATTGGTGATTTTTTGCAACAACGTGTGAGACAAGTCAGCACGCTTGTTAATCCATTCTTTGGCAAATCTAAATAGCCGAGACCCGCCACCTTCTGTCATATATACAAGTAGGGTCCACGGCGCACCACAAAACCCAAATAGTGGAACCTGACCAGCCAACTTGATTCTAGTCATCGTTATTGCTTTGAACGCCCAGTCCAATTCTTTGAGAACATCCACCTTGTACTGTAGTACAGTTTCCAATTGCTCTGGTGTCCGCAGCGGATCAGGAAAATGCGGACCTTTGCCTTCCAACATCTCCACTCGCATCCCCAGCGCCTGAGGAATCACAAGAATATCCGAAAAGATAATCGCAGCATCAAGCAAACCGGCATACCGTTTTACAGGTTGAATAGTAATCTCTGAAGCAATCTCTGCATCATGACAAGTCTCAAAAAAGTCTCTACCATCCTTAACCTTATGGTATTCAGGCAAATAGCGACCCGCCTGCCTCATAATCCAGCATGGTGGCCTCTCTACTGCTTCTCCCCTCGCAGCTCTTAAAATCAAGTCATTCTTGAGAGGAGCAAACTTTGAACGATCAACAGACTGCATGTTTAATTCCTTCAGAGGGACGCAAAGATTAAGATACTTCTAAATCAAATCTGGACTACAGAATTAGTTCACAAATGGATCAAATAACTCTTTTAGAAGCCTCTATTGCAATACTTGAAACCATGTTGGATGCGCAAGTTTCTTGGAATCTTTTATACAATGAAAAAAAAAGGCTTGAGGAAAAACGGCTAAATCACGTGATAAACATCATTATTGACGAACAACTTATTCATGAGCGGCTTTACAAATCACTCCGAACGAGTTCTGATATTTGCGCGGCTGACGGGTTAGTGGCAAACACAAAGCTCGAGGTTTTTATATAACTCTCGACTCCTTGTCGAGCAGAATCTATTATTATTCTTCTCTATGATATCCTGTACCGAGGTTTTGAAAAGTAGTCTGTTGTTTAAAAGATTTGTGCTTCAGGGAAAGTTAATTGTGAGACAGATGAGTGTTCTCAGGTCTCTGTTTCGGTTTAGGAAGACCAACCTAAGTACTTTATTGGTGATCACGTATGCGTTGATCTCAGTGTTGTACCTTTGGGATCACTTTCGTTACCAGCTTACGTTACCAACTGATTATAATTATTCGCAAATGTTGGAAGATGCATGGTTTGATTTGGAAATTATCACGCAATATCCCCATCCTTATGCATCACATGCGAATGATAAAGTCCATGCTTACTTGTTGGATCGAGCTAATGAAATTACGAGAGACTCTTTGTTTACAGAAGTGTCGGATGATTATGGAATAGGTTTGAAGACATTGTTTAGAGTCGAAGAAGATAAAAATTCGTCGACAGCTGAATCTAAGGTCATTTATTATGAATCTTCGAATGTTTTGGCTAGGGTTCAAGGTAGGAACCCCAATTTACCAGGGTTATTGTTATCTGCACACTATGACAGTGTGCCATCTAGTTTTGGTGCCACTGATGATGGTATGGGGATTGTTTCCATGTTGGCCATTCTAACGCACTATGCGAAGAACCAACCAGAGCGTACCTTAGTGTTTAATTTCAACAATAATGAGGAGTTTGGATTGGCAGGTGCTGAAGCATTTTTCGAACACCCATGGTCGAAGGAACTCTTATATGTTGTAAACTTGGAGGGGACTGGTGCTGGTGGAAAGGCAGTATTGTTTAGGACATCAGATGTTTCTACTGCGTCTGTATACGCAGATGCTGTTCGTCAGCAACCATTCGGTAATTCAATTTACCAGCAAGGATTTTACACGGGTAATATTGGTTCTGAAACTGACTTTAAAGTATACGAAAATAAGGGCTTACGTGGATGGGACATTGCCTTCTATAGGCCAAGAAATCTATACCACACTGCCAAGGATACTGTGTTGTATACGAGTAAGCAATCCTTATGGCATATGTTGAACACTGCATTGCAGTTGACAAATTATATGGCGATTAACCAGCCTGATATGACAGACAGCTCTACTGCTGTATACTTTGATTTGTTTGGTAAATGGTTTGTGGTCTGGTCTGCCAAGAAATTATTTTACTGGAACTGCATTTTATTGGCATTGTTCCCATCTATTCTTGCTGTGTTATTCCTTGTAGCGCAGGATCTGCAAGCCTTAAAAGTGAACTTCTGCGCCGCTCTGTTGAGACTACCGTCTTCTGTGGCTGTAGCATATTTTGGTGTGAAATTCTTCCAGGTGTTAGTTGGCCATTGTAACCCTTATGTGTTTTCTCGTGATTACACATCTCCAATATTGGCGGAATCTTCTTTATTCATTTTCATTAATTATCTCATTTTATCTTCGTGGGAAAAATTCCGTCCTTTGCGTGACTTTAAGACAGTGGCATTGGTGCAGGTTTCTCTGGTTCTATGGATTTACTTAATATCTGTGACGCGCTGGCTTCGTGATTCAAACTATACAGCCACCGGTGTATACCCTTTTACAGTAGGATATACTTTCGTCTCGATAGGTGCCATTATTGGTGTGTTCTGCGCAACTTTCAAAGCAAAAGTGTCAGTTCTGAAAAATAGATACCGGCGCATTAGTAATTTTGACGTGGAGCAGCGCACCGGTGAACCTTCTGAGGCACCTCAGGTAATCATTTCTGTGGATGCTGGAACTGAACACACAGAAAGTACACCATTATTGAACCCAAATATACCGTCTGCATGTTCAAAATTGCCTGCTACTGCAGGCTCCAAGAGCGAAGTGTGTAAGAGTATTGTTACGAATGTGTTAAACTACGATTGGAGTATTCAATTTTTGGTAGTCACTCCACCAGTAACATATTTCACTTGGGTGTGTATGGACTTAATTATGGGAGCCATGAATCAAACCATTCAGGAAAGTGCAAAGAGCACCACTTTTGTGACACACATGGCTTTAATAGGCAGTTTGTTGTTATCCTTGCCATTACTTCCATTTACTTACAAATTGCATTCACACGTTGGATTACTGTTCCTTGTTATGGCCACTGTAACGTCAATGTGGACTATATCGGCTTCTCCTTTTACAGAGTCCTCTCCATTAAAATTGAAATTCCAGCAAACTATTGATTTGGATATAAAAAATTCTTCTTCAGTATATTTATATGGACGTGAAAAAGCATTTATGGAGCCAGTTTTAAAGAACATTCCAAGTGTTACAAGCTTCGCATGTGATGAGTTCAATGGTAATGGTGTAGACGTATGTGAATACACCGGTACACTTCCAAGAATGTTTGAACGTTTTCACTCTATGGGTACTGATTGGCATGACATAATGTCAGTTGAGGTGATTAGAGATGATCGTAATTCTACAAAGAGAACGCCTTATCAGCCTATTACTGCCGAGCTAAGAATAAATGTTGAAGATAATAGAGTTTGTACCTTGTCATTTAACAGCACGGCATTCCAACATTGGAAACATGGAACCTCACCATTAAGGGAAGTTACAATAATTCATAATGGCACTTCAAACATATCATCTTTCCGAACCGTGGCAGTTAAAAAAAACGGTTATTATAAAGATGAATACGGCAACGACCATTACCGTTGGAATAATGGTATCACTGAGCTACAGTTGCATAAACTTGATTTTAAACATGACCACTACTCTGTGGGGTTGGAGTGGATTCCACAGGTTCTGTATCGCAGTCACCAAGATAATTACGTCTTTTATGATGAAGAAGATGATTTATTAGGTGTCAGTGTTACCTGCTATTGGGGTGAATATGACACTGGTTCTATCACTGATGGATTTGCAACGACAAATGTTCCTGCATATGACGAATTGAGGAAGTATTCACCAAAACATATCATATACTCAAGTAAGGACAAGGGTATGATTTCAGTGAAAAAATACGTTGAATTATAAGAGCTTGGCTGTTATTTTATATAACCATGTTTCGCTCTAAAATTCTGAACGTCATATTTCGCGTTATAATATAAACTGGTATAATATTTCATTATAAATGAAGACTTCCCACGCATTGTCCATAGACAAAATTCGCTTGAGCTCTACTTTGTAACGTTGAAATTGCTGCTATAAAAGGTCAGAAGTGTTTGCAAGCCCACCAGAAAATGCCAGTGCCCAAGTCCTACTCAAGCCACTGTCTAAATAGTCTGCATAACTAACATTTTTCTGTGCAAAGAAATTGTAGGATGCTTTGGGATCATATAGGGCTCGATTAAGTTCGAGTATGCTTCTCCAGCCAGTGTTTAGTTCATCTACTATTCCGGATAGTTTTTGATTCCATTCTTCAGCGACAAATTTTGGACCCCTAGTTTCGCTAGATGCAGGAATAATAGGTAGCATATGGATACCGTGGATGTATTCTATATTCGTACCGAAATATGTTGTATAGTCAATCATGTCTTCGAACAAAATCCCAGAAACTTTATTTTTAACGAGTTGCGCGGGCTCGATTTCATTGTCATCTGAATACAAATAGTAGCTGTTAAATGATTCTTTCATGATGGAGATCATTAAATCACCTCTGAGTTCCATGGACGTGTCGCCGATAACCTTGCCCCACATTTTCATTGCGTATGCGAAATTTAAATCTTCTGAACTGGATTCTTGATTCCTTCCCCTAGGATTTTCATATAAACCAGATGCCCAAGAATGGCCATGGTACCAATCGAACATGCGGGACACAGGGAAATATGTGTCTTCATTCGAGGGATTTGCAACATCACGAATCAAAGCATTGACCCACTCTTTATTATCGTGTGCCCACGTCCCATTGTGCTTTCCATCAACGTAGCCAATAACCGCTGCGGCATGGATCAAATATGCAAAATGAAAGTGGTGGTCATTATAATATGTGTTCCCAAAATCAATAAATGATTGATATGAACCTAGATCAGCTGTTGACGCGACACCCCCAAATTTAATATCGTAGAAAAGTGGATATGTTTGCTTGTTAGCTAATAGTACATCAAACACAGATTTCATAGAATCTAATGCTTTCAATGTCAAATTTTTATCATCGAGTATCTCTGATACTGTTAAGAGAATATAAGCAAACTTATCTATTATTTTACCTCCAAAATAAGTGTTCAAACCGGTTATAGAAGAAAGCACGTCTACTTGGAGTTCTTTATTGGCTACCCGTGACAGCAGATTCAGCTGTTTGCTAGAATATTTTAGATCAGCTTGAGAATTATATGGCAGCCAGGAAACTTTACTTTCTAAGTGATTCACAAATTTCAAAGATTTTGTGAGAAATCCAGTCATAATCCCTTTAGTGTTCGTCTGGCACTGGATATTGGTAGTGGCGGCTAAACTTTCAGGCGTTAGCATACGCAAATGATGAGGTAGAGCAAACACTATGGGAAGACCAGATTTTGAATCGCCAATTGTGGTGTACTCAAAAGAATATTCTGCTCTAGTTCTGTCAGAAACACCTTGGAGTTCAAATTTTGTAACATACATTCCGGCTGATCGATCATAGGAAATTTCCATGTTCCTATCTTTAGGCGCTTCGGCGACCTGTATAATGAGACCGCTCATAGGACTAGATGCAATAATTGTTTTGGCGTCAAAAATTTTAAGGTGAAACCAAAAGTCAAAGTATCTGAAAAGATATTCTCTAGGGAATGAAACATAAACTAACCATTGAACACCGTTGTTTAACGTAATGCGGTACTTGGAGGTACCAATAACTGTATCACCCGAATATTCCTTAATTAACCGTTTGAAACCAACTTCAGAATGCAACTTGGCAACCAAAGAACCATGGTATATACCAGTAGTAAATCCCATACCTTGAACTAAAGGTATGTCCAAATAGTCGGAGGTTGCCCTGTCTCGAATTGTAACTCTGCAACTGGATGGCCCAAGTTCGCTTACTTCAAACAGAGATCTACTTTCAGTAAAGGAATGTGCTGAAAAAACAAGATCTGCAACGGCTGTCGTACTGTTTATTGAACTGAACCTTCCTGCACCACTATAACCAATTAAATTTGGATATTTAACAGTATGGCTAACGGCAAGGCCGAACCCATCAGACCTATGCTTCCAGACCACATATGGGAGAACAAAAGCTCGCTGGTTTTGAGATCCAACTATTAAATTAGTATAGAACTCATTTGTTCCATATGGACCGTCATTGCTAACACCAGGTGGTAAATCTAATGCGCTTTGATATCGCGGAAATATAGATGGAGGGTCGTCAATTGCAATTGGTTTAAATAAATCAATTGGAGAATATTTGTCTGAACTGTCAGAATCTTCAGGTATAGATACGTCTGAATAGTCATTGGGGTTTGCTACTCCAGTCGGTTCTGGAGGCAGCAGTTCCATACTAGGAATTGTTGGTGTTGGTACAATGGTATTAAAGACATAATGGAATGAAAAATATATATTGAAATACGTGAACATCGAACTCGCCAAACCAGCATAGAGTAAAAAATTTAGAAACAACATTATCCATCAGATCACAAATTGAAACTTGATTCTAGCTTCTTGAACCTGAATGTTTCTCATAACTCATTTAACACATCCTTAATGGAAAATACACAGAAAAACATCCATTCATATATTAAAATTTTATGTGCGCAAAGTCCAGGTGTTCAATACTCATTTAGTTGGATAACACAGGCATGTATTGCTTCCTCTACTTAAATCGGGGCGCCGTTATAGCAGTAAACCAACAATCTAACTATATACAATTGTTTTGAGCAGTTTTCATTCCCCATGCAAAGCTTGCGATCTGGAAACTTTTTAATTTATAATTGTACACAGAAAACCCCGCAGAATAAGCCCGAGGAATTTATGCAGGAACAAAATAACGTACGACAATAAACAATAGAACAATAGAATCCGAAAATGAGCCGTAAAACAAGGCAAGACAAAAATATGCAAAGCATTGACTCAATCGCCATTATGCAATTTAACATTGGTAATTTGGCCGTGGGGTTTCCCCAAGGTAAATGCAGCTAAACTTGACACCAAGTTAACTAACTCCAGGAAGCATAACCATATTTGATACATCAGGAAAGTAGCAACCGACACCCGCCAATTGTTGTTATCATAAACCAGCAAGGTTGTAATCGCTATGCTAAATATCCCGTTATCTTTAATAACTGCTCATTTGTTCGCGCCTATCATCAGTTACGAGCAGAACACTCGAAAATTACATTGATCCTCTTTGTATACTTGTTCCGATGTGGTTGGTTCATTCATTGTTAGGCAATCCAAGATAATGAGTCGGTATTGCAGAGCTTTCATTCTTCCATTCTTATGACAAGGTTGCTCGTTGAGGGTGTCATTTCCGACTAATAATATTTCAATCAGAAAGCATAACAATTCAGGAACAAATTGGAGTTATAACTGTAACTTCTTAGTTAGTAGTATTGTTTTGTTCACCGAGTTAGGCTTTTTCAATTGGCGCTGGCTTACTGACATTGTTCAAATGCACCCGCACCCAGTTAAAAATTGCGTAATCCGAACATACACATGAATATGCATCCTCATCGTCATACACCGAATTTTGGAGTAAAAATAACGGCCCGACTCTAATTTAAGAAAATATGTTCTGAGAAGCCCTAATACCTTTCAACTTAAAAGGAACTACTAACTTTGGTTGGAGGTTTTTCCCACTTTGGTTGAACACATCAAAAGCCATCCATGCCTTGAATAACAGCTACTAGAAAGATGAGGAAAAAGCATTTATCTAAATGTGATTAATTATAACGGGTTACTTTGACTTTCCTGTGATGTAATTTTATGTAGTTGCTATGCTATGCCTTGTTTGGATCTCGAAAAGGTGTTGCTCAAATGGGTGTCTTCACAGGGTACGGTATAAACATGCGCACAAAAATGGACTGGTGGTGCTATTTTTTGGGAAGCAGGCGCAATATTGATGGGGTATATTAGATAGGCAACGAACCTTTCTAGGTTCACTTTTACCATGCCTGAGGGTTCATATCGAGAAGTTTATAAGGCAGGTAAATAGGGCATCCCATACCTAAATTGCTTCCCCAAGTTAGGATCATACCAATTACGCGACAAGCTAGCAGATAAGATTGTTTTTGCATATCAGGGGAAGAAGGCACTGAGAGAGTGATGAGAAGGAGGGAGGGAGGGGGAGTCCGTAACATGAGTATTCCTAGTTAACTTTTTAACAAGCTAATCGCGAAACCCCTTGTATCTGTTGACTCGCGGATGTCCTACGGATCGCGAAACAGGCCGCTTGAGGTACAAAGATCGGAAGAATATCTTTCCTCATCTTATATCCGAATGCGTGAGAAACCCCAGTTGTTATTTATATTTACTGAATCCACCATGCCCACCAAACTGATTAATATTAAACGGTTTTCTATTGCGGGGTACGGTAGGAAAAGTTGGAGTGCACGGATAAGTCCTCACATCACACTTTTAAGAAGGTAGAGACACTTACACTATCCTAATGTGTTGCGGTGTCTTTATAGTGACTTTGAGTATTACATTAGTCTGTGACCGCATACTCTATAGTTCCTTGTAAGGTCTACATGTGTCGATGGTGAAGATCTAGATATCTATTCACAGTCTCGCCCGACCCCCTTCGCACGTCACCTATACTCTATCAAAAATTCACTATATTTTTTACGATATTTTGGTCCAAGAGCTAGAAGAACGGAGAAACCTGCGATGCTAATGCGCCACTCCTGAGATTAGCCAGTAGATGAATAACGTCTTGAGAACGTTGTTTGCCTGATTCATCTTTATTATAGAAAACATTAAAAAACATAGAAGAATAACCGCAGTAATGTATCAAATGTCCTTGTTCTCATGTTTTGCATGCAGTAAGCCTTCTATCTATCGTATCCGCCATAGTGACGCTGCATGTCGTTCTCATCCACTCTGACAATTCATTGACTGTAAGAGCGGTAGCCTCGGCAAATATCTGCCTCCGTCGAGTTCTGTTAGGTATAATACAGGCACGCTCGGAATTGTTTCCCCTGTGTGCAACGGCTTGCCTACGAACACAGAAAGAATAGTACGATGATAAAAACGCTCGGGAATACAGACCGCTCTCCGACAAGTAGGCCATTAATCTATACATACGTGCAGATACATATGGCGCGACTGTGTGTTATGACTTGCTCATAATTGCATCACTTTTTGCCTTTTAAGACAACAGGAAGACGAGACAAAAAAACGGTCCACGCGAGAGCCCACGCAGTCATTGAGTATGTCTCAAGTTGAAGAATCCCCTCAAACATGGATTAATTAGGCTATGACGGTTTGAGGTGAATGTTACTCCATAATTTCAAATTGAAAGAAAACAAACCAAAAATACTGTATTTCAGAGTGCTAGGGTAAGTGTAGAGTCACAGTCACTTACCTATCTGGCTGTACACCAGATAGTGGGAGGAAGGTTAGCTTATAATTTTTTTCGCAGCTGCTCAATTGTTCAGATACAGCAGCAGAACGTGATTTATTAACATCAGACAGTGGTATTTGGGCAAGTCTTGTTTTACTGCCAAGGGTATGTGAGTTGTAAGCCTTTCCCCCTCCTAATAGGTGTGATTGTTTGCTCTGCCTCACCTCCTTGATGTTAATTATCATGGGCAGACCGGCATGCGCATTATTATACTAACTTGTAATTTTTAGTATCTGGCGTCCCCCATTTATTTTATCCCGGTAGAGTTCGGATCTGGAAACACCTAGCACTTCCCAGCGTATATATAAAGCAGAGCTTTCGTTGTACTTTTAGGGATGGTTAAAACTGGGAAAGTTAAAAACAAAACACACATTAAGGATCGAATTGGGGAGGATAATACTCCACTAACTAGGAACTTAAAGCCATCTCATACCAAAACATAGTATCCCATCTAGTGCATAACCGGGCTTCGCCGCTATCCTGGCTTGACTTTTTGCTATCTGGAAAAACTTGCTGTCTCTGTTTCCATATGATTTGAGCCATATTTTGAAGCCATTAAAGATAATATTGACTAATAATACAGAATATTGATTTGCTAGCCCATTTTGCTATATTATTTATTAAATTTGATTAAGATATGTTTCAATACTCTGAAAATAACGAAGAATTTGACTCTCAAAACCCCGCTGTCGATCTTTACAATATGTGTAAACCGATTACAAATACATGGCCTAATCCTCCTGCAGTTGAAGATTCCTGGCTTGTGTCTCCTATATCTGAAGAGGTCAATAAATCAGATACCAACTATTTTACTGCATTTTTCTTTGATTACCATCATGAACTACAAGTTCAGCAGATGAAGCTACAACAACAATTGCAACAACTGCAGCTTCTGGAACAGCTGATTCACCCCGGTCATCTTCTTCCAGCGGTGAACAATCAGCAATCTGTATCATCACTGCCTGAAGCAGACTCGAATAATTTCGAAACAACAGGTATTAATACCAATGCCATTGTCACTAATGATTTTGGCCAGTGGATCACAGATGGCCAGACGAATTCATCGGTCCCAACTCTTTTTGAAAGCAGTTTAGAAAAAGATTTTGTGGATGATAGCGTATCGCAAACTGCTAGCTCTGCTTCTATACTTTCAATACCCACAGATTCATCCTCATCTGCAGCCGTTTCGCCGCGAGTAACTGGTAGGAGAACATCAGTTCTATCTTCAAATAACGTTGCTAGCAACCTTCATCGCTACATTTGTTCCGATTGTGGTAAAGGATTTGCAAGGGCTTCCTCCCTAAGGACGCATAGGAACATTCATACTGGTGATAGACCATTTACATGCCCATTCAAAAATTGTGGAAAGTCATTCAATGCAAGATCTAACATGCTAAGGCATCATAAATTGCACTTCAAGACTGATTGCGGACTTTATATGCTGCCAAATGGAGAAACTACGAGCGTTAAACCTTCAAGCAGAAAATTGTTTGCCCTAAGCAAGCAGCAGCATCAAAAGTTCGCAGCACTACCCACAGTTTAGCGAGGTGCATTTAACAGCTCTTCATTAATATTAAATTTTGGAGTATTGGTTTTTCAAACCATGGCATGAAATATGAAATTGGAACAAAACCGGAATAAACGAATTGGATTTTTCTACATAATAGTATTCAAGAAATTGACCTTTAATGCTATCTAAACGTATGTCTTTTGTATTTGTACTATATATTAATTTTTGATAATAAGTCCTACTAAAGTAAACAACTTAAAAAAATGTTAACAAAGCGCTTCATATGCATACTTTGCAAAGTTCTGTCCTGTTGAATAACTGCTCTAACCATTTATCCATAGGTAGTCTCCAGACTTTGTCCAAATGTGCGCTCATACTCTGACCTTTGCCTAAATTGAAAAGTTTACCTAAAAGGTTGAGATAGAACCGTATTCTGCTTTGGTCGTCTGGTTCACAGCAAAAAAACCCGCAAACCATCAAGGGCCATGGCAGAATAGCCCAAATATTATTGTCTAAAGGAATTCCCTCCAGATATGCCATGATTTCACGAACTACCTTTTGAACCTTGGGTGAGTATACATGGAGAGTTTCATACTCAATGATTGTTATAACCAATAAATAACTTGTTCTAGCCACCACAAGGCCACATAGAAACGATAAAGTAGCATTTTGATAAGTTAGTAATTCCGCACTTTGAAGCTCTATTACGGAGTTCGAGTAATACTTTGCCATCAGTTCCAACTCTCTGCACTTTTCTAATATAGTAGAGGTAGTTACGGGCATTGGGAACCGTGAAATGTATGAGACTTTTGCCAAAATTTCAAAAGCTTCCAAAGTAGAGCCTAATACTGGGCTTTTCACCCAGTCTGATGGGCATTCATAGATCGGGCATTTTAGAAGGAGATTTAATTCTTTGAAAACACGAAATGGGCTAGGAAGTTGGGAAATATCAGTTGCAAACATAATTGCAACACTATAATTATAAATAAAGCTTTCTAAGAACGTTCTTTCTTGAGGTAATAGAACCATTGAGTCTTGACGTAATACAGGGATTTCTGAAGTATTATCTTCCAATTCCATATGCAACATTTCCCAAGTACGACTGTTGTTGGCACTTTCATTGAATTGAGAGTTAAATACTGAATACTGGGATGTAGCATTCAATTGTTCAACGACATTACCCGAGTTCTGCATGGAATAGCAGTTTCTTATGATAACATACGACTTGGCCAAGCACCGGACACAATCATCTACCGTTTTTCTCAATGGAAGCTTGTTTCGTAGACACATCAATTGAAAGGTTGCAAGCAACCATACTTCATTACCAGTGACTGAATGGTTTCGCAAAAAGTTAGAGAGAAGCAGAACTGAGTTTTCATATAGTTGCTCACTCAATGGAGCAAACAATTCTTCAGAATAATATTCGAGATAAGACGCAGCACAACACAAGAACAACTCTTTCATTACGGGATTATTTTCCACCTGAGGGACGAAGGTGGAACTAGTTGTCAGCATTGGATGTGACGTATCTTGCGGACCCAATAGAGGGATATATTCCTTCAGACATACATAGAAAAGGAAGGCATCTTCATCTTTAAGGTTTTTCAACTGTGATAGATCACCATGTTTTGAATTTTCTAGCGCTTGCTTATAGTATGTAGCGCTGGCATTACTATCGTATAACAAATAACTGTAATTGGAATGAACGGTGCTAAAAGGCGTTGAAGAATACAGGAAGCTACCGAAAGACTGCAGGTCCCGTTCAAAATGGTATGGTTCAAGCTGCAAATCGAAAAGAGGTTTGATATCAAATAGTCCACCATCCTTTTGGAAAGTAGTTTCATTACTATCAATTGAAAAAACGTCTGAAGCTGAAACAGGCGCGGTTGACGAAGTGCTGGACGCAAACGGTTTTATCGTTTTTACCCGTCTAGGACCTGATTGAACCTTGACTATTTTTAGAGGATGTGAAAAAGTGGTTATACTACTTTTACCCAACTGTCCATAGGTCGGAAATTTTTGCAACCGTTGTCTACCGTTGTCTGAATGTATTCTCCAAATGCATCCAGTTTTATCTAAAGCTACTGTGTATTCAAACTTCACTTGTCCACTTGGAATCGAAATAAATTTGTAATAATCCCCAACATCATATTCCCCTTCCCAACTCTCCAGTGTGCAGTTCAAAAAACCATCGTTAGCCTTAATCCCCACTTCATCACCATTAGGTGAGGTTTCAGTTGACCCTCCTTCTTTGTCGGACCACCTACACAATAACAAATTACGCTGGCATCCTATGCACTTGGGTTTCGTCTCATCACATTTCTTTCTACGTGCACGACATGTTAAACACCCGTTCCTAGACCTTTTCTCCGTTTTTTTGACTATATTAGTCTTCTCCTTTACACCACTATCACCATACCATCCAAATGTCCCTGAATCTTGGGCTAAAGGTAGGGCATCCTCCTTGGAACGCCGCATACGGTACCTGACTACTACCATTTTAAACTTTATACAACAACAATAAGCCGTTTCGTTTTAATTCAAATACATCGCTGTGTTCAACTAACCGTCTTGTATGAAACACACGTAGAATTAAACAATTAGGTTTCTAACTGAAGCAGATACTCGAACACAATGTGGCAAACACTGCGATTGGGAACCTGGTTGCAGAAGGAGACAGTCAGTCAAACCAAACGCCTTCCTTTCCCCCTCCGCCTGTGCTATCACTGTGTTTGCTATGGGGAAAAGTGTCTGCACATCGATACCATCCCTGATAGGGAGAGGTGATCATAGACATTACATTGTGGCTGGCTTAGCAACCAATAAAAAGAAACTGCAGTTTCACCAACCATTAAGGAAATAATGTTGCTAATTGTACTGGATACCAGCTTCATTAGTTTCTGTTAAAGGTAGATAAAATGAGGTGTTCGGAGTTCTTTACATAACTGCTTTTTTGCGATTGACGCAGCGATCAAGTAGCTGGTGTAATGCTATTGGCTCTTGAGCATGTGCCATCGTTGTTTGTTCGAGGTGGGCCTGTCTTGTAAAGGGAGTTTTGTCAATTATAATTAGGTTATATCGTTATGCAGTAGTGGATTTTAAGGGTAGTGTTCGTCAGCAAGATGTAGCAACAGCTGTGTATAGTATTCGAGCGATTCTAAAGTTTAGATCAGGAATACAATAAGGCCGCTGAAACCGGAGAGTAAATTCGCGTACGGTGCATTTACGAATCAAGCCGCAGAAGGTGTCACGTTATAATTATATATATGCTTGCGTGTGTTTATGCATGTGTATGCGTAGATACGTAGGGTGCGTACTTTTGATTAGCTGCGTGCGTTAGCTCAAGAGGAGCGAGTATGCATTGTAGCAAGAGTACGTTGCGACTATTGAGAGGAACCATAGAGGGTATATTCTTCTCGTAATGTATTAATCAAGGAATCTATCCTTTCGAAGTTCAAATGGTTTTGCGCAAAGCTTTGATGCTTTTCAGTCTGGATATGCTGGTCTAGATGTTCATATTTAACGCGACAATTTTCACAGTAGCCACCGCCTAGCTTCCCTTGTAGGGGTCTTTTTGCAGGGGTTGGACTTGCAGTAGCAGCGGTAGCGGTCAAGGTGGCGGATTCTTGTGGTGAGACTGATTTCTTATCCAGACATGCAGTAGCGCCAGATGTTACTGATGCTGAATTCTTTGCCGCTTGAGGAGGGTGGGGGATTGTCTGTTGTGTGAACTTGCGGTCGACAACCAATCTATTAAGGGATTTTAAGCTTTTATTCAAGTTGGATGCTTTAATAGGGGCTAAGCCATTACCCATGGAAAATGATCCGCCAGCATTAGTGTCTAAGGATTGGTTCACACCACTAGCTTTGATTTCCTGCGGAATTCGACTTTTACGCTTACAAAGATCATCATTAGCTAGAGATTCTTCGCCTGTAGTTTCTTGTCTTGTTAGTAGTGTAATAGGAGGAGGCTTTTTGCACCTTGTGTCATCAATGCCCATTACTTCCATATACTTCTTTTTGCTGTCCATATACTTTCCAGAATGTGGTATGAACAAAGGTTGTTCGTCATCACGGATGTCAGACAAAGGTCTAGGCTCTGCAGAATCCTGATATAGAAGTCTTAGTTTTAACGCATACTTTTCATTCAAGCAATCTCGTTTATATCTTTTTAAAATTCTTCTGGTGGAGAGCTCATCACAGCTACCATCTCCCACAAAGGGACATCTCCCAAAAGTACCTGGCTTTATATTAGGATAGGGCAACTTTTCTGGATCGTTGATCTCAGAAGGTTTCCACTCCATGGTAATTAAGGGTGCCCATGTCTGCCATAAGTCGTACAAATAAACATGAGGGTATTTGAAGTAATGAACATCATCTCTTTTAGTTCGTGGATCTCGGTCGTTCGGGCCGTACAACCTTTCATTTTCTAACAGGTTGGACAGTGTAGCTGTCGCATTTGTTGTTGCAGTAATGACACCGCCTACAGACACACTATTATGGGATTGGTTTGCACCCATCATCAGTATTGACCCATGGGAAGTTTGGCAAATGCCGTATTGTTGCTGTTTTTCTATCGCGTCCAGATCCACATCTAGGTTTTTTAAGAATCTCATTGCCTTGTCATAGTTCCATATCTTCATATACCCATTCTTATGTGCTCTATACAACACGTCTATCTCGGGTAAATTTTCGTACTTATCTAGTTTCCTGCTCGTGATGACGATTGTTACCTCCATATCGAAGAACGCCTTCATGCGTGCCCCCAACGTGGAAAACCCACGCTTCAGCAACTCCTTACGCTTTTCCAGCTTCGAGCCCTGATGATGGTCCACAATGGTTGTGTCAAAGTAAATTCTCGTGTCTTTTCTCATAATCCGTCGCCAGTTTTGCTGCCAGTCTAAAAGATCTTTGGCTGTTATCTTGGATTGCTCAGCCCGGCGCTGTGCCTGCTGTCTAGAGATGAGCACCGCGCCCTCAATTGTTCTGCCAGGAGCCCCACTCGACGCTGCATTTGCACCTCCAGATGTAGTCGCAGTATAAGAAAGTCCTGTCTGTCTATTACGTTTGTGACGACCCTTCTCAGTCTCCTCCAATAAGTTGAGGGATCTCTTTTTCCCTTGGAAGGGCTGAGTAGTAGTAAGCGTAGTACACGCCTTGGAGGGTCTAGGTTGATGATTAGGATCATTCTCCTTCAGTGGCGACCTGACAGCTCTAGGCGCCGCTTGCGCGCAAGCTGTAGGCGGTGCGAGTGGTTTCAGCGGTGATCCCATTGCACGTTGGTAATGAGATGTCTTGTATTCCTCAAAGTAAACAGCCAGATCTCAGTAAACACACCCTCCGTTGTAAAATACTATTGGTACTCCGTAAACCAGGGGATAGCAGCGTCAATGATAGCCTTCTAACTGCTGTGCCTGAAACACAGTGAATCTAAAATCACAGGAACTAGGTCTGAATATGAACGGACGCGTTTCTGCGAAATGGTTTGGTGGTCTGCGCTGGGTAGCAAGCGTATGTTAGTCAAAAATTGTTTATAGCACCGGAAGGGCTCCGGGTAACGCTCGAAAGCAGAGCTGTAGAAAGGGCTAATGAAAAGGGTGGGGGTAGAGTACTAGTGTAGTAGGGTTTTTATAAGAGTGAATAACGATTATATACGTGGGTATTGAACAACGGCAGGACTGTCTAGTCCAGCTTGTAGCCGTAGACGTCTTGGAATGCGCCTAGGGCACTTTTCAATCTCATCACGAGCAATCCGTGGGGGTAGGAAGAATCGCCAATTAGGAGAAGCAGCAGGTCAGATCCAGGTATTTGTGCGACACATGTATGGAGATCTTCCAATTCAAATGTATAGATGCGGGAGGTGGTTTGCGACGAAGATGCGGCAGAGCCCGAGTCGGGTGTATTTATTGTCACGTGATAACAGCTTTTAGTCGCTTGGGCCTTTGGGTCCTGTTCGTCTTCGGACCACTTCTCCTTAGTGAGAAGGGCCATCATTTTGAGGTTGTTGATGGAGTCATTGGATGGAACCTTAGATACGCTATTAGTTACAAAGGAGACGATAGAACCACTTTTGCGCGAGACGAGGACTGCGGATTGTATTTGGTAAGTCGAGACTGGAGTGTGGGTTGGTTCTAAGGTCCTCTGGAGGAGTTGCTTAATGTTTGTACTATGAAGCATGGTCATATTTCTTTATTCTAGTTGTTATGAATGGACAATGGGGAGGGTGTGGTGGGCAGATATAAGTCAATGTGTGTGCTTTCTACATAGCTATATATATCCATATATATATACCCAGAGTATATATATGCAGTATGGATGTAGTTGCGAGTTATATAATGCGAGAAAATGTACGCACGCGCGAATGCTGGGTAGATGTTGGTTGGTTGTGCGCTAGAATTGAAAAATTACATACCCAGAGTACAGTGAAGTGTAGAGATAGTGGTGTATATATATGGTTGAATGCAGCACTATAAACCACGCACGGGGTATGGAGGCGGCAGTTGCTCGAGTTGTTCTTAACTATGTGTTAGGGTGTGGAGTTCTTGTTTTTAACAGCGCAGCGCAGCGCAACAATGCAACGAACATGACGCACAGAACCATTTCCCTCCAACGGTAGACACAGGTATGGATGCATACATATACAGATGCGAGATGTAGCCATGCAGATGTGGACGTGCGCATACGCACTGCCAATGTTCTTGTCCTAAAAAGAGGAAGGAAAGAGGGAAAAGGGAAAAAAGAAAAAAGTGAATTAAGATATACATACATACACCTATAATAATTATTGAAGTGGAGGGTTTTTATTGCTGATTCTTTTTGTTTTTTGTTTTTTCTTTCATTTATTTATATCTAGCTTGACATCATCTACATCTTCAGATTCCTCATCTGCTTTGTCAGGTTTTCTCTTATCCATAACGCTGTCGTTATCCATGCTATCATCATCGTCCTCCTCTTCAAACTCGGGCTCGCTTTCGCCGTTGTCGCCGTCGTCGTCATCGCCGTAAATGTCGTCGTCTTCTTCCTCGCTGTCGTACCAAAAGTTGTCGCCCACGTCCTTGGACTCCTCCGGCTCCGCGTTTCTCTGCGATATATAAGCGGTCTGCGACGTAGGCATCACAAACCCGGGAGGGATGTCCTGCTTGGAACGCTCGACTTCTAGCTTGACTCTTTGTTTGTATTGCTCTGGATTCTTTCGGTAGTCGACTGCGGCATCCACATTGGCGGGAGATGAAATGTTGGGATCCTCTAAAAGAGACACAATTGATATCAACACGCTCTCCACCGTCTGTACCGGCGACCATGTCTCGGAGTCCGGCTCGTCCGAAGTTGGATCGCCGCTCTGATGCAAGATGGATATACACAACCTGCCGTCTCTATAAACATTCGGGTGGTAAATCGCAGGCGTGAACCTGAAACTTGGAGGACTAAACGGAAAGTCTTCAGGAAACCGCATCTGCGCCTTGAAGTAACCCCCGTGGTAAATTGAGTCTTCATTCAACACCATCACCCCAATGTTCCACAAGAAAATGTTGCTATCATCGTCAAGTTCTATGTGGAAAGATGGAATCGCCTTCTTGGGATCTGTGAGCTCTCTGTACTGTCGCAACAACAGACTGGCCGCGGTATTCTTACGGTTCGACATCTCTCTTTTTGTTTTTGTTCCAATATTCCTTGCTTTTGGCCCTTTATGCTCCCAGAAGAACTTTCTAAGAAAAAAAATAAACGAGCGCCCTCTACCTTCTCCTCTGCACAACCACTTCCTAGTTGTGCTGCTATGTGCTATATTCCCTGCTTTTAACTTACCGTACAGGCGCTATGCTACGTGCTTGCTACCTTCCGTCCTATAATATCCAAGTCCCTAAAAACCCAGCCTGTCAAAACCCAGCCTTATATTATACTAATATGTGTTTTCTTTCTTCCTGCCTCTGCCCTCTGTTCCCCTCTTGTTCCAGTTGCGTGTGCGTGTCGTGTCTGCGTGTGCGTGTAATATATATATATATCCCTCTCTTAATACAAGTCCTCTCTTCCTCTTGTGCTGCCAGTATGGCCTGCGTGTGCGTGCGTATATATATGTTGTGTATGAACGTGTGCGTGTGTGTATGAAGAGTCTACGTGTATTCCGCTGTTTCTGGCGCCCTATATCCTCTATTAAACAAATCCTCGACACACTTTTAAAAGTTTTTGCTTACACTTCCTGCTGCCCCAGATCTAGATGTAGATTAGATATGCCTGCTGTTCTCTAGTTGTATACTTGTGTTCCTCTCTCCTTGCTGGACGGCTCGTGGCTTGCTCAGGGGACAAATCCTAAACCTGTTTCTGTTATATATAGTGTTGTCTCTTGGAGCCTTATTGCGAAAGAAACTATTATATATATTTGAATTCTGTTTTGTGTTCTTGCCCCCCTTCAGCGCGCGACTGCTGCTGCTACGAGCCCGAGCGAGAAAAACAAAAAAAGAAAAGCCGCGAGGAGTTTGCCACCGGGCGGCCGCCTGCCGCCCCCCGCCCAGCAGCCGGGGCCTCCTGGGCGGGCGGGGCCTCCTGGGCGGCGGCGTGCAGTCGACGTGTATAATATGTAAACATGTACGTAGTGAACAGCGCAAGGCGCGATGTA
The DNA here is from genome assembly GCF_000235365.1 of Eremothecium cymbalariae DBVPG#7215. NCBI lineage: Eukaryota > Fungi > Ascomycota > Saccharomycetes > Saccharomycetales > Saccharomycetaceae > Eremothecium > Eremothecium cymbalariae. The sequence continues at coordinate 1,288,467 of NC_016450.1, read as the reverse complement.
TATATGCTTCAGCTCAGAACTCCAGCAGCGTTCTGTTGCAAGGGGGCGCTATATATGTGTCGTCGTCCTCTTCGAAGGATATAAGACACTCTGTATGTAGGGTCTTGGGCGGCGGGCGCGTGGTGCGGAGCCCATGGTCGATGGGGTTGTCCACGACTATGAGCCTGGTGTTACAAGGGGCTACGGTGGCAGTGGGTGGAAGACCGAAGGCATGTTTGCTAGCGCCGCTGCAGCAGGGAGCCCGCTCCCTGCAACAGACGACGGGGCCGCCAGGCAGGGCTCTGGGGCCGGCGCCGCAGGCCGGGGTGCTCATTGTTGCTGCTGCAACGGCAGCAGCGGCTAATGCATATTTTTCCTGTTCTTCGCAATCATCGTAGATGAGCTCCTGGATGGAGACGTCGGACAGCGGGGACGAGGCCGTGGAGAGCGAACAATGCGGCGAGGTTATAGGGCTGGTGGATGCAAAGCTTGAGGGGGGCGAGGAGCAGACGCTGGGCGGGGTGTTTGCGGTGTCGTCACGTGACGGCACGGCGAGGCGGTATTGCTGCAGGTGGTCGTGGGCGGGGTTCTCTTCGACCAGGTGCTCCAAGGCCAACGTATACTCGCGCATGGTTGCCGCGTCGAGCAGTAGCGACGTACGGTTGAGCTTGCGGTGGGAGCCGGGCCAGCAGCGGCTGGCGCCGGATGCGGGATCGGCTCGCCTGGAGCCCGGACGCAGCAGCGTGAGTTCGTCGGCGGCGGCGTCGTGCTCAGGAGGCTGGTCTGGCGTCAGCCGCTGCGGCTGTGGCAATGGCACGGGGGCAGGATCGGGTCTCGAAATAGCAGTTCCAGGCGCCGCAGACGCAGTAGTATGTGGGTGCGCTGCAACACCAGTGTATGTGCGCTTCTGGTGAGAAGAGGAAAAGCAGGCCTTGTAGAGTATCTTGGCCTTCAAGAATGAAAGCATCGGTTGGGCAGCAAAAGTGCGATTGTTTGGTTTCTGTGTAGCTGTGATAATCTGGTGGGCTCAGGGAGGATTCGATAGAGCTGGCGATAGGAAAAAAACAAGGTTGTTTTCGTTTTAGAGACAGATAGACTAATTAAAGATACCACGAGATTTTGTAATATAGTGTCGCATGTTTGTGTGTGTTCGTTCACTCAGCCTCTGTCAGTCTTCCACTAAGGGAACGACAGATATGTGGGCAATTTAGTACCTATATATATGTATATATATATATATCCGCAGACAGATACCGGTAGTGTGCCTACTTCTCCAACTTAATACTGTTAACAAATATAAGCAGGACTCACGATTTCATCACCTTTACAGGAAAAAATTAAAAGATGCCAAATGACATGTCGCATTGGGCAGACACATGTAAAATATCCATTTCAGGATATGTTATGGACAGGGTTGCTTCATATACGGCGATCTAAGAGAGGCAATGTTCGTATCTCCTCCCTGCCTATCATTTACCTCTGAGTGAAAAAGATATTAAAGTTCTGCTACGGGAAATAATATTGATTCGAAAAAACTTTCCGAGTTTATGCAGTAAGTAAGCTTGTAGGAAATACATGCACATGTGTATAAAACCAAAGACAGCGTATTGCACCGTACCTGGCTGAGCGAGGTCTCTCTACTTTTTAACAGTGGTGGCTGTACGTGCGGAGAAGATGCCTAAATAGGTTAGTAGAATTACTGTGGGATTCCAGTTATCAGCATATATTTCGGGGGCGCCATTGTGGTGATATCCGGTCTCGCCAAGTTAGGTATTTTAATCATGATTATGTTTTTGATGAATTTTGATTCAATCGATAACGCGATTCCGTCGGACTGGGCGAAAATTGGCAAATTGACAAAAAAATTCCGATCTATGGACGTAGGCGTGGGTGGTGAAGTGTAATAAGCTTCAGTTTCTTTTAAAGGGTATTGGAGCAATATATATACAGGTTTTTTAGGTAAGACAGATGTGGTGGGCTGTTGTATCGGTCTTTTTGGCAGTGTGCACAGTTGGACTTGTGAGATTTGCGCTTATTTCACCTATTTTTCGTGTAGGACAGCAGCAGCAGGTGCCGGATGGAGATGCCGTGGTATGTTCTTCGAATAGGGAGGATGCCCCTGAGCATGTAGTTGTGTTTTTAGGTTCCGGTGGGCATACGGGGGAGATGCTGCGACTGCTGAAGGCTTACCAGGGGGTTTTGGTTAGCGGTACGTGTTGCCTTTATGTGTGCTATGCGGATGGGGCCAGTTCGGAGAAGATTAGACAGTTGATTGCGGGAGGGGGGCTTAAGCTTCGCAAGGTGGTATACATAGGGATGCCCAAAGCTCGTGAAGTTGGGAGTTCTAAGGTGGAGTCTGTGCGCAGCATAGTGCGGTCGATGTATCATACGTACCGAGTTGTTGTCGGAATACGGGCCAAGATTGGAGATGCACCCCACTTGGTGTTGTTTAACGGGCCTGGGACTTGCTGTGTATTAACTTTATGGCTGCGGACGTTGGACATTTTCATGCGACGCAGTACTAAGATTGTCTACGTTGAGTCGTTGGCCAGGATCAAGACATTAAGCATGACCGGTCGGCTGTTGTATCCGTTTGTTGATGAGTTTGTAGTGCAGTGGCCCGAACTTGCCAGGAGGTATAGACGGGCGCGGTATTTCGGTATTCTCGTGTAGTAAATAAAACAGCAGCTATACTTATAGATAGATATATATATATAGGTATAGATATACATTGAGTTTAAGAAGAAACTTTAAAACTGGGCGTATTCAGTCCAGTTCATTGTCTGGAGTTGACGATGTCCACGAATTCTGGTTTCAAAGACGCACCACCAACCAAGAACCCATCGACATCGGCCTTGTCCTTGAAAGAGGCAGCGTTCGATCCATTAGCAGAACCACCGTATAGGATTCTGATCTTGTCTGCAGCTTCACGCGACAACTGTTCAGCCAAGAATTCTCTGATGGAGTGGTGGATATCCTGGGCGTCGTCTGCAGTAGCAGCTAACCCGGTCCCAATAGCCCAGACTGGTTCATAAGCGATCACGATGTTGCGCCAGTCGGAAACCTTGTCCAAAACAGCCTTCAATTGTCTCTTGACAACATCCAAAGTCACACCAGCCTTCTTTTCTTCCAAAGTCTCACCAATACACAAGATCACGCCAACGTCTTGTTCTAGGGCAAACTTAGTCTTGTCTGCAACCAAGACATCGTCCTCCTTGAAGTAAGTTCTTCTTTCGGAGTGCCCCAAAATCACCCACTTGGCACCAACCTCACGGATTTGCTCCACAGAGTTCTCACCAGTGTACGCACCAGAAGCCTTCAAGTACGCGTTCTGTGCACCCACAGAAACTTGGCTTTTGGACAATAACGAAGATGCATAGTCCAAGTATGGAGCAGGTGGACAGATAACAACCTCAACGTTCTCTGCAATTGAAGCCGTGTTCAATCTCTCCACAATCTCCTTAATGGATTGCTTGGATCCGTTTAACTTAAAGTTACCACCAACAAAAAATGTTCTAGCCATTGTATATGATTCTAATTATTCCACTTGAATATCCAACAAAGCACAGCCGATAAGCACTAACCAGATGTTTCTTTTGCACTAATATAACAAATACTGAAAAGAGAGCTATCTACTTTGTCAAAGGAGATTAAACAGGAAGCTAACCTTTTATGTGGTACATCATTAGGCTTGAAAATTGAAAAATTATCCTTTTTATTATTTCAAATATACGAAAACGAAAGTTGGAAACGGCGATGGGCTTTACAGAGGATGTGACAGGGAGTGCCCGGGAGGAAGGCCACCCCAAATTGCCACCCATCTGTTTCATACAGGTCATCACGTGAAGAGATGCAGGAGAAGACAGAATAATAAAAATATTAAACAAATTTCTAAATCATTTACTCTATTGACAATATACTTAGAAATAGTTTATTGATCTTTACCCATCCAAAGTCATGGGTATGGCTTTGGATGGGAATGAAATCTACTAAATAAAAGCTAGATTAAATAATAAGAAGTAAAACTGTAAAGTTGTCCAGGTCTTGAAGCTTCCTCTAGTTGTGAAGCTTCCTCTAGCTTTGAACACAATTTCGGCTCTGACGTGGGGTTTGTCCCGGACAGCTAAGCGATAGGTACTTACATAATGATATGACATTTAGGTACCTACTTTTCACTCGAACCTGCAACCGTAGCTTTGACATATTTATGTTAGTCCATGTAATCCATAATACGGCATCTTGGAGGCGGCCGAAGGATATGTTTGGATATATCAATCACCTGTACATGTGTATCGTTAAAATTGCATTCTACATGACCGTATAAAGAGATAAACCCAGGCCACCTGGAACACTTTCTATATATAACAACCACAGTCAATTCTTTATGTCTCTTCTAAACCCTGTATATATACATACTTCAACCATTCTGAAGTTGTTATTCTGCAAGGCTAATGTCACTGCCGATGATTACCCTTCTTGCCACGCAGCTGGTACGTTCCCCTGCCATAAGATCGCAGGCCTTCTGCACCGCACCTTTCTGCAAGTCATGGCTCTCTAAACTACTGTATCCGCCCGCAAGCAAGCCCGGGGCATCCAGTTACCGCGAGGCCAACAGCAACGGACCTAACCAGTGTTTTTTGCCAGTTCGCACAAATGGGGAACTCAACGAGGTGTTAATGTTCAGCAACCGTGTTCCGTTGATACTCAATTTCACATTCCGCGGGCTCCCGCAAGCAGATGCATTAACGGGCGCGCTCAATCGAATAGTCTTACTGGAGACTGAAAAGCGTGTTAACGTCGCAGACATTGAAACGGATTTCCTCGAAACGAAAGAAGCCATGCTTCGTTTCGGAGTCAAGCAAATACCCACTTTGGTCTCGGTTAGGAAGACCTTCCCCGAAGACCATTATACTCTATCAGAATATGGGTCAGGCGAGGTCGACTGGGCATCGCTTAAAGCATGGGTAGAAAAGAACGCAGACGACGCATAAAAATAAGAAAAAAGATCAATCTTGCTGCATTACCGTTTTGCAAAGCAGCATGCAAAAATCTCAGAACCTAATAAAGGAAAGCTTGCTTTTTCTTCCGCCAAAGAATTTCTTTTGATGATCTTTCTGCAATTCTTTGTGAATTACTGCGTTTCTTTTTCGATTTTCAATTCCGAAATCCTCTGACAGCGCCTTGTACAAAGTTTATGCTCTACACCACCTGCTGCTAATCAAAAAAAAATATGTTGACTGGTTCTGTCGTTCGATGTCAGAGCTCAACTGGATTTCTGTAGCACCGAACTGTAATTAATAAATGCCTTTTGTTTGCAATCTAACGGTTGCTCACTACTAACGCGATATAGTGATGATATAGCCGTTCGGTTTTCTCGAGAAGGCACAAAAAAGCTGACCCCGCTTACAGGGAGATGAGCTAATTACAGAGCTATCTGGCTAAGTAAAATCAAGAGAGTTTAGTATGTAGAGAATATTATGAGTAATGGTAGTACTATCAAATTTCGAAAAGCTTAACGAAATTTTTTTGAATTTTTTATCGTTCGAAACTTGGTAGAAGTAATACATGACAGGTAAAACATAAAAAAAGTTATTTAAAGGCAGAATATTCTTAGCCTAGTTGAGGAATATACAAAGGGTGCGGAGATTATTTGCTTTATTAGAAGCTTATTTTTTTGTCCACTATTTGTGTGAAGTGTTCTTCAGGAATTCAGAGGTATTCAGAGGTGGTTCAGGCATAATAATTAAACGAGGTATCATTACTGTAGATGCCAGATTTATCATCTTCAGCTTCGGCGTCCAAGCTTGAAGAAAGTTATGATAGAGTGACTCCAGCTATAGCTTTGAATGCTAATGGAGGAGGTAGGGGACTCTTTAGGGATTTTGTTGACAGTTTTAAAAAAAAGCAGGATGACGATGTTGTGGGTTATGATGAAGAAACCGGGACCTCGTCCAAGATGAAAAAGACTATAAAGTCGCGGCATTTGTTAATGATCTCGCTTGGGACTGGTATTGGGACTGGTTTGCTTGTGGGGAATGGTACTGCTCTTGCTAAGGCAGGGCCTGGTGGTTTAATCATTGGGTATGGGGTCGCGTCTGCGATGTTGTATTGTATCATTCAGGCTGCTGGAGAGCTAGGTATATGTTATTCTGGTATGACCGGTAACTATACTGCTTATTCATCTCTTCTTGTGGATCCTGCCTTGGGGTTTTCAGTTTCATGGGTTTATTGTATCCAATGGATGACTGTCTTCCCATTGCAATTAGTGACGGCAGCGATTACGATAAAATACTGGACAGATACCAATCCTGATATTTTTGTTGCTATATTATATTTCCTCATTGTTTTTATCAATCTGTTTGGTGCTAAAGGTTATGCTGAGGCTGAATTTTTGTTCAATACCTGCAAGGTTTTAATGATGGTCGGATTTGTAATTCTTGGTATTATTATCAACTGTGGAGGTGCTGGAAATGATGGCTACATAGGTGCTAGATACTGGCATACCCCAGGTGCCTTTTCTACTGGTTTCAAAGGTGTTTGTTACGTGTTTTGTTACGCTGCTTTTGCGTATGGAGGTATTGAAGTGATGGTTTTAACAGCTTCTGAACAAGAAAACCCAAGAAAATCTATTCCAAGTGCATGTAAGAAGGTCATCTATCGTATTTTGCTCATATACATGTTGACAACTTTAATTGTTTGTTTCTTAGTGCCTTATGATGCTCCCGAATTAACTTCAACAGGTTCAGCTTCTCGTGCATCACCATTTGTTATTGCAATTGCTTCTCATGGGATCTCAGTTGTACCGCATATTATTAATGCTGTCATCCTAGTTGCAGTTGTTTCTGTCGGTAATTCGTCGTTATATTCCGCTCCAAGATTGTTGTTATCTCTATCTGAACAAGGTTATGCTCCAAAGGTGTTTAACTATGTTGATAGACAAGGCAGGCCGTTGCTTTGTTTTCTAGTAGCTATGTTTGTTGGTCTATTAGCTTTCATTGCTGCTTCAGATGCAGAAGAAGATGTGTTCTCATGGTTATTAGCTATATCAGGTCTCTCTCAACTATTCATTTGGATATCAATTTGTTTGTCGCATGTGAGATTCCGTGATGCAATGAAGGCACAGGGTAGGTCTCTTGGCGAAGTTGGCTATAAATCACAAACTGGATACTGGGGGTCGTGGTTCGCCATCATTGTTTCTTTGTTTGTTTTGGTTGCTCAATTCTGGGTCGCCATCGCACCAATTGGAAATGGCGGTAAATTGAGCGCTAAAGACTTCTTCCAAAGTTACCTGGCAGCACCTGTTCTGATCTTTATCTATTTCGGCTACAAAATTTACTACAAGGATTGGAGATTATGCATCCCTGCTACAGAGGTTGATTTAAACTCCCATAGAAAGATTTTCGACGAAGATGAGTTAAAACAAGAAGATTTAGATTGGAAGGAGAAAATGAGAACCGCATCTATCTGGGTAAAAATTTACCACTTTTGGTGTTAATGAAGAGTTACTAATAATAACAAAAAAACTACTATCTTAACATGTATTTCTTGTGAAGACAGTAACTGCATTTTTTACTTTGGTATTTATGTTTATTTACCATGGTACAGATACATATATATCTATAAAATAATCTTTTTTAATTGTATCCATCTAAAATAAATATAAAATTGATTCGATCAACTCTGCCTTCCCATACTAAGCACAGATTGGTCCATTCCAAACGTAAAACCTCTTCAAACAACACGAAATTTCCATAAAATTTCTAAGTACGACACAATACAACTTTGTAAACTTCAAACTCTACATCTACATCATTATTTAGCTACAATTATAATAATAAATCCACATATATTAAAAGCGAACCATCTTGGCGTTATGAAGGGTAACCCAATAGTAAGATAATAATGGCGTCTTCGGTGCATCGCAAAAACTGCAATATAATTAGCGATGCTCTTTTTATTTCTTTTTTTCAACGTTCTTTTTTCTCGAAGATCGGCCTTCCCTTGCCATCTGGCCCCTCGAGCGAGACATGGTACTAAAATTAAAAAAAGCCATCAGCACGGCTAAAAGTATAATTATTATTACGACTACATACAGTTCTGTACTTACGAATGACCAGGTTATGATGATGTATAGCTAATCTCCAACACATTGGTTGGTATCATTTGATGTAAACAAATTATAGAAATTATAGATAGTCTAGTCTTCTATTTTCCTGAATTGCAACGCATACAGAGGAAAAGAAGTGATAGCAACAGTGTGACATTTAAAAAAGATATTTGAATAAGTATATATAGGTAGAAGAAAACATAATTACTTGCCCATTGATGCTAAATTATTTCTGTTAATGGTACTGTTTTCAGGAAGTAGTCTTAAGACTTTAGTCCACAGGCACTATTAATATTGAGTCCAATGTCAGGGTTTGTATCCGATAAGCCAAACGTACCGAGGCCGATTGCTGCAGACTTTAATTCCAGTACCGTCAGCACACTATCGACTTCTAATTCTGGATTATTTCAACGGTTTAAGGATTCTTTCAAGAGGGCTGATGTCGTTGAAGATGTTCATGAGAAGGAAGGCCAGGAGGAGTATGCTACGGGATTAAATAAGACTCAACAAAAACTAAAACACAATATCAAAACAAGACATCTAACTATGATATCTCTTGGAACGGGTATTGGAACGGGTTTGTTGGTTGCTTCTGGTAAAGCTTTACATTATGGCGGTCCTGGCGGCCTTTTAATTGGGTATTTGACAACATCTACTATGCTTTACTGTGTTGTTCAAGCGTGTTGCGAGTTGGGTGTGGCTTATGCTACTCTACCTGGTAATTATAACGCATATCCAACATTTCTGGTTGATCGTGGCTTCGGATTTGCTGTTGCATTAGTTTATGGGTTACAGTGGGCAATTGTTCTACCGTTAGAACTAGTGACAGCGTCTATGACAATAAAGTATTGGACTGAATCGGTCAACCCAGACGTCTTTGTTGCCATCTTTTACCTTTTCATTGTATTCATTCACTTTTTTGGCTCGCGTGGTTATGCAGAATCAGAGTTCATTTTTAATACTTTAAAGGTATTGTTAATGGCTGGGTTTATTATTATGGGTATCTCGTTGAACTGCGGGGCCTCTAAACTTGGTTACATTGGAGCGAAGTACTGGAGTAATCCTGGCACTTTTGCGGGAGAGAGGTCAATCAATCATTTGAAGGGTATTTGTTCCGTGTGGGTACAAAGTGCTTTTGCCTATGGTGGTTCGGAATTCATTGCATTAACGGCTGCTGAACAAGCGAACCCAAGAGAGTCAGTTCCCAGTGCTACCAAGAGATGGCTATACAGAGTGGTGGTGGTGTTTTTGATACCTATCGCCTTGATCTGTTTCTTAGTCCCATACACATCTGACCAGCTACTATCATCCTCTGGAGCTTCTGCCTCCCATGCATCTCCATTTGTTATTGCTGCTGCCTACCATGGAGTCAAAATTGTTCCACACATAATTAATGCTATTATTTTGACTTCAGTGATATCTGTAGGAAATTCCGGCATGTATTCTGCTCCTCGTATTCTTCTTTCTTTAGCTGAAAATGGCCTCTGTCCAAAGATATTTACCTATGTTGATAGAGCTGGTAGACCGTTGGCTACTTTGCTATTTGTTTGTGTCTTTGGTCTACTGTCATTTGTTGCTGCATCGAAAAATCAAGAATCTGTCTTCACATGGTTAACTGCCATTGCAGGTTTGTCTCAGCTGTTCACCTGGACTTCTATTGCCCTTTCACACATTAGATTTAGGGCCGCTATGAAAGTACAAGGTAGATCCCTAGGTGAATTAGGCTACACATCCACCACTGGTGCAATAGGTTCATACTATGCTGTATTCTTCAATATTGTGGTATTGGTCGCTCAATTCTGGATTGCAATTGCACCTATTGACAAACATGGCGAATTAGATGCAGAGTCTTTCTTTAAAAATTATTTGGCATTCGCAGTCCTAGTCCTCTTCTACGTTGGTTACAAAATATGGTATAGAGAAGTTCAATTGCTCATTCCTGTAGACAAAATAGATCTGGAGACTCATAGACAAATATTCGATGAAGAGGTTCTTCAACAAGAGGAGCTCGAACGTAAAGAAAGAATGAAGACAGCCTCTTTCAAACAACGTTTCATAGCTTTCTGGTGTTAATAAGCCAGATATTAAGCAAGCATGCCTACCTAAACTGCCATTCTTGCATAGATCTTATAATTAATCCTGAACTTACACCTCATAACTAAAATATTTATTTAACGCTTGCTATATCTAATTTTAAAAACCCAGTTGCCAATATAAAACATAGAGATGACTACTAAAACTTCATACTTCTATTACTAGATGTGTCTATTACTAGATGTGTTCTGTTTTCTGTCATGACGCATATTTGGCAGCCTGATATTCCGTTTCTTTTTTCATGCAGTCTGTTGCGCGGCACCTTTTCGAGGAAAAAAAAGAAGCGTGACAAACAACCACTAATTTGTATGAAGGCCGTTACAGGCATTAACAAGCTAACTGCACCGATCTTCCACGAATGGTATGAAAACGGTGACTGATTCTAGGCCGTAACTTTTCCGAGAGTTGTGGCGTTGTGTTTGTTTTCTTCTGTGATGAAGCCTACTGTGAAAAAGCGTTACAATTATTTTTTAGGTACCTTTTGCACAAGATGACATATTTATTCTGTATATATATACGTATTATTTGACGCTAAAGGTTTTAACGATGTATTCGGATTAGTTGAACATAAGCAGTTCTAATAGAATTTCAAGTATGTCAGGAACTTCTACGGAAGATGTGAAATGGGAAAAGGAGTCGATCCGAGAAGTGGCAGAGAGTCCTAATATACCGATATCTGGAGGCGACGGCCATCGCGATGGCCTTTTTCAGCGAATTGTGGATTCATTCAAAAGAGTTGAAGGGGAGGTTCGAAACAGCTCTGACCTCGAAGATGGAGAGGTAACATCAGCTCACAGTACAAAGTTAAAACAGAATATGAAAACAAGACATGTAGTGCTCATGTCGCTAGGTACTGGTATTGGTACTGGTTTATTAGTTGCTAATGCGAGTTCTTTGCACTTTGGTGGCCCCGGTGGCTTGTTAATTGGTTATTTTTTCGTTTCCATAATTTCTTACATCATGATGCAAGCGGCAGGTGAAATGGCTGTTGCTTACCCAACCCTGCCAGGTAATTTCAATGCATACTCTTCCATTTTTATTTCGAAACCATTCGGATTTGCCACTGTATGGTTGTTCTGCATCCAGTGGACGACGATCCTGCCGTTAGAATTAATTACATCTTCCATTGTGGTTAAGTATTGGACTACTAAAATAAATGCTGACATATTCGTTTTAATTTTCTATCTCTTTATCCTCTGCATTCATTTCTGTGGCGCCCGTGGATATGGCGAGACGGAGTTTATTTTCAACAGTTGTAAGGTTTTAATGGTTGCAGGGTTCATCATAGTGGGAATACTCATTAATTGCGGCGCTGTTGGCGATGACGGTTATATTGGGGGCAAATATTGGCATGAACCAGGTGCGTTTGCTGCAGGTTCAGGAATTGATAGATTTAAGGGCATTGCATATGTTTTAGTTACTGCATATTTCTCATACGGCGGTATGGAACTTTATGCGTTGTCTGTGAATGAACTTCCAAATCCAAGGAAGGCAATTCCAAGTGCATGTGCTAAAGGGGTATATCGTATTCTCATTATTTACATGTTGACTATGGTTATAATTGGGTTTTTAGTTCCACATGATTCTAATAAATTATTGGGATCGGGGTCATCTGGTGTCCATCCTTCACCTTACGTTCTTGCTCTTTCGTTACATGGCATCAAGATTGTTCCACATATCATCAACGCAGTTATCCTCATATCTGTGATATCTGTTGGAAACTCTGCCATGTATTCTGGTCCAAGATTGTTGTGTTCCTTAGCCCAACAAGGCTACGCTCCCAAAATACTTGATTATGTTGACAGACAGGGTAGGCCACTAATGGCTTTAATTATTTGTTCAGTTTTTGGATTGATTGCATTTGTTGCTGCTTCAAAATACGAGGAAGACATATTCGGTTGGTTGGCAGCCATATCTGGTTTGTCTGAGCTATTCACCTGGACAGCCATTTGCTTATCACATTTCAGATTTAGACGTGCAATGAAACTCCAAGGCCGGTCCCTTGAAACTTTAGGTTACAGGTCAACGACCGGCGAATGGGGCTCCTTATACGCGGTTGTATTCAACGTATTTGTTTTAATCGCCCAACTGTGGGTTGCAATGATACCGATGGATAACGGTGGTAAGTTTAGCGTAAAGTCTCTATTCAAATCCTGCCTGGCATTGCCATTGTGGTTATCTATGGCTGTTGGTTATATGATAGTTACGAAGAACTGGACCATATTAAATCCATTGAGCTCGATATCTGTAGACTCGCATAGACGCAGTTACGATGTTGAAGTTATGAAACAAGAAGACTTAGAGTATAAACAAAAGATGAAGCGTAGTAAATGGTATGTGAGAATGTCATATACTTGGTGTTGACTTTTTTCAAGTGGCTTGCATTTTAACTTGAATAGCTGTTGCAAGCACAAACCCTGTTCTTACATATAATTTTATTGTTACTCATACGAAAGAATAGCATTAATTTTAAATAGTTGTGCATATGAAAGCATATTAATGATCCCTATCCCTTTATATTATAAAGATTACTACTTTGTAACTATTTGATATTTTACCAATAATTACTAGTATCATCAGTTGGTGACCTAATGAACCAAAGCGTCAGATGCTCAAGAGTATATAAAAATCAATACACCACACTAGATGTTTACTGAAAAATTTTCCTTTCAACTTTCATCTCATGAATAGAACTTCACCAAAAAGAATACTACTCTCATTTTAGTTACAAAGCAGCATTAAGCGTACTACATTATTTAACAAGGTAATATCTTGATCATGTCTCAGGAAGGTACTGTGGGACAAGTTACTGAAAATGTGGCCAATTTGCATTTAGATGAGGTAACCGGTGAGATGGTTTCTAAGTCTGAATTAAAAAAACGTATAAAGCAGAGGCAAGTCGAAGCCAAGAAGGCTGCCAAAAAGGCCACTGCCAAACCAAAGCCAGAACCAAAGAAACCAGCTTCTGATGGTTTGAGTGATTTAGATCCATCTCAGTACTTTGAGGTAAGATCTCGTCAAATCCAAGAATTGAGATCAACCCATGCTCCAAATCCATACCCACATAAGTTTCATGTTTCTATCTCTTTACCAGATTTTTTGGAGAAATATGCGTCATTGACTCGCGGGCAGACTTTACCAGAGGAAAGGGTTTCTATTGCTGGTAGAATTCACGCTAAGAGAGAATCTGGATCTAAGTTGAAGTTCTATGTCTTGCACGGTGACGGTGTTGAAGTTCAGTTAATGTCCCAGTTGCAGGACTATCATTCAGAGGGGGCTTATGAAGAAGATCACAGTATATTAAAGAGAGGTGATATCGTTGGTGTTGAAGGTTATGTTGGCAGAACACAGCCAAAGAAAGGTGGTGAAGGTGAAATTTCTGTCTTTGTTTCTCGTGTACAATTATTGACACCATGTTTGCATATGCTACCAGCTGATCATTTCGGTTTCAAAGATCAAGAAACCAGGTATAGAAAGCGATACCTGGATTTAATCATGAACAAGGATGCTAGAGGTCGTTTCATCACTAGATCCAAGATAATTTCCTATATTAGAAAGTTTTTTGGACAACAGGAACTTCATTGAAGTTGAAACACCAATGATGAATGTAATTGCAGGTGGTGCTACTGCCAAACCATTTGTGACCCATCATAATGATCTGGACATGAAAATGTTCATGAGAATTGCCCCTGAATTGTTTTTGAAACAGTTGGTTGTAGGTGGTATGGATAGGGTCTATGAAATTGGCAGACAATTTAGAAATGAAGGTATTGACATGACTCACAATCCAGAATTTACTACCTGCGAGTTTTACCAAGCTTATGCTGATGTCTATGATTTAATGGACATGACTGAATTGCTATTCTCGGAGATGGTTAAGGAAATCACTGGTGATTACAAAATCAATTTCCATCCAGATCCGCTAGACGCTGAAAAATGTTATGAAATTGATTTCGCCAGACCATGGAAGAGGGTTAATATGATTGAAGAATTGGAACAGAGGTTTAAAGTTACTTTCCCACCAGGTGATCAGCTTCACACAGCTGAAACTGGGGAATTTTTGAAGAAGGTTTTAGCAGACAATAATATGGAATGTCCGCCACCTTTGACTAACGCTCGTATGTTAGACAAATTGGTTGGCGAATTAGAAGACACTTGTATCAATCCAACATTCATTTTTGGCCACCCACAAATGATGTCGCCACTAGCCAAGTACTCTAGAGATCAACCAGGTCTTTGTGAACGTTTCGAAGTGTTTGTAGCTACAAAAGAAATATGTAATGCCTACACTGAGTTAAACGATCCATTTGACCAAAGGGCTCGTTTTGAAGAACAAGCGAGGCAAAAGGACCAAGGTGATGATGAAGTCCAATTGATTGATGAAACCTTCTGCAACGCCTTAGAATACGGTTTGCCACCAACTGGTGGTTGGGGTTGTGGGATTGATAGATTAGCTATGTTCTTGACGGACTCAAATACTATTAGAGAAGTCTTGTTGTTTCCTACTTTGAAACCAGATGTTTTGAAGGATGATTTGAAGAAGGATAATTGATATAAAAATCGACTTTCGACTTTCATTAATTGCCTGTATTTTTATTACTGAATATTGAATAAATAGCAATATATAACGAAGGGAAGTTTCTTTGCTTCCAAGAGAATTCAAGTTTTAAATATTCCTAAGGATGAATTTGGATATTAAATCCAAATTTTTACTCGTATATTATACAAAAGGAACAGACTTAGGTACTGCAATGCCTCAGCTCAGACCGAGTATTTCAGTTAAATGTGCTATATATTTCTGGTCAGTTTGCCGCTACGTTTAAGCTCTAAGGCTTTCTTATAAGGTGGATTCGTTGGCGACTGAACCGGAGCCAGAATGACGGAATTTTCAGGTAGATCATGGTAAGTAGCATCACTATCAAAAGAATCTAACCCACCACAGGATAAGAACTGCGCAATATCACGCGGTTGTTCATGATAATCTGCCAATTTATCCTCCAGAGAAAGTCTACCTATAGAGCAGCCTTCAAAGAAGTCTTCAACAGGGGCATTGATATCTAAGTTTGGAAGCCATCCGTCTGGAGGATTGTAATCTTGGCATACGATAAAACTCTCCAGCGATGTACCACGAGAGGATCTGGGTTTAGCACAGATAACCTTATTAAATAAATAACCAAGTTGTGAGTATAACATATCGATATCTCTACCTCTAAAGATTTTCGCAACGAAACACCCCCCTTTACGTAACAGACAGGTTGTTAATTGTAAAGCGCTCAAAATTAGCTGTTGCTGAACATATTCATCCAAGTCATGAAGACCAGTCACATCTGGCGCCCCGTCACTACAAACAAAGTCAGCCTTCTCCCCCTTAAATAGCTCCATTATTTTACCCAGAGTTCTTGGATGTGTAATATCCGCCTGCAACGTAACGACATGATCAATAGGCGACATGGGCTGCAGATCTACAGCTACAATCTTTTTATCACAATTCTCTTCCCCGTCTATAAATAGCCTCCTTGATAATACCTGAGACCACGACCCAGGAGCAGCGCATAGATCAACAACTCGATCAACATTATCTAGGAAATGGAACTCATCGTCTAACTGCAACAACTTAAAGGCTGAACGAGCACGAAAGCCCTGCTCTTTGGCCTTCCTGTAATAAAGATCACGTTTATCTTTACTACTCTTACCCATAACTGTTGCTTATTAGGCTATTTGCTTCGAGTACAGTTCAGCGTCTTAAACAAAGATGTTGTGTACTAAATATGTCTTGCCAGTCTATGAACTTGCAATTTTTTTTGATGAGCTTTTTAACCGAGGACATCGAACTAACGTTAGTAAAAAGTGTATTTTTAATGAAGTACAAAATACTACTATAAAGCTTACTTCGTGAGATTTATATACAATTATTTAGTTTCGAAATTGAGAAAACTATTGTCGATCAGCTTTACTTGTTCATATTGCCCAATATTCTAGGATATCTGTACATCTTGTCTTCTCACACATTCCAATACTAAGAAAATTTTTTTTTTCAAAACTTTACAGAACCTCTACGGACCATTAACAAACATCACCAACAATTATTGCAATAAATAGGACATATGCTAGCTTCCAGAACAGCCATGAGAGCTTTTAAAAGGTTGAACTCAACACTGAAGACACCCACACCAAACCCTCTATCATTTTCGGTAGCTGACGGTGAATCTGGTTCAAAAAATATATCAATGCTTGATTCAAAAGATGTTCCTTTACCTAAATCTGTGCAAGCTGTTTATTTCCAGCCATTAAAACTACCTATTCAGCATGGCGACTTAGTTGCAGACCTACAGTTGAGGTCTTATGGGAAAGATAACCTGGATTTCTTCGCGAATTTTATTCTCAGGGTCGGATATTACCTGGGGATGCCAATGACAGGTCCTAAACCATTACCCACTAGAAGAGAACGTTGGACGGTGATAAGATCGCCTTTTGCACAAGCTAAATCAAAGGAGAATTTTGAACGGCATACTCATAAGAGACTAATCCGTGTTTGGGATACAAATCCAGAGATTGTAGAATTGTGGTTGAGTTATATTACGAAACATAGCATTGCTGGTGTTGGTATGAAATGCAATGTATTTCAAAGATCGACTATCGAGGCGGACCATTCTATAGAGGATATCGATCTACCTGTACTGGATGAGATAAAATCCATGGATGAAATGGTGGGCGCCAAAATCGTCGACTTGTTGAATAATCCAGAATTCAAGAAGCACTTGTAATGAATAAATTGTTGATACATAAATACACACACACATACACATATATAGTAAAAAAGAATGAAAATATGCACTTGTAAGCTGCTTTTTCGACCTCAGCCATACATGCCCCAGTCCTCCTCTAGTTCAACCATTGAAGTATCGATCTTCGTCTTGGAAGACATCACATCGTTTCTGCACATGGGGCATGTCGAACTTTTGGACAGCCACAGAGTGATACATTGCAGGTCAAATTTATGATTACAGTTGGGTAGTTTTACCACCAAAGGATAGCTGTCCTCTAGGTAAACACAACAACAAATAGCGCAAGTATCATCTGGAGACAAATGCGTCGTAGCAACCCTTGGAAGAGAGTCCGAAAACCCTTCTGGAACTCCACGCTTTTCACCATCACTTATCCATTCTAACCATTCCTGCTGCAATTCCTCGGGAATGAGCTGGGTTAATACCTGAAACAAAGCTGAGTTATCACTGGTACTATTACTAAAAAACATTTCGTTCAGTTGTGAACGTAGCCCCGTCCTCGTACTATGTTCATCTAAAATGTAGTGAACTAGGTTAGTAATCATGTTCATGCAGGGAGGTTCCGGAAAGCCTACATACCTTCATAGTTAGACATGTCCTCTGTATTTAGATTCAGACGAGAAGGAATGAAGGTAAAACCACCACGCAATGAAGGACCTAAGTGGTTTATAAGTCGACTCAATCAATAAAAAGTATCTTTAGGCGTGAACCGTTTTTTTCCTTTGTATTAGATGTTATGAGAGCCTAAATTTTCTTTTCATATATATGCACAAGGCGTATTTGCTATAAAGAAGTCCCTAGATTTTATGTATTGTATATTGTGCGCGGAAAGGCAGATTGGACGATCACTTAGAGGTCCGAAATGGGGATGCATGCGGATTTATGAGTTTCACCAGATCAATATATCACTTGGTTTTGCAGTTTTGTTATTGGTAGTTGTGCCACTGATTCCTAGGGATCTTATGGAGTTAAACCTCATCGATAAATGACCAATATCAAAAACATCAGTAGGCAGAGGTTTTTTTTGGGTGTTAAACATAGGAGCAATGGTGGTGATGCTGCTGGTGCTCGTGCTATTGTTGGTTTCTGATACAAGTAGAAAGTCTTTGATGTTAGTTTCGAATTCGGTTGCCGAATCCAGTTCAGGGTCATAATCAGAATCGTAGTCAGGTTCTAGACGATCCGCTAACATAATGGACTCCACATAGCCACTTTCACTATTATAAAAGTCTATCGAAATAACCTTTGAAAAATCACTATCTGCCTTTTGACCTAAGCCACAATAAGGTATGCTGTCACGGTAACTTAAAGTATCTTCTAATTCCAGATGACTGCGCTGTATTAATATTCCTGCCTTCTTCATGCATTTCACTAATGACATTAGAGTACCCACTAGGAATGACAGGAATAGAATATGAAATGTTTCACTAAGTAACCCTGCTGAACTGCTGTTATTCCTAAAGAACGCATCCGATGTCGTTCGCGATAATGGAGGAGGAAGGACCGAGTAAAACATTCTGGGTGGGTCTAGCGTGTGGTTATTTGGAAATATGTATAATGCTTGGTAACGAACAATAAAATCAACTAATTTTTGAAACACGCTCACGAACGTTTTCCATGTATTGGATAGTTTTATATCTCTGATCATAGCAAATCTCATTTATTATTTCTGTTGCGATACTTGTCTCTCATTAGAACAATAGTTTCATTAGATTTGTGTCATTTTTGTCACTGTAATATATTATATGACTTTTATATACTGCGTCTTTTATACGCCTTTGGGGCTATCAATCCAAAACCCACTGAAACTTTTTACTGCTGGCAAACCGACTATGTATATCTGTCTATGAGGGATGATGTGAGGAGATGAGGCAGCGGTTCGGCGGAGCTAGCTGGGGGTAATGCGGTGGTGGGCCCCTGACAGTCAGCCGGGACATTACAACGTTAAAATGGCTAAAACATTAGTTGACACAATTGCATAGACGTTTTTACTGTTTTTGAAGAGAAAACAAACAACATAAAAAAATGCGTCAGAGTTCCAAACCAGCCAGCCTTTTACTTTTTTTAATCTTTTTAGGGGGTTTGCGTCTCTTGATCACCTTGCCGCTCGAGCCAGCAGCCTCAGATGGTCCACTAACGTCTTTGGTGCTGGCGACGATGTCTGCTTGCATAATTGTGTTTACGATTCTGGCTATCTGCAGCCATTGTTTAGTCTTGGTTCCGAGCGCGGCGACATTAAAGTTAGGCCAATCGACTACATGCATCCTAAAGTGGCGAATGCGAAACACACCCCTCTGCAAGGCACTCTGTGATTGGAATTTGTCAAGAACAGTTACAAAGGAGCGAGCCAGGTCCTCATTCTTAAAGCGCACGCCTCCGCATCGGGCCTCATGGCGCACTACGATTGCGACGGTGCTACGATCTTGCCAGTCCGTTGTATGTACCAGCTGAGAGATGGCGTCCGCAATCTCCCATTCGGCCAGGCTAGGATCTATTCCGTAGATGAAAAACGAACGTGTATCAGCGGTGGCGAGACCACCAGCAAACGGCAACTTTCCTTCTGTGTCCATCACGCCGGCCGCCGCCGGCGTCGTCCCCGTCGTCGTCCCCGTCGTCGTCAGCTGTTTTGCAGAAGCTGGGCTCCCAACAACCTCACGCAGCCTCGAAATTAGCTCGCCAAGTTTCCCCGAATCACCAGTGAACTGCGCTCCGCCAAGCTTCCCCTTCTTCAACGCTAGAAACCGCTTGACCATGTCGTTCGACCCTTCCACAGTAGACTCATCCGTGCCTTGCACCAAGGACACAATTTCATCACGCAGTTGCATCGGCACATGCCACGTCAGATCCAGCATACAACACTGGCACATGTTCCGCTGCTCCGCACACCCACGGCATACCAACGTCTTCGTAGGTCTTCGCTGCCCACCCACTTTGAAATGGTACAACGTGAACGGCTGCGTGCAAACTTTACATTCCGCACCATGAGGTACCCGAGTCATGCGAATGTCGCCTGCTGCAAGACACTGCTCGCAAATACTGGGAAGCCCGTCACCATCCATACCGTCTTCCACCTGATGTCTACCTGACGTCTACCTATGTCTGTGTGATGTAGCAGCGAGCACGCCGCTCCGTGAAAAATAGCGCACCACACCCTACGCAGACCCTGCATTATATACCAAGAACCCAAAGCACGTGACCCGTGTGCCCGCATCCACCGTCCCTCACTCCTGCTCCTCCGACCTAATTCAGGGTTAAAAAGCTGTCAAATAGCATCCACATGCAATTTTCGGTTGAAGAAATTCATTGTTGTTGTTTGCAAGGTATCATCATAATTAGTCGGAAAACGGACAACGGAAGACGGCGATAACGGCCTACAAGACTACAAAAGAAAAACAACGGGCGGCAACCAAGCAGCAGCGACCGCTGCTGCTTGGTTGCCGCTTCTCTAACAAAACCCACCTGCGCCAGCTGCCTGCGTTGTCTGAATCGCTGAACTCCTCGCTTAGACTGCGACGCTATATATACTAATTTTTTGCACATATATATATAAACCTCCGTGGTTAGGGCTGGGGCGGCCCCGCCCCAGCCCAATCCGGGTAACCCCATCTCCTCTGCCACCCAAAAGCGAGATGAAAAACGTGACCGGATATACAACAAGGTTCCAAAAAAAGAAAACCAGCCCTCTTTCTTTTCCAACCTCGTTCTATTGTCTTCCCACATCTGGATATCTTTCTCGAAAAAAACGACAACAATGAAAAGATAATGCAACAAATGAAAGCAAAAACATATACAAAACGACCCAACCAAAACGCTGGATCGGCATTTTGTGATCAAAACGGGGAGAGGGCGGCAGCGCGGCAGCGACAGCGGAATTATATAAGACAATAGGTTTTTTAGCTGGGCAGTGGTGTGTGGAGGTGGGCATGATGGTTGGTGCAGCAGCGGTAGCAGCAGCGGTAGCGGCAGACTTCAGCGTAGTCATGTGAATTTCACAGCAGGGTTACTAGTCTTTTTCAGATGTGTGCGGTAGTGCTGCAGACAATTGTCGTGTCGACTGAAACGTTGGCCGCATCCGGGAAAGTGGCATCTGTGATTTTTTTCGCCGGTGTGGATACGGTTATGCCTGGCCAAATGTCCTGAAGTTGTGAAGCCCTTGTCACAGGTTTGACAGCGGTGTTTGCGTCTTTTCTCGATCGGTACATGTGCTCCCCCTGGGTCCAAGCCAAGGCGTCTTCTATTATTGTCGGTATTAGTGGTGGTGGGTGTGGTGGGGAGGTGTACTGGAGACATTGGCGAGCGTGCCGCCGATGTCGCTGCTGTCAGTGCGAGGGAAAATGAGGAGGAAGAAGACGACGTAGCTGCGGGCGAAGAATCTGCCGAGGAAGGGGAAGAAAGCATGGCGAACGGCTTCCAGCCTTGGGCCATCGCTTCCGCATAGTGCTGTTGTTCGGCGACGGGCTCCGTGACAATAACGGCGGCGGCAGGCGGAGCGGGCGGCTGCGGAGAGGGAGCTGGGGCAGGAGTAGCGGCGGAGGTGGTGTACAACGGCTCGAATGCACCACGGTCGAGCGCCTTCTTGATGTAGACCTCTATGTACTGGGTTGACTGGTGAATATCGGGCAGCGGGGGAAGAAGGACGGGACGTTTTTCGGCCACGCCCTCCTGTGTAACGTCAGGTATGACGATGCTTTGATGTTGGGATGGGGGTACAACTGCGGGTGCAGTTGTCGTAGCCATATGCACAGTGTCCATATTCGGCGCGCGAGGTGTTCAAGTTTTTTGTATAGTGTATGATTATGTCTTGAAATTTTGAAAGCCGCCAGAAAAGCAAATACTGGCTACGTGTGGTAGTTGGTGGATCCGTGATCTTGTGTAGTGATGATATATTCTATGGGCTGGTGCCTTTTTATTTGAATTGCAGCTGATTTTGGATTTTATAATTTTTGGGGGTTTTAAAATGGAAAGCCACCTCTATTTTTGTACTTGGCACACTTGGCACACTTGGCACACTTATAATTTAGTAGAGGGTAAATAATACTGAGCTCTTAACGTATTGATAAAAAGAGTTCCAGGCCGAGCTACGTATATATCTCTGGTGAACTTCTTTTTTCTTTCTTTGTCAAAGGTCCGTACCGTATTCTCTGTTGTACCTTAGGGAGATGCGTCGATGTATTTTACAGAGATTGCATGTTCTTTCTCTCTATATATATGTGTGTGTGTGTCTGTGTGTATGTGTATGTGTATGTGTATATGTATATATATATATATATATATCTTTTAGGTTGTGAGTCTCACTACCTCTTTCATCTGCCTATCCCTATTATTGTACGAGTGCTTGTGTGGATTGTCTGGCTACTACGCAGATATATAACCAGAACACATGTATATATGTGTGCATATACTTTATGTATTTTTATAATATATATAACTTTATATATATCATGTATATATATAGATATGGAGTAGATATGCGCCACACATATTGTCAGCACATGGGACGCAGAAAGAGACCTAACGCAGGGCCCCTAGATAAAGAAGTTACCTTTTTACCCTTTATACAAAGAGATGCAGGAAAGCTCTGTTTTTTTATTTTCTTTCCTAAAAAGATGCACGACGACGCAGAGTCCAGGCAAGCCAAAAACAACCAACAACTAGAAAATATTAGAATTGGGAAATGATAAAATAACGTAAAGTACCCATCAGTTTCAGCTCTACACAATGCAAAACTGAGGGGTGTGAGGGGAGAAATTCGGGGCCGGAAGAGAAAGAGGGAGATACAGGAGCGAATTAGGGAAAGTAAGAGAGAGATAGAAAGGTGGTAGGAACAAATAATCAAAAAAAATTATGTTGATGAGGGTGAGAGGGAAATTTAAAATAGAAAAAGATGAAAAGAATTATGATTTGTTTACTATTATTCTGGTTTTTCCTATGTATGTTAGGAAACACGAGCTATGCACCGATGTGTGTGGTTGTCGTAGCGTAGTTGTTGTAGTGCGGTTTTCGTAGTGCAGTTGTTGCAGCGCATTTAGCGGTGATGAATAGATGAAACCAGAAGTTTTTTGTTGGGCTACAAGGCCAGCTGGAAGCCTACGGGCAGCGGTGAGTACATGCAGATGGTTCATTGTTAATCATGACGATGGTTTTGCTTATATGGTACCACGAATAATATTGGAGTCTATTTCCTAACCGCTCCCCCGGAAGGATCCCCCTTTGGAGATGGGGGACCTCATAACGGACATCTGAAACAAAAAGCCAGATTAGTTTCCGCGGTCGCGTACGGCGCTGCAGAGACAGGGCCAAGACGGAGACCCTGGCCCTCGGGATAGTAGTAACTTTCTTGGCGATAAGTAGGCAGGCAGGCAGCAAAAAATTCGAATAAAGAGGTGGATCGTGCACCGCGCATTTCGGTTCTGGAAGGAATGGTTCACAGCGTTTGTCGGAATACGCGGGTGAGACCGGGTAAGGTTTTTATTTTGTTTTTTCGAGGAATGGCTCGAGGAATGCCTCGAGAAATAAAAAGAAACGGAGACAAGAGACGTGCAGTAGCGTGCATGATCATACATATTTGTTCGTACGTGCACTTATGGGAGGCAAGCGTATAGATGGATGGAGGGAGATGGATGGAGGGAGAAAGAGCGAGAGGAGAAAAAATACGGGAACGAAGGAATTACGGAGACGGTTCCTGCAGGCAGCCCGTCGTTTGCTTCCTTGGCTACCCACCCCACGTTACACAGGTTTCGCGGCTTGTGTTTTCACTGCACCACACCACTTTTTTCAAGCCCGTCGATAAGTTCATTATACGAACCAAGGCTGACGGTATGAATTGGTATAGGAGTGTGTTAAACCCTCTGTCCTTCCATTTTGCATTTGAGAAACAACTTGCTAGTTGATATTTTGGAAGAACGCTGCGTAATTTCAGTAGACAGCAGTGGTTGCATGATAGAATAACTAGAAGCGTGTAATTTGTGTAGCGTATATAGGTGTATGACTCGATGTGAATATCACTGGGTGAGGCGGAACGGAAAAAAGTAAGAAATATGCTCGAAAGACATATAATATAAAAAGGCAGAGTGCAGGAGAAAGCGGAACAGTGCGTACAGCTGCGGTGATATTGTCCGCGGGAATTCAACAAATGAAGATGACGGGGAAAGAAATGATGCCCGAGACTAGTAGCAGTGGAAATGCGAGTGTGCCATCCATACGTGATAGAATGGAGGAATTGATTCGCCGT
Source organism: Eremothecium cymbalariae DBVPG#7215 (assembly GCF_000235365.1). NCBI lineage: Eukaryota > Fungi > Ascomycota > Saccharomycetes > Saccharomycetales > Saccharomycetaceae > Eremothecium > Eremothecium cymbalariae. The sequence continues at coordinate 1,264,271 of NC_016450.1, read as the reverse complement.
AAACAGCGCGAGATTACTGCTGAGCTTGAGAAGATTGATACGGTGAAGTTCAGGGCGGATTCGTGGAAGCGTGGTGAAGATGGAGGCGGAGGTACTTCATGTGTTCTGCAGAATGGTACTACTTTTGAGAAGGCTGGTGTGAACATTTCAGTGGTTTATGGGGCTTTGTCGCCTGCGGCGATCACAGCCATGAGGGTGGAACACAAGAAGCTTCAGATATCGACCAAGGGAGATAATGGGGAAGAGCCTACAGGGGTCAACTTTTTTGCTTGTGGGTTGTCAATGGTGGTTCATCCTCATAATCCTCATGCCCCAACGGTGCATCTCAATTATCGGTATTTCGAGACTTGGAATGCCGATGGAACTCCTCAGACGTGGTGGTTTGGTGGTGGCTCAGATTTGACACCTAGCTATTTGTATGAGGAAGATGCCAAGTTATTCCATAGTACACATAAGGCTGCTCTTGACAAGCACGATGTGGCGTTTTACCCCAAGTTCAAAAAATGGTGTGATGAATACTTCTATATAAAGCATCGGGAAGAGGCGAGAGGGATTGGAGGCATATTCTTTGATGATTTGGATGATCGGGACCCTGAGGATCTTCTTGGGTTGTGTGAGGACTGTTTAGATGCCTGCATGCCTGCCTATATTCCTATTATCAATCGCCGGAAAGACATGGAGTTTACTGATGAAGAACGTGAGTGGCAGCAGATCAGACGTGGTCGCTACGTCGAATTTAACTTGGTGCTAGACAGAGGTACGCAGTTCGGGCTTCGTACTCCTGGTTCCAGGATCGAGTCCATCTTAATGTCATTGCCCGTCACGGCAAAATGGTTGTATGATCATCACCCCGAGCCAGGTTCTAGAGAGGCAGAACTGCTTGAAGTTGTAAAGAACCCTAGGGATTGGCTCTAAACGCCGCCGTAGTCAAAGCTAAGATCAAAAGTCCCTCTCTATTTCCACTATAGTGCATATAATATATATTATACGTATCTAATCTGTATATATAGAACAGAAAATGATACCATTTACGAGAGAAAAAACTAGGTTTTATCTCATGTAAGTCCAAACTTATCGACTTACCTTATATTGGATAAAATCTTGATAGTTCACTTTAGTTTTCCCTCCACTTGTTCCCACAGGTTACACATTTGTAAAAAGTGGTCATGGGTTCATCTGCGGAACGAATCTGCAGCTGAAAGAAGTATGCTTTCTCACCACCACATGTTTCGTGATTCGGACATTGGATAGCTGTTTGGTCCACATTATCCCATGCACCTTCACCTCCCAGTGCATCATCAACCTGTTTACGTGGTAGAGTCTGTCTATCGTAAATTTCAATTCCTTCTATAGGAAATTCGTACGGGCATGACGGACAACTCATCTTGTAGAGACCGGAATCTGATTTGCTCACAAGGAGCATGTTTTTACAGTATGGACAAAATGATAACATGTCTTGCTAATATGGACTATCTGTGGAGCTCCGGATTTTGGGAGGCCCGTTAAAGTGCAATTTATGTGTATTATTAACACTAAGTAATCATCGATTCTGAATGATGATGATAGGTCAAACAAAGTAAGTGAAATTTTTCAAGCAGACAAAAAAATAAAGCTTGAGGAGGTCTTCATTTTCTGTAACAATTGCTCTTCCAAATACAATTTGATACTAACCAACCCAGATTCAGATCCAAATACTGCATACAATTGACTGAATTTATTTGTTCGATTACCAATGGAAGATGAAACCACTGATATTGTTGACCACTGTGATATACTTTTAAGTTGCGTAGATTCACATGACGCGCTTGCTGATTCCAGTAGTGCATTGGTGAGCAAGCCTTTTCACCTCTGCAAAAGAGATGCAGTAGCTCGTAGGCCAGGGTCCGGTAGGCAGGGCCAAGTATCACATAGAAGAATCAATAAGACGGGGAAGTTGGGTATTATTTTGAAAAGTGAATCTAATTTTGGAGAAGAAGTTAAGAAAAAATCGACCAATGGCCCTAAAGTAAAAGAGCAGATCAGTTCACCTCAAAAGACGATCAAGCCCTCTAAACAATGGAACTTAGCCAATGATGAAGATATTACAAGTGATATGTGGCCTGATGAAAGTACAAATTGGGCTCCGTCTTCGGAGTTGGGATCTCCTCGTCGCAAATCAGTGCTTTCGCGGTCTAGCGTAACCACTCCGATGAGGCCAACGCATCCGATTCTTAATTTAGATGAGGAAGATGGCTATGAGAAAGAGCAGAAAGATAAATTGCAAATGAATCCCAAGAACACACCGTTGAGCTCTCCCCGGCGCCAATTAACATTCTCTTCCCCAAGTAAAACACCTAAGGGGAAACTGAAAGCTCAAGATCCTACGATATTTCAACTCCCCAGAAATATCAAGTTAAACCCAAACTTTGTTCCAACTCCCATTCCAAAGGGCTACAGGTTACCTGAAGATAGAAACCTAACATATTTCTTTGATGGGTTTGAAGGTTACATCGATCAAAAGAAGCCCATTAGGGCGCATAAAAAATCTAGAAATTCAATGTCCACTGCTCCATCTGTTTCCAAGGACGAATTCTCTATGCTTAGTACAGTTCTTAATTCCTTCATGAACAAGTCGCCTCGTGAGGCGCTAACTCGTCTTCAACAAGCTCTTTTCCCGCAATACTGGTTTGAGCTGCTGCAGGGCTTCACATTGTTGTTCTATGGCATAGGCTCTAAACGGAGATTCCTAGAAACGTTTGTATTCGATTACCTCTCGCCGAAACTTGCCCTGCAGTATTATGAACAAGAAGAAGCAGAGACGACTCAAACCTCAGATGAAGAAATTGAAGGCCTTCCTTGCGTAGTCATAAATGGGTTCAATCCTTCCTGTAACTATAGGGACTGTTTCCAGAGCATCGCCTCTGTTATGCTTTCTGAAGAACTAAGCATATCGGAAACTAAATACTGGAACAACCATGTTCATTTACAAATTCAGAAAATGATAGAGTTCTGGGCCAATGAATCCCCAGAAATTCGTTTGATTGTTCTTGTTCACAATCTAGATGGTGCAATGCTTCGTAAAGATGCCTTCCAAGTCATGTTGAGTTCCCTTGCTAAAATCAGACAAATAGCCATCGTTGCATCGATTGATAACATCAATGCTCCACTGCTGTGGGATAACCTTCGCTCCCAAATGTACAACTTCATATTCCACGATATTACCAACTACGAAAACTACTCACTAGAAGCCAATTTTAAGAGTTATATCAAGCTCCACAAATCAGAACTCCAAGCTAGTGGTGTGGATGCCGCAAAATATGTCCTCGAGTCCTTAACAATCAATTCTAAAAGGCTGTTTAAACTCCTTCTGCAAACTGTCATCCAATCCATGGAATCAACGAAACGTATCAAGATTACAGACTCTAGGCGTGCAGGCATCGCCTTTGGCGTCCTATTTAACACCTTCTATCAGCAATGTACATTTCAATTCATCGCTTCAAATGAAATGTCGCTCAGGTCGATGCTTAGTGAGTTCATAGAACATAAAATGGCTCACATGTCAAAAGACAAAGCCGGCCAAGAAACAATATATGTCAGCTACTCGTTTGGGGAGATGAAGAAACTACTCCTAGAGGGCCTATCCGATGTATAATTGTATCTATATTTATAATGAATGAACTCTCTGCTAACAGCGCCCCGTACGTTATGCTGGATGGTGATGAGGACGTTAGTCCTTTTCAGTAATTTGGAAACAACGCCCCCAAAAAAAAGATAACAGGTCAGCTAACCAACTCTTCATAGGATTTGGATGGGATAGCAGATTATAATAGCTAATTGCTTATAGATTTTACTCAGGTATTAAGTGTATCCAGATTCCTATTTGTCATTAAATTGTCTAAAAAGATATCTTGGTAGGCTTATAGGTTACAGTTTGTCAGGAAAACACTAGCAATACAGTTTTGTTACAATGAGTAAAAGTTCTAGCGAACATGCCACTAGAACTGATAATTCGTCAGGGTTGGTGGTGGGGCCTCGTGTATTAGAAAAGTTAACAGCAGGTAGTATATTATTAGTTGGAGTACACAGGGTTGAGATAATAGAGTATCTTGCTGAGGGTGGATTTGCGCATATTTACAAGGTGTCATTTATTGAATATACAAATGAATTGGATAGGCACCATTCTGTTCTACAAAGGGGGGATATTGCATGTTTGAAGAGGGTTCAAGTGAATGATGAGAACGGCTTAAATGAGTTGAGGAATGAGGTTGAGGTTATGAAGAAACTTAAAGGCTGTGGTAACGTGGTGCAGTATTATGATTCCAATGCGTCCCGTCATACAGATGGTACGCCTGGGTTTGAAGTTTTGTTATTAATGGAATTATGTTCGAATGGATCGTTGTTGGACTATATGAATCAAAGGTTGGCAACGAAGTTATCTGAACGAGAGGTGCTAAAAATCATGTACGATATTACTAAGGGTATTTCGCATATGCATTTTTTGCGTACGCCGTTAATTCATAGGGACATTAAAATTGAAAATGTGCTTGTGGATTCAGCGAACAACTTTAAACTTTGTGATTTTGGTTCCACTTCCACGTGTCTTCCGGCAGTCAGCACTCACCAGGAAATTGCGATGCTAACAAACAACATTTATGTTCATACCACACCACAGTATAGATCACCTGAAATGATTGATCTATATCGCTGTTTGGCCATTAATGAGAAGTCTGATATATGGGCTTTGGGTATCTTCCTCTACAAGCTTCTATTCTATACCACTCCATTTGAATTAACTGGTCAATTCGCCATCTTGCATTCGAAATATGATATTCCTCAAAACAACTTTTCGTCAAAACTAATTAATTTGATCATAGTTATGTTGGCGGAAAATCCCTATATTCGTCCTAACATTTATCAGATCCTTTATCATATTTGTTCTATAATGGAATGTGATGTTCCTATAGAAGACCACTATGGACAAGGTCCATATGACTTTAACAAGTATGCTCGGTACCAGGAACGGCTACAAAGGTTGCAATACGAAATTTTGGTTAATCAACAAAATGCATACAGAGGTGGCAGTTATATTGATAAGTTGAATAACCAGTTTGTTGAGAACTTTGAGGTTGCACCTAGACAACCGATAAGTATGGCTCAGGGCCCTTTGCCTTCTATCCATGGACATGTTAATACTGCGCCTACAGTGTCATCCGCCCCGGTACTGCAACAGTTTCCGTTGAACCAGGGAACATCAGAGACAAACTCTTCCGATATTTTAAAGGGAAGAATTGATGAATATAAGGACTCTAACCAAAGATCATGGCCGATTTCAGGAGACGGGACACCCTTCATGGGTTCTGCAAAGGCAGGCAACTTAGAACACCCTATGGTGCATATGCAGGTGGCAAAGCAGGAAGTTCCCACACAGCATACAGATCATTCAGATCTCTCTGAGTCTTTGTGCACGCCTTCCGATATCTCAACGCCGGCTACAGGTACTGGTGCACCATTTCCTATGGAACCAAGCAACAACGTACCAAAGACTACGAAGCAATATAAAAGCAACAATCCGTTCCCTAAAATGGCTAAGCAAGAGTTTGTTCCTGAAATGTTCCAAAACGAAAAGGATGAATCGTTTATTCGGAAGGACCCATCCTCTGTTAGTATTTCTCAGCGGGCGGATTCTTTAAAGTCTATCGCACCAATTGCAGTCCCCAATTTACCTGCTGTTGCTACACAGCAGAACCAGCAGAAACTGTCTCATGCAACCCAACCACGACAACTATCATCTGAACCACAACATATTCAACGGTCAGCATACCCAATATATTATAATGGCCAATCCGCAGTTTTGCCATATCCGTATTATGGTGAAAATTCTTTACAACCCTCTCAAATTATACTCGGGCAGCAGCAGCAGCAACAGAATGAGCAACCTTCACAGAAATTACAACAAACTCAGCAGCAAATAAAGCCAATAAACACTCAAAACTCACAAAATATACAGTCTCAAAATCAGCACACTATTACTCCACTGTCTCGTATTACAACAGAGGTTATAAAAGATAAAGAATTAGTACCATTTGAGTCCCCAGAAAAACCCAAAGACCACCAATTGGATCTTACATACAACCAAGTGAACCTGTCACATAACAGTCAGGATTCAAGCCCTAGAGAGCATGATGATGGTAGTTTAGCATCTGATGAACCTGCCAGTAGCGTGTTAACGAGCGAAAGTATCATCATTGAATTGTCTCAGAAGGACGATCCAACATCCAATGGGAGCAATGAAATCGCAAGGTCGGTTAAAAAAAATGATGTTAACATTCAAAGTAAACATATCTATCCAAAAAAAGATGAACAAATCTCAACACGGCCGGTGAGACGTTCTTTAGAGCTAGACTTTCAGGAAATTGACTTGTCTGCCTCTCCATCACCGGGACCAATTTCCAAAGTGACTTCCAAACTCCCTCCCTCCAACCCGACCAGCAGCTCTGTGGGTATGAATTCCAACTGTTCTACAGGAGTTCGCAAGTCGTTTCAAAGACCAAAGAAGTCTTTAGATATGGACAGTGTGAAGAAGGATTCAAAGGACGAGTCCTCGTCTGCACCATCAAAAAGACGATCGCTATTCGGTGTGTTTAAAACGTAATGCAAGATATATTTACGGTTTTCAAAGCATTAAATGATAGTGTATATCTAAATTTAGTTAGCCTTCTAGCATTTCGTCGTCAACTTAATGTAGTCTGTAGGTGCTATCAAACTCTTGTCGCGCTTATCGCACAAAACGAAAGAGCTCTAAATGCATTGAACATTAAATCCCCGATGTTAACATAGCAGTTTCTTGGAATCGGATACTACATCAGAACAGTATTAAGATATCTGGGAGATTTCTACAAAGGTCATCGAGGAGAAATGGTTACTACCGAAAAGATATATGAGCCATATAAGAAGGCTAGGGGCACTATGGTTTACGCCCCGACAAATGCACAGAAGTCTAAAGGTGGATTTATCGAGAGGGTGTCGAATTCGATAGAAAATCTTTACTGGATGTATTATATTCATTTACCTTACTATTTGATGACGAATTTTGATTCGTTCTGTCTACATACTATGTTTCTGATTATTTTTACTTTGTCGCTATTTGGGTTAGGCAAGTGGATTAGTAGCATATATTGGTTTTGGGCCATAAAGTGGGATATATCCTCGCCGTTTTATACCAACACATAGTAAGCAGCTAATACTGAACGTCTAAAAGAAAAATACAATTTACCATAATCAACTGAACTTATTAAGAAAAATGATGGTGGTCTATAAAATGCACAGTCATAACGCTATAACAAACAACAACAACAACAAAGATTGAAGAGAATTCCCTGCGACCTTATGTCATGTTTATAATAACAGCTGGGGTGATCCACGTGGCCTTTTATTCTACGAGATATGAGTGGTAATCATACTCTTGTTAACCCTCTTAACACGATTATAAAGAGTCACATCATGTTTAAAAATAAAGTCCCACAGAACGCCGACCCATGAGTTATGTCTGGGCAGACTATTATAATATTCCGGACACATCCGGTTTAAGTCCCATAACTTAGACCACGCTATAAATGGGAAATCATGGTGTTCATTATGTAAACCAACGTTCCACGTAAACATATTTAAAATTCCATAGTAAGAATAGGTCTCCAATGCATAATCTTTTGTGAAAGTCACATCTGGCCGTTCCACGGCTTTTTCATCGATTACACTGGTAGTTTGAAGATCGCCTTTTACATCAGTGAGCGCCACTTTCCCGCCTGTTATAGCTTCCTCTAAGCTAAATACATAGTGCTCCGCAATGAAGTGGCCCGAACAAGGGTGCAAAGACCCAGCCAAGAAAGACGACATAATGAAGTAAAAAAAAGAGTACCATCCAAAATTGGAGATCCAAATAGTGTTGAAAAGAAGCTGGTAAGCAACGTTTAAAAGATGGATCTGAGTGAATGGGATCGATGTTACAAACATAGGTCTCAGAGCGTAGAAGAGAATCTGGAACGTTGCAAAAAAAGCCTTACCCAGTATATTGGAAAGGAATACAGCTTCAAGTTTGGTAGGAATATCGGTATCATACACCTCATCACCCAAAAACTTATGGTGCAATTGGTGGTACGGGCCAAAAGATGCAGCAAATGGAATGCCAATTGGAGTATTGGTAAAGATCGCAAAAAACCGGTTGTGAATACAACGCTTGAAGCCTAAATTATGGGACAATTCATGGATCGCCAAGAAAATGCTCTGGTTACACGTCGCTCCAATAATGTACGACCATAATACAAACTTTAGCGTCAGAGGATGCGTTTCACACAGCATATACGACGACCACAATTGCAGCAAAACAACTCCTATCACAATATACTTGGTCCTAGGCTCATGGCCCATCAACTTCTTCACCTCAGGATGATCTCTCAAAATTGCATGTCTTCTGATAGCATGTGGTTCTTTTTGCGAAGTCCAATAAAAATTGTGCAAAACATTGATATCATCATAGGCACTTGGAGGATCGACGTCCTTCAGTTCAACCACAAGGTTCTTATGATTTATAGACATTTCAATATACCTACCGTAAACCGGGCAGATCTAGGTATATCGACTAAGAGTAATGGTCTATATCGCTACTCAAGTGTACTCTCTCTTACTGTCCATGTTATATCTTGACACCGCACATGTCATAGAACAATGCCGGACCGATTTCGCAAATTTTATACGATAAAGCCTATTTTCATCAAATCAGGTCAGCTCCACGAACAATACACACAAACTATTGCTATAAAACCAAGTTTCAAGCAGATCTGTAGCTGAAGTCCTATCTGCTCGAGCGTTTACCTTCTATCCATCCTTCGTCAGGTCTCGGTCTTTCAATGATTCTTCTCGTTGTGTTGGTATAGATTTTGTTGGTCCCAGCTAGCTCGTTAATCTTCCGCAACTGCAGAAAGAGAGCATGTTGATTTCAGGACGGAAGACGTTACGATATTTATGTAACATCAGTGAACCACGTAAAAAATATCAGGGTAACGTTACGTTGAAAATGATCTATGGGATGCTGGATCAAATGAGATTTCCAAATGAAATTCTAAAATGAGGAGAAATGGATACGGGCATAATCATACGTTTGAAATAACCAAAAGGATCAACCGGGTTTCCTTCATTATATGTACATCTGGAGATTGTAAGACGATGCTCAGACAAGCATTGAAGCAGTTATACAATAGGAAAAATATGTCGTCGGTTGTGGAATTCACGGTGAACAATACAGCGAGGAGGATCACGCTGAACCGGTCTAAGAAGCTAAATGCGTTGGATTATGAGATGTGTGCGGTGATTTTCCCTGCTGTTCAGGAGTATGCCAAGAGTGATGTCAACAATGTGATCATAATTGATTCTTCAAGTAGTCCCAGAGCGTTTTGTGCTGGGGGGGACGTTGCGGCACTTTCTAAGGAGCTGTTGAAGGGAAATTCTTCTGTTGCGAATACGTACTTCCAGGCTGAATACTCTTTGAACTGGCTTTTAGCTACGATGGAGAAGCCCGTTGTTGCCATAATGGATGGGATCACCATGGGTGGAGGAGTTGGGTTGTGTATTCATGTGCCATTCCGCGTTGCTACTGAAAACACTCTCTGGGCAATGCCTGAATCTGCAATTGGGCTTTTCGCAGATGTTGGAACCACGTTTGGGTTGCCAAGAGTGGTCACGCTTGGTGGTTCCGAGTGTCAACTTGGATACTTTGTGTGTATTACGGGGGACATCTTGAGTGGTGCTGATGCATACGTCGCAGGCCTGGCCTCGCATTATGTTGATAGTGCGCATGTTGCGGATCTTCAAACAAGACTGGGTGAGTTGCAGCCAAATAAAGACGCCGATCTTATGTTTGAGATTACAAATAAGGCAATTGGGGAATTTTCCACACCTTTACCAAAGGATTATAAATTTAAATATTCAGCAGCTCAGCTGGACGTCATTGAAAAGGTTTTCCGTCTCGATACCCCGTTGAAGGATGTATTCAAATCGTTGGAAGAGATTTCTGCATCACCATCATGGTCCAAAGAGGCACAAGAGTTTGCCAAAGAAACTAGAGACAAGCTCTCCCTAAAGTCGATAGTTTCAATGGAGGTTACCAGAGAACAGTTCCGCAGAAACTTTTTCAACGATATTCAAACTGCCATGAAGCAAGACTTAATCACTGCTACAAATATGTGCAACTTTCAGGAATTGACCGAATTTGCGAAAGCGACATCACACAAATTACTTGAAAGAAAGAAAACCCCTTACAACTGGGAAGTTAAAGATATTTCAATGGGGGCTCTGTCACGTATACTATCCCCAAATCCTGAGAATCCCGTATCATTACTTGATATTGGGAGTGTTACCTTTAAGAAGTACATGCATCATGAGAAGTTCATATTGCCAAATGAAGACAAAGTTCAAGCCTATATAGTTGGTTCAGATCAATCTGGAAGATCTATGGCTGTAACCAAACCAGAAGCTATTAGATACTTCACTGAATTTAACCCTTCGACTAAGGGTAAAGTCGGTGTAGAATATATTGTCGGTTTCATCATTGACAGAAAATGTGAGACTGATCGTGATGGTTTTCTAAAATGGAAATATTAGACTTAGTAATTATAAATCCGAATACTAAATTCAAGGACTGCATATACGTATGCAGTATTTAAATGCCTATGTTTAGAAGTTTTTACTCTGTATTTAGTTGACTTTTCGTATAAAATAGATTTTAGTTTCTGCAGGAAAATATGAAATCTCAGTGATGGTTCAGTGGCGATATTAGACTTCTGAAGATACACCCACGAAGTACCAATTGGAGCAGCGATTTAATTAGATCAAAGGCGACTTTATTCAACAATGGCAGACGTATTAAAGAATGCTTCCATTCCAAATACCATGTACAAAGATGACTGTGGATACTGCTTTGAAACCATGTTGAACCCTTTGGTAAGTGCAGATGAAAAGGAGCCAAAACACCAGTTGAACACTTGCCTGTTATGTTTTCAAAGCTTCTGCTGTGATCACATAGATTTGCATCAAAATGTGGTTCGCAGCACCTTAGGTATCTCCCATGACATTTACTTAAACATGTATAAAGTTGAAAGATCAAGACCATCCGAAGGTGCGCAGGAGAAGAAGTTAAAGTTAGAAGTACATGATCGAACGGAAGATGAGTTGTACGAAACCATCTGGGCCCTTATTCAAGTTAAGGAAGGTAAGCACAGTGAAATATGCAACAGCGCTCAAAATGGAGGAGGAGATCCTGCTGTTGTTAACAAGGTAGAACAAATCATTAGGGCACAGTCCTCTGGATTTCAGGACATGGCTACCAGCTGGCAATTAGAGATCAATCCTTGCAAACATATAAACGACTTTGTTGAACCTGAGAATATAACATTGACTGGGGATACTTGTGGTCAGTGTAGTCTGGATAGTAATCTGTGGTTGTGTTTACATTGCGGTCATCTTGGGTGTGGTAGAGAACAATTTGGAATAGATGGTAATTCGCACGCATTGTTGCATTATCAAAGTTCGGATAACAGCCATCCTTTGGCTGTAAAACTTGGGTCGTTGTCCAGTGAATCTAGTGATGTTTACTGTTATGCATGTAATGATGAAGTAAGGTTTGAGGAGCAGTCACGTTTGTCAAATCTGTTGACTAAATATGGCATTTCTTTAGACCATCGGGTAGCTAAAGAAAAGACTTTGGTTGAATTACAAGTAGAACAAAACTCTAATTGGGATTTTCAAATGGTCAATGCGGATGGTAACCGTTTAAAACATTTGAACTCATCTAAAGAATACGGTTGTGGGTTAATAAATTTGGGTAATTCTTGCTATATGAACTCGATACTTCAAGTGTTATTCAATGGCGGTGTCATAGGCTGGACATTGGAATCACTGAAAGAGTTCCCATTAGATGTTGTTTATCCTTCTACAAATTTGAAATGTCAACTGATTAAATTGCGCAATGCATTTAAGTTGAATCCCGAGAGTTATCAGCATGGAATTAAACCCTCCAGTCTTAAAAAATGTGTCGGAGAAGGTCATGAAGAATTTAGTTCACCCAGACAACAAGATGCAATGGAATTTCTGACATATTTCATTGATAAACTGGATAAAAAAATCTTTGGAGTGGGCAACAAAAACCCGAACGATGTTATTAGGTTTATCGTCGAAGATAAATTGGAGTGTTCAAAATGTGGGTTCTGTAAGTATACCTCCCAAATTGCTGAAACTCTCCAGGGTTCCATTATTAAAAGATGAGCAAACTCAAGATTTGTTGGAGCGTCTTGATGACTACCTTCAACGGTGAATCGTTAGACATTCAGTGTTCGAAATGTAAGGAAAATACAATTATTCTTAAAAGCTCAAAGCTCAAATCTGCACCTTCTACATTAATCCTTAACCCAACTAGAATTGAGTGGTCCAATTGGGCTCCCGTAAAGACTAACAGCACGTTAATTGTTCCTGGTATCCGAGACGAAGTTCTGTTGAGCTTGGAAAAATATAAAGCACCTGAGAGAGAGTTTTCCGAAGAATATTCCTCTGAAGATGAAGAAGCGGCTGGAGTCTTTCAAGCAGATGAGGAGAAGGTTGCTTCAATCGTGGGAATGGGATTTTCTAGAAATGCGGCTTTACGGGCTTTGTACGCTACAGGCAATAACAATGTAGAGGCTTCGTTGAATTGGATTTTTGAACATATGGAGGATCCTGAACTAAACTCGCAGCCAATTTTTTCTACTGCCAAAAGGTCGAGAAAGTTCAGCGTAGATTCTGAAGCATTGGCGAATATGGTTACCATGGGCTTGGACGAAAATTTATGTCGCAAGGGTTTAGTTTTAAATAACGGTGACGTTTCACGTAGTGTCGAATGGGTTTTCAATAACCTGGATGATGATGGTAAGATTGAGGATGAATTAAATGAAGAAGCAAAGGGAAATGTTTCTTCTGCTCTTAAGAATGTTGGTTTCGTTGACAATTTCCCTGAATATCGTCTCACAGCTGTTATCTGTCACAAAGGTAACTCAATCAATAGCGGCCACTACGTTGCTTTTATCAAGAAGGAAATCGATGGGGGTTCCAAATGGGTTCTCTACAATGACGAGAAACTTGTGATGGCAGACAGTATTGAAAATCTAGTAGAGATTGAAAAAAATGGCTATATATACCTGTTTAACCGCGCCTGAGGAATAAATCTTGTCATCCATGCTCTGACAGCTTACAAAACATCTTCTACTCCATATACCCCCCCAACCTCACCCCCCATCATATAAATCTCAGAACATGCATTTTCCTTTTGCCTGATTTATATATCTGCTTTCCATAAATATAGTAGCAAAATATCTTCTACAACATACGTATTATATATGTAGAGAAACGATCTGCCTTCTTGCATTAGCCATTGTCTAACATAAGATTTCCAGTTGCTACTAAGCCCAATTTTATGCAGAACAGAATAAAATAGTCAAACACCTATACCCTTTGCATTTCATAGATTCCCGATAGGTTATAGTTTTAGTCATGAGGTGCTTAGGGATACTCAACGTATTTTATATTTCGGCTACATCGGCCAATCGACTTAAAACAATGGTGCATATTGGTTGAATTTACCATGAATCATTAAGATGGCCAAATATAAGAAAATATGGATTAATTACTTATAGTAATGCTCCCAGTGTACTCAGTAAGTGGGTTCGGTACGAAAGTCTACTCATTAGATGCCATTTGCTTTAACTCGAGAAAAAGAAAAATTTCAGTAACTAGCATTTTCTAAAAACCAACATCATCATACTGTCCAGTTATACAGTGAAGTAAGAATAGTAAGAATCCCATTTGATAGAATTCCTTGTTCGATATGGACCCAGATACTCCAGAAAGCACATATGAAAATTCAGATAAGGCGCAAGTTCAGGTGCCAGAATCTTCGCCCATAGAATCAAAACAAGACTCTTCGCCATTGAAAGCGTACACTCCTCCAGCGAAACGCGACAAACCATTTGTTGCCCTATTGCACGACAAATTTACGTATAAGCCAAATATAAGCAATGGTCACGTTGAGGTGTCGGGAAATGTAACTGGTACTTCCACAGGTGTTGATACACACTTAAATGAAATTCGCCAGCATTATCCAGACTTTTCGGATACATTGATTAGAGCGGTCTTCAAGTCAAACTCTTTCAGCATCCCACTAACAATTGATAGATTAAATGAGCTAAGAGAGAAGAAGATGGCGAAATCTTGGGCAATGCCATCTAAGAAGATAGGTTCTAGCACTTCAAGGTTACCGTCTCTAAAGCGGCCCAGTAGTTCTGGTTCTATGACAGGAGGATTTGATGCGATGTCCTCGGCAAGTGCTATGAAGCAGCATGTAATTGTTGCATCGCCTGAAAGGTCATCGAAGATAACCCTTGAAAAGCAGAAGAAATCTATCTTTGATCGTTATTCTCATGTGATGCATCGTGGGAAATTAGATCCTAATGAACCTTTGCAAATCAAGACTATTCCATGGCAAGCTGATGCAGCTGCAGTTAAAAAACGCAAATTAGTGAGAGCGGATAACATTGTAACGAACCCCAAAAAGGTGAAAAAGGATAAAATCTCGTTGAGTGATGAAGATGAGGATGAAATAAGTGCTGATGAGGGAAGTGCTGATGAATTCAGTGGCGATGATTACGAAGAACGAACCCCAGAAGTCAACATCGATGACCAAATCTTGATTTTCTTGAATGAGGCTGATTCTAGTGATATTGCAGATTTAGCAGATACTTCGATTGAGAAGGCCCAAATTGTGGTGACCAAGAGGCCGTTTAAGTCCCTGAATAGCTTTAGTATGATGGACTTTGCAAAAAATGATAAAGCCGCGCAGGTAGATAACAAGAAAACAACTAGAAGACGTGGACCTATGAAAAAAGATGGGGCTAAGATGTTGGAAAAAATCACACAGTCTATGAAAGGTTATAATGCTATTGAGTCGTTGATCAAGAAGTGCTCCTCTTATGGGGTTTTGATAGCGAACCAAATAAGACGATGGGGGGTAAAAGTAGAGGAGAACGGCAGTGGTGAGTTGACGTTTGTGGATTTGAAAATATCTGGTGAGAAAAGTTCCAATTCAGATGGTGAAAATGGCTATGATAAACTTTCCATTCAAGGTAGGAGGGAGCCAACTGAAGTTTCAAGTGGTAAGAGCAAGCGTAAGAGACAACAAGAGGATGGCATTAGCATAGGGTCCATAAAAGAGCGGCAGCAGGAGGAACAGGAGGAGGATGAGGATGAGGAGGAAGAGGAGGAATATGAGGATGATGAAGAGTTTGAGGATGTTTATGAGGATAGTGGGGATGAAGAGTTTGTTGCGATCCAACGTAAAAATAACAGTGGGCGTAACCGAGGTAGACCAGAAAAAAAGGATGTAAGCTTTTTCAGAAGGAAGCCAAAACTATTAGGTTCAGATGTTATACTTAAGGATTACCAACAAACGGGTATCAATTGGTTGAATTTGTTGTATCAGAACAATTTGTCATGCATCTTGGCTGATGAGATGGGTCTTGGTAAGACATGCCAAGTGATTTCCTTCCTCGCCTATTTGAAGGAACTAAATGAGCGCGGTCCCCATTTGATTGTAGTTCCATCTTCTACCCTTGAGAATTGGCTACGCGAGTTTAACAAGTTTTGTCCGCAGATGAAAATCGAACCTTACTATGGCTCCCAGCAAGAACGGGCAGAGTTGCGTGAGATTTTGGAGGAAAACGACGGTCAGTACGATGTCATTGTTACCACATACAATCTAGCATCCGGAAACAAGGCGGACGTCTCTTTTCTCAAGAATCGGAACTTCAATGTGGTAGTCTACGACGAAGGGCATATGCTCAAGAACTCTACGTCAGAGCGATTCACCAAGCTTATGAAGATACGTGCCAACTTCCGTTTGTTGCTAACGGGCACGCCACTTCAGAATAATCTTCGTGAGTTAATGTCCCTGCTGGAATTCATAATGCCATCTCTGTTTGTATCCAAGAAAGAAGAACTTGCCGCGGTGTTCAAGCAGCGTGCCAAAACGTCCGACTCCAACAAGGATTACAACCCACTATTGGCGCAGGAGGCCATTGACCGTGCCAAAACCATGATGAAGCCTTTCATACTGCGCAGACGCAAAGACCAGGTTCTCAAGCACCTGCCTGCAAAAATCAACCGCATTAACTACTGCGACATGAATGCCGTCCAAAAGTTCATCTACAACAAGGAAATCCGCCTTGTGATGGAGCATAAGCGCATGCTGAAGGAAGGATTGCTTCCCGCGGACGCCAAGGAGCGTGCCGTGGTCACCCACTCCACGTCCAAGAACCTCATCATGGCGCTGCGCAAGGCATCGCTCCACCCGCTGCTCTTCCGCCACATCTACAACGACAAAATGATTCACGACATGAGCGACCGAATTCTCGACGAGCCCGAATACGCAGAAACTGGCAACAGAGAGTACATCCGAGAAGACATGAGCTACATGAGCGACTTCGAACTGCACAAGCTGTGTTGCAAGTTCCCCAACACCCTCGCCGACTACCAACTGAAAAACAATGAATGGATGTCCTCTGGCAAAGTCGAAACGCTTTCCGTCCTACTCCGTGACATAATCGACCGCAAACGGGAAAAAGTCCTGGTATTTTCACTCTTTACACAGGTCCTAGATATCCTCGAATTAGTCCTCTCCACTCTAAACATCAAATTCCTACGCCTCGACGGCTCCACCCAGGTCAACGACAGACAGGCCATCATAGACAAATTCCACGAAGACCCCGACATCTCAGTGTTCATCCTATCCACAAAAGCCGGCGGCTTTGGAATTAACCTGGTCTGCGCCAATAACGTCATAATTTTCGACCAGAGCTTCAACCCGCACGACGACAGCCAAGCCGCCGACAGGGCACACAGGGTCGGCCAGACAAAGGACGTCGTGATCACCACCCTGATAGCCCGCAATTCCATCGAGGAAAAAATCCTGCAGCTGGCAAAGAACAAGCTTGCACTGGACACCTCCATAAGCGCCGAAGACTCCAAGAACAAGGACGATGATCTGGAGACCAGGGTCTCCGATCTGCTTGAGGATATCATATACGACGAGCACACTAAGTAGCGGGGCAGCGCTCCCCCGTCCAGGCACCCCGTAACCCGGACAACATCGGAGCGCTGCGCGCGCTGTCCTGCGTGCACGCCGCGCCGCCCACCGCACCGGCCGATATCGACCGCCGTACACGTCCGTGTAACCGCCCAGCGGCCAGCGCGCGCTGGCCGCTGGGCTGCCCCCCCGCCTCGGTCCCCCAACCGGTGTCACGCCAGCCCGTGCCGCATGACATCCACATTACGGCTGCCCCCGCCGCCACTCCGCTCCCGGCCAGTCGGCGCGCAGCGCCCGCCGAGAACAACCACAACGGGAAACCCACACCCATCCCCATAATTAAAAGCTGGGCGCGACACTGCAACATCGCTATCATTCGGCCCAGACAGAACTCAGAATCAGATCCAGAATGACTTTCCCGCGCACCACCAGCCCGCAAGAATTCAGGGCCGAACCGCCCCACGAAAACAACCCGCTGCACACTACACACCATCCTAACCTACACAGTCTGCGCCCGCAGAAGCCAGGCGCGTGGGCGTGGGATGGGGTGGGGTGGCAGTCCACCACACCCCCATCCCCCATACTGTAAGTAAAAGGATAAGCTGCGGGAACACCTCTCCCGCAGCCTCCTGCTCTCATATAGAAACCGATCCCCGTTTTTTCCGCAGCAGACAGAAAAGAAGGGAAGGAAAAAAGATAAAAAATCGAACCGATTTTCTGTTTTTCTGCAAGATTTTTAGCAAGAGGCACCCACCGCACATACATATACATACATATACATACATACTACACACACGCAAGGATAGCAGTATAGAGACGAAAAGACCAGATTTCTTTCTTTATTCTCTTATCTACCCTGTTGTTGACCGGGGGTTTTTGATACATTTGTAATTTTTGTTGTTATTATTGTTATTATTATCGTCATTGTTTACTAGTTTTTCTGTTTTGTTGGCTTATTTTTTTGTTTTGTCTGTCTGTTAGAAAAGGGAGAGAAGAGAAAACAGAGAGAACAAGAACGAAGGACGAGGACAAGAACAAGAACAGAGGTCTAGGTTTCGAGGCAGTGGCAGCAGCATCAGGATTGGAAGAGGATAGGCAGGTATTGTGCAGAGAGGCAGTTTTTGTTTTGTTTGAATTTTTTAGAGTTTTTTTCCTTTTGATATTGTAGAAAAACAAGCTGCTATCTACAATATAACACAGCGAGACAGAAGGAGTTGCGAGATAAATAAAGGAAAATTCAAAACGAGAATTTTTAAAGATAAAAAGTTGACGGGAGAAGAGGTTGTGTGTTTCTTAAAGACACAGATAGACGGAAAGAAGGAAAGCAAAGAACGAAAGAACGTTGTGAGAGCGGGTGTAGGACAAGGACGACTAGACAGCAAGAGAGTGTTATTTGTATACAGGAGAGTTTTGGAGGAAAAGTGTGAGTTGACTTTTTTGGAATTTTTTGTGTGTGTGTTGTGTGTGGAAAAGGCAAGGAAGGAACGTTTAATTTTATTTTTTGTTGAGGGCAAGGACGAGGAGGCTACTTTGGTATAAGTATCAGAACAAGAGAGTTTGCGAAGGGAAATGGATCTAGATTGGAGAAGTACGTTGTCCAACCAGGAGCGGTCGAAATATATTACTGAGCTGGCTCAAATCTTGGCTGATATCAGTCAGGTGAATGGGTCCAATCGGGCGAATTTTGATTTGGAGAAGCTGAAGAAGACTGCGGAGCAGTTTGAGACGAGTCTGTATGCTAGTAGTAGTTCGAAAGAGTTTTATTTGGATGCTATGCGGAAGCGGATAGCTGCGATGGATGCGGCTAAGAAGAAGACGTTGGCTAACCAGAAGCAGAAGGCGGTGCATGCTGCTGCGGCGTTCAATGCGGGGCTTCCGGGCAATATGAATCCGACAATGAATCCGCAGGTATTTTTGAACCAGCAAGCACAGGCTCGTCAACATGCGGCGAGGCCGATGCGGGCTGGTGGCATGGAAGGTAGTGCAGCGTCCGCTGCGGCCGCTGCTGCGGGAGCCAACCAGGCTCAGATGTTACTTTTGCGACAGCAGCAGCAGCCCCAGCAGCAACCGCAGCAGCAACTCCAACAACCGCAGCAGCAGGGCATTCCATCGAATCTTGCAGCGGCTGCGCAGGCCAAGAGGGCACAGCTTTCGATTCAGCGGCAACAATTGATCAATGAGATGAAGGTTGCGGAGATTCCACGTGAGTTGTTACAGCGGATGCCGAACATGCCTCCTGGCGTCACGACGTGGCAACAGGTAACTGAATTGGCTCAGCAAAAACGGTTGACGCAGAACGACTTGCAGATTGCGAAGCAGGTTTATCAGATGCACCAACAGTTGTTGATCAAGTCCAAGATGCAGCAAGCCAATGTCAATCAGATGAACGCTCAGCAGCAGCAGCCCCAGCCAGCCCAAGTGCCACACCATCAGCAGCAGCAGCAGCAGCATCCAAGTAATTTTCAGCAGAAGGCTATGCTAGCTCAGCAGACTGCTGCCGCTGCCGCAGCAGCAGCTCAACAGCAGCAGCAGCAGCAACAGCAGAGGCCTATGGCATCTCAACAACCGCAAGAAGTACCCAATGTTTTGAACAAATTGAACCAGCTGTTCTCGCCTGCAGAGCAGAAAGCCTTATATGAAAATGGTAAAAAGTTAGTGCAGGATTTGCAACTAGCTGGGAAGTTACCCGCTTCCTTGAACCAACAGCAGCAGATATTGTATATCAAGAAGTATATCAATCAGATGGTGCTCAAGAAGTTGCAGCAAAATATGCGGTTGACTCAACATATGGGCGTTGCTGGTTCTAATGGTCAGCAGCAACCGTTGCCTAACCAAGTGACTGGCAGAATGACGCCTGCAATGTCCCAACTCAGTCAGTTTCAGCACCAGCAGCTGCCTCAAGCTCAACCACCACCGCCACAGCAACAACACCAGCAGCAGCAGCAGCAGCAGCAACATCAGAAACCGCCACAGCAGCAGCAACCGCTGCCACAAGCACAACCTCAGCAGCAGCAGCAGCCCCAACCATCACAGCATCCACAGCATCAGCAACAACTTTTGCAGCAGCCCCAATCACACAAGCTGCAATCGGTTCAGCAGCACCAACAACAACAAGCTGTTAACCCTATGGCACAAAGGCAGTATGTCAATCCGGGTCTCAACAAGCCTGTTATGGGTGGTGTCGTTCCGCAACAGGTAGTTCACCAGCAGCAAGCCCAGCAGCAAGCCCAGCAGCAAGCCCAGCAGCATCAGGCCCAGCAGCAAGCCCAGCAGCAAGCCCAGCAGCAGACTCAGCAGCAGACAATTCGTCAGTCACCTCCGCAACCACAACAAGTGCCAAAGATTTCATTACCAAGACCTACTGAACAAGATATGATGGTTTTAAAGCGAATCAATACAGAGGTGGCAAAGTCGCCATTAAGGTTATCTAACATCACCAACCAATTGACCATGGAGCAGAAGCAAGCTATAAAGAACAAGTTACAAGGAAATCAACAGCTTTTGTCTAATGTAGACAATTTTATTCCAACGCTTTATTTGATTACCAGGAATGAAGAGAACGTTCGTCAGCTCCTACAGATTAGAATGCTTGCCAAAGAAATTATGGACCATGCTTCAAAAGGTGTTTTCATTGTTCCACCGGACGTTGTCGATAAAGTAATTTTTAGATACCAGAAATATTATGAATTCATCAAGGAGCAACTTTTAAGAAGACACCAACAGATGTTAAGTAGCCGGCAGCAGCCACCGCAGCAGCAGCAGCAGCAGACTCAACAGCCTGGCCAGGTGAAAGCGACTCCTGCACCTGTGGGCCTACAACAGACGCCTCCTGTTGCCACGAATACCGATATTGCTATGCAACAGCAGAGGGTTCAAGGGTCATTTCAGCAGATGCAACAACAGATCCGTCAGCAGCAGGTGAAAAATCAGCAGCAAGCTCAGCAGCAGGCTCAGCAGCAGCAGGCTCAGCAGCAGGCTCAGCAGCAGGCCCAGCAGCAAGCTCAGCAACAAGCTCAGCAACAGGCCCAGCAGCAACAGGCTCAGCAGCAGGCTCAGCAGCAACAGGCCCAGCAGCAGGCTCAGCAGCAGGCTCAGCAGCAACAGGCCCAGCAGCAGGCTCAGCAGCAGGCCCAGCAGCAGGCTCAACAACAGGCTCAACAGCAACAGGCTCAACAACAGGCTCAACAACAGCAGCTACATGTACAGCAGCAGGCTCAACAGCAAGCTCATGCACAATTGCAGCAGTCAATGCAACTTGCTAGTGCTCCAAACCGGTTGACTCCGCAAACGGCAATAGGCGCTGCGCATATCCCTGTCTCTGCTCCTGTTAATGTGCCCTCTAGCAAAGTGACAAACGATTCTATGAAAAGTGTTGGCAGTGCCACTCCTGTTCCCGGTAATTTGACTTCTTCCGCAGCTTCGCCGATGTTGGGAAGACAATCTGTGGGTCCAGGTTCCGTGGCGCAATCTCAAAAGCCGCTGCCATTGAAGGGAACACCCACTAATACTTCTCCATCGGAAAATCCATACAGACAAGATGAGTTGAGATTGAAGGATTTGGCATTAAAGAAAGCAGAAATAGTCTCCAGGTTCAAACACCGCCAGGAGGTATTTAGTAAGTCTTCAGTTGACTTGTTTTTGTCCACACTTGCAGATTGTATTGGGGTCAAAGACGAAGCAGTAGAGTTGGTATCAAAGATATCCCCAAATATGATAAACCACATAAATGGCACGGGAAAAAAGAAGATTACCAAGGCGCAGCAAAGGATTAGAGACCAAGATGCCGTGGACTGCTATATCAAAGATAATAAATTGGTGATGCAGAGCAAGTTTTCACAAGGTGCTCGCTTGTATGCAATTCATGACAAGGAATTGGGTTATTGTTTCAAGGACATATATGGCCCTACTGACACAGTTGATTTGATCTTAGATAATACCGAATGTACTGAAGAAACTACTAATAAGAAGAGATCTCATGATTCATTGGAGATTAGCCCTGCAGAGTCCGATTCATCTTTATTAAATGACTCCAAAAAGATAAAAATTGATTCTCCGGATGATTTGTTTATGAACTCTAATGTAACGCTGGATAACAAAGAAGTGGCACCTATTGGTTTGGGTTTGGGTGTTGATTTAAACGATACTGGAACAAATATTTGGAATTGGAACTACTGGGAATCGTTGTAGAGTTGTAGAGATGGGTAAATTTATTTTGACCACAGAAGTCGTCTAATACTGTATTAATTCACAATTTCACGAATGTCGATGATGGGATATCGACAAGAACAAAACCTTCAACATTACATGTATTGATTGTTCTTTGACTAATAATTTGTATACTCATGTCCCGACTGATGAAACTGGAGTGTTTGTATTGCATGTAATTTTATAGGATGAATATGTTTCGAAGAATAAAACATCCCTCTTTGATAAACTTCGGAGGTTTATTTAATCTTCAAGATTATCAACGACTATAGGTAGAACGAGTATGTTTATATCTACATGTATATATATCATCACTCCAGTTCAATCTTTTTAAGCTTAAAGGGGCAGAGCCAGTTCACACACTTGTTGTATACCGAGTTCGTCTTCTATGACCCTCTCTTATTTCTACTAATAGAAAATTTAGCGACACTTGTCCAAACTTGCGTGAGCAGCCCTTTATAGCTTCAGAAATGAATATCTACATATGATCGAAACATAACTATTTGAATTGTTCTGCTTACATTTGATCATCTCGCCCTCTAAATATTCTATTGTGAATATAAATAACTTATTATGAGTTCGAAAATTGTGAAATTTCCTGAACTGTCTGATGAAGAGATCGAGCAAGACCTGCTCCCTAATTTGTTGCAATGGTCATTGGCAAACGGTTTGATTATGTATCCGCCAAATTATAGCATTGAACAGAGTACACCTGTTACAATGACGCTTTTTCCTACACCATTTCCCCGGGGTTGTTTTTTAGATGCCGTTGATGTGCAGTTGGCGTATAATACACTTTACGCAGTCATCTCTCAAGATAAAGACGGTTGGTTATCACGTGAAAGTGAAATATTATCCCATACTGATCCTGATTTCACTGGACAACTTTGGAACTTGTTCTGCAGGGCCAAGGCGTATGGTATTCCTCAGAAAATAGGCCTTGGTATTTTTAGATCTGACTATTTTGTTGACAAAAACAGTGTCCAACTTAAGCAGGTTGAGTTCAATACTGTTAGCGTGTCATTTGGTGGCCTATCTGGTAAAATTTGCGAACTACACAGATATCTAAACGGTTCAGGAAGATACAGTAACGATGGGGGCGAGTTCTACGACTTGGAACAGCCATTATCAACTTCGGCTGAGTCATTGGCGGAAGGAATTGCAATTGCAGTGGATAAGTATAATGAGATATCAAGAACGCATCAAACAATAGTTGCATTTATTGTTCAAAATGACGAACGAAACGTGTTCGACCAGAGAATTTTGGAATATAACCTATTCAAGCATCATAATATTAAGTCATGTAGGTTAACGCTACATGAAATTCATGAAAAGACAAAGACAGATGCTACTTCTAGGAGGCTTTATTTGAATGCAACGAACCAAGAAATATCGGTAGTATACTTCAGGGCAGGTTATAGTCCGGCTGACTTTTCATGCGATCAAGATTGGGAAAACAGATTGAGTTTGGAAACAAGTTTAGCGATCAAGGCTCCCAACTTGTTAACTCAACTTTCAGGTACTAAGAAGATTCAGCAACTATTGACCAGCAGTTCTGTATTAACCCGTTTTGTCTCCGAAGAAGTTGCATCAAAATTGTCTCCAACTTTTGTGAAGATGTATCCTCTGGATGATACCGAGATGGGGAAGATAGGTCGAGCTTTGGCACTCAACGAGCCAGAAAATTACGTTTTGAAACCTCAAAGAGAGGGTGGTGGGAATAATATCTACAAGAAAGATATACCAACTTTCTTAACTTCAATCTCGGAACAAGAATGGAGCGGATATGTTTTAATGGAGTTGATTAACCCCTTGGAAACAACCGGCAATGTCATAATTCGAGGCCAGGAGATACACCGTAGCCCAATATTGAGTGAATTGGGCGTTTTTGGCACTATACTATTTGATGATGAGCAAATCTATAGTAACAAGTACGCTGGGTGGCTCCTAAGATCCAAGTTTTCATATTCAAATGAGGGTGGTGTCGCAGCGGGTTTTGGTTGTGTTGATAGTGTCGTGCTTTACTAAGGCTAAATCACAAATAACTAAAGCCATCATTATAAATGCAGCTGCATTTATATTTATATTTTTTTTGTTTCTTAAATTGATACACTGAAAAGAGATTATACGAAGTATATATCTGCAGTCAGTTTTTTCTCATCTTTTGTCCATAAATTGCGTTGCTACGGCCCCATGCTTTTATGCCAATTGGATAGCATACGAATGCCCATACTGAAAATAAAGGCACAAAACTCAGAATGGTATATGATCCTCCATAGTAGATAAATTGGATTATGTGTTGATAGAATAAATCCCTTCGTTGCACCTGTCCAACTCCATGGAGGATCAAATATCTCTCAAAGTTATCATATGCAATCTTCACATTCATGGCCAACATTAACATAATCGGACCCACGATTGGGATTGCGACCACCACTATCATGGCCATCCCCCCGCATACTATCCTCATAACACTAAGTATTTCGTGCGCATCAGGCTGTTTGGGCTCGGAGAGTTGCGTAGCAGCTGCGCTTGGGGGTAATAGCGGCAACTTCAACATCGTAGATAATGTATGGTCAAGCCATGGGGTCGCCAAGTTGGAGTTCACAATCATAGTAGTGAAGAACTGAGTATTAGTATATAAAGTAAGTACATACCCCAAAGGTCCTGCGGGGCCAAAAATAACGGATATCGGTAAAAATACAGGCGTCCAAAGAACCACAAGAAATGCCAGTATCCCCACGAATGTAAAAACATAGATAATCAACAACGCAACCGCTTGTATCCAAATCTGAGGATTTACGAGACCTATAATCATCGCCTGAAAGAGATCTTAGTATTCTGCTCCCACTCACGAACTCGCTCTTCGCATTCGAAAATAAAACTAAGGCTATCTTCTCCCCACCACAAATCTTTTATACCTACTATCCAGGGATAGAACAAAGTGAACACACCGAGCATATCTGATCTTGCACTCGAATACAGAAGCATGCTTCTGCAATGAACGATGTACCACATGAGCTGGATCTCAGCCCGAACACATGACCATGTTCTAAACACCACATTTTGTTTGCTATTGCCTGTCTCTTCCATTCTTCAAAATCAGCCAATAACCTCCGTTTGATTTAATATATATAGCTGCCACTTGACGTGGAGTTCTCTTCAGGTTTTGTCTTTTTGTTATATTATTCCTGGGATGGCATACGATAGCCGCTGACGTTCTTTTGTGCAAAAACTCATATATAACTCTGCCCTCTACTTCCTGTGTCATAAGTTTCCTAGTATCTTTTTATTTAAGACCAAACCCTGCTCTTTAAAAATTTACATATAAAATTGCCCCCTCCACCCCCCGCCCTCCATCCTCACAGGAATGACTTCATTAGACCACATTCCTGAACTGGATCCTATACCAGAACCACTACTGCAGCCAATTGCTGCTCCAAAAACCAAGCAGAAACGCTCCAACCCAACTTACCGTCAAGTAAAACGAACGATATCTACACAATTCTTGCCGATCACTGTATGTACAACTATTCAAGGAAACCCACATCCACACAAACCCCCGCCATGCATACTAACCACCCCGTGTCCTTGTTCGGCGTGTTCTGCACACAGACGCCCGACTGAACCCCCCAAACAGACCTTCTTCGAAATCGTCTCCCAGCCCAAGTACTACTTCACCTTCTTCTGTAACATATCCGTCCATCTATTCGCACAAACCGCATCCGCTGTCATCTTCGTCACGTTCTGGGTCACAACAGTCGGCTTCGCCCTCCCACCTATCCTCCCCTTCATCATCCCCCACGCCTTCATGCAAGCTGCCTTGATCGGCGCCATCTGCTGCAGAAACTACCTTTTGGAATTCATGGAATCCTACATAGCATACCTCCTCATCTCCTCCCGTGGAGACTTCATTTTTTCCGCCAAGGCTGCCTACGAGTGGTCCTTCTGGTTCCACGAACTCCCCTCCTTCCTCTGGAACTACTTCTACTTTTGGACTTTCTACATCGCACTACTACTCCTCACCTTCGTTCCGTACCTCGGGCCCCTCTTGGTCATCTTCATCAACGCACAGTCGACCGGACGCATCTACTACTCCAGGGCCAGGAACGAGCAGCTAACGCGCTCCCAGACGAAGGGCAAGCACATCGAGCTCTTCATGTTCGGCTGGACCGTAGCCGCCATGGAGTGGATCCCGATCGTCGGCGGCATCTCCTACACCACATCGCTAGCCGCCGCGCGGAAAATGGTCCGCCACGACATCGCCTACTCCGAGAAGAAGGCCAAGAAGAACAAGAAGATCAACGATGCTGCCGCTGCCACGCCGCTGCCGCTGCCACTGCCGCTCTAAAGCACTACGCTGTGCCGCCGAGGCGACGGCACAGCCACCTGCGACAGTTACCCTCCCCCCGCCTCCCTGGGGAGGCGGGGGGAGGGTAACTGTCGCACCCAACGCCGCTACGTAGGTAAGTACATACAATACATACCGTCACGTGACTCACTCCTCCACGCTCCGCGGCGAAACGAGATGCACGGACTCGTATAGACCCCCGCTCTCGTATACGCTCCCGCCGTGCCCCCCCCCCAGGCGACCCTTCCCTTCCCGTTGTTTTGCTGGGTGAAACACCAAGAACTCCCTCCACAAATTAGCGCTTATCCAAAGCAAAAACACACTGCAGGAAATGGGGATTAAGAGATACAACAACAAGGCTATATAGCGCGGGAAAAGGGGGCTATTGAAGAGAGAACACAAGATATATTATCGAAAGAAAGGAAAAAGCGCACAACACAACTACAGAGTACGAGGTTGGTTCCAGCAGGGCAAGAAAGAGGCGAATTATTTATCTATTTATTATTATACTAGGACGACAACGACGAATTGTGTGTGCACAGGCAGTGTTTGTTTTTTTGAAATCGCAGACGGAAAAAGCAATACGGTAAAAAGGAGAAAATTGTAAAATTTAATACTGTACCTTTTTGTTGATAATAATT
Source organism: Eremothecium cymbalariae DBVPG#7215 (assembly GCF_000235365.1). Taxonomy (NCBI): domain Eukaryota; kingdom Fungi; phylum Ascomycota; class Saccharomycetes; order Saccharomycetales; family Saccharomycetaceae; genus Eremothecium; species Eremothecium cymbalariae. Next base: position 1,236,940 of record NC_016450.1, on the reverse strand, counting down.
TGGAATCAAAAAAATAAAAAACGATAGAGTTTAATTTTTTTGTCAATTGTTGGTTTTGAGTGTTTTTGGGCCCCTTCGAGTGTTGTTTTTGTTTTTGGATTGGTAGGTTTTTTGTTCTTGTTGTTCAATTTTTTTGGATTGACGAGAGTTGCCGGCGATTCGTTTTGGAATCTATTTTGTAGGAACAGGGCAGCAGCAGCAGCAGCAAGTGCAGCAGTGTGTGAAGACGGCCGGGAGTTCATAAAGACAAGGTACAAGGGTTTTTCGGTTGATTTTTCGGTTGGTCGTTTTTTTTCTTGTTGTAGGATAGGAGAACGATAGATTTTGCAAGTTAGCGGAAGGAAGGATGCCGTTTATTGGAGCCTCGAACGCGTCTAACAGCATATTTAAGAATTTGAAGGAGAAGCACTCGATTGGGAGCACGCCTGCGGCTTCTTCGGTGGCGTCGTCTCTGGCGTCGACGGGGGCAGACAGTTTGGAGCACTATCCGACGAGTGGGAGCGCCAGCAGCAATTTGGAGGAGAAGTTGGAGGAGCGAATATCTCAGGGCAAGGATGCTGGGGGGGCTCCGGCGGCAGCTGCTGCATTTGTCGGGGAGGGATGCGGACGGAACATACAGGTGCCCAAGATGCGGACGGTTTCCGTGAGCTCGACTGTTAGCCAGTGCCAGGAGTCGGATCTGCAGCAGTTGTTGAGGTTTCCGAACGAATCTACGCATGCGTACTCGTACAACCCGCTTTCGCCCAACTCTTTGGCCGTGCGGCTTTCGATTTTGAAGCGGTCGTTGGAGATCATGATAAAAAACCCTACTTTGCTGCAGGACGCGGGTGGGACTACGGATGAGCTGGCTCCGTTACCTTCGATTGTGTCGAGATATAGCATGGATCGGTCGTATTCCGCAAGTGTGAAACGGTCGCCCCTAGAAGTTCCTACGCAGCAGCTGCGGAACGCATCTTCTGCTGCTCTTTCGGCGTTGTTCAACGGTCCCGTGAGTTCGTCGGCTTTGCCGTCTAGCCAGGGCGGCGGGGACAGCGCCAGCGGGTTGGAGGTTCCTGCGCTAGGGCATTCTGTTACGTTGAATGCTCTACAATTGCATTCTAACAATGGGAATGTGCCATATCGAACGGGCTCGGTCCAGCCGTTGCCCATTGCATGGGAAATAGGGAGTGCTTCGTCAGATAGTCCCGAACTTACATCAGAGTTGGAATGCAAGCGGCATTTGCCGGACTCGCCCTCGATGGTGTCTGTGACAGATTTGACTAGCAGCAGTTGCAGCGACAGTTATAATACCACTACTAATAATAATAATAATAACCAACTGCAGCAGCAGCAGCAACTCCAGCAACAGCAACAGCAACAGGTTCTGCCCATGCTATGCGAGCACCAGCAAAGTCACAATGCCGAGTTTATCGATGAGAAGAGACAGGAATTGGAGGGCCTTTTGAAATTATTGAACGATACTTTGAAAAACCAGGATAATGGAAAAGCTTCTGATCTGCTTATGATATCTCTGCTTAACATTAACAAATTGTCCCTGGACGTAAATAATAGTGGTTCAAAGGATGGGGACGAAGAATATGATAAAAATTCTCAAGTTAAGATGCATAATGAGCAGGTACTAAAGAAACATCTTCTGGAAAGTCTCGCGCAGCCCTTTCATGAAGGTTTTAATCAAGAATTTACGGTGCCCGCATCTCAAGAGGAAACTTTGCCTGCTCATGATTCTGACGAACTAGCATCTATTCCGGACCCAACAGAGTATCACAAACCATATGATACGCCGCGCATCCTGCATACATTTACCTCTGGTAAATACATGGGTCCTCAAGCTATATTTACTTGTTCCCAACACCATCCATGGAAATTTAGGGCAGCAAACGATTTGGCATGTTTGATATTTGGCATATCTAAGATGGCTTTTAGAGCGCTTACTTTACTAGACTTGATACACACTGAAAGCAGAAGCTTTGTTTTGAACAAGATTTTGTTTACTGAGGGACAGGAGCAAGTGTTTACTGGTGAGATTGTCGGAGTTATTCAGCCAGGTGTTTCATCATTTTCTTCTCCTTCGTCCTCTATGTCATCCGCATATACTTCTGGCCAGAAATTTATTTGGGCGTCCATGTGGGCTAAGCGGAAGAATGGTATGATCGTTTGTGTGTTTGAGAAAGTGCCTTGTGATTATATGAATGTTATGTTGAATTTAGAGGATTTTTCGGTTAGGGATGTTAATGGTGGTGAGGGTTTACAACTACATGTAGAATCCCAAACCCCCTCAGCATCTTTTTCCTCTACTGAAGTGGATACTTCGGTACCAAGGACCAAATCAGTTAAGTTTGCCAATGAGATTGATGATGTTGGGACTATTAGTCGATCCTTGGGTGATTTGATCGAAAAAGTTAAATCAGGCCAGATAATCGACAAGCATGATGACCTTCTGTCGTTACCTGTCCGAGTTACGAACCATATTAATGAAATAAGATATTTTACGTTAAATCATCTCTCGTTCAATATTCCATGTGCTGTAACATCTTCTATATTAGAGGATGATTTGAAGTTGCAGATTCATAGTTTGCCTTATCAAGCAGGTATGTTTATCTTGGACTCCAAGACACTAGAATTAATTACTTTTAACAAATCAATCTCAAAGAATATGTTTGGTTTTCATTACGTGGAGCTAATACATAAGTCCATTACCAAGATTTTACCCTCTTTCCCTGATTTGATAAGATACAGTAACACTATTTATCCTCATTTGAATATCAATTATCCAAAGAATAAAGGTTTGGTGTTGACGGAACATTACTTTCGTAAACTCCAAAGTCGAATGAAGGGTAATGCAGACGAGTTTTATAGCTCTATTGGTATTGATGGTGTTCATAGAGATGGATGTATCATTAAGGTCGATATTCAATTACGTGTACTAAGCATGTCGCATATCTTACTGTGGATCACCCACTCAAGAGATGTCTTTTTTAGTAACTATAATACCAACCCATCTCAATTGAAAATTTTGGATGAAAAAGCTATTGCAACAGTGAGTAGTGGGATGAGTTCTACAACTTCATCAAAGAATCCAAGCGAAAAGTATAAATTAGAAGAATTGAAGAAATTGAAATCAGAATTGCAAACGCTAACATTACAAATCGGTTCTCAGGACAATAAATCTAATACACGCCCCAAGTCAGAATATCCTCTTTCAGATGACATGTCGACTGCGGTAACGGAGGAGACTGACGCAAACACCACAACCAGCAGCGTTGATCTCAAAATTAGAGATCCTTTGATGTCTCCTGATCCGAATACCAAATGGGAATTAGCTAAAAGGTACGCTCAGGATAAGGCCGAATTTGTGAGTGATGACAATTTCAAAGTTGATGAAAACTTGATTCTACATATGAATTCGTCTCTAAAAAGTGACATCAATTTTCCTGTGGACCATTCCTCGTATAGTGGGAGCAAATTATCTTTAGACATGCTATGCCATGTGCCTGAGACAGAAATTGGGGCTTTGAAGCATGTGAAGAAGTTTTCAGATTTTACAGTTTTGCAAAATATGGGCAAGGGTGCCTACGGGAAAGTCGATTTATGTTTGCATAAGAAGGAAAAGTATGTAGTTGTGATTAAGCTGATTTTCAAAGAAAGAATATTGGTTGACACTTGGGTTAGGGATCGAAAGCTGGGCACCATTCCTTCAGAGATTCAGATAATGGCCACTCTACAAAAGAAACCTCATGAGAATATTATGAAATTACTTGATTTCTTTGAGGACGATCAATATTATTACATCGAGTCTCCAATGCACGGTGAAACTGGATCAATTGATCTTTTTGATCTAATTGAGCTGAAAACCAATATGACTGAGTATGAGGCCAAGTTGCTGTTTAAGCAAATAACCTCTGGAGTCAAACATTTGCATGATAATGGTATTGTTCATAGAGACATTAAGGATGAAAACGTCATTGTAGATAACAAGGGTTGTGTTAAACTAATCGACTTTGGCTCCGCTGCTTATGTCAAAAGGGGACCATTCGATGTGTTTGTTGGCACTATTGACTACGCTGCACCGGAAGTCTTGGAAGGTGATCCCTATGAAGGCAAACCGCAAGACATTTGGGCTATTGGTGTGCTACTGTACACCATTATTTATAAGGAGAACCCATTTTACAACGTTGATGAAATTTTGGACGGTGATTTACGAATCAATCCGTCCGTAATTGTTAGTGAAGAATGTGTTGCTTTAATAACCATGGTCTTAGATAGGTCTCTGAGCAAAAGGCCTACTGTTGATGATATTTGCAGTCATAAGTGGTTAGGAATCTAGAGAGTTCATCAACTCCCTCCCTCTTAGGGAAAGTGACTTCACACAATGTCATCGTAATTCAATTCCCAATACTGGATATATATAATATACCTCTTACGTTATCTCTCTCTCCATTATATTAACAGTTATTTCCTACCAATCTGCAAATCAGTGTCTTCTATTCGCATTATGAGTTATATTTGTTTCTATTATTATTGATTTTGGTTTTTTGTCTCATGAACAGCTGAATTAACTGTATTGGGGCTTTCTTTGGCTGGCCTAGGCGTTTGGAATACTAATTTTATATAAAACCCCATTTATTTTAAGGGTTTATATGTATTTGCATCCGTGTATTTATGTGTATCAGAATTAAACAATAGTGTATATATCATTATATTACGTTAGGGTACATAACTCTCGCCCATGAGGGTTCAGTCATATATTCGTGCATTATCATAACTTTGTAATTTTTGCACGTTCGATAACTTTCAAAGGTTAATTCGTTATATTGTCTAAAATAAATAAAACCAAATAAATACACAATTTCATTTTAAACAAACAACAACCATCAAAACGTCATCTATCTCTAAAGACAGTAACATATCAAACAGATTTATATAAGATTATTAATGCCTCTAATTCCCGTTCCCTCAGGCTACTATCATCATTTAAGCATGCTGTTAGTTGATTATGTTATCGTATCGCTATCCACGGGGTTATTTGGTTAAGCTCCATATACTTCCCCGCATTCTATATGCGCGAGCCCAGTCCAGTCACCAAAATCGTTTTCTTTGGGCAATAAGTTAAGACAACACAAGACACCAGTTCAGTGTTCAACAGAGTGTGCAGTAGCTTTGCTATTCATTCCAATCGGATATGTCACAAGTTATAACAAAATCAACTGTAACTCTGGATTCGTTACTGCAAAATGAGATGTTCCAGAATTCACTCACGAAGAAAGTAAATTCCAGGCAAGAAAAATCACGAGAATGCAGAGATTTATATTTAAAAGCGAATTTTGATAAACTTCTTTCCAAAATGTATCAATATAAGATATTGGACCATGGGTTTGATGAGCATAGTAGTGATTTATGGAGTTGGTTTCTTGCAGCTATTAGCGGAGTACGTCGTCTCGATGAGTTGACTCCGGAAGTGTACAAGCATATTAATGGCGAATTAAGCCGTATTTATGGAGGTATATTTGAAGTCTTCGAGGAACTGAGAATACTAGAGCGGGAGAAGCTTATGGTCAATTACTTTAGGACTGCTGTGCGGTTTAAAAATATTGATCCTACACAGAGCAATGAATATTTACAGAAGGTCAACTCGAATATGTGTCGGGAAATAGGTAAGTTGGTTCTTGAAGTGCACAGCGAACCAGAGGTGAAAATGTTTGCAAAGTTGGTGGAAATATATATCTTTGATCTACAAATAAGTCGCTTGAACAAATCTCCCGAACAGTCCTTGTACTGGTTGATCTGCAGAAAGTTTCCACTGTTGAGCAGCAAGCTATCCAGCCTTGCACAAAGCCGTGGTACTTCCAGCACTTTAGAGGATGCCATTCTTATGCAACTTGAATCCAAGAGAAAAACGTCCAAGCAAAGGAACTCAATAACTACAGAGAAACAGGCAGCCCCTGCTCTCAATGACAGGTCCCAGAAGTCCATCAGTGGCTCGAAACCTCAACTTCTCCAGGCACTGCAACCGCTTGTACCTATTCCCACCGAAGTTCAAAGGAATAACAGCAAACAAGAACCCTCTAAATATTTCAAGGTGTCTTTACTCAGATATTTACCTACATGGATGACCGAAGTGACCGACACTAGGTTCATAGCGTTGGTCGTCATTGTATTCGTTGCAATTAAGAAGGTTCGGTGGTTCAAAACCCTCTCCAACTACGGCCTACTTAGCATATCTGATATTTTGAACCTTTTAAAAAGCATTTAGCACTTTTCTACCTTACCGTACACACAGTTCTATAGGTATTTATTTATACAGCATTACAGACACATCCCCTGTTAATTACTACCTTTGATCTTTGTAAATATAATGCGGTATATTGATATATCTGTAGTGATGCTCCAATAATACCGTTCTTCTATAAATCACCATACACGAAAATCGAAGTTACCCGCCCTTTAGATAATTTGGAACTTCAGAGCCGGGTAACAATATATAATATCCGGGTAACTAAAGGTGTGGCAAAAGTTCACACTCCATCGTGAGCAGTAACTGCTAACCTTTCGCGTTGTCCCTCCAAAAGGACCAACTAATCAACCCCCAGAATATAGATGAAACAAATAGACGAAGTACAATCTTCAACATAACAGTCACTAACAGAGATATACTGAGTGCTAATCACTTTCCTTTTTAGGGGTTCAAGGTTCGGGAAAGAAAGGATCAATTGTCTTGTCAAAAAATTGTTTTCATATTTGCAAAAGTTAAGGTTTTTGAGCGAGGGGTTACTTGTCTTGGATAAGAGTAACATCCAGAGAAAATAGAGATAGTTAGACTGCGAGTACTTATTGGTTAATTCAGAGCAAAGGTAAAAAGACTAAAGGATTTATAAATCTACGATGACTGAAAGAAGTGAAGATTTGTACCCGTTAGCGTTGCTGATGGACGAGTTAAAGCATGACGATGTTGCAAATCGAGTAGAAGCTATGAAGAAACTGGATACAATTGCGCTGGCGCTGGGTCCTCAGCGGACCCGGGATGAGCTGGTGCCCTTTTTAACGGAGGTGGCTCAGGATGATGAAGACGAGGTGTTCGCTTTTTTAGCTGAGCAGTTGGGAAAATTTGTTCCATATGTGGGGGGCAACAAGTACGCCACACTGCTTCTACCTGCATTAGAGATATTGGCGTCCACTGAAGAGACTCTAGTGAGAGATAAGGCTGTTAATTCGTTGAATAATATTGCTCAGGAGTTGTCGCAGGAACAGTTATTTCACGATTTTATTCCTCTTATTGAAAATTTGGCTACAAACGAGTGGTTTTCTTCGAAAGTATCTGCCTGTGGCTTGTTTAAGGCTGTGCTTGTTCGTGTTCAAGATGATAAGTTTAGAAAAGAATTGTTGGCATTGTTTTTACAATTGACACAAGACGATACCCCAATGGTTAGACGAGCAGCTGGTAGGAACTTGCCAACTTTGATAGATTTACTAACTCAGAATATTCATTTGTCTACTAATGAGGATTGGGATTACATATCTAATATGTTTCAAAGATTAGTCGGCGACAGCCAAGATTCGGTAAAGTTTTTGGCTGTTGAAGTTTTAATTTCAATTTTAAAATTCTTCAACAAGAAGGAAGATTCTACGCATACTAAGGGACTATTGCATTCAGCCGTCCAGCTAATCGGTGACGAAGCATGGAGGGTTCGTTATATGGCTGCTGATTGCTTTGAAGACTTAGCTTCTCAATTTACTGCTGACCCTGCATATATAGAAGAATTAGTCCAGCCATTTTTGGCCCTCTGTGAGGATAATGAAAGCGATGTTAGGAAGGCTATTGCCAAACAAATACCGGGATTTGCAAAGCTTTTACCCAATTCGCAGATCGTTTTGAATAAAATTCTTCCAGTGGTTCAGACGTTATGCACGGATGAGAGTGAAACCGTCAGGGCGTCATTGGCCTCTGAAGTTACCAGTTTGGCGCCATTATTAAGCAAACAAGAAGCAATCGACAATTTAATACCCATTTTGTTAAACATGCTGAAAGATGAATTCCCCGATGTTAGGCTCAATATAATTACCAAGCTGAAGGTTGTCAACGAAGCCACTGGAATTGATTTCTTAACAGAAAACTTGTTGCCTGCAATAACTGAACTAGCAAAAGATGATAACTGGAGAGTCAGAATGGCTATCATAGAATATATTCCTTTACTAGCTGAGCAATTAGGTGTCGAATTCTTCGACCAGCAATTAGCAGATCTATGCTTATCTTGGTTATGGGATACAGTGTACTCTATCAGATATGCTGCTGTAATCAACTTAAAAAAACTGACTGAAGTATTTGGATCTGACTGGTCTCGGGAAAGAATTATCTCTTGTTTATTGAAATCAGACACGCAGGTGCTAGAGAATTTCGTTTACAGGATAACTTTATTATCCGCATTAACGGAGTTGATTCCTGTAGTTTCCGCAGAAGTTATCACAGATAAGATCTTACCGTTTATCAACCATTTGTCTACAGATAGCGTTCCCAACATTAGGTTTAACGCTGCAAAGTCATATGCCGTTATGGTTGAAACATTGGGCAAAGAATATAACGACCTCATCAAGGAATCTGTAATCATTGCTTTGGAAAAATTATGTCAAGATAGCGATGTTGATGTTAGATATTTTGCAGGCCAGAGTTTGGAAAAATGCAAATCTCTCTTGAGTTAGAGTTTATTATTAATGTAATCGCAGAAGCGATTGTTGTACCGATAGATTACTAGAATGACATTGCTTTTATGTTTTGTATAATATGTAGAGAACATGAGTCAATTAATAACAGAAAAGTACAACTTGACATTACAGCTGCATTAAAAGTCCATTTAAATAAACTACTTTTTCAGTATCTGAGCAGAGGGGGACGGAGGCCGTTCTTTTAAATGTTCCAACAGCTTACTGTAATCCCCACGTTTGCTGGTTTCACATTCATCCAATGAACCAGATTTCACCAACTTATGATTTGCGCTCTTGCATACCTTATTAGCAAGGCATAAATCACAACGTTTTCCGCGTGCAGGGCATATAACTTGTCCAAATCCAACCAGAACAGGGTTGATCTCGTTCCATAGTTCATGAGGCAGCCAAGATTCAAGTGCCTTTCGTGTATGTTCAGGTGTTTTACACTTATTTGGATCAACCCATTTCCACATCTTACATAGTCGATCAACATGCACATCTACGCCTATGCCCCCTATTATACCCCAAGCCTTTTGCAGGGCCAGATATCCCATTTTAGGACCGACTCCGGGCAAAGAGCTCAAACCGGTTATCGTTGTAGGAACGTCTTGCTCGAATTCATCTAGAAGCATCTGAGCCATTCTCTTGATATATCCGGATTTCTTCTTGTGAAATCCAACTGAATATATTAGTGCATCCAGTTGTTTTTCTTCTATCTCCAGTAGCGAATTTAGCGTTATACCTTGCTTTATGTTTAACTTATCCACACAATATTCCATAAGATTGTACATGGCTTGTGCATTTGTCTCATCTTTAGTTTGAGAAGACAGCATCAATGACACAAGTAACTGCAATCTATAGTTTTTAGGCAGCATTTCGTACTTTTTAATGCCAAACTTTTCATTTATCGTCACTGGAAGCATGGCACAACCTACTGAATCAACTGGTGTGACCAGCTTAGTTCTCATAAGTCGGACTTTCGAATATATCGGCAGGAAAGTTGGGGGAAATGAGGGGCTATACTTTATATTAAAGGAATCAGAAACCACATCACTAGCACGGACTTCAATATAATCAAAATATTCCTGGGAATTCATGGATTTTATGTGCTTGATGTCAACATCTTGGTCCACTTTGTCTTCATTTTGAGGTGGGGGAACTGTCGTTACCTCCTTCTTAAAGTATTTCGAAACTGTCTCCAGCTCAATTTCAACCCTTGACCTTTTCAACGTCTTATTTAACGACCTCATACCAATAATACGCAATAATATTAGTCACAAGCCCATCATATGTCTATATTCCTTTAGCTTATGATGGTGTTGTTCACCAATGACGTCAAACTAGGAAGGTTAATTAATTCCATCAAAAAAAGAACAAGTAGAAAATCATTGCATATTGCATGCCAGATGTTCATGACAAATTATAATATAGACACAATTATCCACAGCGGGTACTTAACCCAAGGACAAGAGCAATTCCACGCTGATTTACTTATTAATATTATTCGTACTGCTTTTAAGCCATAAGGCCCTTGAACCTCCATTAACTTCTTCGTCCTCAGCAGCGCCCTTGCCAGCCCGAATGATACATCGAAGAATTGTTCCAATAAGTAAAAATAGTCATCTTAAGCTTATGAATGGGACTAACAATGTGAGTTCCAATAAAACTTTGAGTGTTTTAACCTACAACATGTTATCTCCGTACTATATGTGGCCTCAGGTATATACATACGTGCCCGATAAGTTTAAGGACTGGAATTATCGCCATAAACTATTAGAATATGAGTTGTTTTACAAACATAAGGCTGATATTTTATGTTTACAGGAACTGACTACTGAGGATTATAACCAGTTTTGGAGAAAGCAAATGAAAAGAAGACTCAGTTACGGATCTAATTTTATTTCCAAACCGCCTCCTAAATATTGGACTGCAGGGTTGCAAGAAATGGACGGTGTTGGCACATTTTATAATACGGAAAAGCTTGAATTCATTTCATCAACTGTAATTTATTTGAATGATTTCTTATCCATGTTTAGTAAGCGAGAGTTAGATTGGATGTCACGGAGACAGATCACTCAGACAAACGGTGCCAATGATCCAGTCACAACTCGTAGTCTTCTGAGTATTCTTCTTGATAGAAACCAAGTATGTCTATTCGTATGCCTCAGAGAGAAGGATACTAAGAGTTTGATAGTAGTTGTCAACACTCATTTATATTGGAAATACGACGAAGTGAAGCTGTCACAATGCTTAACAATCATGCGAAAATTGAAGCAAGTAATCAACAAGCTAACTACAACGCTAGAAGGTGTGACATATTCCCAAATTAAAATTATTTTAGGCGGTGACTTAAATTCCACACGAGATTCACTGCTAATAAAATTCTTAAATGGCAACATTATAACTCATGGGGAACTTAATCTACAGAATTCAATGAGGCCCTTTTTAAGTCATAACGTCTACGATTCGGTACCTCATGGCATATTTGACAACACTTGCTACTCAGGCAAACTAAAAGGTATCTTTGATTACATATGGTTTCATGAAAGAGATTTTAAGTTGATCAGCGTGTTAAGCGGCAAAGAAGTATCAGAAGAGCTCTCCTCCACGGGCCAATTTGGCCTTCCTAACGAAATACATCCAAGCGATCACATACCAATTTTTATAGAATTTGAAATACTTTAAAATTCTTCAAATTATGCCATCTAAAATATTCTCAATGGATCATTATTGGGAAGTTACATTACACATCTTACAGTAGTTGCCTCCATTCTGTCGCTGGCACCACTTGCGCTGTCAACTTGAAAAAATTTTGTGTTTTAACATCTGGTTTTCCGCTGAGTCCACTACGCACCACTAAGCAAGGTTTGAATATTGAATAAATGTACATAAAACAGCCACCTTTGTATCCATCGTTTTATGAATTCCTAAGCACCAAATGATCCCTCAATTATTTAGTGGTAGCAATGCTTCTGGTTTAAATCAAAGAGTGCGATGCCAACAACAACAACAACAGCAGCAGCAACAATCACAGCAAAAAATGTCTCCACCCGCCACTGTAGTTAATACTCATCAAGAAGCTAGTCGTGAGGCTAGGCTAAAACTAAATTGCATGAAATCTTTTATGGATGACCATATATTTTTCATAGATCCATATCACTACTCTGCTACCGCCACACAGTTGCCAGGCCAGATCCATATTTCTAACGCTAATTCAATGTTATCGCCAGAATCTCATGTACATGCTGTATTAGGTTCTTCTAACCGGGTCGTTGGTAACCAGCAACAACCGCAAAACTTTCAGCAGCATAGCAGCAGCAATCACCTCCCTGCCACGACTGCATACAATCGCCAACAATATTTACAAAGCCAAACGGCGAACCATAGTTCGTACGCCCAAAGGCAGTACAGTCAAGGCACTTCATATTTATCAGCTCACAATGGCATTAACAATCAATATCAAACAAACAGAAGTTGGTGATTAGTAAAAGTGGTGGTGGATGACAGTGCAAAAAAGACGTTTAGACGTTAATGAAAAGCAAACATGCTACAATATTACAAAGGTTACGTTTAATATTCTTAGAGAGATGAAATTTGGTTGGTTTTAAAATTAAGTTTTGGTCGATACAATTGTTTTTAATTATTAATGATTTGCAAAATCGATTCCTTTTTTTACTTTTCTCGTTATGTTATTTGGTTATTTTACGTTTTAAAAACAATTTTTAAATTATTTCTAATGATGATAGAAGGCTTTATCTTTTATATTTTTTTATTGACTGATCTCGATCAAATTAATAAATGGTTAGAGTAGCTGACGCATTCAATTATCCACTCCAGTCAAGATCTTTCATTTCATTTTTTCTGGAGAAATTGTATATATTTATTTCATATTCATTTCGTAACTTTAATCCTTTCACTTCCAATGCTTAGACCAATAACATACGATATTTTCCGAAACTCCCACTATAATACAACCAATAACAGTACGAGAATCATCGACAAAACCACAATCATAAAACACGGACCGTTTTCTCTCGCAGTCTTTTCAAATATCTGAAGCCTCCTCCTTGCTCTATCCAGGTTTTGAGTAGAACTATTTAGCATGTTTTCCAGATCATTCAATACCCCGTCATTTTGATCTGTAACTTCTCTATTTATATCCACAGTCAGCCTGTGATTGCGACGTATTGAATCTGATAAATGATCCAACTGTGTATCTTGTTCCATAAGTTGTTGTTGCTGATGAATAAATAGATCTTGATTTGTAAGTGGCGAATGTCTAATCTGCCCATCAGGAGTAGGAGTACGTTCGTCAAATAGTTTCTGTTTATCTTGAGCAAACTCAACATCACGATCATCCATACACGGCTTAAATTGGGGCATGTCATTGCTAAAGGGTTCTTGTTCCTCGATTGGATTCTCCTGGAATCTCACACGCTTGACTTCATTTGGAGGATACAAACTTTTAGAGGTCTGCCTTGGTTTCCGTTTAAAAAGGTATAAGTCTTTATTTATTAACTCATCTGGAAAATCTTCAATGCACTCATTGTATTTAAGTGTTAAGTCATTCAAGTCCTCCTCATTTTCGTAATCTACATCTATATCACCTTCCTGAAGCATATCCAGTACCCTATTGATATGTTTTTTAACTTTAGGTTATCGTTTTTCGAAGGTTGCATTTTCAACATATTAACCAATCGAGATCTTTCTTCGACCAGATTTATCAACTTTTCAACCTCATAAGACAGCTGCAGAACATCAAACATTGTGCTGTGATCCTTCTAGTTGTGATAAAACGGCTCCGCTCCTCTAAATCTATGGAGGTTTTAAGGAACACAGTTTAACTTCGGTCGAAAGTTTTAAAAATTAACTGTTTAACGTTAGCGCGACAGCTGAGCAACCCGGGTCAGTCGATATGAATTAAGCGGATACATACTATGAATACTACTGCTGCCTTTAAAATACAGTGCTATTTTAGTTGCAGAGAATAAATTGATTATCTTCTAACTATATTGAAGTGATGCAAAGCCTTGCAGAACTCAGCTATTTATTTTGCGGTGACTGAAATCCAAATAGGCCTAAATAAATCGGACTTACTTTGATTTAGATGTGTCCCTCATTGATTTTTTGAAAGCTTGAGAACGTTTAGTCACTCTACCAGTTTTTGATCTTTTCTTTTTCCTGTTGAGATTTGGGGTGGTATCATCTTTGCTGGCTCTTTGTCCTTCTATGGTTAATTTCTTACCAATGGTGGCTCTGTCTACATTACCCAAGATTTTCTTGGCTCTGCCAATCTTCGTCTTTTGTTGATCAGTCAATTTGTTCAACTTACCGGGCAGCGGCTGAACCTTCTTCATATTCTTACATCTACTGACGCGAAGCTTTCTGCATTTACCAATTGTCATTTTCTTTTCATGTAACAGCAGTGCTTTGTTCACCGATCCGGCATCCATAAACTGCACGTAGGCGAATCCCTTTCCAACGTTACTTTTTGGGTCTCTGATAATACGAACATATTCGATGTCCCCACAGGACTCAAAATGTTTCCATAAATTCTCTTCAATTTCCTCAAAGTCTAGATTCCCCACAAATACAGATCTCTTCTTATCGTGAGGAGCCGGGTGGGCAACCGAGTCGAATCTTAAATGATGACCATGGAATACAACCCCATTCAACGCCTTACATACAACTGGAATTGATGAACGCTCTTTGTATACGACATACGCATTAACCGAATCTCTAGACTTATGCAATTTTTGCTGTACAAATGCAACCTTTCTTGGCAACGGCTCCTCAAACGCAATTGACCTAAATCTGATACTCTCGACCTTGGGATTTTCTGTGGACTGCTTGCTACCTCCCGCATACTCGTCCTCGTCCCCCTCATCTAAACTATTCCTATCTGTAGCTAAACTTAACAGTTTTTTAAATTCCTTATAAACCTTTTTCGATACGATTGCATCATGTGTGACATTACCAACAAACACAGTCCTATCTGCTTTCTCAAGTTCGAATTCTTTCAAATCAATCCTGCTAGCGTTCGCTCCTTCACCCATCTTTACACCTGCCCCAGCATCCTTCTCCTCCTTCTCCTCCTTCTCCTCCTCTCCCAGTATCTTGGCGAAGTATTCTCCTTCTAGGTTATCTTGCTCCTCCTCCCCAGACATTCTCTTCACCCGCTTCCTGGCAACCGCCTCCACCTTACCGTCCAGAACATCCTCGTTATGTTCTTCCTCCTCGTTATGATCTTCCTCCAACACCGTTCTCTTCTTAGCCTTCACCTGCAATGTGTCCACCGGCCCGCTCGACGTCTGCAGCAAGTCCGCGACATTCTTCTGCAGCTTGTCCGTCTTCAAAGACCCAAAAAGATTAACTAATGCCGACATTATAATACCTTGATCACAACCCACACAATGCTATATACCTCTAAACTCTTGTCTCTGTTGCTTCTAATATTTTCTTCTCATCACGCTGCTCATCGCTCCAAAGAGATGATGATGAGCTGATGAAACTTATAAAATTTTCCAGCCACGAGCTCCCCAAACTGGCACGCGATCATATCACGTGATATGTCCACGTGACCACCAAACCATCGTACACAGAGACTTAATTCCTGCGAGATAAAGAACTTGTCTCTTAATTTTAGTTGCTTTTAGGCCTGTCTTTTATGCAGGCAGGATTTGAGTTCCCTTTTCATTTTGGTAATATGTGGTTAGTTACAAAAAGCAGGACGGTGCTTGGAAATCGTGGGGTTCTATAGTTTAGCCAGGCTTATAAAATTCACTAGAAGTACAGCGGTATCAGTTCAATTGATCATTACTGAGTTTAGTTGGCGTTGTAACGAGAGCTAGAAAGAGCCTGCCTAAAGTTTTGGACTTTACAAAGAAAAGTAGAAAGGTGTAGTCAAAGGGTGATTACAGGAAAATACCATAGGGGATAAGACATTCAGATGAGTGGAAACTCAAAACGGGAAACAGAAGCACAAGGGAATAGTGATAGTTGGACGGGATTGAGTAATTCTATATCAACTATTTCTGAGGAACGCAAAGGGAGAAGTAACAACCATTCTAGGAATACGTTGACCGAGGCTAATTTAGCTTTAATTCAAGAGGGTGACGAGATACGAGAATTGGAACAGGGAAGTTTAGTATCGCATAATATCAAGCAGCAGCGAGCACCGTCTGAGGACGACAAGTCGAGTGTGCTATCGAAGCTAACGTCGCAAGAGGAAGAGCTTGAGATATCCGAGCTTTACGTATCGTCAGACGCCGAGACAGAAAAGATGGATAACGAGCGGGAGGATTTGAACACTGTGAAGATAAGGGATTTAGCGGATAGGGCTAAGAGAGAGGACGGTGAGTGCAAGGGCGAGGGCGAAGTTGAAGATGAGGCGGTCGGTGAAGAGTATGTGGCTGAAGATAGCGGATCTCAGGCAGAAACTGCATCCTCGAATGCAAAAAAGAGACACTTGGAAGAAGATAATGGATATGGTAAAATAGAATCAAAAACGCAGCAGCATGATGATGGGGATCCAAATAAGGATGATCCGAAGTTTAAAAAACCAAAGTTACCTGTATCATCCACGAACAATAACAATGGCACTCAAACTTTAGCGTCTACTATGGATGTACCTTCTTGTATAGTAGATAGAGTAGGTCAAGCGCAGACGACAGAGAACCAGGATGATGATGAACCGGATGAGGATGCTGAGGACGATGAGGGAGATGAGGATGCTGAGGACGAGTCGAATAGCAAGGGCAGTAGCTCCTTTAAAGACACAAAAAAGAATGCCGATGATCAAGAAGACGATTCACCGCCGATCGAAAGGGAAAAACTGAGACAGGATGCCCTGAAGGATATCATTGAGATTGAATATGAGTTCGCAGAGCTGCGTCAGCACCTGTATGAAAACGAGTTGACAAAATTGCAAACCGAACTACAAATGTGCCTGGAGGGGTCACATCCTGCATTGCAGACATATTATCAAAAGATCGATTCCATAAGGGATTCCAAGTTAAAGCGGGCATACCATAGGCAAAAATACGAGCTTCATTGCATCGACACGGAAACGAGGGCAGCCAGAACTTTTATTCATCAGAATTTCTACCGCCAGGTTTCGGATTTGAAGCATAATTTACTAAATGAAACTACACAAAAATGGTATGACATAAATAAGGAACGACGTGAAATGGATGTTTTGGTATCAGAAGTTAACTATCATGTTCCTGTGAAGATATCCAAGAAGACGTTAAGCTGTATCACCGGGTACGCTGCACCATCACAACCGAGGCGCGAGGGTGACTCGCTATCAGAAGACATGGAATGTGAAGGTATCAACTTCCGATTCAAGAACAACCCGGTAGACAAACTAGAGGTTATAGTGGATAGAATGAGGTTGAATAATGAATTGAGTGACTTGGAAGGATTGAAGAGGTTTTTTGGAGGGTTTCCTGGCGCACCATCTTTAAACGGGTTAAAAGATTCAGAAATTTACGAGGATTTACAAAGCCTCCAAAGATAATGAGTCAAATTATGAAGAATGTATGTCAGCGGAAGTGTGTAGGTGTATTTAATCTAATACGGGCATTGCTTTTAATATGGTTCTTTCGACGGCAAACCCCGCTCCATCATATAATTACACAAGCCTGCGAAGAGTACATAGCCTTCAAAAAATGCCCTCTATATCTACACGCATCAAGTTCAAATACTAATCAAAAACCTTATTGTTGTTTTAAAATATACAAAGGTATGTATTGAAACAAGCTATGTTGCTCCCTCAATTAATAACTCTAACAATTCGTAAACATTAATAAATTGGAACAACAGTGTATGACAATCACAAATGTAAATATTCTTCAATTCACAGCCGAAATGTTATGAGCTTATCTCAATGGGATGAAACGGGAGGTGGTGGCACCAGCTCTACCGTGTCTAACTGGAGTGTAAGTGATGGAGAATTCACCCAAGTAATGGCCAACCATCTCCGGCTTGATTTCAACCTGGTTGAAAACCTTACCGTTGTACACACCAACAACAGATCCAATCATTTCTGGAACGATAATCATGTTTCTTAGATGGGTTCTAACAACAGATGGCTTTTCGTTAACTGGAGTCGCCAACTTAGCAGCTCTCAATTTCTTCATCAAACCAGCTGGCTTGGAGGACAAACCACGAGCGAATCTTCTTCTAACTCTGGCTGGAGCCAACTTGACAAATTCTTCAGTTGGCATTTCCAACATCTTTTCCAAACTAACACCCTTGTAGGAGTAGGTTTTGAAAGTCTTCTTTCTTTGAGTAGTAGCTTCAGACATATTTCCTGTACGGCCTTCTTGAATACTTGATGTGAGAGCTTTCTTGATTCCGATTAACTGTTGCTTTCAGCTTATTTTCCAATATCTACTACAACTAATTAGGTGTTGAAGCTTCGCACAGAGTGACCGTACCTACGCGTGGTGAAGGTGCGTCCAGCAGTCCCGGCCAGCCAGGCCGACGCCTTGTTGGCCTGGCTGGCCGGGACTGCCGGGCAGGCGGTGGGGGACACCTGGGACCTAGGCGGACCCCCGCCTAGGTCCCAGGCGGAGTTGCCTTCGGGGGCATGCCGCAGCAAGGATTAAGTTGTGACTGCACACCCATACATATAAAACACACTACGAAGTATTCTCCGGGTCACGTGCAGTGGAATGGTGAAAAATTCAAACTTTAAAAAAAAGCTGGTGCGTGATTGGCCGCCGTCCCGCATCCGACAGATCTCGCCGTCCACCCCGCCCAATCGCGCGGACTGGATTCCGTGTACTGGGCCCTCTCTTTCCGCCTTGGCTGGTACGGACAGGTCTCTTCCACACGGTAAGGTCACCGGAAGAAGGTGTGTTAACATGTATTATATAAAGAAGTAAGGAAAGAGTGTTTTGTCAGTAGATTACGAAGCTGCCTAAAAACACCAGTAAAAGAAAATGAAGTACTTGGCCGCTTACTTGTTGTTGAACGCTGCTGGCAACACCCCATCTGCCGACAATGTTAAGGCTGTCTTAGAGTCCGTTGGGATTGATGTTGAAGACGAAAAGGTACAAGCTGTTTTTCTGCTTTGGATGGTAAGACTGTTGAAGAATTGATTGCTGAAGGTTCTGAGAAATTGGCTTCTGTGCCAAGTGGTGGTGCAGCTGGTGCTCCAGCTGCTGGCGGTGCTGCTGCTGGCGGTGAGGAGGCTGCTGAAGAGGCTGCCGAAGAAGCTGCCGAAGAATCTGACGATGACATGGGTTTCGGTTTGTTTGACTAAACTGTGTATGGAAGTACCAAATAAAGTTAATGATATAGTTTTGTTTTTCCTTACTACTAGTGTTCACGTAAAAACGCATTAGATCGGTTGAGTACAATTAGGTGACTGCGTATGATGGTCATTTGAGGTGTCCATTCGGCATAACTGGTGCGCCCTTGGGGTATGGAAACGGTATTAGTTCTCGGTACTATTGGTTTTCCAATCTTTAGGGGCTGTGTGCATTGATCACTCGATGGATCAGCTTAACGCATGTCATGTCATAAATATATTATAAAGTAAATTATGTAAAGAGTAGGAACCTTCAGGAATCCTAAAGTATCCTGAATCAAACTAATGCGTTATTTTCCTATATTGCCGTAAGACATTGCTGGTTCTTTGGAGCCTCATTTAAAGCCTATGGTGATTATTAATACTTGCGTTCTCGAACTGTGGCTACCGCTTCGAAATAATATGTGGAAAAATCTTAGCATTCACGACTATACAACATTTCTTTTCTCGAGAAGAGATCGATATATATATAGAGCGAAGACTGCATTGTCATTCTTCGTGTATTGGTTCGACGGTGGAGTGCCAAGGACATCGTTGAATAGGCTAGTTATTGTTGTACTTCAAAATGGGATTGTTACCATCAGATCAAATTTCCACTAAGGTGGTTCACGCCGGCGAGCACGTTGATATCCATGGCTCAGTCATAGAGCCTATCTCTCTATCTACAACCTTTAAGCAGGCTTCTCCTGCTGTTCCAGTCGGTGCATATGAGTACTCTAGATCACAGAACCCTAATAGAAAGAACTTGGAGGATGCAATTGCTGTATTGGAGAACGCTAAGCACGGCTTAGCATTTTCTTCTGGTTCTGCAACCACTGCTGTGATCTTGCAGTCCCTACCTCAAGGATCGCACGCCATTTCAATTGGTGATGTATACGGTGGCACTCATAGGTACTTCAACAATGTTGCCAACGCGCACGGTGTTGAGACGACCTTTACAAACAATTTGGTTGAAGACCTTCCAACGCTCATCAGAGAAAACACTAAGTTGGTGTGGATCGAATCCCCAACCAACCCTACTTTGAAGGTTACTGACATCCAGTTAGTGTCTCAGATCATTAAATCCTCTAATAAAGATATTATTTTAGTTGTTGATAACACATTCTTGTCGCCATACCTATCGAATCCATTAAACTTTGGCGCTGACATTGTTATCCACTCAGCGACTAAATATATCAACGGCCATTCCGATGTTGTCTTGGGTGTTTTGGCAACCAACAGCCAAGTTCTATATGACAAGTTGCAGTATCTGCAAAATGCTATTGGTGCAGTTCCATCGCCTTTTGACGCGTGGTTGACCCACAGAGGGTTGAAGACCTTACATTTGCGTGTCAGAACAGCATCCAACTCTGCACAAGAAATTGCTGAATTCTTAGTTAAGTCAGACAAAGTAATTAGTGTCAATTATCCTGGTTTATCATCTCATCCCAACAATGATATTGTTAAGAAACAGCACCGCGATGGCTTAGGCGGTGGTATGATTTCCTTCCGCATCAAAGGTGGTGCAGATGGCGCTGCCAAATTTTCTGCTTCCACTAGGTTATTCACCTTGGCAGAATCATTGGGTGGAATTGAATCTTTACTTGAGGTTCCTGCCGTCATGACACATGGTGGTATTCCAAAAGACCAAAGGGAAGCTTCCGGTGTCTATGACGACTTAATCAGATTGTCTGTGGGTATTGAAGACACTGGTGATCTTTTAAAGGATATTGAACAAGCTTTGAATGCAGCTGCTACCAATTAGGTGGATTATCCGTGGGTAATTCAGCTAAGTAATTCTTGTCGTTAAACAAGTTCCTCGAAGGTAGTTTGGTAATATTCCGTGTACATTCCCTTTTTCAAGTTCACGGATATCACGTACGTAACCAACTCTTTTCAAAATTTGTAAATTATATAGATAATAACTATTTACCTAAAAGTTTTCATAAGGTAATCGAATTAGTAGATGTACTGGCTATTATTGTTGTTGTTTTCAATTTGTGCATCGCAAGAAGACCCCTTTGTTTGTGTTGATGAACAGTGTTTTTTAAAGGAGTTTGTTCCAAAACCGTATTGGCAAGAAGTACGCAAGGGACAGAATATACCTGTTGGATTGGACGTTAAGGTTAATTTAAATTCTGGAGTAATTTCAGCTAGAGAGTTACCTGGGAATATGAATGCAACTCCACCAATGAATCAAATAGCTAATGTTATAGGGTCAGAATTTGAGGATGATTCTTCCGAATACATGTTCACCAAGCAGTTCGCAGAAGTTAGATCATTGGCTAGCTCTGCAGCTCCTGATTTTACGTTAATTGTGAAGCAGCTAGATGATGTTGTTGAATATGCTTCTGGATGGGCGTATGGTCCCCAAATTATTTCTCATGAGTTGAGATTACTAGAAAGGTTTATATTTGATCGGCTAGTTCCTTCTGAGGTGAGGGAACTTTCATCTAGGATAATCGGTGCTTGCCTCAGGAATAATATTGGTAGTGCAAAAGGAATTTTAAACAAGGATTCCAGGATTGTTTATAAGTTGTTGGAAGAGGCAGTATTTCTTTCTCATAACCAGAATGCTGAATCTGAAGTAAAAACATTGATTAAGAGGTTCCTAACAATCATAGAGCTTTTACAACAGACCTATGAACAAAGATTAGATGCAAATTTACTAATAGAACTCTATGAAATCGATGATCACATTATAAAGTTGAAAGTTTTATCAATCCTGTGCAAAACATACCGCCCAGATCGGATAGAAGCCACTCTAGTCGCAAGATCCCTCGACCCTACAATCGGCACACAACTTGCTACCTTGCTTTCTACTCATATTCAGGACGAACGATTAGATGAATTACAAGTGCGTGAATTCTTCACTACCCTACGCAGTCTAAAAAAGGAACTAGGAAGACAAGCAAAACTAGATGCCAATTTCTTGAACTGGTTAGCAAAGGAGTGCGAGAAGCGGAAACAGAGCTTAGCCACAAGGACGGAGGATCGAAGTGAACATGATGAAGAGTTCGACAAGATGCTCATTGAAAGCAGACACCTAATATTCGGCAATCCCATGGCTCATAGAATAAAAAATTTTGAAGACCACGATGAACTTTAAGCATCCGTATCACTAATCAGAATTTCTTTCATTGTAATAATTCAGTTTGTGTACAAAAGTATATAATATTATTCACGAGTGACCTCGTCTAAAAATGTACCATCGTTCTCTAACCGCTTCTGGAATTTCTCCCACCATGTTTCAAACTTTTTTATAGGTACATTGCTCTTCTCATCGAGAAACCCCGTCAAGTAATTATATGCATGTTGCACAATTTTAGACGCGAGTTGCAATGTCAACACAGGGTAAATGCGGGCCAATTGGCCAGGTGTTTTCACACTCATAGCCTGATTCCGAACAACTAATGTACCAGAATGCACATTAGCGGTTCGTTCGCTTCTGAGCTGTTCTATTTTAGCCGCTGCTTGCTCATACGATTCAATAGAAATGCCAATTATCAACTCAGATATATTATGAATACCGTCTGTAGCCGATATATTATCATCCTCCATGTCTATTTCACCTAACCCTTCGTTAGACACGGTTGGCTGAGGCACATTGGCATTCGGTAGTTTTACCTTAAAAATTGCACTCTGCTTATTAGTACCCAACTGCCCAAACAATTTGAATTCTTCGTCTGGGCTTAATTTAAAATAGACCATCGCTATGAATTCTGGAGGGATGGTGACATTTGGTAGAATGAACAAAGTGATGTGAGAGTAACTTTTTGGCTTCGTTTCCGCTAGTACAATAGTATGTTGTAAACCATTAGAATTGGGCACTTCTGAGGAAAGCTGTAGAGGATTACCTGAAGCAATAGCTGCAAACATGTTCCAGTATGTAGGAAAACTCTTCCGCAGATATGCGAAAGGTAGCTTAAGTTCAAACTTCAATAAAGATAGCTGGGATATATGCTGTAGTATTCCTTGCATATGGAACTCCGTCGAATCCAATATAAGTTCAACGGTTTCGCTCGAGATTGTTCTCCGTAATTCTCGAAGCGGTAAACTATCCGATGGGCTCACGTGACAAATTTAAATAGGTACATGACAGAAAAAGTATTCAAGATCATTTATTATTTATTTACAAGTTTTGATTCACTACCGCTATCAACCTTGGAATTTGTATTCTTTAATACATGATCCAAATATGCGGATGCTTCTAACATTCTATCCTTGGCTTCTTTAACACCCAAGACAGAAATAATTACAGGTACCTTCAATCCAGGGCGTGAACCAGCAAGTGCAAATCTCACAGACTCAAAGACTGTCTTAAGAAGTATTTCTTCGGTTTTCGAAATCTCTTCAATTAGGGCAGTTACGTTAGTACTTGAGAGTTTCTCTGCCATATGGTGCAGGATTTTATTAGCTTCCTTTTGCTTACATTGTAGTATAAATTTCTCTGAGTAGGGATTATTTGTGTATTCTGGTTTGGTGAATAGATAGTGAAATTCTGATTCAAATTGGTAAATTGTAGCGAGATTGCCCTTTAAGAGCATTAGCAGTTCTTCCACTTTGGTTAAAGTTAAATTAGGATACTTTTTCCCGAGAAGTTCATAAATCTGACCAGCAATTGCGGAAAATTGGGTTTTGTCAGACAATCGCTTAGTTAAGTAGTATTTATTAAAATTCCACAATCGACTCTCATCAAGTTTAGCATTGCCCTTTGTTAAATGGTTGAGATTAAATAAATTTTCGAGCTCCGCTAAGCTGAAACGATAACTTTGTTTCCTATCAGGGTCTTCGGGTGATGGTGGTGCCCAACCAAATAAAACACAAAAATTAATTAATGCTTCAGGGAGTATTCCTTTTTCCCTGAGTTGCTGAATATTAGTATCACCTTTTCGCTTGCTTAGCTTTTTATTGTTTGTTGAAGCCAATAATGGTAGATGAATAAATTGTGGAGGGTTCCACCCAAATGCTTTGTACAAAACAATATGCTTTGGAGTTGCCGGTAACCATTCTTGTCCCCTTATAACATGAGTAATTTCCATCAAATGGTCGTCAATAACATGGGCAAAGTGGTAAGTGGGTAAACCACTCGATTTGATTAATATGGGGTCATCGTATCTGACATCGATTGGGTTTATCTGCGGTTGCAAATTTATCTCATTGTGTAATAAGTCTTCGAAAGGTTCATAAATTTCGGGCGATTTTAGTCTAATAGTATATGGAACCCCCATTTTAATCTTGCTGCGGATATCCTCTTTACTTAACTTGGCGCAATGCCGATCATAAGTAACATTAGTTGGTGGTTTAAGAGCCATCGCAGAGTCTCTTAATCCTTTTAGCCTCTCTTTAGAACAAAAACAACGATATGCATGACCGGTACTTATTAGCTGATCTGAATATTTCTTATAGATTTCTGTCCTATCACTCTGACGATAGGGCCCGTAAGTTTCATTGACACCAGGACCTTCATCATATTGGATACCCAACCATTTGAAGGAATCATATAAGTTTTGTTCTGAACCAGGCACAAGTCTAGTCCGATCGGTATCCTCTAACCTTAATAAGAATTGACCACCAGTTTTTTTGGCAAGCAAATAGTTGAATAATGCAGTTCTCAATGAGCCCAAATGTAAAAATCCTGTTGGCGATGGAGCAAATCTTGTCCGTGCAGGTTTCTTTGGATGTCTATCTTGAATAGGATGCCTCAATAAAAGATTTATCTTTCCATGTAGAGCTGCCTTCTTATGGCCTTGTAAAGACAGCAACCTGCTCTTAAGATAAACAGTCATGCTGTTAGCACGTTGGACTACCGTAGTTATTATGTAACAACTAATAGTAATAACCATTTTTTAAAGATTTGTAATTCATGTTAAAACAGTCGTTAACGATGACTGAAAATTCGAAGACTGCTTAATCCTTAGAGAACCAAGCGTTAGCCGCTAATGGAATTATAAGCGTTATATCTAAGTTTATGAGAAGATCCAAGGCTATAAGGACCATGGGTTAGCCGTATACAACGAATATAAATCCAAATAATTAGTTGCAAATAATAAATCAAATAATAAGTTATTACAAAAGTTAATAAAAATATTATTCAAGACTAAAACGTATAGTTCGTGATCTCACCATAATGGACACGTTCTGAATCAATACTTGGGTCTGGTATCCAAGATCCAGCAAACACACAGTGTATTCTCATCCTTTCATGGTAATGTAGATCTGTCAATAATTTTGGGGTTATCAGGAAATATTGGGATGTATTTTTGGCACAAGCATTTTCCACCATCGCTTTATGAACGATACGTTCATTTCTTGCATCCATGCCTTGGTTAATCTCATCCACGACCCTAAATGGTGCATTCGTAAACTCTTGCAATGAAATCATATACAGAACAGTAGAAACAGCCCTTTCACCTCCTGATTGTATATGAGAGTCCAGTTTCTTCAACTCTGCAACATCTCTAAACTTTACCTTGATTTCAATCTTCCATTCTGAATACAAGTCTGGCTTCACAAGACAAACTTCACCAGCACTACCAACATTGAGGAATAATTTTCGGAACCTTGTAGAAATATTTTCCACAATTTCATCTAGACGTGGCTCTAATTCACTACGAATGCTCCACATCTTCCTCCTAATTGATGATAGCCTTTTTACCTGCCCTGGCAACTTCTCCTGCAAATATTTAATGTCACTTAGGGTCTGTTTTAATATTTTTATGGCAGATTCATCATGATTTATAATTTGAATTTCAGTTTCTAACTTTGCAATTGTCTCTAAAACCGTTGTCAGCGTAAATGAAGATTCATCCTCATATTTATTGGCCCATTCTGAAAGTTCTGTTCTTTCGTCATCAGTATATGAACGTATTTCTTTCATCCAGTTTTTAAATTCTGTAGTATCTTTAACAGATGCATATGCAGATTTTGCTTCATCATAATTGCCTCTTAATTCTTCCTCTTTATCATTAAAAAATCCAATAATATCGTTTAAAGATCTTTCTCTATTCCTTGCTTCTATATACTTTATCGCAAGGATTGTTATCTCTTTTTGTACATCTTGAATATCTTTCAGATTCTTCACCATTTGAGCTAGCAATTTGCTCTGAGCATCTACCGACTGTTGTATTTGTGATTCGCACGTTGCTATAGCTTCAGAAACATCTTTATTCATATCCCTTCTAAATTCTTCAAGCTTATGCTTAATGTTTTCAATTTCGCTAGTGGTTCTAGAGTGTATCATGCGTTTGTGATTGAGATCATGCATTTCATGCTGCAGATCTTTAAGCTTTTGACGGATGTCTGCCAATGGAGAATTGTATTTCTTCTTTCCCTCAATAAGCTCTTCTATGTTCTTTTGCACTCCCTGATAATTTATGCGCAACTCATACAATTCACGTTCAATGGTTTGCTTCATGCTGTCGGAAATACCGGTACCAATGTAAAACTGTGCTTTCTTGATTTGGAAGTCAGTATAAAATATTTGTCTGCTACCATATCGAGATCTCTTGAAATCATAGACATAATCCCCAGCAATTACCCTCCTAAATTTTAATTGTCCTCGATGGTCCGGCTTACGCAGTTCCTCTATAACCTGAGCATCTAAATTTTTTGTAGAAATTGGAATAGTATGAATCCTTTGCTGTTCTTTCAACATTTGAATGACATGGCTATCGCCTGTAATAAAATCACACAAATAGCCATCAAACCCTAAACTTTTTATGTACTCGAGGGAATATGGGTAAGGCGTTTCAGTATTAGCTAATTCTCTCAAATTTATCTGGAAATTTTTCAAAATTTTATCATTGAATTGTTTATAGGCCTGTGAATCGACCATGGTCAATGATATGGAGGTATTCCAGTCAACACACGTAGTTAGATATGATGCAACTTTTACATCGGCAGCTTTGATTGTAACGATGGGAGGCTGAAAAACCTTACCCTTCATCTCAGGTTGCTGCAGGATATATTCACATGCTCTTCGAACTTCTTCTAACCGGCCTGTTTGGCCTCTCAAGACATGAAGATTATCATTTGAAGCTAACTCCTTCTTTCGTTTTTCAATTCTTGACCGGATAACTGTTAGCTCTCTGTTCAAAGCTCTTGCCTGGGGTTCAAATTCCTCAATTTTCCTTTCTATATCAGATTCCTTTTCATAGAGCTGAACGCGACGACGTTCATAATCATCCATTACTTCTTGACTAGGTAGCATTAATGTTTCTAGCAGTTTATTACGAGATGAAATATCTTGTTCAGCCATCTCAACCTTTCTCCGCATGTTTTCCCTTCTACTTCTGTAGTAAGAGATCTTTTTCTTGAGATCTTGAATAGATATTCTTTGGTTTGATAAAGTTTCTATCAGTTTTTTGTGGTTAGTTTTCAATGAATTATATTCTTCTTCCTTGATCTTCTTTAATCCTTCGGATTCATCTGATAACAGTTGTAACTTTTCACTGGCTACCTTAAACGGTTTCTTGTCCTTTAAAAAATCTTTCAGTTCCTGCTTTGATTGTTCATAAACCTTCTTAAGGTTATTTAACTGAAGTTTGTGGTTCTTTACCCTAACGTATGGCAACAACTTTTTATGAATATCAATTTCATTTTTCTTCCGCTCGTACTCTTCCAAAGCACGGACTTGACTTTCCAGAGATTCCTTACGGATTATGAGCTTCTCTAGCTTTGATTTGTTCAACTCAACATCACGTCCGATAGTAACCTCTTCCTGCTGTTTATCCTTCAGCATATCCAATTTTTCTACAAGAGTAGAGTCAATTGACCTAATGGTTTCTTCTAGCAGTTTATCGGATTTTAGTCTAGCAAACTCTTCCACCCTTTCTTGAGATAGGAATTGACACAGATTGTCTAATTGGATATTAAGTAGACAAACTAAAGCCTTAACTTGATTCTCCCCTACGGATTGCCCATTAATATAATAAATGCATTTCTTCTTAGCCTTCATAATGACCGTCTTTATATTTATAACTTCATCACTACCCCCAATCATTGAATAACCACTAACAGCCTTACTATTTTTAACGGTAAGCTCTATAACACTCTCTTCTGTGCCATTCTTAATAAAATCCTCTACTTTCTTGGCCCGCCCAATATACTCAGGTTTACCTGCGAGACCTAAACAGATCGCACAAACAAACGAAGATTTCCCTGAACCATTTGGTCCTATAATCATATTCAATGAAGGCGAAAGATGAAACTCAGTCAGCGAATACGTAACAAAATTAACCAACCTAAGTTTTATTATAGCTCCTTCTTGGAACTCTGAATAATCCTGATTATTCTTCTTCAGTTTCTTCCTCTGACGTAAAAGTAGCTCCTCATCACTACTATCGTCTGTTAACGAACTAAAACTTCGTGTAACACCAATATCATCAACCATCGATCAACCAAACTCCGAAAATTATATCTTCAGTGTATTGAAATGCCTTTATTTTATGCCATGTTCAAAGTTTTTATTTATACCCAAAAAACGCGCTGCGTCTTGGATTTGATATTTCACAATGTTCAATCTTTCCGCGTCTACAAGATAGTGGTTTATAGTAATAGTTAAATACCCAGACAGGAACACAACAACTCATATAGGATCACCTTTTTCGTGATCTCCAACATAGAAGATAAAGTTCGGAGGGTTTCCTTGCATTTACAGGCGATAATTTAATATCCAAGATTCGTTAATTAGGGTCATAAGTTACGAGTTTTGATTGAGGTTAAGGAAGGTGAAGCAAGTGGTACAGCTAAGTAGTGTCAAGCTCAACTAAGAGTGATGATAAAGTTGGCAAATGACAAGATGGTGCGGTTGAGATCAAGAGCAAAAGTTTCATCGAATGATATGATTGATGCAGCTACACATGTGGATGCGAAAACAAGTAGCAGGAAGAAGAAGAGAGCAGTATATGATGATTCAAATGACCTTGATACTTATGGATTGGTAGATGATGGAAACAGTTCAGGTCGACCATTTCAAATAATCGAGAAGCTGCCTTGTTCTGTGGACCCCCCTAGGTATGACGTTTTTACCCATTCATTGTCAGTTAGGGATTCTGCAGTTTTGTACAATTCGTTACTTGCATCCAGAAGAACGTGGATCAAAGCAGAAATGTTCGAGTTATATTGGTCGAGGCAATATATGAACATCAAGGAACGTGAAAGAATGCTGAAAGAAGGTATTGGTCCAGATGATATAGATCAGTCTGCTGCCCGGGAGAAGATGCATAAATTATGTGATTGTGTTATGACTGGAGGACCTCATACTTTACCAATTAGGTTGTTTATATTGAAGAACGATGATATTGAGCAGAAATGGCAGGAAATGCAGGAATCGAAGAAGAAGGAAAAGGAAATGAAAAGAAAGAAGGATGCAGAGGATAAGGAGAAACGGAAGGAAGAGAAGAAGAAACAGCAGTTGCTCAAGAAGGAGCTGAAGCTCAAGGAGCTTGAAGAAACTAAAAAGGAGAAGGAAAAGAGGAAGAAGTTGCAGCAAGAAGAGCAAGAAAGAATTAAAAAAGTGAAGAAGGAATCTAAGAAATCTACTCAACATAGCGGAGCCTTCGTTAAGTCGTCAAAACCGAAGGTTGGACATTCACAGCCTGCACTGACGAAACCCCAGCAGCAGGAAATTGATAATCAGAAGATGATTGCCAATTTAAATTTAATGGCTCAGAAGGACCCTGAATTAAATAAATTAATGATTTCGGTGGCGAATGGAGAGGCTCCTTCTGCAGACGTCGAAAAGTTTAAGACATTCATTGAAATGGCCCGTAAAATGGATCCTCCTCCGAATTGGAAACCTAAGTTACTTGGTAAACCGTTGGTCAGGAAGCCCGCGACTAAGAAAGCCTCTGAAGTTGAATCAAAAGCTACTACAGGTTTAGCCGCGCCACAGAAAATATCTTCCACAGAGAAAGTAACTGTAGACTCAAATTCCCCCTTATCTTCAAATCCTTCTCAGAATGGTTCACGCGGTGAATCAAGCGCTACTGATAAAAATGTGAATACTGAAGACAATAGTGATAACTCTGAAAGTATTGAGTCTACTAATAAGCCCGTAATGAACTTAAAGTCAGCTGATGAAGATGTTCAAACTAGTAAAGCTCAGAAAAAGTCAATAGCTGATAAAAGTATATCTGAAACTATGATAAATGAGGGACTACAGAAAGACAATGACTTACTAAACATAGGTGTTACTGATTCTAACCGTGAGGATGAATCTAAGCTCAACGTGGCCGAAAACACGAAAGAAGAGCCAACAGTCAAAAATAATGAAGAAGGAGAGATCAATGGAAGTCAGCTAACTTCTAGTATCTCGGAACTTCAAACAAGCAAAAAGAATGAATATGGTGCTCGTGATTCAAAAATCCAAGAAGATTTAGGAGGGCAAAAGTCCATTGACAAAGACGATCCAGTTCTGAAAACGGAATACGCCGATGGCTTAAAACCCAAGAGAAAATACAATAAAAAGAAGAAAGAGCCTGTTGAGGAGGAAGACAAGGAGATGCAGTTAACTACTTTTCAACAGAAGTATCTGGAAGATGCAGATATATTATTTGAATATTTGGAGAATCCCAATATTCGGTTCTTATTTCCGAAGGATGCCATATTTGAACAGCTAGAAGATGAAGAAAGTTATTTAATGTCTTGGATTATAATCCACAACAAAAGAGAGGTTGAGCAGTTCAAGGCAAGAAAAATAAGGGAATTCAACAAGAATAAAAAAGGCCGAACCTCAAAAGAAGGCGATGAAAAACTACCAGCTGATTTTAACATTTATGAAGATCCAAAGTGTCCGCCACCGCTATATACTCCAATGACTGTAACGATATCTAACATACCGAAAAAGTTCACACCCATAATAATGAACAGTATTAATCCCACTGAAAAAACTCAGTCGCTTATGTCAACAATCATCAAACGAGGACGGAGACTAACAGGCTATAATTTATGGTTCCAGCTAGATGCATACGATGACAAAGACTTGGCCGAATCATTACGTAGTGAATTAAAGGAATATGAACAAGGTTTTAAATCGAAAAGGCAAAAAAAACAATTATAAGAATAATCTGCCTTCTGTGTATCTATGTAGAGTATTTCAATTGAATACCAAACTTTGCTGGCCGTAACCAAACCGGTCTACCAATGGTTGTTGAGCCCTCTTCATTTAATGTCTTAGGAGCATCTAAGGGTACTGTCGATAATTCAGCTCCAGCTGAGATCAAGAACCCCTTATATCTCCCTTCCCATAGCAATCGCAGATTTTTATCACTTAAACTAGTACTCATTTTCAGCACACTGGTGAATTCTGTTGAGTTAACTAAATTTACAAACTTTTCTATTACTGACTTTTCCCTGGTTATTTTCTGTAGAGATGATGAAAAAGTTGAATTCACATTATTAATTAAATCATTGGAATTATTAGCCAACAGTGGATGATAGTACATTGGATTATCGACCTTCAGATTTCTAAATTCTTTCATCTTGTCTAGGGTTGGCAAGTTTTCCACACCAAAATTTAGGTAGTCTAAATCTTTCCTGTCCACAGATTCAATTGAAGGCCCCATATCCTCTTTCTTCATGGAAATGGACCTCCAAAATTCACAACCAAGGGATAGTTTTGATTCAATTGAATAAATGTTAAACTCATATTTGGAACAAAACGTTGTACCAGGCGATGGCTTAACAGAATACGAAGAGGAAATATGACCAAACAGAGGATTCAACGACAGAGTCAAAGTTATAGGCTTACCAGTATTTGTTACATGGGTAAAATACCTTAAAGTTGTAGAGCATCCAGGTAGCATGTTTCCTATACCTAACCAAAATTCAGAACCAAGGGACAAATTGGAATTATTATATAATGTCGTGCTCAATTTCGAACCATGGTGAGCAAAATTATGCAACATACGGTAGCCTAAAAGTGCTTCACTGGTGGAGAATATTACTTCCTGGCAAGTAGAGCCTTTATCTTGTTGCCAGTATAATGTCAAAATATTACGTTGGTTTACAGAAGACAACCCTTTTATCACAATCTGAGAAAACGGTGACAACCTCTTACAATACATCGCTTCAAGGATTGAGCCTGGATAATACATGCGTCCGTATATCAGCGTTTTGGAAGCAAAATCTCTGTGATTAAAAATATTATTATTACTTCCATTGTGGTAATAATAATAGGGTTTGATGTATTGATATGTATTAACGGTTGTTTGTAGCGGCACATTCATAGACGTCTGTACAAAGTTATCCATATCAGCACAGTCAGTGTACAAATAGGATAAAGAACCATTGATTACTTTGTGATTCGAAAGTTCAAACGTATTGAAGGTGTATGGAGTCGACTTATTTGATACCTGTAGGTTAATTGAATCTGGAATCTCAAACTGTAGTAGATTGTCACTGGTTGCCGTTATATTTTCATAACTGTTATGCCGATTCCAGTTGGTAGACTTTTCATATTGTCGAAGAATATATTCCATATACTCAATCATAGCTTTCTAAGGCTGTGAGCAACTTTCCTGGTTACTTATTGGTGGGGATAGGCGTATTTGAATGTTATGTGGATTGCCAAAATTTAAGCCGCGCGACAATAAACCTGTTCTATTAAACTTAACGAAAACGTTCAGCACTGATCGTACAGTGTTGCGGTAAGCTAGTGATAACATAGAATAGTGGTAAGAAGCATTCGCAATCCTAGTTTATCAATTTTGCTTGGAGCTATAAAAGACAATTTTGATATTCGAAGTTTGTTAGGACATAGGGATTAGTTCCAAAGTGAAGTAAGTATGTCAGATGATTTATTAATAAAGGACGAGAATAGTATTGCCACGGTAGAACAACATGATTTGTTTTCCATGGGCATAAAGAAATTGAACCGAGTGACGCCAGGAAATGGTAGTCTCAGGAGGAGGAGGCGATCAAGCAGCAGGGCTTCCAGCAAGAACCTCAAAAGTACGACAGATATTTCCCCAGCTTCAAAAATATTTAGGAACCTATTAATATTGGAAGACGATTTAAGAAGGCAAGCGAAGGAACAGAAACTGTTAAAATGGCAATTCACGCTGTTTCTTTCGAGTCTGATGGGTGTAGCTGGGTTTGCATTTTATGAGCTATACTTCTCTCAGGAGAGCGTACAAGGATTGTATAGGATGATGCTGCAGTTCTTGTTCATGTTCATAATGATTACTGTCATATTGTTCCACCTAAGCGGTGAATACAGAAGAACTATTGTGATCCCTAGGAAGTTCTTCACAAACACAAACAAGGGCATAAGACAATTCAATGTTAAGTTAGTCAAGGTGAAAAGCTCCGTGAGTGACATGATAGCAGACATTGTACGGTACATCAGCCGAAAAGTTGCGTGGACCAGCATGCGCATACTAAGAATCATACTACCAATTTCTTACCTTGAAACCACGTGGATATACCAACTCTGGCGTTCAGTGGCTATAAGATCACAGCCTCGAATTGGTGCTGTTGACGTTAAACTAGTTTTATATCCCAGGGCTTTTAGTGCGGAAATTAGGGAAGGTTGGGAAATATATAGAGACGAGTTCTGGGCAAGAGAAGGAGCAAGAAGGAGAAAACTAGTCAACCAAATAAGCCCAAAAAGAGACTAACATACATAATTCCGCTAATATTTGAAAGCATTCAAATTCTTACATGACACAAATAGGTGAATATAAATGAATACTACTTCCAAAGATAACTCACACATTACTACTACTCATTAAAACGCACCCATTTTCTCACTATTGATCTGAAGTAAAAAACAAACAAATAATCAGTGTAACGGTTCTGAATATAGGTATGTTTTCACTCATCCTGTTAAGAGTCGGTGAAATGCAAATCGGCTATGTTTCATCACTTATGAACTCATTTTAAACTTCGACCAATAATGGAAAAAGAATGCTTTAATATTCTTTCTCCCATAATACATCTGTACTACTAAAACATATCCTGGACAAAACTCATTGTAAAAAAGAACATTCCCCCCAAGAAGTCTTCAAAAGAAGAACCCAATCGGTCCCCTTCCAGCATATATACATACATATGTATATATATATATATATATAGGTGAGGTGTCTAAAACATGTGCGTGAAGCTAAAATTTTTCGCCTTTTTCTCGAATCTTGACATTTTTCACTCACCAACAAGGCTGTACAAAACTCACTCAGTTGCTTAGGGCTTGCAGCTCGCATCTTATGAACCTGTTGTTAGATGTAGACATACTTAATTGTCTTTTTGATATATTAAGACCATTTTGGTGCTAAACTTTCATGCATATCTAAGTAGCCGCCGTATTTTGCATGTGCCCGCTTCTTGCATACAAGATAGAAGTGTGCCTATACTGAGATTCATTGATCCCCCAGAATAATATCCTGCAATCCACACTTAACCGTTACACAGACCTAAACTTCTATTGATTCCAAGATTATCTAATTGACCACATCACGATGTCTATTTTCATACATGTATATATCCACACAGAGAATGTGACTTTTGGTTTCCTACATAAGTCATTCGTTATCAGGACAGGGGCATCTCTAGTAACAGAATTACTACAACGCACATAAACAGAATGTATTACAGCACTAGGCTCGGTTTGGGACTACTGAAATAACACTTAAGCACAGCTACGCACATTCAGCATCGCAAAACATACTTCCACAAGTCTTGAACTAAAGTTTCCATCACCACACCACTTACTTTGTAGCAATATTACCCGCCCTTCATCCCTTTTAAACAAACTCCCGACTACACCAAAGGTCAACACAAAATAAGAGTAAGCGATTAAAAGCGAAACGTGAGGCAGTTATCGAAGAAACAAGGATATAAACCAGTTGAGTCCAAAATGATGCGTGGTTTTAAGCAGAAGGTATGTTGAGTGTGGTTTAATGATCAATGAAGTTTGAGAGAGTTATGAATTTTTTAACTTGTTACTAACTATGGAACTTTGTTTTGTAGTTAATAAAGAAAACTACAGGATCATCCTCGTCTAATCAGAAGAAGAAGGAAAAAGAGACCAACAAAAAGCCTAGCACTTCCAATGCGAGTCCTGCAACTAATACGAGTTTAAATAGTGGGTCTAGGTCGTCATTTGAGAAGAAGGAAGGGAAGGCAGGGTTACACAGTTCGCCTGACACTAAACAATCAAAGACTAAAGAGTCTGGGAAGGCATTATTATCGCCTTCGGTGTCGAGTACATCATCTCAGTCAGTATCTAAGGGTAAAACTTCTATTATGGGTTCGTCTGGGGGTCCTGTTGATTCTTCAGGTAATGCAAAAGAAGAATCCAGCAAATCATATCCAACCTTAATTGCCGCAGCGGTTTCTCCCGGTAGCTCTACGGCCATTGCACCACCGCATTCACCTAAGGAGTCTTTGTTAGCGCAAGACACTACTCAGTCACCGAATGGAGTCGATATTCCAAGGTCTTCACATTCTTTTGAGCGGCTTCCAACGCCTACAAAGTTGAATCCAGACACAGATCTAGAGTTGATTAAGACCCCGCAGCGCCATTCCTCTTCGCGGTTTGAGCCTTCACGGTATACCCAAATCAACAAGTTACCGGGATTTGATGATGTCTCACCTGAAGAGCAGATCCCATTATTTATAGCCAAGGTTGATCAATGCAATATTATGTTTGACTTTAGCGATCCAAGTTTTGATATACATGGAAAGGAGATCAAAAGGGTAACTTTACAGGAATTAATCGAATTCATAGTCACAAACCGATTCACATACACTGAAGAAATGTATGCTCACGTCGTTAATATGTTCAGAATAAATTTGTTCAGACCCATTCCACCACCGGTGAATCCGATTGGAGACGTATATGATCCAGATGAAGATGAACCTGTAAATGAACTGGCCTGGCCGCATATGCAATGTGTTTACGAATTCTTCCTAAGGTTTGTTGAATCCCCAGATTTTAATCATCAGATTGCAAAGCAGTATATTGACCAGGAATTTATTTTAAAGCTATTGGAGTTATTTGACAGCGAGGATATTAGAGAAAGAGACTGTCTTAAAACTACCTTACATAGAATTTATGGGAAATTCTTATCTTTAAGGTCCTTCATCCGGCGGTCAATTAATAATATCTTTTTACAATTTGTTTATGAGACGGAGCGCTTTAATGGAATTGCAGAACTATTAGAAATCTTGGGTTCCATTATTAACGGCTTTGCATTACCATTAAAAGAAGAACATAAAGTGTTCCTGGTACGTATTTTGATACCGTTGCATAAGGTTCGCTGCCTATCATTATACCATCCTCAATTGGCATACTGTATTGTTCAATTTTTAGAAAAAGAGCCAATGTTGACTGAAGAAGTTGTTATGGGCTTGCTACGTTACTGGCCAAAAATAAATTCTACTAAAGAGATTATGTTCTTAAACGAGATCGAAGATATTTTTGAAGTTATCGAACCACTGGAATTTATTAAGGTAGAAGTTCCGCTTTTCGTTCAATTGGCCAAATGTATATCTTCTCCACATTTTCAAGTTGCTGAAAAGGTACTAAGTTACTGGAACAACGAGTACTTTTTAAATTTATGCATCGAGAACGCAGAAGTAATTCTACCGATTATCTTCCCAGCACTATACGAATTGACTTCTCAACTAGACTTGGAATCTCAAACAGATGAAGACGGGAACCCCACACAGGATCCATATATGCTAGTCGAACAAGCAATTAATTCTGGATCATGGAATCGTGCCATCCATGCAATGGCATTCAAGGCGTTAAAAATATTCTTGGAGACAAACCCGGTGCTATATGAAAATTGTAATTCTTTATACCTATCTAGTGTGAAAGAATCACAAAGACGTCGGGAAAGAAGAGAAGAAAGCTGGAACAAATTGCAAGATTATGTTAAAAATTTAAATATCAGTGGCGTAGATAATAATGTTTCGCTTACTGGAATTGGAGGGAATGAAATTCATTAACGCATTTGATAATCTCAACAAAATATATGTTGAAATGAACAGTGTACTAAAATAAAAGATGGAACTACAGTAAATCGTCATTAATTATTTTTTTTTGTGATTCCAATTTGAAAACTACCTAAACTGCAGTTCCTCACTTCACATTAATGTGTTCCGTTTTAATATCGGTACCTTAATTTATATATTTCAGTTTTTTTTATTAAAACTTAGACACTTCTGTTCACTAGGCATATTTTTCGGGTGGTTTCATTGTTCAATGCAGTTAGTTAGCATACATATCCTGAATCGTAAAAAATAGTCCAAGATATTACTTGACTCTTGGGAATTATATACCATTTACACATCTAAAGTAAAAAGGGCAAGTCAAGATTAAATGAACGTTAAACATTGACAAACCTAAATACTCAGAGAAGTTGATTAAAAAAGCTATATAATATAAACCTTCAGTTGATATATTTTTTGTTGAGATTAGCAATTCTACCAGATAGCATTCATTTGCCCTTGTCCCTACCTTTCCCATACTACCCTGTCATTAAATGGCTCTCGATATTATAGACCGTTAAACTTGACATGATTCTTGACAGTAGTCAGGTTCTCAAAACAAAAAAATAATGATCATTCATCACTTCATGAACATATATGTCAATGTACCCTTCAATCTAAAATAAAAGAGCTAGCCACAACCAACCACCAAGGGAAACGGCTTGAAATCTTCTAATCATGAATTTCTTCAAAAGACCATTAGATAAGGCTCGTCTAGTAAATTGGGATCTCTTACGCTTTGGAGTGTTCTCTTATAAAAATATTTCACAGAATACCATTCGTACCACAGCGGTAACTTTCCCTAGGAATCTAAACAAGATGACACCTAGACTTATGATGTACACAGGTGTCATAGGCAGTGCGCTTTCACTCCAAGAGTTGAAATCACCTGTTATCCGTAATGACTTCATACTATCCGCCCAGGATTTTGGGTTAGCCCGCAAAGACGCGAGTCAAACAAGTGCAAAGCACGCCACAGCAACAAGAGCGCGATTTAACGGCAAATTAAATTACAGACAGCTCTGTGTTGGGTCAATATCAGGGTTGACATTGGGAGTTATTATTGGAAAGGTTTCTAATGTATTAGCTTTTATCACAGTTTTTAGTCTCCTCACTTTGCAATGGTTACAAAATCGCGGTCTTTTGGATAAAGGTGCAACAAAGGGTCTCTCTCAATACATCGTTAATACAGGCAGAGAACGGGTTGATCTAAATACTCTTGTATGGGAAAAACCCAGTTTTAAAGTCTCATTCTTATTGACCTTTTTCTTGGCTGCCATAAACGTTTAGGAGTGTATTTTATTTAATCCATAATCCGACTCATGCTAGCTATCGAATTGAACATAACATTACATATATATAAAAAAATAAAACCAGGAATTTTTAAACTTTATCAAATAATCAATATATGCATACATAGAGTTGAAGGATATCTACATGGTTCCTAGAGAGTATAATTACAGTCACTGTTAAACATCGCTTTTATCTTAAAGGTTGCAAGCAGTCTGAGTTAATCATCTACAACGGTGTACGATCGTTATTTTTTCAATTTGGGCCTTAAATTTCAGAGCGTAAGTAAAACGGAAAGAGGTCAATCAGCCCATCACTTAACCATATCATCAGTGTTCTTACTCGAAGCAACTCGTACCTGAGCTGTTCGTGATAAATATGTCGGTAATACATCCTGATACTGCTAACTACCCCTTTCGGTTTGCTCCTTTCCTGCGCCAAGAGTATTCATTTTCCTTAGACCCTGACCGGCCAGTTTGCCAGTACTACAATTCTAAAGAGGGGGCATCTTCATGTCCTAATGGTACTCTATGTCCAAATAAGCATGTTCTTCCTATCTTCCAGAATAAGATAGTGTGTAAGCATTGGTTGCGGGGGTTGTGCAAGAAGAATGACCAATGTGAATATTTGCATGAATATAACCTACGAAAAATGCCGGAATGTGTATTCTTCACAAAGAATGGTTACTGCACTCAGAGTCCAGAGTGCCAGTATTTGCATATTGATCCCAACTCCAAGATACAGGAGTGCGAGGATTATAAGATGGGGTTCTGTCCGCTAGGTCCAAGCTGTACTCGGAAGCATGTGAAGAAGATTATTTGTCAGAAATACGTCACAGGGTTCTGTCCCGTAGGAAAGGAATGTGATTGGGAACACCCCAGGTTTATGGTACCGAACGAGTTGAGTAAGCTAAGAATCAAGAGAGATGACGAAATAAATACCAAGAAATTAGATGAGGAGAAAGAAAGGAGGTTGAATGCTATTATTAATGGGGAACTAGTAATATGAGCTTTAGATACCAGGTATGCATGCAGAAGAAGTTTGGATTTAAAGTTTTCTTTTGTTTTTTGTCCTCCCTCCATGAGAGAGACAGGGAGAGAACTATTGTTTGGGGGGCTTTCTTCTTTCGTGTTGTTTAGTTTTTGTCATGTAACATTAAAAGTTAAATATATTCTTCTCACAAATACGTAACAGAAACGTTCAGGATGCACATTTCTCGAGTTGCGAGCGCGATTCTGCTATCCAAATATGTAGCAAGGGTTCTCTGTCTGACTGGAAGAAGCGTTTCAAAAAGCGCAACTCGTCTTCCCACAAGTCATAAAGGTCTTGTTTAAGCACATTGTATTTGAGTGGATCGCATTTCGAGATGGCGTTTATGAGCCACTGCGTTTCGTGCAGCGAATTTGCCACTGGTATGTTAGTATGAGATTTCAGCATCGATAACTCACGATAGGGCTCGTGTTTAGTAATTAGACAAAGGAGGCAGAGACCAGTAGCGTACAAATCACTATCATAGTTGGGCTTCATACCCTCAATCAACAACGGCGAGCAATACTCCAACGTCGTATTAAGCACCTCGCCGGAAGGACAGTCCCGCACAGATGCAGAGGTGAAGTCCGCCAAGAAGGCATCACGTCCGCGTACAAGCACATTGGCCGTCTTGATATCGCCATGGATAACAAGACTCTGGCGTAGAAACTGCAACGAAACTAAAAGATCCGAAGCGAACTTCCACCACTGGCGCTTTGCAATGGGCTGCTCCTGGTAAAACTTTTCCAAGGTCAGATCCATCCGGTCCAACACCAACCCTGGCACTACTTCGTTCGCACGGAGTCGTGCATACTGCTCTTTAGTAATCGCTGTCACCCCATGGAAGGAAACAACATGGTTCGCGCATAATCGCCCACGCGCCTGCTGCCACAAGTACGAGTAAATGAGCACCTCATGGAACAAAATGCCTGCCTTCCGCTTAGACAACGGTACCTTCAAAGCGAGTGACCGTGTCTCTTCTGACCGTCTTGCAGCTGCTCCCTCCTCTGCTTTCACCACTACGCCTGTGCTAACCTTAAACACCACCGAAGAAGATCCCTTCCCTATGGCAGACAGACCCAATTGCCAAGGCATCATCCCAACGTCACTTCGAAGAAGTCCAGCAACATACCCAACCATATCCTGGCCATACTCACCCAACACAACAGCAACCAACCCGGCATTTTGCCGCTGAAGAATCCTAACAAATTCCTCCTCCACCGCCGCGCGCCCCTCCCCGTCGTCCCTATCACCCACCACCACCTCTGACGGTGCCACTCGATTCACCTCGCTGCCGCCACTACCCAAAAAACACTTCACAGGTGTCGTTGGAGAGGGAAACACCATCAGACCCTCCTTCGCCCCCCCATCCCGCCACCTGCCCTCCGTCTGCAAGCCAACCTCCCCTCCCACAACACGCTGCTTCATCCGTGACTGCTCCAACGGCGACGAAGGTGGCGTGTTCCAAAGGTTAAGAACCCCCATGCTTGTTTCCTGCCTATGATTTTATATATATGCTATCTTTTTCTATCGCTTCCTGCCTTGCAAAGGAATAGAAAATACGCCAAAAAAAATAAGCTAACCTTCCTGTTTCCCCCCTGCCTCTGCTAAATCCTGCTGCTCTGTGTCTTTTTTTTGGCTTCTTGTGTGTATGTTGCAATTAACCACCCTGTATATATTCTATTATCTTATATATGTTACTATTATATATATATGTGTATCTGTGTGTGTTCCGAAAGGAGTACTTCCTTGCGATTTGTGCGCGATGTGCGTGTAGTAAAACAATAAACTAGCTTATACACAACGGTTGACTGACTCAATGATACGAAAATTCATCACTCCACGAATGTCTTTACATCCAACCCAAGCAGCCCAAGACATGGGCCCGTGGCACGGCGATGGTGACGGTTCTTCTTCCCTCTTCCTCCCTCTTCCAAAGAGCTAGCCACCTTTGGAAAATCTTGCTCAATTGGGGCCATGTATAACCTATAACCAGTTTTTAGGTTTGGCTCAGACCACGTTTGTAATCGTCATCCAACCGACTGGCCGGCGCGGGCGGGGGCAGAACAGGGAGGCTGTCCGGATGACCAGGGACCGCGCGGTAAGGGGTACAACAGCCGTGCACCACGGAAAGGAGCGTGTTGCCTGGGGAACAAGGGCGCGGGGCTCTGCTCCGGAGCAGCAGCGGCAGCGAGGCAGCGGCCAGCCAGCACGGGCGCCAAGCACCAAAGCATCGAGCACCAAGTATCGAGCAGCAGCAGCAGTGCTGCTGCTGTGTTCGCAAACTTGCTCGCACGCACTCGGTGCGAGCGAGCGAGGCAAAAAGAAAGAGCAAGCTTAAGGGATTCGAAGAGTGAAAAAACAAGTGACAGCCCGTGCAGTATAAAAAGGGGGAGGTGTAAATAGGATTGCTACGGAGTAGAACCAAGAATAACAAGAGAATCCCCAGTTGTGTTTCTGAATAACTAGGAGAACTAACGATAGACGAACCAGTAAAGAAGGAAGGGTCTTTGTTACAAGCTACATCTAACTTTTTTGTATCAAAAAGGACAATTTTTAAGAGTGTGTTTTGTTTAAGTTGTTGATTGGGTTTGGTTATCTAATATTACTCTTACAGTATTCGGTTTTGAAGTGTCAAGAGGAAAAAAATTTGGCTTGTCGAACCAGCAATCGAGATTAAAAAAATATACATCAAAGGACAATTTGAAAAAGAAGGTTAATTTGGTTAATTTTAAA
The DNA here is from genome assembly GCF_000235365.1 of Eremothecium cymbalariae DBVPG#7215. Taxonomy (NCBI): domain Eukaryota; kingdom Fungi; phylum Ascomycota; class Saccharomycetes; order Saccharomycetales; family Saccharomycetaceae; genus Eremothecium; species Eremothecium cymbalariae. The sequence continues at coordinate 1,194,888 of NC_016450.1, read as the reverse complement.
AAATAAACTCAGGAAAGGAAAGCGGAAAAAATTGGACACGGTGGGTGCTAGTTTATAATAATAATAATAATAATAATAATAATAATAATAATAATAAGCTAGGATAACAATTAGCAGATAAAAGGATGCACAGGACATATTCTTTGAGGAACTCTAGAGCACCAACAGCTGCGCAGTTGCAGAATCCGCCACCTCCGGTGTCGTCTACCAAGAATCGGTTTTTTGGCAAGGGGGGGTTGGCCAATACGTTTCGGAAGAATGCCGCGGGGGCGTTTGGGCCAGAGTTGTCGCGGAAGTTGTCTCAGCTAGTGAAGATTGAGAAGAATGTTCTCAGGTCGATCGAGGTTGCTGCCAACGAACGTCGGGATGCTGCTAAGCAGTTGTCTTTGTGGGGGTTGGAGAATGACGATGATGTGTCGGATATCACGGACAAGTTGGGTGTTTTGATTTATGAGATGTCGGAGCTTGATGATCAGTTTATTGATCGGTATGACCAGTACCGGTTGACGTTGAAGTCGGTCCGGGACATCGAGGGTTCGGTGCAGCCATCCAGGGACCGGAAGGCGAAGATCACGGACAAGATTGCGTACTTGAAGTACAAGGACCCGCAGTCTCCCAAGATCGAGGTCTTGGAGCAGGAGCTAGTTCGTGCCGAGGCCGAGTCGTTGGTTGCGGAGGCCCAGTTGTCCAATATTACGCGTTCGAAGTTGCGTGCGGCTTTCAACTATCAGTTTGACTCGTTGATCGAGCACAGTGAAAAGTTGGCCTTGATTGCAGGGTATGGGAAGGCTTTGTTGGAGTTGTTGGATGATTCTCCGGTTACTCCAGGCGAGACTAGACCTGCTTATGACGGTTACGAGGCATCGAAGCAGATTATTATCGATGCGGAGGCTGCTTTGAATGAGTGGACTCTGGACACTGCTGTTGTAAAGCCATCACTCTCCATTAGACAGGACTACAACGAAGAGGAGTTCGAAGAAGGTGAGGAAGGTGAAGAGCAATGGGACCAGGAGGCCACCGAAGAACAAGTTACTGCTTGAAGCATGATTCGGCAGCAGGCCTCCCCCACTCAGTATTCTCTTTCTCCAAGGGAAGAAAAAAAATTGAACAAATCAGCGGTAATATTTTAATGTCCTTTGGCTAACCTGGAGCAGCCTCTTTTTTAATAGTATACTACTACTAAATTTACTTAATTCACTATTTTTTTTCTCTTTATCATTCGTTCTGTTTTCCGGCCCCACCCCCCACCACACACACACTCAAACACAACACCCTCTTGGAGAGTTGAAAGGCATTGGTTGATGCCCGTCATTAGAAAGCAGCTTTATTGGATTACAAAAGAAGGAAGAGTGTTATAATTTTATACTATTTTAAATAACATGACTCAGTTAGGGGATCCTTTTTTATATGTGTAAGTAAAGTAATAATTTAATTCTTTTACATAATGCAATTTTACGCCATCTCCTCATGGATCTGGACACCCAGCAATAAAAATGCTGCGTCAAGACAGGTATCACATATCTTGTCATATGACATGTCCTACTGCTATATGTTCTCTATTGATCTGTTGCGATAGCGTGTAGAATCTCATGTCTCACAGCCGTATGTGTGTGTTAGTGTTGGTTTTCAGTGATGTACTTCTCGTTGTGAATCATACTTTTTTATTGAAAGCCATGTTGAAAACAAAATACATTTCCAGTTAGCATTTTATCGACTTAGCTGGACCATACCTCATTCAACCCTACAATTAAAAACTATAGGAATGGCAGAAAATACACCTCAATCGTTCCAATCTCATCAAATTAATGATCCTAACCTGTCAGCTAGGCTCGGTCGCTACTACAACCTGACGAACAATTTCACAACACTTTCACAAGTTACAAAGTTACAAGAGGTTATTCGGAAAGATCATATGAATACTGAACAAAGGCTGGAGGAATTCATAAAGGAAAGCCATGAAAAACATAATGAAGACATCAGGAAGGTAGAGTTGAAGAAAACGAACCTAACATCGGCGTTGACAAACTTTCATACAGCATTGGAGCATATCTCAATATCTTCCAATAAGAGTCTTGAGCTATCAAAACGGATTAGGACAGTTGAAAATGAACGTAATAAAGTTCAGATAACTTTGAAGTTTATTGAAGATTGTAGACTTTTGAAGTCAAATATATCCGTGATACAGAATGCTCTTGAAGACAAAAACTATCACTTGGCTGCAGATGCTATTCAAGAGATTCGTGGACTACCGCCTCAAGTAATTAGGTCAGAATTTGCTAATAGGGTTGTGCCTTCTAGTGAAATACCAGATCCTCCGGCTCAATTGTTGGACGACTGGACCATAAAATTATCAAAAATATTCCATGAACAGTTCTTGCATGCTTCTAGAGTCCAAAATATGGAACTTTTAACCTCTTATTTCCAGCTTTTCCCAAAAATCGGTAATTCTGAAATGGGCTTAGATATCTACTCCAAACATGTCTGCAATATACTTGCAGAACAAAGCCGTAAGATTATGATGGGCCAGATCGATAAACCTCATATGTTTTTCTCGCAGGCTTTGCTTCATTTATTCAAGACAGTTTCTACTATCATTAATGACCATTCTAAGATTATAACTAAATCGTACGGTGCCCAAAATATGGTCTACGTTATGGACAAGATTCAGAAGGAGGCCGATTTACAAGCGGGGCTAATATGGGATACATTTATGGATACAAGGCGAATGGACAAATTACTAGATGGTATAAAGATCTGGGACGAATCTCGAGGGCAATGGAACAAACAACAGCATTTTCAACAGGGAAGTGGACATTATTCGGCGGAACAGGACCTGCCTTGTACTCTGAATGAGTTGTCGTTGCTTGTCAGTGAATATTCCGCAATTTTGCAGAACTGGTCAATGTATTGTAGGTTCTTTGCCTTAATGTGGAACGAATTCTCTGAGAAACAAGTTGAGTCATTAGAGATTCCTGATATCTTATCAACTGGTAAGTTTAACGAAAAAGTAATCAACTCCTTAGGTCAATTCGAAATTCTGGTTAAACACCACTTATACAGATCATTTTCCAAGGCTGTAGAATTAGAAGAACTTCCATCCTTGAACAATTATTTGGAAAATACCGAATATAAACACGAAGATTTATCTAGCTACCCAATTAGCTCCATTTTAGAAGATTTGGTTTTATTCCTAAGAACTAACCTAATTGCAACTGTCAACACAGGTCAAACCACTCTCTTATCTCATTTCTTAGGCAACCTAATGGGCTTTATTCAATCCGAGTATTTAATTAAGGTTTTACAAACGAGATTGAAATCAATTCAGCAGCGGTTAAACTCATCATTAACTTTGAAAAAATATATACCCCCTTCAGAACAGACACCTGTTGTGTCAAGGTCTGCATCACCGAAGCCTCAAGTTCAAGATACTGGTAGCAAGCTGTCACAATTTGGGTTTACATTTAAGAGTGCTGCTACCAATACATTTACGAATTTGCAATCTAATTTGCAATCAGTTTATACTGATGAAGACAGCATCTTGAAGTTACATCACTGTTTGATATACATCAACACATTGTCCTTGGGAGATATATTTTTTGAACGATTACTAATTAAGGAGATTCTACAAGACCAGCCTAAACTATTGTCAAACAATTTCCCCTTCAAAGATGATTCAAAACGAATGGCAGATGCATTATCTTCACTCTGCAAAAATATACAAACCCAAAATGGAAAATTATTGAGATGGTCGCTCAACCAACTGTTTGAAAACTTGTTGCAAGGGAGGTTGAAGAAAATGATGAGTCCACTTTTCAGTAATGGGAATGATGAAGAGTATATATGTACAGCACATGACTTTGAAAACTTATCAAAACTACATCAATTCGTTGTTCAATGGAAAACTTTGTTACGCCCATTTCAAAATGTCCTGCACAAGGCAACATACACAAACTTACTAACTATAATGGTAGACTGGTTATGCCAACTAATCGAAGATAGAATCTGGCAAATTCGCTGCAATGAGTTGGGTGCATTAAAGCTGGACAGGGAATTAAGCATTTTTATCACAACTCTATGTGAACAGCAATACTTCCTCCGGGAAAAGTTCACTAGATTAACACAAATCATTCTCATCTTGGGCTTCGACGATGATGACATTGATATAACAACACAAGACATCAAAGATGAAACTCTTTCATCTATAAATTGGGTCCTGAGTTCACAAGAAAGGATTAACGCACGGAGTTTGCGCATGGATACGAGAAACTAACTAGGGCAGGCATATACACCTCATTGGAACATTCTCTAAAGTTTGCATTGGATGTAAAATTACTGGACGCATAATACCTAGCTCTTTCATATATGGATATAGATGTATATAAAACATTGAGAAAGACTCATTATTACAAATCAATTGATGATGTATGCGATTATCGTCAAATCTAATGTATGGTTACCTATATACATCCTTCCCGTTTATGTAATAATGAATTAGTCATTGTATACGTATTATTATTTATTGATGAACATTTGATTTCTTTTTCTTTCCTTTGAAGTGCATACCAGCGAAAGTAAACAAATACTGCCATCTTCAATCCATCATCACGAATAAAAAGGCACTGCGCTTCCTCAGCTTATTGTTTCTACGTACTATTACTGCTTCTGGTACAAGGATATTAGTTTCGACTTTCCTGCCCACTGATTTGTTTGTTCTAGGTTAGATTTCCACAGCAAACTGCTTGTCAATCCGTGGGATAGGATAGGACAAAATTATAAGACAGGCAAACGACTGCAAGGTTCTTCGAATAAGGATATCTGAGGGGATATTAGGTTATCACCTGTTTACTATAATACTACTTCCTGGTTGGCGATGGAGGTTAGTCACCAGGACAATACACCGTTGCCTAATATTGGAATACCTTCCATCTCGAAGTTGGGAGATGAAAATAAAAGTGTACGAACCAACGGGGCTAAGAAGAATAATAATGAGAAAGATATTTATGAATCTCAACGGCGTGAAGAGTATTCAGACATTCAGCCAATTCCCCAAATGAAGACCCTGAATGAGAATAAAAGCAATATTTTCTCTCGGGAAAGATTCTACAATCGAAGCAGCACATAACCAACGTAAAGTTGTGGGCGTGATAGAGCATAGTAATATTGATAAGGAAATCATTGTGACAGTTCAAAGTGTGGTCAAGGGTAAAGAACTCCAGAATCCACAATCAGCCAAAACCAATGAGGTGAATAAGAGTGTAACAGGCGAAGTTGTAGAAAATGCTTCAGATAAATACAACGCGGGTCAGTATCCTATACTAACTTCGGAACAACATACTATTATTCCAAATATTGAAACAAATATGTCTCCAACTTTAGAAAAATCTTCAGGTGAATCGCTGCCTAAGAGCCCTAATAATGAAAATTCACACTTTGGCAAAATTCCGTCTACCTCAAAAGAACATTCCAAAGTAACAACACCTTTCAAGGCATCAAAATCCGGCTCAGTTCCAATGGAACATCAAAAGCGTACTGTTGAACATACCAACACTCTCTATTCATCAACTAATGAACGAAAACTAGATTTAATGAATGCTGATCGAGGAGAACCAAATGAAAAAAGTGAAGATGCAAATAAACAGCGACAAAATATTTCTGTAACTAATGACCGTGAGCTACCTGCAAGTGAAGTACATCGTAACTTGATTTCAAAAGATCATGGAACCAGACATTCAGATATACCGGGTGACTCAATGATAAATACAAGTGATTTAAAGCTTGAGCTTCCCGAAAACTTGGATAATGACGATTTTTCTAAATTATTTAAACTGGATGGTAAAAATGATCATGAACTCTTTTCTACCGAAGATCTATTGGATCACGGAATTGGTCCTCATCAAATCACCTCTATGTCTGAAGAAACTGTAAACGTGGAACACAAGTTGTGCGTTAGTGAATCTCGAAGAGGTTCAGCTTCGCTCACGCCAGATATCCAGGACACTCATAAGAATGTAGATAATGATTCAGGAGGGGCCAGTACGAGTAACGATAGTATTATTTCCCCAAAGCAACCTGATACTAACGCAACAACATATGAATCATCTCATAGATTTGACAATTCTTCAGTTTTATTATCCAATCCGGGGATTGCAAAATCAACTACACAGGATACCAATAACTTTAACTACGAACAACCAATGGAAAATACCCCTGCCTCAATTATTCAAGAAAAAAATGATTTATTCTATGCACGTAGGCATAACTCTTTAACGCCAATGATGTCACAACCTACTGAGATGAACTGTCAGGAAACTTCGAAACTTGAATCACAGGACCATCAAAGTGAACCTAACTTAGGAGATGAATCTCTTAAAAACAAGGAACCGCTGCATGATAATATGCTTCCCGCTGGTCAATTCATAGCCTCAGCTACAGGGGCATCCAACATATCCGATGAACAATCCAAGATATCCGCATATGCCTGCCTTGATTTTCAAAATTTTACATTTTATGTCCAAACCTTACAAGTCATTATCGGCAGGCGTTCAGAAAATGACTTCACGCATAAGGTTGATGTAAACTTAGGTCCTTCTAAGTCAATTTCAAGGAGACACGCAAAAATATTTTATAACTTTGGGACAGAACGTTTTGAACTCTCTATTATGGGCAAAAACGGTGCCTTTGTTGATGACACTTTTGTTGAACGGGGTATTACTGTGCCGCTTAAAAACAAGACTAAGATACAGATAGGGCAAATACCGTTTCAGTTTGTTTTGCCGGATCATGGAGTCAAAGAGAAATTTTCAAGGCCTTCGAAGCAGAAAACTGAGTCAATCGCTGCAAATACGGAGTCTACTAATAATACAGTAACTGCGCAGGGCGGGCGTAAAGATAGCATTATTTTGCCTAAAAATAAGGATAAGAAACCAGCTAAAGCACCCAAAGCACCCAAGAAGGTTTATACCTTGGAAGAAATCCCTCCTGAATACCGTAGTAAACCAACTTGCTCATATTCCAACTTAATCACCACATGTTTAAGAAAGTATTCGTCTTCTAAAGGGATGTCCCTGTCCGAAATATATGCCAGTATCAGGGAACTTTTCCCATATTACAAGTATTGTCCAGATGGGTGGCAAAGTTCGGTAAGACATAATTTATCGTTAAACAAGTCGTTCCGCAAGGTTTCTAAAGAAGGAAAGGGTTGGTTATGGGGATTAGACGAGGGATATATAGCAGAAAGAGAAAAACAAAGGAAGAAACAAGCCGAAGCTCAAGCTGCTAAATTGAAAGCTGCCGAATTAAAACAATTGCAATTACAGGCGAAGAAGCAAACAACTATAACAAACAAATCTCCTACTTCTGCAAGTAATGGTAAGCAGCCGAATATTTCACAGACACTTGCAGCGAACAGGTCTGAGAAAAATAATATTCAAGACGATAACCAAAGAACAATGAAATATCTACAGCAACAGCTGATGATGCTAACCAAAAATCGTAGGGGTCTAGATAAACAGGTAATGGCACAAATATTAACACAAGCCCTAGCCATGACTATTAACCAAGTGGCTCAAGCAGCTAAGAATAAAGGTATTTCGGGTAATCCTTTGACAGCTTTAATAGACATAAATCCGCAACACCTAAACTTGATTTTGACCGCTGCAATCAATGCTGCCACTGTGAAGGTTACTGGGGGTAAGGTTAAAAAACTGGTAAACATGCCACTTAACTCGCCTATTGCTACCAGCAACTCCCCCCCATTGATCAAGAAGGACTCGGGAAGGAAGCCCCTAGCGCCCTCCAGTAAACCTCCTACACCAAGTATTGCAAATCCAACAAGTTCATCCACTTTAAGACCTGGGGAGCCTTTTGATCCAACGTCTTTATCTAAATTCTTTCAACCCAAGCAGCCGACAAGATTGTCGTCTGCTCCTCTTCCTAGTACTATGAGTTCATCCGTTTTGCCTCAAAAACGATCTGCTAGTGATACGGAATCTAGCGATGATGATAGTGTAAGCAGCGATGAAGGCTCAAGTGATAATGATACAGGGAGTTCTAGTGATGGAAGCGCTCCTTCTTCAGGAGATGAAGAAGGTCATGGGAGTGGGAATAATTCAAGTAGTAAAAACGGGGATGGTGGTAGCTATGAGAGTGGGGATGATGATGATGATGATGATGATGATGGTGATGAATCCAGTACTGGAAGCGATTGATAGATTAAGCCGTTTTCAGGTTTTGTATTGCGGGTTTTACACAGGGCGTATATTTAATAAAAAAGTTGTGATATAAGGCCATCTTTTCTAAAAGACAAATACGTAGGCCCTTCTTAAGATGCTTTAGTCTCTTATCATTTTTTTAATTCTTGTATGCAGTTTACATATGGTACATTTATATATCAGTCAATGACTAAAACAATCAGAATCGCCAGGTCAGATCAGCCAATAACATTGTTGAACGATTTTTCTTTCTCCTTTATTTCCCAGAATAACGTTCCCACATCGTAGTTGCCATGGAATACCCACCCGTTTTCGGTAACATGGTACAAATTGACAGACCCACCAGAGTATGCATCACGATGCGCAGCCGCCAAAATAGAACGTTTCCCCAAGTATAAAGCTTCCTCCACAGTCAAATCCCATTTATAATTCGTATCTAAAACACCATACGCAAACGTCTGACCAGAACCAACACAGAACAGGTCCCCCTTTAACCTCATGCCATCTGAATCTACGTAATAAATAGTTGGCCCCTCCTTTTTAGTATAACCACAGATCATTGTACCCATTGAAAGGCCGGCACCTTTGTATTCATAAACCAAGTTCCCTAAAATCTTTGACGCTGCTGCAACAGAAATCCTCTCTTTCTCCTTCAATTCATGTAGACGGCATTGAGCGCCTAACCACGTCTCCCAATATTGACAGTCAGCTGCACCACCCGCCATCGTACCTAACAAAAACGGATTAATCTCAATAACCTTCTTTACCGTCTGCGACGCAATCCATTGGCCTGCAGTTGCACGCGAATCCACCGCAACAACAATCCCCCCCTGGAATCTAAACGCCAAAGTAGTAGTACCGTGGGCAATCTTGATCTTACAATCTGGATTTTTGGAATCATCCGTATGTGCCCTCAAAAATGCCTGTGGAGATGCAACCGGAGGCATCGACAAAGAAGGCGCCAACTGCTTAAACCGACCATTACCCATAACAAACTCCTCCTCCAACGCCTCCCTATCTCCATACAACCTATGTTCTAAAGACGACTTATTCAATGACTCTGCAATACACTGCATATCTCCTGCTATATAACCTAACCTTACAATGATATTAGCCAGCTCACACTACCTATTTCTCTCCTAATTGTTATATCTATCTAAGTGTTAGAACGTCAAATAGTGTTATTCTGCATATTTTGCCACCCTAATCAAAGGAAGCTCTATGTCAAATAATGAGACTGCATGTTTCCCACACCCATACATCCACATCCCGACACCCACACATCATCATTCATCTGCTGCGTCAGAAATATGCGCTGCAAACTTGGGGACAAGGCGGGACCCACACCGCCGCAAGGTGGAGAAAGACCAAACATAAGAGAGTCACGTGATTTGGTCACTATGCACGTGGATCTCATCTTCGCGATGGGCTAACGCTAATTGAAGCTGAAAAATTTTTTTGAACTGAGAAAAGCAGTGTTCTTTTGATAGTAGGTTTCTTTGTTAAAGCATCTTGGACAAGGACAGACTTCGTACCATAGCATAGAGCCTAAAGAACCATAGCCAAAGATGTCAGCTAAAGCTCAGAACCCAATGCGTGAACTGAAAGTCGAGAAATTGGTCTTGAACATTTCTGTCGGTGAGTCCGGTGACAGATTGACCAGAGCATCTAAGGTGTTGGAACAATTGTCTGGTCAAACTCCAGTTCACTCCAAGGCCAGATACACTGTTAGAACTTTTGGTATCAGAAGAAACGAAAAGATTGCCGTGCACGTTACTATCCGTGGTCCTAAGTCTGAGGAAATCTTAGAGAGAGGTCTAAAGGTCAAAGAATATCAGTTGAGATCGAAGAACTTTTCTGAGACTGGTAACTTTGGTTTCGGTATTCAAGAACACATTGATTTAGGTATTAAGTATGACCCATCCATCGGTATTTACGGTATGGACTTCTACGTTGTCATGGGTAGACCAGGTGCTAGGGTTTCCAGAAGAAAGAGATGCAGATCCAGAGTTGGTAATTCTCATAAGACCTCCAAGGAGGACACTATTGCGTGGTTCAAACAAAGATACGATGCCGACGTGTTGGACAAATAAATTTTAAATTAGCAGAAATGTACGTAAATGCTTGTTTCAGTTTTGTCTAATAAATCTTAAGCCCATATTATAATTGTATTTGAACATTGTTAGAGGCCGTTTTTTTTATTCATCTCTTTGGAGCTTCTAGTTCTGCAGGCTCTTTTCGATGTTCTTGTTTAGTTTATCCTGCCACTGTGATTTTAAATAACGGAATGTAAGGGCTTCCCATTCCTGAACCTGTTGTCTGTATCTGTTCAATTTATCAGTCTCCTGTTGTTGTGTGTGGATCAGATCCTCAATGGTTGCCCTTGCATTTTCTATATAGTCCTTGTTGATGAGCCACTGGTTCTGCACTGTTTTCGGCAGAAGTTTTGAAACAACTATATCCTCATGCCGCAGATACGATACCATACTTGCTAGTACTTTTGAATCGGTGGAGGTAGCGTCGTAACGGGACATATCTATTCCAACACATTGCCGTTTAATTTTTGTTAATAGTTCATCTTCAGCGGCTCTTTTGTCCTTATCAGTGTTCATAGCAACAGTTTCACGGTACAAGTTGTACTCAGCCTGCCATTTGCATTCATTAGCAACGGGGAATAGTTGGTTGAGATTGGGATGTGGGCCGTCTACTGTAGTTTTCTCCAGTTCTTCTGCAATATTTTGCTCAACTTGTTGTATGTACTGATCAGAAACTGAGTCAATATATGGCAAATAATCTATCGCCCTATTCATTGTAAGTCTACCGAGTTTTTCATTGTGTTTGCCTCCAAATGCTATGTGTATAGGGTGCGATGCTCTCAAATATTATGAACTAAATTCTCGATTCAAATGAATCCTATCACGTGATTTGTTGAAGTTGCTGTTGATAAAAATTTTCGAACGAGTGGTGTAGTTTAGAGATGTACAATCAAGCAATTGATCAAGTTTCAAGCAGGGGAGAAGGAGCTGGAGCAGTATATTGTAATTAAACTTGATGTTTGGGAAGACTTTTACGAGGCCATTGACTCAGGCGACGATAAAAGGCTCTAGCTTTTATGAATTCGTAGAATTCATCAAAACGCCAAAAGAGATGAGGCCCTATATATATCGTCCGAAGAATGCAGACAAATTACTGGCTATGGATCTGAAGGACTCTGATAATAAACCTTTACAATCTCGTCCACCGATTAAAAAACCTTCGAGGGCTGCTTTCAACAATTTGTTGTTTCAAATGCAATCTCCTGGGGAGTTGACAGGATTGCTACAAGAATGGGTTGATATTACGCCTAGAAAAAAAGTACTATGGGCTTATTTCCATTCTGAGCATCTTCAGAACATGTTGATAGTTTCTACGTTTAAACTTGGGATGTATGGAAAACTATTACAAAAGATTTATGAATTGCAGCCTAACTTCAAGCAAGCTAATAATGGCCATATATATAACGCCAACAATTGGCTAACGACAAATCTTATGTGCCGATTGCAAATCAACGGGGCAAAAAACTTTAAAAATAAATTCCTTGTTAAGAAGAAGGTGGTGACCCTGTTAGAAAGTACTGCGAATAAGCATGAAACCAATGGTTTGGCTAAAGAATTACTCATGTGTATCAATAAGCAGCAAGACACTGACATATCGATTCCAACAGAATTGGATAAACCAGTAAATTTACCAAGTATTGATGTCGAAAAAAGCACGTTTGGTGTACTGGCGAAGTACATCACAGCCCACAGAAACTTGTATCTTGAGGCAAGAACTGCATTAGAGTTTGGTTCTGATAATGACTCCGTAAAATTATTTGTTAATAACTATCAAACCATCCTAAACAAATTAAAGAGGCCTGGTGATATTTATGACGAAAGTGTAGCTTCATTAAAACAGTTGATTAAACCATTAGAGAAAACTAAATGATTGAACTTTTTTCTATGTTATAAATAGACGCTAGTGAAATACAATATATATACCATCATCAATATATTATCATGTAAATATTTCATATTTTATTTACTGTTTTTCTTCTCAATTGGTAGTTTTTCCCGTCATGGATCTCATTTAGTTTACAAGGAACTTTTCGTCTCAACTTTGCACTTTCAATAACATAAAAGTAAATTAATAAAAACATCCACTTTTATGCATATCCATCACTTTGAAGTATTGTGAGCTACTATTATAACCGTTTTACGGTACTTTAAAGATAATCCTTAAAGTTGATCACGTGACAAAGTGTCAAACTAAAATTTTTTGAATCTTTTTATAAAGTCTGCTTGGTTTGCTTCACCAAGTTCAAAACAAGAACCGATTAAACGACCTCAAAGATTCTATTCATTTGTTGATATGAGTGCGGAATTGGCTAATATTCCGCCCATCAGCAAGCAAAAAGTGCCTAAAGAAGTTCCTAAGCAAACTTCAGAAAATGGAAATCCTGCATCCAAGGATCCTGATGGATCTGATGAGAAGAAGCTCTCAAATAAGGAACTTAAAGACTTGAAGAAGAAGGAAAAGGCTGCAAAGAGGGCCGCCCAGAAACAAGCAAGTGGTATCACGGTTGAACAACAAAAACAGCAAGCTCAGCTGAAAAAGGAGAAGAAACAACAACAGCGAGAACAACAGCTATCTGGTAATAAGAAAGGCAAGAACAACAAACCACCCACGTCAGATATTAGTAGGAAGTCAACACTATTTGGACATTTGGAAACTACAGAAGAAAGACGCGCATCTTTACTTGCTGTTACAAGTGCCATATCCTCAGTTCGTTCTTCAAAAATAACGGCTACCGGTTTAATGATACCTACGGTCTCTCATATGTTATCTAGTAGCATTCCAACGGTACCCCCTTCTGTGACTCATTCAACGTCTTCGGCTGGCTCTCAAACAGCTGATTCAACTGTTCAGGTGCTCACAAATGTATCTGTTGATGATGACTCGTCCTTTGTTCCTGGAACATCGTCTGTGATTTCATTAGCAATGGAAGAGAACTTCAAAAATTCGCAATTGGTCTCATCTGTGAAGGAATTAGTTGCCAATAAGGACCTCCTGCACCCAACGGTTGCTTTATTGACATCGGAGTTTGCATCTTACAAAATTGTAGGATCCATCCCACGTTGTTTGGCTATGATGGAAGCGTTCCAAATTGTAATTAGAGACTATAAAACTCCAGAAGGGACGACCTTATCTAGGAATCTAACAAGTTATCTATCCCATCAAATAGATTTTTTGAAGAAAGCAAGACCGTTGAGTGTTACTATGGGCAATGCTATTCGCTGGCTGAAACAGGAGATATCATTAATTGACCCAACCACATCTGATTTGAAAGCGAAGGACACTTTATGCGAGAAGATTGCTCAGTTCGCTTGTGAAAAAGTCGAACTAGCCGATCAATTAATTTTAGAAAGCGCATCTCAACATATTGACCACAATAGCACCATTTTGACGTATGGTTGTTCTAAAGTTTTAACTGATCTTTTTATATATAATTCTGTGGAGTTGAAGAAAAATTTCCAAATAGTAATTGTAGACTCTAGACCATTATTTGAGGGCCGTAGAATGGCGGAAATACTAAGACGCAAGGGACTCAATATAACATATGTTTTGATCACTAGTTTGGCAACAATTTTTAACATGGATATAAACTATGTTTTCTTAGGGGCTCATTCGATCCTCTCCAATGGATTCTTGTACTCTAGAGTCGGTACTGCTATGCTAGCGATGAGCGCTAAAAGGAGAAATATTCCTGTATTAGTCTTTTGTGAATCCTTGAAGTTCTCACAGAGAGTGCAGCTAGATAGCGTTACGTTTAACGAATTGGCCGATCCAAATGCATTGGTAGAAATTAGCTCTGACAATCCAGTTAAAAGACGTAGCAACAAAGGGTTTTTGTTGCAGCGGTTTGTTAAAGAGCGTAAAGATTACATGAAACAAAAAGATGAACAGGATACCAAACAAAATAATAGTAATAAAACAAAGATAGAAACCGAAGAGAGGAAGGACGAACCAGACAAACCAATTCTAGCCGATTGGCAAAATCTTCCAAACTTGGATATTTTCAATATCATGTATGATCTTACTCCTCCAGAATATATCCAAAAAGTTATTACGGAATTTGGCGCATTACCGCCATCATCGGTCCCTGTAATCCTGCGTGAATATAAGGGATCAGCATAAATAGTAATAGTTATACATAAGATTAAACTATAAACAAATTTGCGTTCCAAAAATTGCCGCAAGACTTATTTAGCTATTATATACAAGTGCGGCTCTATCCATTTCATACTTCACATTTGGAATACATATATAGATATATAGATACCTTCAGACCCTGTGTCTTAACGATGGATCAACATGCAACGGTGACCAAAGACCCCTGACACTCTTATTCAAAGATTCAACATTATTATTCTTTGTCCTGTGATGTAATTGCTCTCCAGAAGAATCTTTCAGCAATCTCAACTTGTTTTCAACATTGTCGATATTCAAATTCTTGACACAAATAGCCTTATTCCTCCCATTTGTGTATAATGCTTTAATCACCGGATGCCCCGACTTTTTAACAACCTCAAAATTAATCTGAGGATACTTCTCTGCCCACTGAACTAATCTTTTAGAAACAAGGAAGTCCCGTAAACCTTGAGAAGACCCACCCCAATTACAGTATTGAAGAATAATCTTCTTGCAAGGAAAAACAAACGCACCTACACCATTTCTGGCTATCGATAATTGGGGTATAACTTTAACAACCATGCCAAACCAGAAACAGATTGCCCGGTATATATTTCAAACCGTTGCTAACTGGAACACTGCTTACAGAGGATATAAATTAGCAGCAGATTCATCAATCAATCAATCATTTTATTCATTTTACGAAAATTTGTCTAATGTCGTACCTAATGATCTTGATAGCTGACGCTAATTTACCATGGATAAGCTTAATCTCCGCATATGGAGATTCATAGAGCGTCGTTGCTTAAAGGTAGCGTAGTTACAATCCTCATTGGTAGCTGAACACATTTGTTGCCATCTAAAAATGTGCTGAATTATGTTAGATGAAGTTAGATGAATTTTACAGAATTCAGAAAGTTTGAATACGATGTAATGAAATAAATCACTTGTAGAAAATTATTTAATATCCCATCTACGCAGCTTCTTTGTACAATTCAAGCTGCATATATAATAATCCTTCCTTTCTTGATTTCAAACAAGCTACTTGTTTGTGCTCCTATTTTTTAATACTTTGTATATCCAAAATAAGATGGTTACAGTCTCACGGCGTTTCTCTGACGCAGCGCAGAATGTTTTGTATTGCAAGATATGCAAAAAAGGTGAGTTCAAAAACGGTGTAGTATATTCATGATTAATCACTAAAAGCATATATATAAACAAAGTTAGGTCACCACAATTAGATGGTTATCTCATTAAGCCCTACAGAGGAGCATTATTTAAAACGAGAGCTTCTTCGTATAGAGCTCAATGATGAGTTTCAAAAGCTAAATGACAGGGATGCATTGAGACGGTTTGGTTATCCCTTTATGCGATCTGACCCTAGAAAGCGCGACGGTAACATAAAGGACTTGTTAGAATCCTCCGTTGTTCGAAGGAAAGCAAAGACATTATCAGTGGATAATGATTTGACAGTAACTGAGTTTCCATTGTTAAGCCATTTCCTTCAAAATGTGGTAATTACTTGTCCATTATTATCAAAGAAGCTAGCTAATGATCGTTCTTTCTGGGAGAAAAAGGTACAAGTGTTCTTCGAACACTTTATGAGCTTGCCATTTAGTTCTAGTTATGACAGAGAAGAGTTGACCAAACGCCGTAGATTTGGGCTTAAGTTGTCGAAGCTAGTGCTATTGTTTTACAATTCTGGAATTGGGACCACTTTGGAACCGATGTACTATCAGAATGATAGTTCTGCAAGCGTGCAGGTATACTCTACAACAAATGACTGTGATACAATAAACAGTTTTACAATGTTCACAAAGGAGACCCTTCGAAATATGGTGACTAAGCAACCGGTTTATTTTAATGGGATTGATATCAATGTCATCTCTGTCCTTGATGAAGATAAGTTATTCAAAGACGAAGAAGAACGAGCGAAGACAGAAAACATGACTACGACACCTTCATGGTTTAAGTCTACCTTTAGTACAGTTCTACCTCCCAAATTTTTACCAAAAATGCCATTTTATGATTCAGGCAATAGTCAAAATAAGGTGTTTTTGATTGCAATTAGAAAGGAAGGAAATCAGGATAATATAAAATATACTGCGAAATTATATGAGGATTTTAAGCGGTTGACTGTGCAACTTCAAAAGGAATTTCCTGGTAAAAAGATTTTGAAGTTGCCGGATGAAAACAAATTGAACTCATTTATCACAACAGAATCGTCGGACTTACTAACACTGGGTAAGGAAGTTCCTGTGAAAGTGGGCATTTCTTCGTCCGCCAATACATCTTCCTCATCGATTCAAAATCCGAATATTTCCAGCGGTTGGAGTTCAAATACAAATGAAGATACAGAATTCGTCGATGCAGAGGAATCACCGCAGGATAACGGCAATTTTAAAATTGTTTTATTAGAGCAAGAGAACATGAGGACTTCTTTGCGGCAGTTCTTGCGATCTATATGCCAAGATAAGGAAATATGCAAAAGTATTTCTCTTAGACAGTTTTTATTTAGATCGAACTTGGATCCTGCTAAATTTTCTGAAGACTTAATCCTTGATATCAGACATCGGGAATTAGTGGATATACACAATTTAGAAAACCAGATTAAGTTTCAGAAAATGGCATATGAAAAAACCATTGTCCTACAAAGCTCTTTGAAAACACTCAAGGATTCAATTTTGCGAGACGAAAACTACCTATTGAAGTTGTTTCGTGAAATTAGAGAAAAGGACAATCCGAATGACCTTTCAGAGCCTCTCAAAAACTTCTTTGAATGGACGAAAATATATTTGAGTGCTACAATTTACCAAGTATTTTTGGGTAATGATGACAGCTATGAATTTTATAGCCAAGTTAGAAGATTGCACAGATTGATGCCATACGCAGTAATGTCCAAAGTTGTGAAATTTACAAATCCAATGGCTGTGATGAAGGCAATGATCGATCTATTTATGATTCAGCCTTTTGGAGGGTATTCATTGTTACAAAATATGTTTTCAAACATTTTGAGCGATGATTTAAGAGGTCAAATAGAGGTTATTAACGACTTGGAAGCATTGATAAAGAGTGACGGTGATTCTGGTCCTGAAATTTGCCAAGTTTTGTATATGTGTATATTTGAAAATGAGAATGGTGAATACATTAACATGGAAAATATTAATTTGCAGTCACAATCAGAAAATCTACCTGCAGTTTTGATTATTGCCAGAGAGTGCTATAAGAAAAAATATTTATCGTCAGAAGCATTGGTAGTATTAAATGAATCTTACTCTAGCTGGAGCAGGGCTAACTCTGGGGATATCACAATCAATAGTACTAACTCGTCTATTTCTAAGAATCCTGGTTTGTATTTCTCCCATGTTAAGGAATTACTTCAACTGTATATTAGAGAACGCGACAAAAAGCTAATGAGACAGTTGTGGCAAGAATCTGAATTGCCAACTTTATTGAGGTCAATTGTAACATTATTTTATGAACCCCTAGTGAAAATATTTAAAGTTGCAAAGATTGACGTTGCCATGAAAAGTTTTGAAAAGTTTATGAACGACTTGGTAGCATTGATGGACCACGTCATAAGTGGTAAGGAGGGTTCCAGTACACAGGCTAACATTGTTGAAGATATTCATGAGTTGGTCAATGCCCATGAAGAAATATTCTACACTTTTGTGCATGATATTTATATAAATGATACAGAAAATATCTTTGAAGGGTTTATTAAATGGGCTTGCGATATCACATCATTTCTTCAGACTAGTAAATGGGGTGGTCCTGAGATAAGGATTAATCTTGATTTAGTTTTAAAATCAAATGCAAGTTCAGTAGACTATAATACCCTCAAAAAGCAGTTAGAGCAACTTGTTGATCAGAAGATGAGAGCTCGTGAAGTATATTCTAGGTTGGCAGCGTTGAAGGCTGAAGGAAAAGCTCAATCAAAGGTGGAAAATGTTGGCGAGGTAATTGATGCAAATTGGAGACAGATGAACAATCTTGTTATCCCATCTGATGTTGTTCAATTTGGAATTGACGACAGTGAATTAGTAGACTTGGATTTAGATGTAGGTGACTTTGAGTTTTTGGAAGCAGAAGACAAACTACAGAAAAAATATCACGATATATTGAACAGTCAGGTTGACGTCAGTGAAATAAACAAATTGAATGAAACTCTGTTTAAAAAAATTCTCAAAGATACATTATCTGTATAGATAAGAGGAATATAATATGTTTGAATCAAACATTGATCATTATGTAACATGCATAAGATTTAGTATACAAGTGGAATAAAGTAACTCATAGCATCCATTCAAACTCATTTTCTCATTTTGATAACCTCCCTTAAAGTGGCAAAAGGATCTTTTTTAAATCCTTGATCACTTATAACTTGTGCAAAACGTACAGCTTCATTTTTAGCTAGCAACTTGGCGCCTCTTTGAGTTCTCATGCTGGGCTCATTCTTCTTTACAGGTACTGTGCCCGATTCTTCAGCTACTACATTATGAATCCCATCATATCCGCTCGATTTTTTTATGCTTGTAACAGTCGAAGACGGACCAAAACTACCATCTTGAACATTCCCATCTTTATCTAAGACACCTTCGTCTT
Organism: Eremothecium cymbalariae DBVPG#7215; assembly: GCF_000235365.1. Lineage (NCBI taxonomy): Eukaryota > Fungi > Ascomycota > Saccharomycetes > Saccharomycetales > Saccharomycetaceae > Eremothecium > Eremothecium cymbalariae. The sequence continues at coordinate 1,175,863 of NC_016450.1, read as the reverse complement.
GTAGAGATAATAATAAATCTTGCATTTTGGGCTTCAAGTCATCTCTTTGTTTCCGTTTCCTACGTCTTAGTGCGGACTTCGAAATTCCAACATTATCATTCGCTTGTTCTCTAATCTTTGTTAGAAATGACCTAGATTTATTAAGTTGCTTCTCCTTCTTTGCCTCTCTCGCTTGATGAAGATATGCCTTTGGGTCAGGAGGAAATTGTTGTTGTTCAGCAGCATCACCCAGCTCTAAACTATTCTTCCGTAAGTTGGCTGCTTTGCTTCTCAGCTGGACCCTCTTTTTTGCAACCATTCTTGTATGAATTATTGATTATATTACCTAAAAACAAATATGATGGTTATTCTTCCAAAGTACAAGCTCATTAACGTTTCAATCTTATAGCATTTTACTTTGAATGAGATGAGATGAGATGAGACCGACGGCCATAAAATTTTCATTTTCAGCTGACATATCTAAGCCAACAAGTTCCGGCGTACATATGCAAACTGAAGTAGTAAACAACTATATCAACAATTTTACTGACATAGAGATCCTTCTGGAATTCATTTCAATAAATATATAACATACCTCTACAGCTAAGTGCATATAATGTCACAATCGGTCTTCTTCAGCATATCTATGATCGGTTTGGCTCTAAACCATCGAAAAAATAATGATGAAAAACTTTTAGCCGATTACGTTAATACATGTTATAGATCTTATACGTTTACTCCATAAACTAATATACAAGAAATATATTACTGATATATCCAGTCCAACCAGTTTTAGGTTTAGTCAATATGTCTCAGCTCTCTGCGTCCCGATTATTTGCCATTGTTAGTGGTACCATCATTGCTGGTGCCACAGGTTATGCTCTGTACTTTGATTATCAGAGAAGACATAGCCCACAGTTTAGAAAACAATTGAAGCGTAACCTAAAGAAGCAGAAAGCACTAGAAACTGCAGCTCATGAAGAAGCTAAACAAGCTAGATTGGCTGAGGTTGGCGAATACTTGACCATGGAATTGATGAAGGAGCCTATTCCACAAGACTCTTCTGATAGGCAGGATAGCTTCAAAACAAACGTTGAAGAGGGTGAAATGTTGGCCAAAATGCCAGGAAATGAGCTTGAATCGGCTTTGAAGTTTTACAGAGCTTTGGCAGTTTATCCAAGTCCTGCTGAGTTATTGGGGATTTACCAGAGATCTATTCCAGAAGCTGTGTACGAATACATTGTTTTAATGATTGCTATTCTCCCCCCAACTAACGTTTCATCGTTCTTGAGCGGTACTTCTCCAGGATCCGCAGCAGCAGCAGCAGCGGCAGTGGCGGCAGGCCATACCAACTCTGAAGCTGTAGGAATTGATGAATAAACAACCTAGTGACTACTAACTTACCAGAAGACCCGAAAAATGACAATATTAATATATCTACACAAATATTTGATGACGTTCAATCAATTTTAAGTTCTAGTATGCTATATTGCTCGATTTGATTTCTCTGTAAATATTTTTGCAACCAGGCACTTTTCAACTGCGTTTTAACGGAACTATCAGAATAATATCTACAACTATATAAGATAAATACTCTGACACAGCCCATTGGTCGTTACAATTATACATAAACATAAACATGTATACTCTTATTTTGGAATTCAGCTACTCAAGCTTTTGGATAGGATGACACCATAAGAGGCCATACTTATAACATGGATCATATTGAACAGTAAACTTAAGCCGTGTGCCTTCCCGAACTCCTTACGTAATGGTGCATCTCTAGCCTCCAATTCATCTCCACTGGATTTCTCAGCCAAGGCCTTCCTCTCTTTCTTTATACGCTGAGTCCAAGGCAATAGCCAGAAGGAATTCACAGCACCCGTCACCGATGCAGTAGCCAGGCTCGTCATTGCACCGGACGTTAGTGCAACTGGCCCAGTGGCAGCTAAAATCAAAGGATATGCTGTTTGAAACTTGAAAAAGAGTGGGAAAACATTTTGCTGTAACGTTGAAAAACTATCAATGTCCAATGCTTTATAGGCTATGGGGGAAGCAACATATGAATAGAATGTGGACCCGCCAAAACTAAGTGCAACAAATTATGAGTTAGTAAAAGAGCTACAACATGCAAAAAAGGGTAGCATATTTTAACTTACGAAAACGAATAGAACAGTAAGTGGAAAGCTGGCTTTAGAAGTCTCATTTATGACAGATATTGTGGTATGACCTCGTACTTTTTAGATTTCTCACATCTCTTAAATGTAGGGGGAGAGCGGGTGGGATCTATGTAATGAGAAATACCGTTGAAACGAGATGATCTTTGACACCCAGCTTTGGCTCACGTGACCTATATAGTGTTACGTCAGTTGTAAGGGCAGCTCTGGTTGATAAGGCCCAACTCACAACTTATGAGATGAGTATAAAACTCAACAAAAATGAACTTATACATCCTAAGAGTTTAGTGATGACTATTAATCTTATTAAATTTAAATGCAATAATATTCATAATAGTATGATGGTAGTGTCATTGGATTGTGTCGCCTTTCCTCAACCCAGGGAAGTCATGGTATGATTCTGAAAACGCCTCATTTATATATATTAAATTATAAACCGTCAAATCTACGGATTCCATTGAAATGGCTTTTTGCATTATGGGCCTTTCTATCCTTAGATGCATTCTTTAGTTTTTTGTTCTTTGCAGAAATTTCAGTATTCAGCGCTCTTTTTGGTTTATCGCTATTATCCAAGTCTTTGTCCAATTCGGCGATCAATTCTTCCTTGGACAATCCTGCTAACTGAACCTCGCCGCTACTAGAGTCTTCGTCTAGTTCGCTTTCACTGCTGGAGTCACTGCTGTCAGTAGTTTTGCCACTGTTTGTATCTAAATCTGAATGATTCTTCTCCAACTGCTCCCATAAGCCATCACTATCCTCTTGCGCACTATCGACTGACACTGGCACAAATCCTTCGTCTTCCACTCCTTTTTGTCCCTCACAAGGCTTAGCAAAGTCATATTCAAAGTCATCGGATTCCCAAATTTTCATTTTATCCATCCCTCCAGAAATTAACCTGTAGTCATAATCCAAATCTAGGAAAGACACTTCATCTAATCTGCTATGTTTTCTCACTTCAACCACCTTTCCTAGTTTGACGTTGACCTTATAAACCTTGCCATTGGAACATCCACACCAAACACAACCGTCATCTTGTAACGACGACATAACGCAATCTATACTTTCGCCTCTGCATATTTTGATCCTTGTTAATTGGTCCACAAGATCATTTTTTTTCGGTTTCCAAACAGTAAGAACTCCTTCTCCCATTCCGCAAACTAAGGTCTCTCCATCAGTTGGATCTACAAAGGTTCCGCTGAGCATTTCATCTTCCTGATTATCGCTTAGTAATACATTACCTTTAGCATCTTTATCATCTGGAGATATTGAAGTATCAATTTCATTCGATTGTCTACAATCCCAACGAGCAAGGGTAGTCTGCCCAAGTGATATGTGTTTGTAAACAGACTTCCCAACAAATTGAAATATATCATTTATGGGATCACCGCCATGGACGTTTTGGATCGTGTTCATAAGCTTTAAGGTAGAGCTATTATAAACCTCAACATTGCCATCCTCACTTCCAAGTAATAGAAATGGATGAGTAGACGATTTTAATAACTTGGTATATTTAATTTTTGGATCCTCAGATAAAACTGCCTTGTTAACAACCTTTCCGGAGTAAGTATTCGCTTTTTTCAATACATTATCGCTGCCAATGGAATATACATATGATCCATCTGCTTCTAGAGCAATTGAACGAACACTCCCTTTATGTCTCCTAGTGCTCCAAAGAACAGTTACGCCAGTTAAAGCTTGTTCTTCAGACTTCTGCGGAACATTAACAACCTGCCATGACTTCTGTGATTTACGCTGAGCATCCAATGAAGAGATTTCTTCCAAATTCTGCTTTATGAAAGATCTAAGCATCCCAACATTGTACTCATGACAAAACATGTGGCCCGTGGCCAATCCAGTGACAATGATGGGCTTCTCAGGATGGCATGCAATTGCAAATAGAGGATTTTCAAATTTTAATTCCAATAATGGATTTTTCTGTGAGTTTATAAAATCATCACCACATTGTTTCGACTTCTTTTTACCCATCGTTGTAACTCTAATAATTCTTCTGCCTTGTTCAGATGAGGTTCCAGCCTAACAATAGTTATTGGAGAGACGGTCTTAACATATGAAAATTTGCAAAGTAGGCATATATACTGCAGATGTGTGGTGATTGGGTTTAACACTTATTTACCACTACTACCAGTAACCCTTTCAATAATACCTTTAACATGAGATTCAAGGTCAGGGAATTCTTCTGCAATCTTTTCAGCCAAGGAATCTCTAAGTTTCCCTAGTGCATGCATCTTTGCTCTTTGGTACTGGTTGGATCGACGGATAGCTTCAACAAATTCTCTTGTATAAACATCGGGATTACGACCATCCTCTATGTATTGCAAAACCTCCAATGGAATACTGATGTTATTTAATTGCGATTCAGGATCATTTGATTGTTGATTCAATTGCTTGATCCTTTCTACATTTCTTTTTAGGTTAGTGACCATACCCTGTGTGGATTCTTGAGTCCCCGGGAAATCATAAACCGACACCCCCAATTCAACAAACGATTCAATAATGGATGCTAATCGAACTTCAACTTCCTCGAAATTAGAATGTAATTTGTGAAGGTCTTGCTGGGCCATTGTATTTTATCCAATTTTGTGTCCTTGATATATCTGGAGCTCGATCAGTGATTTAAGGACTCAAATTTGTGAACACTTTCGTGAAGCAGAGATTTTATGAACAAATGCAGGCGTAATAAAATCACGCAATTATAGGCCATCCATCTGGGCAGTAGATAGAACCAACGAACTCCTAAGCATGTAGAATGTATAGCTGGCAATCAACAAATAGTTTGAGAGATCTGAGCTTTTAAATAATATCACGTGTGCGCAAACACTATGGCGTCGGCGTAAAGCCATTAATTACTATATTCTAACATTGACAAAGGTGCTTCAAGTAATATTATTCAGCTATAACGTGTTTAAATACCCCTCGTATATGTTATATATACATATGAGTGTATTTTGAAAAAGGTTTAGCTGATTGGTACATTCTAATTAATCTTGTTATACAACGAGAACAATCATCAAGTGACTGGTATATTCACTAAAACGTGTGCAAAATGAAAAGTACAAAGATTTACAATCTCAATAACGATATAGTGGTTACTCAGGACCAGCTAGACTTGTGGAATGATTACTTATCAGATGAAAAATCACCTCAAGAAATTCTCCAATGGTCCATCGGAACTTTTCCGCATCTTTATCAAAGTACTGCCTTTGGTCTAACAGGTTTAGTAATTATTGACATGCTATCGAAAATCTTACATGATGATAAACAGATGATTCCTCTGATATTTATTGACACTTTGCATCACTTTCCTCAAACATTGGATTTGATGCGCAAGATTGAAGCTAAATATTATAAACCAAGGTCTCAACAGATTCATATATTCCAACCTAAAGGCGTATCCACAGAGCATGAGTTTATTAAACAATACGGAGATTCATTATGGGAAAGAGAAGAAGATAAGTATGATTTTTTAGTTAAGGTCGAGCCTGCACATAGGGCTTATCAAACTTTAAAAGTAAGTGCAGTGCTGACAGGGCGTCGGAAGTCTCAAGGTGGCAGTCGCGCCAATTTACAATTTGTTGAAGTTGATGAAGTGAATCGCATATTGAAAATCAATCCGTTAGCTAACTGGAACTTCAGCCAAGTCAAATCTTACGTTTATAAACAAGAAGTACCCTATAATGAATTGCTGGATCTTGGTTATAAGTCTATTGGCGATTATCACTCCACCCAGCCAGTCGGAGAAAATGAAGATGAGAGATCTGGTAGATGGAAGGGGAAGGTTAAATCAGAGTGTGGACTACACTTACCAGCCGAACATGCTGAATCATTGTTGAGTAGCGCTACATATTAGCAGGATTTTATATATTGAATGGCTCTAGTCTCCCCATTAAGATATCAGCGCCAAAGCATGAAGTCTGCCCGAACGCACAATCGCTTTATTTTCACAGCTTCTCGAAACCCTTGATTAGTTTTCCGCCCAATACAATTTAAGATTCCTTGTTGCAAATTATTGCTGCTCTTTAATGAATAGTAAGGTCACCCAAGAATGTAATTTTAGGTGTTTGTGTTATCCTTGGAGATTAAAGGAAGCGATAAAACGGTTTCCAACGGGTTGCATATAATCCGGGTAACCTTATAAAGTATATATTTTGTTACCCGCACATAAATCATCAGATCAAAGGAATACATATACTTCTGTAGTACTATCCACATATATATATATATATATATATATATATCCCTGTAACCTGATGAGCAGCAAAGGAATGTTAAAAAGTTGTATATCCTTTTGGAATTTACAGGATGCCTAGGAATCAATTGTCTAGGATTAGAGACGATGCTCATGGTAGAAAGGTGAGCAGCCGAGATCATAGCATCGTCGATTATGTACAATTTATATTCAATGGTTGCATCGCAATTGGTATACTGTATGTGATACTGAATTTTGTGTACATTGTTCATGGAGATGTACAATGGAAACGATACCAGAAGAAGTTGGAGGATGCTTTTTTTATTGAACAGTGTAAAAAGGATTACGAAATGAACAATTGTCATCCAAAAAGTCGTCTGCCGGCGTTGCATGCGCAATGTGAGGAATGGTATCAATGCATGAATTTAGATTCTCGACCCTCATCACATGAGTATGGTGTGCTATGGGCTAGTACGTTAGCTGGGATTCTAAACGAATTTACTGAACAGATCAGTATTAGAACAGTATCAATACTGTTGATTTCTACGTTATGTACTATTATTGCCACGAATGTGGCTTTTGGAGCTTACAGAGTATACTATGTGCAGAACGCACCATAGCATGCTTTATAGGATTCCTTCCGGTTTTGTACGGAGAAATGCATAATGATGTATTACCGGTATTTGCCTTTTCTGTAGATCAGACCAGTGTGAGTACGGAGTAAGTCTCAAATAGATTTCATATATGTGCTATATATTTTTAATCAACTATTACTGTCCTTCGTTTGCAAATTGGTACGCCATTGTTTGAAGGTTTCAGATAGTACTACTTCTCCATTTACAATGCCATCGTATTCGGGATGCGAGGGTTCAATCTCTGATAATTTCAAATGGTTGTGCTCAAACTCCAGAGTATATGCCGTTATTTTAGTGTTACTTTCTCTGGGTATAGTGTCTAGTAGCCATTCAGTGAAGGCTCCATACCATTTAATAGCATCGAGACAGGCATTTGTTAGCCGAGGATTATTTTTCAAAAGAACAGGGATTTCTTGTGTGCTGAATTCTTCTACGCTCTTCAAGATGCAATTTTCATCCCTAAATCCATATATTATTCTATTGATTCCAACAAGAAAGCATTGTACCCAAGTCTTGAATAGTTTTAGTTCAAATGTACGGGCATCAGCAACAGTGTTTACCGCCTTACTGCATTTCAACTCTGCATAATGTTTCAAATTGTCGCTACCCACCTCCTTAAAATCAAATACACAGTCAACTTCCGCACCCAAAATAAGCTTGCATTTGCCGATGCCTGTTCTAACAACAGTGACAAATTGTTCACCATTACTGACTATCTTCTTAGGCCGTGATTCTAAAACTTGCCTAGGTGTCTCAGAGAAAGATTTGCTCAACGTGGTCAACGTCTCAAACTTGTAGCCACTATAATAGTTCCGATAATCTATTGAGTCTGTACCAGTACTAGGCTGTCCAACTTTTGTAGCATCTTTAATGATTAACTGTTCGTTAAAAGATACAACATATAGGCTTACCTTATTATATTTTGGATTCTCAAGTGCACAGGATATTAATTTCCTCATAACGCCTCTGAAAGTTATAATATCAGCCTTAATTTTCTTCTCTTTTCGTTCCTCATATTTTTGGATTGTTGATAACAGACCATGTAGTGTACTATGGTCTACATTACTGTCCGCCATAGAATCTCTGAACTTCTTGATACCCCCCGTCAAGTCTATATTTCTTTCCAAACATGAATCTGGAAAATAGTAGTAACAAAGATTTGAATCATCCTGAACTAGAAATTGGTTATCTGCAGTCTTAGAGTAATATCCCAATTCTTTTGGTTGCTTTAGAGCTGTCGTACCGCTTCTCTTTTTTATAAACAGATTGGCATTGAGAGGCATTGTATTGGACAATTTAAAAAAACTCAATTAATTGCTAAACCAAATGCACCTTCCCTTCAGGTGCTAATTCTTATCGACAAATAGCCTTTCAACTGCGTCCATATACCGAATTTACCCTGCGTTGCGTGTTGGGCATGGTGATGTTCTTCCAACATTTTGACTAATTTTTTCAACGTAATAATCCCAGTGTCAGATGTGGAGGTCAGGCACAACGACCAAATAACGAGGATATGGTCGAGGCTTTACATTTTCTTAAGTAATGATAGAATTGTATGAAACCAAATAACATTTTACCAATTGGTATCAACCCTTAAATCTTCGATGAATGCGTGAACCTGTGTCTCTTTTTTCTGCGATTCGCGCATATAGACCGCTGATACTTGGAAGACATATAAAAGACACTAAATTAATATAATAGTAATAATAACCAATAAAAATAAAATATATAGCTACCCACTGATAAATAAACCGGTTTACTAGTTTGCACAGATTGTATTAATCACTAATGGACCTCTTCTTGATTGGCAATGATGCGTAGAAATTAAACGTGTGTGGTGATGTTAAATTTAGCGTGGAGTTATTACAGAAATTTTTCACGCAAACAGCAGAAAGCTTCATGAACTTATAAACAGGTGATATTATCAATAATCTACTGCAAAGTTCTAGTGTATATTTAAGTTTAGCTGAGCGTAAACGATGTCTGCTACTTTGGTTCTTGGCTCCAAGGCGTTGATTGTTCCATATGCTGAATTAGTTGCTGCTCGTGTTGTGAACAGTACTAAGCCGGAAGCCATCAAGTTAGAATTTATCGATGATAAGAAAGCAGTAGCTGCATCTTACAATGGAAACACAGAGAATGCTTTGGAGAATATATTTAGTTCATTTTCGGATATATTAGGCAGCATTACTCCAGAGGCGTCTGAATGGATTAGTTTTGCGAGGACTGAATTAGGCATTAAAGATTTTAAGAAATTATCTGTTTCTTTAGAGAAATTGGAATCAAATTTGAACTTCAGAACTTATATTCTTGGTGGCTTAAAGGCAACTGCTGCAGATGTAGCTGTTTGGGGTGTGTTGAGATCAAATGGGCTTGTGGGTTCTATCATCAAAAACAAGGTATACGTTAATGTATCCCGTTGGTACACGATGTTAGAAATTGACCCAAATTTTGGTGGCGCTCATGAGCACCTGTCCAAGGCGTCGAAGGATTTGAAGGCAGCTGGAAATGTGAATAAAAAGAAGGAAACCCACAAGGCTAATTTTGAAATTGATTTGCAGGAGGCTAAGATGGGACAGGTTGTTACCCGTTTCCCACCAGAGCCATCTGGATATTTGCACATTGGCCACGCTAAGGCTGCTCTATTGAATCAGTACTTTGCTGAAGCGTACAAGGGCAAGTTGATTATTAGATTTGATGATACAAACCCATCTAAAGAAAAACCGAATTCGAAGAATCTATTTTGGAAGACTTGGAGTTGCTTGGTATTAAGGGTGATAGGATTACTCATTCTTCTGATTATTTTCAGGAGATGTATGACTACTGTATTCAATTGATTAAGGATGGTAAGGCCTACTGTGATGATACTCCTACTGAGAAGATGAGATACGAGCGCATGAATGGTATTGCCTCTGCTAGAAGAGATCGGACTGTCGAGGAGAATTTGGAGCTCTTCACTAAGGAGTTGACGGCTGGTACTGAAGAAGGGTTGAAGAATTGCGTTCGTGCTAAGATTGACTATGAAGCCTTGAACAAGACACTTAGAGATCCAGTTATCTATAGATGTAACTTGACTCCTCATCACCGTACTGGTACTACTTGGAAGGTGTACCCAACTTATGATTTCTGTGTTCCAATTGTAGATGCAATTGAAGGGGTGACACACGCACTAAGAACTATTGAATATAGGGACCGTAATGCTCAGTATGAGTGGATGTTGAATGCATTGCACTTGAGAAAGGTGCACATATGGGACTTTGCTCGTGTTAATTTTGTTAGAACCTTATTATCTAAAAGAAAATTGCAATCGCTAGTTGATAATAATGTAGTTTCGAATTGGGATGATCCAAGATTCCCAACTGTTAGGGGGATTAGAAGAAGGGGTATGACTATAGAAGGTTTGAGAAACTTTGTCCTATCTCAAGGTCCATCCAGGAACGTCATAAACTTAGAGTGGAATTTAATTTGGGCTTTTAACAAGAAGGTTATTGATCCTATTGCTCCAAGGCATACTGCCGTGGTGAACCCAGTAAAGTTCCATTTAGAAAGTACGGATGCTCCACAGAACCCACAAGTTGAGAAAAAATTGAAGCATAAAAAGAATCCAGAAGTTGGTGAAAAAAAGGTTGTTTACTACAAAGACGTTCTTATTGATGCTGAAGATGCCGAAATGATCTCCGAAGGGGAAGAACTTACTTTGATGGACTGGGGTAATGTAATTGTTACTAAAAAGAATTCTGATGGATCCCTAGTCGGTAAGTTACACTTGGAGGGTGATTTTAAGAAGACTAAGTTGAAGCTGACTTGGTTGGCGGACACTGAAGATCATGTCCCTGTCGATTTGGTTGATTTTGATCACTTAATCAGCAAGGACAAATTAGAAGAAGATGAAAACTTTGAAGATTTTCTAACCCCAACTACTGAATTCCATACTGCTGCTATTGCTGATTTGAACATTAAGTCGATGGCTGTCGGCGACGTTATTCAATTTGAAAGAAAGGGCTACTATAGGTTAGACTCGGTTGCAAAGGATGGTAGACCATATGTATTCTTTACCATTCCTGATGGTAAGGCTGTTAATAAATATGGTGCGAAGAAATGAGTAATATAATATTGAAAAGTATATATGTCATATATTAGATATCAGTACTTTTTAGTTGCGCTAAATTATAGATCAATGTCTTCTGATAATAAAATATCGAACAAGAATTTCAGCAATCGAAACCAAGACGCTAAGGAAGATCACAGTGACCAACCACCATGTAATTCTAGCCATATCTCTTTCGGCAATGGAGTTCACACAAATATCAAAGAATTCCAAAAACACTTTACAGCGCTCATTTAACACCTGTACCCTAGTATCGATTTCTAAGTATTCTCTCATGGCAGTATATAATGGATGTAAGCTCGGTTCGAAAGACCAAAAGAACTCTGGAGTGTCTAATACACTAGAAGATAAATTAACATCAACCCTCAATTTAAACAATTTCCCAGATTTTTTCAATAATTGTTCTCTCTTTAACCCAAGTGTACCATAAAGAGCCAATCTTTTGGGCAATTTTGAGACTGTACCAAGTATTGGCGATATTCGTTTTTCAAATCTAGATAGTTTTGTCGATTGAGCAATAGCATGTGATAACGTAAGCTTTATAATGTGATCTCCAGATCGCAATGTAATGATATCATTAAAAATGCGAGGCCTTTCAGTCTCCATATCGTATTCAAAGTGAAACTGCTCGATTTCAATGTCCTGTTCATCCAAGGGTCGAATGACCATGTTTTTCATATCAGAAAATGCTATATCCCCCAAGATATTCTTTTCTTGTATTTCGGTGAAATTCCAGAATACGACAACGCCATAATTGAATATAAAAATTTCTGCATGTTGCTGTTGTTGCTGTTGCTGTTGCTGTTGCTGTTGCTGTTGCTGTTGTTGTTGATGATGCTGATCAGCTGGCTTCGATTTAAAGATCTTATTTCCCAATGCAAGTTCACTACTACTATCACTATTCGCTTCCATAGACATTTCCTCAGCAAAATATTGCGGCTCACCTGGGTTAAACGCTTCACTATTTGATATACCTGATAAATGATCGGGGCTTCTGAGCCCCTCTGCATCTCTAGAATTACTAATTTCGCTAATTTCAAAGTTATTACGCATATCTTCCACTGTTTCTACACCAGAATAGTACTCATAATGGTGATCACGTTGTTCACTGGTGTCAATTAGTCGGTCCATTAAAGTTTTGCCTCCAATAGTTTGCTTGGATATATTTGACCTAAGTCTAAAGCCATTTTTACCTGGCAATAACGGCAAGCAGTAAGGAACATATAAACATTCATCATACCTTCTAGGTGATACATCATGTGTTTCCTTAAGAAACTTAGATGCCAATTTTAGATTAAACCCTTCAGCTACATTATAAGCCATAAGGCTAGGAAGACCATGTGATCTGGCTTCTTTAAATATCCCATCGGAATCCGCATTATAAATGGACCGTTTATTAAAGCCTTGTGCAAACTTCTTACTACCTTCTTCTGGGATTAACACAAATTTTTCTGAAGTTTTAGATGTTCTCGAAGGCAACGGATTAATCATTTTGTTATATTGGAGCGGACGCAATCTATCATAAGAATCATATGAGGAAGATGATAATCTTTCTTCCCGCCTTCCTGAAGGCACATCTGACATCTCAGATAAAATGCTATCCATAGACACATCGCTGAATTTACCCTGTCTTGCCCTTCTTGTAGAATGTTTAGGTATGTAATCCCTGCCGCTCAATGATGCTATTCTCTTACCTGAGTGATTCTCTATTACAGTTGGGAATATATTCCCAACTTTATCTCTTCGTGTATTTGCATTCCCCGCAAATGGTGCACTAGGCCTCTTCTTTGTGGAACGAGAGTCCGTAACTAAAATGCTCGGTGACCTTCGAGACATCATGTTTCTTGATTGAGGCCTACTGCTGCCTATATTCATCTTGGCGTATTGGTATATTGTACATCAAATATTTCAACCACTGCTGAAATCCCTACCGATATTTAGACTGAACTAACCACTATATTTTGCTTCTGTTGCAGTTATTCTTCTATAAACTGATGTTGAAGTTTCCGATTAAACCCATTTCTAAAGAAGCTCACATTATGGATCATGTGACAATTTGATGTTGGTTGAGATAGTTCTTCCAAAAGTGGCAAATGATCATATGAACAAAGTATAATAAAGTAGAAGTAAAATAGTAAACAGCGAATTATCTATTTAGGAAAGGCTGGAAAATGTCTGACTTGGATGAGGACTTATTAGCTTTAGCTGAAGGTGATGATGGGGATGAAGATGTTATGGTATCGTCCAAGAAAAGATCTAAAAATGATATTGCTGGATCGAAGAAGAGGATGTTAATGGATGATGATGACGAAGATGACAGCAATGACGATGAAGATAATGATGTTGAAGATTCAGAGGGTGAAGATGACTATAATCCTGGTACTCAATACGATTTTGAGGGGAATGATGATGGGAGTGGGGACGAGCAGGAAGAGAGAAATCCATACCCATTGGAAGGGAAGTATAAAGATGAGGAAGATCGGAACCGGATTCAGGATATGCCCGAAATGGAACGTGAAACGTTGTTGTTTGAAAGATCTCAAGAGATGCAGAAATATCAAGAACGAAAAGTTTTAAGGCAGCGTGCGAAGAGCATTAGGGCGCAGCAACAGCAAAGACAGTTGCAGAAGGATAGTACAAAACGTTCATCTGGACGTTCTACACGTACTACTGGTCATTCAGAACTGAGGACCTCTAAGTTATCTGAATTGCGGAAACAGAGGGCAAAGAAAAGTGGTAATTATGACTATAGTGAGTCTGAAGAAGATGAATCCGACCAGTCTGATAATTATGCAGAATCTGATAATGATGATTACGATCCGCATCATGGCCACAAGGATGGCTTTTCAGATCATGATAATGAAGTTAAGTGGGCTGAAGAAGACTTGGACCGAGATGCGGAGCTTGAGGATTTCAACAAAGTTAAAATTGGTCGTTCATTTGTGGCCAAGTTTTGTTTTTATCCTGATTTTGCTGAGCGTGTTCAAGCCTGCTACGGAAGGGTCAATATTGGTCTAGACAAACATACTGGCTTACCTATGTATCGAATGGTTAAAATCGAGAGAGTGTTTTTACAAAAGCCATACAGTATGGGCAAATTTTTTACCAATCAGTACTTTGGAGTTACGCAAGGTAAGGATCGGAAAGTCTTTCAGATGAATTATTTTAGTGATGGACCTATAACTCAACCTGAATTTGAAAGATATTTGAACCAAATGGCTAAATATGACATGAATAAGCCTTCGCTATACACATTAAACAATAAGGCTAAGGAGTTGTTTAACTTCGTGTCTCAACCCATGACAATGAAATTGACCGATCAGATTGTCCGTAACAGGATGGTTTTTAATAAGAAGCTAACAGGTACTAACGCTGTATTGGAAAAGTCTGTGTTGAAAGATAAGCTTCAGTATGCAAAGGACACCAATAATGAAAGTGCTGTTGCCAAATATGCCGCACAGTTGAAGAACCTTGAAAAGAGAATGTCTTCTTATGAGAAACATCATGAAAATGATCAGACTGGCATTCGAAAATTAGGCGCTCTAACTTCCAAAAACCGGAAAGTAAATATGGATAAGATCAGACTAGCGGAGAATGTGAGGAAAGAAGATTCTAGTAACGTTGATGCAAAGAGTGACCCATTTAGTAGATTGAAGACTAGGACCAAGATATATTATCAAGAAATCCAACAGGAAGAAAATGAGAAGGCAATGGAATTAGCCAAACAAAAACATCAAGAGCAAGATAAAGAGACCCAAGAAAACAAAGAAAGACAGCTACTGCTGGCAAAGTTTAGACGTTTAGGAGGTTTAGAAGAAATAGTGAGCAGCATTCCATTTAAAATAGAGCTTGGGTTTTGAGCAATGAAAGTATACTATTAGAATGTTTATTGTCTTGTTTATGTTATTTGTATATATATTAGAAATTTGATAGTTTGTCGGGATTATTTTGTATTCAAAACTTTTCACTACACTGCGACATAAGTCTATTCGCAACATTGTTCGACTGTTAATGTGCAATAATACGAGGTTATTAGCTGAGGGAGTTAGTGAATTGGTTATAAAGCAATATGATTCATTGAAAATAAGTAATAAGCCAAGTATTAAATCAAATGGGATCAAGGAATGGACTGTTTTGGCTGGTATTGTTGCCATTGACGAAAACACAAATGAATTGCGTTTAATATCTGTAGCTACAGGTGTGAAAGCTCTTCCTAATGAAGAACTGGAACGCAGCCATGGAAGAATGCTACATGATTCTCATGCAGAGATCTTGGCTTTGAGGGCGTTTAATGTAGTGCTTTTGAAGCAAATGGCATTGTTGGCTGCCAATCCGACGGAGACATGCGATTTAGTTGAACGGTGTAACACAACGCACCCTTATAGGATGCGAAAGCGGTGGAAAATAGCATTATACATATCAAGACCACCCTGCGGTGATTGTAGTATGGATATTTTGGGAGAAGATGATACGAATTACATGCAATTCTCATTTGATGATTGTTGCCAATACATAAACCCAGGGATAAGAACTACTCTTAGAGGTCGTTTTAATTATGACTGCAAAGGTGTCACTAGGACTAAACCAGGACGTCCTGATTCTAAAATTACTTTATCGAAATCTTGTTCCGATAAGTTAGCATCAAAGCAGGTCATATCTATACTCAATAGTACGAACTGGAAGCTACTAGAAACCCCTGTATTTTTAAGTTATCTTGTGCTACCACAACATCACAGGGAAAAGGCTTCTGATGGATGTTTGAGGAACTTTCACTATAGATTATTGGGGTTAAATGAAGTGCATAGTATTGAAATGATATTTTGTTCGAAGAAGTTTAATGGTGATAAAGAGGAGGAAAGCCAAACACCATGTCCAATATCTGGAGTATATATCAATATTAAACCAATGGAGATGGATATTGAAGAGGGTATCCTTAATGGAGTGCTGAATGGCTTTTATGTGAAAGCAACTAGACCTTTGAGAAAGAATTGTGAATCGATTTTGAGTCGATCCTCCTTCTGGACGCTATTTACACAGCTTGGATATTATGTGAACTCGAACAGCTATCTAGACTTCAAGAGCAAGCAAACTTCCAGGAATCAACTAAAAGAACAAGTACGCTTACACCTCTCATCCGATGGTTGGATTCCTACGTCAGCCGACGACTGCTTCTGATAAAGCCAGCATCACAGATAATCTTTCCCATCTCCGCAATATATTTTACTTGTAGATATTTAGATCAGGAATATATAATCTCTTGAATTTTATAAACTTAGCCTATCCATCTTCTGGGCTATCGTCAATGACTTCAGCTTCATTCTCATTAATTGCTGTACCTTTATTGTCAGCTGCAAGCTCTGCACTTTGCAGTAAGTCAATCAAGTCGGTAAACTTGTCATTGTGGATTAATTCGATCGGTTTCCGACCGCTATTATTCTTTATTCTTGGGTCTGCTCCCACCTGGATTAGATTACTTGCAATGAAAGTTCCATGTTCAGGTTCCTCTTCCGAATATTTAACAACAGTGTGTAACGGCGTGTCTCCTTCAACATTTTGGGGATCTATTTCAATGGGGCAATCAACATCTAGAATAGTATCTAGAACATCCCAAGACCCGTATTTACAGCACATATGTAAGCATGTGTTTCCAAATGGATCTTTGGTATCATTTATCAATTTTGCAACTATATTCGAATCTTGTTCCAGAATAAATTCCAGTAAATCCACGTTGTTCCTTCTAGAGGCATCTAATAATTGCTCACCGTAAGTAGCACCTTCAATTTCATCCATATCTACACCTCCAAATGTATTCTACAGCAACCCTCCTTAAGTATATCTGTAATGCTCTCCGGTAGCTATTTCAGTTGAATGTAATGTCCCTATATTGATCATAACGGTTCATCCCACTAAAAAAGTTTATTTAAAAAGGTACACGACTTTTATTCTAAAAACATGAAGGACACAACTAGCAGGTGGTTGACTACAAAAATGGACCTTAGCGAATTGATTTTACATGCGCAAAGTCCTGTGAAGGATCAGAGAGAATCAGCAGAGACGGCATTATTGAGCCTATGTTCTAGTGATCCTGGATCTGTGTTTGTATCGCTGATTAATATCGCATCTGATCCGTCGGCTGAAGTAGCCTCTAAACAATTTTGCTTGGTGTCAATTAGAAAGCTAATCACAATGTATTGGAATGCCGGTTTTGAATCGTATTGCGGGCCACCTGGTGTCAATGAGGGGGCCAAAGAGGTTGTCAGGGAAAACTTGCTGAAATTGGTTTTAGGTGATTCTCAAAATTCGAAGATTGTGAGTGCTAGTTCATACTGCATTGTACAAATTGCAGCTGTTGACTTTCCTGACGAGTGGCCCTCATTGTTAGACACTGTATATGATGCTATTACTTATGATTATTCTGCCAATGCTTTATCTCTCTTGCATGAGATATTTGATGATGTTGTCTCTGAGGAAATGTTCTTTCAGGGTGGAATCGGTTGGAAGACTGTACAAATTGTATTTAGTTTACTATCCAACACTTCTTCGTCCTTTGGCATAAAGGATGCAGCGATGAAATTGTACCACTCCTGTTTGCTGCAATTGTTGTCCCCTCATGCACTCGAATCTGATGAGAACAGATCCCAGATTGCTCAACATGTGAATGAGACCTTACATATTTTCCTACAATTACTTGGCAATCATAATTTAGCTGATCCTTCAAATGAACTTCTCGACCTAAAGGCTCACACCTATGAGAATTTGACATTATTGAAAACCCAATTCCCTAAGAAATTATTCCCTGATGATTTAAAGGGTTCCTTCAAAACTGTTGCTCTAAAGGATCTAGACACGCTGGGCAAATATTATTCTCAAATTTTAGCATCAGTTGATGAAGCTCTTTTGCAATCCGTTGATGAAAGCGCTATCAATATTATTGGCTTTTTGTCCTCTTTACATGAGTGTGAGTTAGAGGGGCCAGAAGTTAATAATTTATTAGAGTCACTAGTACAACTTTGTTCCTTACCTATGCACCAAGCGGATGATTTGACAAACGACTTAAATTCATTTGTGAGTAAGGAAACAGGTGTTTCCGGGGTATACACAATTCGAGATGAAGTGTTTCAATTTCTTAGTGATATGATTGGGACAAATTATAGAAATATATTTCAGACCTTACTGGAACAAGCAGGTTCTGTTATGCACTTAGATTGGGAGAAGCAGGAGTCCATGTTGTACCTTCTCCAAAGTTGCCAAGGGAATACTGAGGAGTTTGAAGTTAATTCTCAGGGATTGGTGGAGTTACTTCTCAGATTGCAGAATATTTTGGAATCACAAAATATCCATTGTTTGGTTTGGTCAAGACTTTCAATAACTATTGCAAAGATATTGGAAAAATTTGTTTGTAAACTTGAGAATATTAAGCTAATTGTGAAAGAATTTATCTTCAAAACTTTAACGATTGCATCTTCCTCGCCAAACAGCACAATGAAGGCAGGATCATTGATATCTTACAAATGTTATTCGTCTTTTGTTGCCCTCGGTTCTGTTTTAGGTGTTGAAGATTGCGAGAAGTTAGAAAGACAAGTATTAGATATCATCAACGATATCTATGCGGAAGTCGATGATGATACACCTGGTTTCTTGCTAGAAGTTTTATCAGGTGTTATAGCTTCCAATCCTGAAAGTACTAACAAAAGCCTCAAAGCTTCTGAATTGGAGTTTGTCTTAAAGTTGTCTACTTCAGATCCATACAGTGTCCAAGTGGTTGTTGAGGCACAAGATTGTCTGAGTTCATTGCTCCAAAAGGTAAGAAGCGACGATTATATTTATTACGCGGAGTTATGTATTCCGTCGTTTGTCTCTGTATTGAGAGCTGATGGTACTCATGGTTTTGCATACACACCACTAGTATCTCTTTCCTTAGAGCTTCTAACTGTGTTCTTAAAGAAGAACCCAAGTGACGGTTTTCTACCGCAGTCAGTAGTTGAATATGTTTTTGAACCATTAACGTCCCTAATTATGAGCTCTGAAGATGACGAGTTGTTACAACTTTCCACTGAAGCTTTTGCATTTTTATTAGCTAACTCGAAAAAAGATGATATATCTTCTCACCTACAAACAGCTATAATGATACTAGAAAGGCTATTAGCATCGGATACATCATATTCAGCTTCCAGCAAAGTTGGCTCTTTATTATTATCCGTTTTAACCAAATTTGCAGATCAAATTCAGGACATAATGCCAAAACTTTTGGAGGCTGCGGCAAGAAGGCTTGTGCAAGTGAACAATATACACACAGTGGAGAACTTGATTTTGGTATTCTGTCATTTGACATCAGTCGATGTAAAACAAACAGTTGACTTTTTATCTTCCTTAATTTTGGATTCAGATGGCCATTCAGCTTTACAATTAATCATACCAAAGTGGCTTGATTCATTTGAAATTATTAGAGGCGAGAAGAAGATAAAGGAAAATATCGTTGCCTTATCAAAACTATTCTTCTTGAATGACTCAAGAGTTGCAAACATCCTTGTCAATGGTGACCTTATACCTTACGATGGTGATTTAATCATTACAAGATCTATGGCAAAAAGCCTGCCAGATAAGTATACTCGCATTTCGGCTTATGAAAAAATTATCAAACTAATGGTGACTGAGTTGATGTTCCAATATAATCAACCTGATCCTGATAAGTATATGTCATCTCAGTCAGAAAAATTAACAAAGACCAATCAGGACAATAAGAGTAATTCTGGTAATGCTGATCATGATGACGATTGGGAAGATATCGATGATGTATTGGAATATGAAAAACTGCAAGAATATATTGAAGGTAGCGATATTGATGATGATGACGACGATTTACTAATCATGAACAATATTCAGGAAACCACATCAGAGTTGCTATCTCAGTTCTTTAAAGAAGCTGTTATAAAAGATATAAGTGGCTTTAAAGACATATATACCCGTTTGAATGAGCAGGAGAAGAGGTGTTTGTCAATTTATATAGTCTAGATATTATATTGTAATTCGTAACTTTTATTTTCTGTTTATTTTCTTCAAGACACGTTAAAAAAAGGCAAGATTCATGTCTACCTGATACTATTCAGATATTCCTTAAAAGTAATATGACAAAGGATAACGACATGAATACATTAGATTCGAGGACACAAAGCATATCCAGTGTCCAGTTGTTGGATAGCGGAACTTGGCTTTCACGGCGAACATCGTTACGGAATGCAATAAGTATGTGACAGTTTTATAACTAACCCGATTCAATACAACATACTAATTTTGTAGTTCAGAACTCAGCAAGGAACCAATGCAAGTAGAATCAGGTTATTTATATCCAGATATTGTCAAAGGATATCTATCACCATTGAGTGAAAAGGAGAGTCTCAACATTTTAAACAGCCGCCGAGCTATCCAAGACATTGTAGACAAATATAAGGAATGTACTAAATCTAAAGATTCGAAAATGCGGAGATTCTTCAATGGATTAAGACAAGAAAGAGATGTCCCAAACGTTTCCAAGTTTCTAGTTGTGGTTAAGGTTTCCCCAGAGGTTCCAGTTATTGAGTTACCATTCATCTCGAAATGGCTAAGCTTGATATCAAATAAGTGTGATCAATACGAAAAAAAAAGTTTCTGGAACGCATCGAGAATGACAAGTTGAACGATGCATATTTAAACACACTAGCAAAGCCACTGGAACATCTTCAATTTCTTATGAATATCGAGGTGCCAGCTCAACTTGGTAATATCGCCAGAACAAGGGATATTCTGAGGACTTTATCAGAAAACACGGCCATATGCATGAATATATTAGACAACACCCTAATGAATTTTGTCTCCGATATTCCTGCTTTGGTTTTACTAGACTCTAAGAGCCCAGATATATCGCTTAAAGTTGCCAGCGGCCTACCTTCAAACATTGCAGTTAGATGTAGAAGCGCTGCAGATATTAGTGCTTCAATTAAAGTTATCGATTTAATTGGGACTCCAAATTTATATCCTACTATATCACACGAGGGTATGCCAATTTGCGTTCACACAACCGGTAATCAGGATGGTATTTTAATTGTGGATTATAGCTCAATAGTAGAAGACGAGCTAGTGAAATTAATAACTAGAAGAATAAAAATCCCAAAAATCTTGCTAAGAATTGAAGAAAAGGAGATCGCATCATTTTGTGATAACTGGTGTGAGAGTATCCTTCCTGCTTATGTCATAGGGATCGAAATCACTTTAAATTGCTTACAGTTCATAAATGATGTACCAAGTAACACACATGATGAATATAGAACTGAGAGGAGGGTATTGGGAAACCTCTTTGCAGCTGATACTGAACCCCCTACACCTAAAAAAATGGGCTGGTTTAAAACATTCTTCAGAAACTCAAAGGATAAAAAGTCACAATCAATTACAGATCTAAGTCTAGATGAGGGTGTTCCTTTTAGGGAGACTATCAGGAATATCACAGCATTTTATACCTCGCTGAGTTGTGTGAATAATATATTTAACGAGCACAGTAATTGATTTTCCACGGACCTTAAACAAACTCTAGCGGTCCCTTTTTAACGGCTCCGCTCCTTAATAACTCCTTGGTAGCCGGTATTCCTATTTATATGTGAACATTGAAATTCCAGCTGAGAACCGTTAGGAAAGGTGAAACTTTTTATCATGTGATCAACTGCCACGTGTACGCTTACATCTGAGTCTAGAATTAGCTCGTTCTACGATATAAGAGCATTGCATCTAGTTAAAAAAGTGCTGATAATCAGAATAACCTGGTTAACGAAGTCTAATCTAATAATAAGTTATTACAGAAAAGTTATGCCGGAATTCAAAAATTTAATCCCAGCCAACGGAGCCTGGAAACAAGATATTACCAATTGGTTACAAGAAGACATCCCTGCATTTGATTTCGGAGGCTATGTAGTAGGTTCCAATGAAAAGAATGCTACGTTATATTGCAAGCAGCCCGGAATTCTCGCTGGAGTGCCATTTTTGGAAGAAGTTTTTAATCAGTGTGGTTTATCATATACTTGGTTGTATGAGGAGGGTGAATACTTGGATCCATCTGAAAGTTCAGAAGGTAAGCTTCCTGTAGCTGATGTTAGAGGCGAAGCCAAAAACTTGTTAATGGCAGAGAGAACCGCCTTAAATATATTGAGTAGATGTTCAGGAATTGCAACTGCTTCTCATAACATCATTACTTTGGCACGGAAAGCTGGTTACCAAGGCATCATAGCAGGTACCAGGAAGACAACACCAGGTCTTCGCAGATTAGAGAAGTACTCGATGTTGGTTGGTGGCTGTGATATGCATAGATATGACTTGTCGTCGATGGTTATGCTAAAAGATAACCACATATGGGCCACTGGTTCTATTACTAATGCAGTTCAGGATGCAAGACAAGTTTGTGGGTTTTCAGTGAAAATTGAAGTTGAATGTCAATCTGAAGCTGAGGCCGACGAGGCAATCCAAGCAGGCGCTGATATAATCATGCTAGATAACTTTAGTGGTGTTAGTATAAGGTCCACTGCAAGAAGTTTGAAGCAGAAATGGGCCGATAAAAAGCAGTTCTTATTAGAATGCAGCGGAGGCCTCAAGATAGACAATCTGCCTGAATATTTATGTAATGATATTGACATCTACAGCACAAGTAGTATTCACCAAGGAACAGGTGTCCTTGATTTCTCTCTCAAACTTAACCATTAAACTATGTAATACCTGAAACTCAAGTTTTATCGCTAATTATTCAAAAACCAGTGTCTTTATGTATTCATGATCGCCTGTATTGTCAAGCCTCTTAAAACTTTGATCTTATGACATTTTTGTGTCCACATATTTCAACTCAAGCTTGACCAGGCGGCGGTCAAGCGTTCAATTATCTTGCAATTATACATCCATCTAATAGAATTAAGAATTAAAAAGCCTTCTTTTAATGAACCAAAGTATTCTTAAGAGGATAGAAAGCATTGTTCCAGTGCCAAACTTAACGGAACCAAGGGATAAGCCCCATAAAGACAGGCCGTTGATTTTAGATGACTCGCAGGCAAACGCGCCAGATAGGCATCGCTATGTTACAGACCTAAACGTCGAATACCACGAGGAGGATATCAACTCTGAATTATTTCTGATGAAGTATACCCAAGGTTTACAAATGCTAGAAAACCAAGGCTACGTTGATATTACAAGCTTAGCCTATTGGAAGCCTTCCTCTTTCAAAGCTGGATATCCCATCGAAAATGCATTGGACGACAACCCAGGTACTTTTTGGCAGAGTGATGGGTCTCAACCCCATACAATCGATGTCTTTTTCAGTAAGAGAGTAGATATTATCCAACTCGCCATGTATTTCTCCCTTTTCATTGATGAGTCTTATACCTCAGAAACTATACGTCTCTACGCGGGTCATAGTCCTTCAGATGCCACATACTACAAGACACTAGAAGTCAGAAATGTTAATGGTTGGGTTAAATTCACCTTTGAAGATAATAGACCTTCTGATGGCTTGCTTAAGTGCCAGTTTCTCCGCATCGAAGTCGTCACTAACCATGAAAATGGTAAAGACACCCATCTAAGAGGAATCCGTATGTTTGGACCAGGAGAATCCCTAGTAAATATAGCTGATGCTGCAATGTTTGAAGGTTTTCACAGCATAGAATTCCTCTCTCAGTCCAGAATACGATGATATGAGTTTCAATTGCAGCCAAATAGTGGGTCACGTGAGCATTCGTATGTAGAGATATATTGAAATCTGGATCTTTAAAATTTCAACACGAGTTTTAGCTATACCAAAAACAAGTTCCACGGTTAATTAGCATCCAATACTAGTTTCAGTTGTCCAACTATGTCGGATTTAGAGACTATATCACATTATTTGGCTCAATCTGTTGTTGCTGCTACTGCTAGGTCTTCCGAGCATAGTTTAAAGGCGTTGGAGAATCAAGACGGCTTTGCTTTAATGCTTCTTCATATTGTCGCATCAACTAATCTGCCAGCTTCTACTAGATTGGCAGGAGCTTTGTTCTTCAAGAACTTCATAAAGCGCAAATGGGTTAACGAGAATGGTGACCATATACTTTCGGAAAACGATGTTGAATTGGTCAAGAAGGAGATTCTTCCATTGATGATTAAGTTGCCTGGTAATTTACAGGCGCAAGTTGGGGAATCTATTTCCATTATAGCAGACTCTGATTTCCCTGATAAATGGACAAACCTACTTGAAGAGTTTGTGAACCAGCTTTCTCTTGATGATATGGTAACCAACAAAGGAGTTCTTACCGTTGCCCACTCTATTTTTAAGAGGTGGAGGCCATTATTTCGGTCCGATGAGCTGTTCCTGGAGATTAAAATGGTGCTAGACAAGTTTGCAGGGCCATACATGCAACTTTTGAAGACTGTTGATGAAAATATTACGGCGAATGAAAATAACGAGGCCAAATTGAACATCTTGTTTGATGTGCTACTTGTGTTGGTCAAACTATGCTACGATTTGAATTGTCAGGATATCCCTGAATTTTTTGAGGACAACATGCAAACTTGCATGTCTATAATGCATAAATACTTGGCTTATCATAATCCGCTCTTAGAAAACGCGAATGAAGATGATGAGGCGAGTTCTTTGGTGAAGGTAAAATCATCTATTGCTGAGTTGGTTCAGTTGTATACTTCTCGTTATGAAGATGTCTTTGGTCCGATGGTTGGTCAATTTATTGAAACAACATGGAACTTGTTAGTTTCCTTGACTCCTCAGGCAAAATACGATATTTTGGTTTCTAAATGTTTATCGTTTATGACAGCAGTTGCTCGAATTCCAAGATATTTTGATCTGTTTAACAATGAATCAGCGATGAATAATATTACGGAGCAAATAATTTTGCCAAACGTGACTTTGCGCGATTCAGATAATGAATTATTTGAGGATGACCCAATCGAATATATTAGAAGAGACTTAGAAGGTTCCGATTCAGATACCCGAAGAAGGGCATGCACAGACTTTCTCAAGGAATTAAAGGAGAAGAATGAATCTTTATCAACTAATGTCGTGTTATCTCACATTAATAATTTTTTTGAGAAATATCGAGCTGATCCAAGTGTTAATTGGAAATACAAGGACCTTTCTGTCTATCTTTACACAGCCTTGGCTATTAACGGGAATGTTACTAGTTCAGGTGTCGGTTCCACAAATATTATGCTAGACGTTGTTCAATTTTTTACCAAGGAAATTATTCCAGATTTGACAGGTCCAGTGCCACATCCTATTCTTAGGGTCGATGCTATAAAATATATTTATACTTTTAGAAATCAGTTAACCAAGAATCAATTGATGGAAATTCTCCCCGTTATGGCCAGTTTTCTACAAGATGAAAATTATGTTGTTTATTCATATGCTGCTGTAACAATTGAAAGAATTTTATCAATTAGGGAATCTAATACTTCGCCAAAATTCATATTTACTAAGGATGACTTGAATAATAGTTCACAATTACTATTGGATAACCTATTTTCTTTGATCATGAAACAAAATTCTACACCTGAAAAATTGGCTGAAAATGAATTTTTGATGAAAGCAGTACACCGAATCCTTTTAACATCTGAAGATTCAATAAAACCCTATGCTGCCAATATCCTAAAGCAGTTAATTGAGATTATAACCATAATCGCTAAAAACCCATCAAATCCACGGTTTACACATTATACATTTGAATCGCTTTCTGTAGTGATTAAGTTTAATCATGACAACTTGGCCTCGATAATCGAAGCAATTATGCCTATTTTTTTGAATATATTAGCGGATGATATTCAGGAGTTTATGCCTTATGTGTTCCAAATAATTGCTTATTGTGTAGAACAACTACCTTCCAATATGGGCATTCCGGAAGCTATTGCGCAATTATACCAACCTTTGCTGTCACCTACGGTTTGGGATCTCAAAGGTTGTGTACCAGCTGTGACAAGATTACTGAAGGACATTATAAAGCATGATCCATCAGCTTACCCTAATTTGATCCCAGTATTAGGTATTTTTCAAAGACTTATCGCCTCCAAGGCGTACGATACACATGGGTTTGAACTACTAGAGTATATTATAACTTACATCCCGCTTTCCAAGTTACAGGATTACCTGAAGCAAATTGCCGTTTTATTGCTTCAGCGACTACAGGGATCCAGAACTGAAAAATATGTCAAAAAATTTATTGTGTTCTTAGGTGTACTGTCCAACAAATTTGATTCAGACTTTGTAGTACGCTTTATTGACGAAGTTCAACCAGAGCTTTTCAAACAGGTATGGACAAACTTCGTAATTGTTACACTTCCTAACATCGGAAACTTATTGGACCGTAAAATTGCATTCATTGGTGCATTGAACACTGTCACTGCCGAAAATATTTATACTGGTAGCTACTCGATGCTCCTTGTCCCAACTTTGGATGTTATACTAAAAACAACCGTTTCTGAGAGCCTTGTGGACTCCAAAACGGACTATATCGACATGGATGCATCAGAAGAGATCACCACATTCGGCTCCAGCTTCAGCAGATTGATAACCATTGCAGAAAAACCTTACGACCCACTACCTCAAGTTGACGTTATCCAGGGAGTTAAGATGTACCTCAAAAATGCATTCAGCAAACTACATCCTGTTCTTCTCAATCAGGTCACACAAGGACTGTCTGAAGAAGGCAGAAGAGCTTTGTCTTCCTTGAGTACGTAATCCTTAACTTCAAAAAGATTTTCGGAGACCGTTACCTCTGACTTGTGGTTCATATGTAAAACCCCTGTATACACAGTTGCATAAAAATGTACAAACTCACTTTAATAATGTATATTAGAAATAAATGCAGTTGTTACATATCCTTTTGTTTTTAGGCTCTTCTTGATCTAATATTAGATGACTACTGATCTGCGTAGTACGACTTTTCAGGACTGCTTTTAACATGCCTGGGATGCTGGGGTTGAATTTCAGGAGCTTTATGCTGCTTAGATCCTTGTTGTTTGGACACTGATGATCGACACTCTTCCTTTAGACTCGATTCGACAACTTTATTTTTAACGGTACTCGATACCTTTTGTTTTTTGAGTTCGTCAATTTCAGCTGCAGTCAAAAATCTACCCCCCTGACCTCGTGGCCTCCTCATAGCATGTTTATGTCTAGATTCATGAAGATAAGGCCTGCGCTCTCGAGATACCTTTAAGTGTTCCTCTAGTTTTGCTCGTGCATATCTCCGCTTTAATATTCTATAGTACTGTTTGGCATTGACATAAAATGGCTGCTCCGCAGGATCAGCTCCTGAAGATTCGCCCTCCATTGCAGCCTGTTCAGCAGAATTAAATTCGAGATTTGTAGAGTCGAAAAACTGATTCCTTGATTGCGGGCTCTCCTCTTGGTCAATATCTCTGCGTCCCTGTGCTTCCCCCCCACTACTTGATGAAGAATATACGTCATCATGAGTTTCTTCTATAGTCACACGGACGGCTTGCGGCTGATCATACAAGTATATACTATCCGTATTATGCTCCACCCCGCCTTTTAAAACTAAATCTCGTTGAGCCACCTGCGCTTGGCTACAACTAGTTTGTTCTTGGTTCTGTTTCTCCTCATGTTGGTTATTATTACGTTGTTGATCGCCTTCATGTTGTGCATTTGATGTGTTGGTATTAGAATAATTAACCAATCCAGTGTCTAGGAGTGGGTAATCTCTTTCTGCTTCACCATTGCCAACCCTTGACTTACTAGAATCGTAGCCAGTCATAAGATTCGAACTAATTGAACTTGGATAATTCCACTGTCACACTTTTTTAAACACTTAATGAATGGTTATGTTGGACCTTCGTTCTGAATTCTTATTGGTCAGAAAAGCTGTTTCTTAAAATACAGACTGCGTACACGTGAGAATTAGTAGAAGTGCAACAGCAATGTTGAAGAGAATAAATGGACGCAAGTAGGTTTAGGAGGAATCAATATGCCTATTCAAGAGCCGCCAAGTACCGGTGAAAAGACGCCTGTGAGGCAGAATGCGGAGGAGAAACAGAGGTTGAAGGAGGAGGTAGTGCTTCAATCAACTCCGGGTTGGAGAAGCGATGAGCGTACTAAACTGAAGAGATTGCCGAAGGAACCTGAACAATTGAAGTCTTATCTGAAGGAGTTGAGTTCTGTTTTAGTGAATTTAAGTGATACTTATGAGGCGCCTGATAGTGGGAATGATAGATTAGAAGTGGAGGGAATTGTTGATGGAGACAAAAGTCGTGTTTTGAACCTTTCTCAAGATGTATTTTCCAGTCTGAGGGGGTATAATGAGAGGAAAATACGACGGCTTAATAGTTCTGCGCCAATAGTTATCGATAAAAATGAAGAATCTAAGGTTGGTTTATCTTTGAGGTCTTCAGCTTCTGAACATGGCTTGCTTGATATTGGTAAACAGGCTATCTATGATGTGGAAAATGACTTGGAACTAAATGCTATTTCTTCTTATTCTTATTCTGATGAAGACGGTGATGATGATGATGATAATTATAGTGGCGGTATGGGTAACAGTAGGAATGAAACAGGTATCGATGCAACGTCAACAAAATCCGACTTGAATGGGGAAGGCGTACAGCCCCTACCAATGGCAGTATTGAAAGGCCTGGTGGCAACTACAATTAATAAAGAGAACTACAGTTTGCCACGAGAATCTTTGAAGATTTTTCAAGAACTATCACTGTCACTTCTTGAATCTGTTGCAAGAGAGCTAAAGTATCTTACTAAAGAAGGACATTCTTCAGTACTGGATCGTTCGATGTTGCTTCAGATTTATGAAAACCACCATCTCAGATATCATGGTACATTAACTAACAAGGACTTGTTTCGGTTATGCCAGCAGCATCTTCCATTAGAAGCTTTGAATTCTATAGAAATTGCACTTTTTGGTAATCAATAATTTGTGCTTCAAAAACATGTATGCATTGGCTAGGTTTTATATTTATATGTATTTACAAGATTTATTTGTATGGATAGGGTATTGGGTTTGAATTAGATCTACGGCCCCCTGGACTCACGTTTCTTGGACCTAGACACTTTGTACAGTTCGAACAATGATGCAGGTGTAATGCCCTGGATCCTCCTAGCCTGGCCAATAGTTTCTGGTCTGACGGTATTCAACAGCAACTTGCATTCAGTACTCAAAGATGGAATTAAATTAAAATCAAGATTTATGGGTAGCAATACATTCTCATCTGCTTGGAAAGCTTTTATAAACTGTTGTTGTTTTCTGAGATATGGCGAATATTTGGCTTCAACATCTATCTTTAACTGAACATGTCTCGGTATTGCGTTTATATCTATGTTAAGGGCTGGAACTACCTCTGCTAACCGTGCTAGAGTGACGCAATTAAATTTGAACATATTCCATGCACTATAATTCACGTGAGTTGCACCAACCTTGGAATCAATAATTTTATCCCACTTCTGACTACTAGAGTAATATGACTTCAGTTTGGCTTCGACTTCAGTATAAATAGCTTTATCTGAAAGGTATTTTTGCCATCTTAGATCCCCAACTACGCCAGATTTACGGCCAATTTCCGTCAACCTAAAATCTGCATTATCTGCCCTTACAGTAATACGGAATTCAGATCTAGATGTGAACATTCTATAAGGCTCTTGGACACCTTTGGTAATTAAGTCATCAATCATAACACCGATATACGCATCCGAGCGACTTATCTTTAGAGGAGGCTTCTGCAAAAACGCAAGCCCTGCGTTAATTCCAGCAATAACACCTTGGGCACAAGCTTCCTCATACCCAGTAGTACCATTTATCTGCCCAGCCAGATATAAACCACTAATACGTTTTGTTTCCAACGTTTGTTTAAGTTCTCTTGGATCAATATAATCGTATTCAACACCATAAGCTGGTTGCAAGATCCTCACGTTCTCCATTCCTGGAATCATCCGCATCATGACTAGTTGAA
This sequence comes from Eremothecium cymbalariae DBVPG#7215, assembly GCF_000235365.1. NCBI lineage: Eukaryota > Fungi > Ascomycota > Saccharomycetes > Saccharomycetales > Saccharomycetaceae > Eremothecium > Eremothecium cymbalariae. The sequence continues at coordinate 1,145,794 of NC_016450.1, read as the reverse complement.
CATCCTCTGGCATCGAATTTGAAATACCATTTGGATAAATTACATCAGTATCTAGTCCCTCTGGTTCAAGCCAAATCCTATGAGAATTTTTATCAGCGAACCTTAATACTTTGGCTTCAATGGACGGGCAGTAGCGTGGTCCCTTTACAGTCTCTTTAATGTGAATTGAATGATTCAAGTTTGCTTTTATATATTCATGAACTTCATTAGTAGTAAAAGTACCATAACAAAGTCTCTGCTCTTTAATCGCAACGTCTTCATTAAGGTAACTCATCGGATGTGGGGGTACATCGCCATATTGTTTTTCTAAATTTGAAAATTCTATAGTTTTGCCATCGATCCTAGCAGGTGTGCCCGTTTTCAGTCTACCCAGTTTGAAATTTGCTCGTTTTAACGTATCACTAATACCATATGTTGGTTTTTCGCCTATTCTTCCAGCTGGGAAGCTCTTCAAACCTATATGAATTTCACCGCCTAGGAACGTTCCAGTGGTAATTATAACCTTTGAAGATTTCAGAACTTGGCCATCTTCTAATATAACACCCTTTATTGATGAAACATCTTTAGCATCGCCTTCTTGGTTATCAATTATCAAGTCCTTCACCTTCCCCTCCAATAGAGATAAGTTAGGGTAGTTATTCAGCACCTCTTGCATCTCCTTCATATAAATCTTCCTATCAATCTGCGCTCTTGGTCCCCAAACAGCAGCTCCTCTGCTTTTATTCAACATTTTGAACTGAATACCTGCTAGATCAGTTATCTTTGCTGCAACCCCATCTAGTGCATCAACCTCTCGAAGTAAAGTTCCCTTTCCAACGCCTCCCATAGAAGGATTGCAAGAGCATGTACCAACTTTATCAACAAATGGTGTCACAAGAATAGTCGGTGCTCCTGCTCGAGCTGCTGCTGTAGATGCCTCACACCCTGCATGTCCGCCGCCGATAACTACAACACCAACATCTGGAATCCTATCCAAACTTGCCCGTAGTTCTGAATTCAGAGAGATTTTTCTTTTTCCTACTTCACTGGATATTCTAAAAAATAATGGATACTCTCCAACATTTCTTCGCCATAATCCCATAGTTATCATCTAGGAGCAACACTTATTCTGCGTTTATAACTTACTCATCTTGATGTATTCTGTACATGACAAAGAATAATAAAGTCATTCTCATCTCGAAGATTTTCAGATATTAAGTCCGGGTAACATAAATGTATAATGTATATATGTGCGGCGCTATCATTTCTCGAGCTTTTCACATATTTTCCCTAACCTCGGTTCGAGAGGGTTTAAAACGTATATTTTAGCAGAAAAATTTGGTATACTTTTAGTTGTGACAATTTTTTATGACATTTTTGACTCTTTCCCAGCACACCATCGTTCGGGGGGACTCTTTCTAGGGCAAGTTGTAGCCATTGTAGCCATCTGGGACTTCATTGCGCGTATTCTGATTATTAGTGGCCTCATCTTAAATAACAGTTATATGGGTCTTGGATATTCCATACTTATTCAAGCGGGAACATAATCTTTCGAAGGCTATAATTGGTTAAAAGGTTTATAAAAAGGTTAGGGAGACGCCTAACCAAAGTTCTATTTTGCAATTTATAATAGTCATAACTTCGATAGAACAATATTATCAGTTGATCCAAATGTCGTTAAACATTCTGCTTTTAGGCAATGGCGGAAGAGAACATGCTTTGACATGGAAGCTAGCTCAATCACCATCGGTGTCTAAAATCTATGTTGCTCCAGGTAATGGGGGCACAAGTATTATGGGTGGTAAGGTCATCAATGTTCCAGATTTGGGTGTTTCGAAGTCGCATTTTGATGCTCTAAGACAGTTTGCGTTGGAGAAGGATATTTCTCTTGTTGTACCAGGTCCAGAGCAACCATTAGTTGATGGCGTTTCTGAAATATTCAACAGCGTGGGAATTCCTGTTTTTGGACCTTCGGGTAAGGCGTCTATATTTGAGGGTTCAAAGGTGTTCTCTAAGGATTTCATGGCTAAACATAATATACCTACTGCTCGTTATGCTAACTTTAACAAGTACGAAGATGCCAGATTATATTTGGAACATGTGGACTACAAAGTCGTATTAAAAGCAGATGGTATTGCTGCGGGAAAGGGTGTTTTGATTCCAGATACGCAAGAGGAGGCACAGGAGGCATTACGGATTATTATGGTCGACAAGCAATTTGGAGATGCCGGCAACTCCGTAGTTATTGAAGAGTTTTTAGAAGGAGACGAGATTTCTATATTGACATTATCCGATGGTTATTCCTACTACAACATGCCGCCAGCTCAAGACCACAAGCGAATTGGTGAGAACGATATTGGTTTGAACACCGGTGGTATGGGTACGTATGCGCCAGCTCCAGTGGGCACTCCCGAATTGTTAAAGCAGATTGATAAACAAATTATCAAACCATCTATTGACGGTATGAGACAGGACCGTTTACCTTTTGTAGGTGTTTTGTTTACAGGTATCATTATTACGAAAGACGGCCCTAAAGTTTTGGAATACAATGTAAGGTTTGGTGATCCAGAAACCCAATCTGTCTTGTTGCTATTATCTGATGAAACAGACCTTGCTGAGGTCTTTTTAGCTGCTGCTCAACACAGGTTGGATTCTGTTAAGATCGGTATCAATGAAAATACATTTGCAACAACTGTTGTGTTAGCAGCTGGTGGTTATCCTGAATCTTATAATAAAGGTGACGAAATTGTAATTAACACTGAAAATTTGCCACAAGGCTCTCATGTCTTTCATGCTGGTACAAAACTAGATAATGATAGAATATTGACTGCAGGAGGCAGGGTCATTGCTGCTTCCGCTGTTGCCTCTACTTTGAGGGGAGCTGTGGATAAAGCCTATCAGGCGGTTGACTGTATTCAATTCAATAATAGATACTTCAGGAAAGATATAGCTCATCGAGCCTTTAAAGAACAAAATATTGCGTCTTCAAAATCCATTACTTATGCTGATGCTGGTGTTTCTGTTGATAACGGAAACCTTCTTGTGGAAACAATCAAAGAGAAGGTAAAGTCGACCAGCAGACCTGGTACCGACGCCGATATCGGTGGATTTGGCGGTTTGTTTGATTTAAAACGCGCGGGTTATGATATCAATGACACTTTGCTAGTTGCTGCTACTGATGGTGTGGGTACGAAATTGATGATTGCTCAAGAAACCAACATCCATAATACTGTTGGTATCGACCTGGTCGCCATGAATGTTAACGATCTAGTTGTTCAGGGCGCAGAACCTTTGTTCTTCTTGGATTACTTTGCCACTGGAAACTTGGATATTCAAACTGCAGCTGATTTTGTTTCTGGTGTTGCTGATGGTTGTATTCAAGCTGGTTGTGCCTTGGTTGGAGGTGAGACTTCTGAAATGCCTGGTATGTATCCAGACGGTCATTATGACACCAATGGTACTGCAGTTGGCGCTGTGAAAAAGGGAAGTGTCTTACCTAAAATATGTGACATGGCTACTGGTGATGTTTTGCTTGGTTTGGCCTCAGATGGTATTCATTCCAATGGGTTTTCCTTGGTCAGGAAAATAATTGAACATCAAGGTTTATCGTGGGATGTACCGTGTCCATGGGACAATAATGTAACTTTAGGCCAGGCTGTTTTAGTCCCTACGAGAATATATGTTAAACAACTGATGTCTCCAATTAAAGAGAATTTGTTATTGGGTTTGGCGCATATTACTGGTGGTGGTTTAGTTGAGAATATTCCGCGTGCTTTGCCAAAACACCTACGAGCAATAGTGGATAATTCAACTTGGACGGTTCCTCCCGTTTTTAAGTGGTTTTCTAAGGCTGGTAATGTGCCTGTTGAAGATATCCTCAAAACATTTAATATGGGTATTGGAATGGTTGCTATCGTTAAAAAGGAAAACGTTGATAGAGTTAAACAACTATTGCAACAAGCTGGAGAAACAGTCTATGAAATCGGTTACTTGACTGAAAGACCTAAAGATGCCCCAGGTTGTATTGTTGAAAACACCTTCAATTCCTTACAGACCATGTAACACAATAGGTACCATAGTAACCATTTTTGATACACATGTACATTATTATTTACAAGCATTCCGTTAAGTCTCAAAGCAGATTATGTAGTTAGATCAAATATATAATTATTCCAGAGGACCTATCTTAGATCTTCGCTTACTTTGAATTAGCAACGTTAAATTTTCAACATATTGGTAAACACCAAAGGACATCCCACCCGCTAGTCCAACTTTGAAAAGACGTGGGGCCCATCCGTTCCAAAACTTAGTGACCCCTTCTTCAACGAATATACGATAGGCGCAGTTCAAAGAACTTCTATATAAAGCCCATGCATACTTACTTTGCATGCGCGTCTTTATAACATCGATTGGCTGCGTAACTGCAACAACGGCACAAGATGATAATGCCCCAGCTGCAAATGCTTTATATTCATCTAACGGTTTGTGTGGAGAAAGAAACTGTTTGCACCATGTATATACGGTGAAACGGACTACCGAATTCCCCAATTGTCTAAAAACCGTCGGCATAGCACCTTGTAAAAACCCACGAACACCTCGTGTAAGATAGATCTCCTTAACAGTTGAGAAAAAGTGTGAAGACGGGTTTGCCTCATAATGTCTCAACAGCATCTCGCGTGAACTCACCGTCCCTACAGGCGAGTGAAATACAGGGCGCTTTGTTGGTTTGGCATCCATCACGCGTTCAGAAGGAACCTGCTGAACCTTAGAAGAGAGTATATGTGCATTTTCTATCATTGTAGTCTTAACGCTTTCAAAGGGGACTACCCACAAACTCTCCATAAATCCAGTGATTATCCCAGCCGCTAACAACCTTATTCCGGATATCTGTGTCTCATTCATATCAGGGTCTTTCATCATCTCACATGCCTTTTCAAATGTACCAAATCTCACCATAGTTTTAAACAGTACGCCAACATTCAATGATGCACATCCACTAAAATAATACTTCACAGGATGGAATGCATTGAACTTAGGTGCCCCTGGCACTGATCGATGTAACTGTTGCCCTGTCTTGAGAAATTCAAATGGATAAGAGAGCGTAGTCTGAAATATCGCAGCAACACTACCGGCTATAATTAACGTAGAAGTCGGTTTCTTTTAATGTTAGTAATATGTAAGCCAATAATATTCAAACGTTAAACCATCACACATACTCCTTGATCCAGCCCATACAATGCATTCTTATTTACTATATCCTCTTCTTTCTTCAACATGTTGAATATCAAAATATACGGTTAAATGAAAGACAACTCTATGGTTAAAATAGAGTCAAATATTGTATTCTGTTTGGCTAGCTAGATATTCCATAGACGGACGACCAAAATATATGACAAATAAAAACGCCAATAACTTAGATAATGACTAAATTGGATGTTTGCGCTTCTTTGTTGCTCAACTTTTCGTGAGGATTTCGTTGTTTTAAAAGGTTTAAATTGGATCGCTTCTCCATTTAATTTTTATGATTATGTTCTCGAGGTCAATATCACTACGACTATTAGCGACTGATATCACCCGAAATACGTTAAGAGTCCCTAGTTTAAAGATGAGTTCTGAACCAGACTTTTCTCAGTTATTTCAAAAGATTGATGAATTGAAACCCAAGTATTTGCAGCGTTTGAGTGATGCAATTGAGATTCCAGCAGTGTCTGGGGACGAGTCACGGAGACCGGATGTTGTTAAGAAGGCTCACTTTGTTGCAACAGAGCTTAAGAAGCTAGGGTTTTCTGATATCGAATTGAGAGAACTTGGTAAGCAGCCACCCCCAGTGTTAAATGAAAACTTGCAGTTACCACCCGTTGTTTTAGCTCGTTATGGGAATGATTCGAACAAGAACACGGTTTTGTTGTATGCGCATTATGATGTTCAACCTGCTCAGAAGGACGACGGTTGGGATACTGAACCTTTTAAGTTTATTTCGATGAAAAGAAGCAGTTAATGAGAGGTAGAGGTATTAGTGACGATACTGGGCCGTTAACTGGTTGGTTGAATGTCGTGGAGGCTTACAGAGCCGTTGGGAAGGAACTTCCTGTGAACTTAATTGTTTGCTTTGAAGGTATGGAGGAAAGTGGCTCTTTGGGATTGGAAGAATTGATCATTGAGGAATCAGATAAATACTTCAAAGGCGTTAATAATGTCTGTATTTCTGACAACTATTGGTTGGGAACCAAGAAGCCAGTTTTAACCTACGGTCTTCGTGGTGTGAACTACTATAACCTTGTTATCAGTGGACCAGGAGCTGACTTGCACTCAGGCCTATTTGGTGGTGCCATCGCTGAGCCTATGATTGATTTAGTTAAAGTTCTTAGCTCCTTAGTTGACACTAAGGGTAAAATTCTAATTGAAGGAATTGATGAAATGGTTGCACCACTGACTGAGAAAGAACGTGCGTTATATAAGGATATTGACTATAGTTTGGATGACTTCAATGACTCCACTGGTTCAAAAACATCTCTTTACTCAAACAAAGAAGAACTATTGATGCATAGATGGAGGTATCCATCTTTATCCATCCATGGTGTTGAAGGTGCCTTTTATGAGCCGGGTGCAAAGACCGTCATCCCAGCAAAGGTTATTGGCAAGTTCTCGATCAGAACAGTACCAAATATTGAGTCCAAAAAGTTGGACGAATTGGTAGTCAATCACTGTAAGAAGGTGTTTGAATCTTTGAACTCTCCTAATATCTGTGAACCTCAATTGGGCCATGATGGTAATTACTGGTTGTCCGATCCCTCCAACGCAGCTTTCACTGCAGGTGCTAAAGCACTCAAAGCAGTTTACGGTGTGGAACCAGATTTTACAAGAGAAGGTGGTTCTATTCCAATTACTTTGACCTTTGAAAAGCAATTAAAGACAAACGTCCTATTATTACCCATGGGTAGGGGTGATGACGGGGCCCACTCAATTAACGAAAAATTGGATTTAAGCAATTATATTGAAGGTACCAAAGTGATGGCCGCTTATCTGGAATACTTCGCATTATCTGAAAGAGAATGATGAAAGTTTATGTAAAGCCACCTTATTTATATAAAGATATGTATGTAACTGAACATATTACAGTTTGTTTATGCAGGCCAATCTCCATTTCGCTGCTGAAGTATCACTTTGATTGGCTTTACATTCCCCTATTAGTTTCTCGGGCGAGTTAGAATGGAAACAACTGCAATTGACTAAAAATTAATAAATATAAGAAGCAACAACCCTCACCACTAGAGCTGTCGTTCTTCGGTAAGTTAATAAAAGGCATTCGGCTTATACTTAGTAGTTGCTATTTTCAACATATGTCTGCTCAATTAGACCAAGATTCTCAGTCGCAATTATCCCAGGAGTTACAGAAGGTTTTATTGACGGCGGAATTTAACATATTACAGCATGACGACGCCTCTCTCACAGATTCAAGAGATGATTTATTGTCAATAAGTGATGAAGCCTTTGATAGGTGGGTTCCTTATTTAAGACAAGCTGTAGAATCCAGTCAATTAGGGATGGTAGTGGAGGAGTTGTATATTTCAGTTGAAGAGAACTTTCAGAGTTTAGAGACCCAAATTTTACAGGACTCACAGGTAAACAACAACTTAACGACATCGTTGAATGAAATTGAGCAGATTCAAGGTTTAGTCGAGTCTCATTTGCAAGGGCAGGTGGTTGAATTGCAAACACAACTAAGCACATCAATAAATGACGTTGTATCTAGAAAGCAATCACTAACGGTTAATAGACGAACATCAATTAAAATATCTGAATCAATAATTTTAATAGAGAAGATATTCCAGATGTTGGAGCTTACCAACAAATGTCAAGAGCTTATCAAGGATGGTAACTTTTATAAGGCCCTACAAAATTTGGATAAGTTGGAAAGAATCTATATCCATGATTTTAAGAATTACAAATTCGAATTTTTAACTGGTATTTACAGTTCTATCCCCAACATGAAGAAGATAATAAAAGATGAAACAATTAATTTAATCAAAAGGTCGCTGAGTTCAAATTTAGAAAAGACTTTGAGTCTAGTGGGTCAAACTTATTTTAAAGTTTATAACGATGAGCTTCTCCCACATTGGCTAGAAATGAAAAAGTCAATGAAACTAACAAATTACAAGTTCAATTCTCCAGTTGAAATATCTTTAAGAGAAAATACATTTTTGAACAGTTTGGATCTAGAAAATTTCTGCAAGCTTGATGAATTTCATGATTCGATTATAATATTTGAGTCATTGAAGGAAACCAAGTACTTATGTGATGAATTCATGAAAGAATATGATTTCAGAAAGGTAAAATTGGTATATCCTTTAGATTGGAAAAGTACCACTACCATGAGCCATAGCACTAATAAACAAGTTGATTCCTTCTACGAGCAGTTAGAGTTACCATTTATTAAGGATTATCTTTTGAAAATCCTGGGCTTCTTACTCTATGATAGATATCTTCATAAGTCGACAGACTACTTCTTTGCTCACAATACATATACTATTACAGAGGAATTCTGGGAGCAGCTGACGAACAAAGTTTCCCCTCATCTTTCAAAGTTTATCAAGGAAAAATTAACAACTGAGGCCCAGCTTATCGAGTTTAAAAACTTCTTGGGCATCTTCATTGCTATCTTAGAAAATATGAAACTAAACAGTGAATCCATGTATAAAATACAAATTATGGTTTTCGAAAAGTATTGTAGCCTGCTCACACACATATTTGATAAGGAGTTTACGTTACTATTGAATGATGATGACTTCATGCCTTTAACCATCAATGATAAAAATTTGTATGATAAGGTCATGAAGATATGCTGGATGAAACCAGAAACTGCTGGAATTATTAAGCAAGATAACAGTGAGGCATTTACAGCTACATTACCTTTTTCACCCTTATACCCAATGACCTGCACCTTGATAAAGAAGTCGTATGCTAAAATGGTTGTATTTTTGAATACATTTTTCCAGCATGACCTTTCCCATCTAAATATAATTCTGATAAAAACAATTGATGACATCTTTTTCAAATTCGTGAATCATAGCATTAGATCGAAACTGGATACAACTTCTCGAGAAGAAATAGCTCAAATATTGATCAACTTAGATTACTTTATTGTTGCAGCTAAGGAGTTTAGCGTGGTAATGACTAAAGAAAACATCACTCAAAATCCAGATATTGAAATTCGGCTATCTTCCATAAAGCAATTAATGGATACAAAGAAATATGCAGAAACAAAATTAATTGAACTAATTGATAGCAAAGTTACAGACTTGATGGAATTCGTTGAGTTAGATTGGACGACGGAAGAAATTAGAGACGAACCTGGTTTGTCAATAAGAGATATTGCACAATTTTTGGAGATGATGTTCACATCCACACTAGCTAACCTCCCTTATAGCATCAAGTCGTTATTGATTTTCCGTGAATTCGATCAGTTGACTAGAAAATTCTTGGAATTTTTGCTTCATGACACGCCAGCCTACATAACTCCTCAAAGTGTTCTGAACTTCGAAACTGATATGAAGTTCCTCGAAAGTGTAATCTCCAAAATTTTCCCTAATGAAGGCTCTACTGAAAGTAGCCCAGATACTTCTCCTTCAACTCCAACGACGCCTCTCGCCGATTGTTTCAACAATAGAAGCCCGAATACAATTGAGAGTAATGTCAGGTCACTGTTTTCTACATTTACCGACTTAAATCAACACATACTTTTTATTAAGTCCAATAATTTCGAGGAATATAAAGATTCAAGTATAAGAATGAGGAAATATCCTCGAATTAAGCCTGAAGTTGCCAATATGCTGATGAATAAAATTTCAAGACCACTGACAGCCACTACTGACGGAGATAACACCACGATCTCAGACTACAGTATTGCAAGTAATGGTAGATTTGCTAAATTCTTCAACAGAGGAGGCTAGTTTCAGCGTTAGTAATATATACTTGTTATATATGCTTTGATATGTAGTTAAATAATGTTTTTTTTCGTCAAATGGCTAGATTTTGGTAATTCGCTCTGACACGCATAAAAATCTTACAAAAGATCCCTCATCCTTCTTGAAGGACTTTACCAATGCCATCGAGGATACGAAACAACATGAGTAAACGGAACAGGTCTGAGGTTAAAACTAATGCTAGAAAGAAATACAAGGTGGCTCAGACAACTTTAGATCCTAATACTTCTGGTATTTATGCCACATGTACTAGAAGACATGAAAAACAGGCTGGTAATGAGCTCATGAGTTTATTAGAAGAAAAGTTAGAATACTATGCTCAAGAATTGAAAGATATTAATGGAGCTGAACTGGATAACCCTTCAGAAAATTCTAAATCTGAAGAATTATCTATTGAGGATCAAGTGAAGAACGAATTGGAGGAATTGAGGAACAATGCCACTTTGGTTGATCGAACAAAAAAGAAGCCCATTCTTCAACAAATACCATTAGAATCAGAATGCATGGTGTTCTTCAAAACTAGAAAGCCAATAAACCCTGAAAATTTTGTATTAAGAATCATTCAAGAATTAGCAAGCCCGACTATGAACTCTAAGAGAACTAGGTACATCCAAAAGTTAACCCCAATTACTAGTTCATGCAATGCCAGTTTGGAAGAACTGACCAAGTTATGTCAACGTGTGTTACCTCCACATTTCCACCAAGAAGAATCAACCGCCTATAAATTTGCAATTGAAGTTAATAAAAGGAACTTTAACACTTTGGATAAGATGGATATGATAAATTTGATCGCTAGAGAAGTGGGTAAAGGAGGTCAGTTTCGCCATACTGTTGACCTTAAAAATTACGATAAACTAGTATTAGTACAATGCTATAAGAACAACATTGGCATGTCTGTGGTTGACAATAACTACCTGACTGAATATAGAAAGTACAATATTCAAGAAATCTACGAAGCCAAATTTAGCACAAAGAAAGTGGATTCCTCTCCAGAAAATAAAACCGAATAATGAGACAGTAACCTATTATAACTCTTCGGAAAAAATCTAAATTAATAGTAATTCATTGCATATAATATATAAGATCTATTCTTTTTAGTTTTTTGTTAGAATGCATATGCTTTAATATTGTATGTACTAGGAGACTCCCACGCTAGCCAGTCACTCTTAGTATTTGGAATTAATCCCATGGCGTTCAATTTCTGCAACCCAATCCCCATTAATACCACTTGAAATAGTACATAAGTGATCATTGCGCCAATCACTTGAGAATGGATATCATTATTTCCCAAAACTGCACTGAAAGCTGATCTCATTTGTAGAACGCTCTTAATAGGCCCGGACAATAACATCAAAGCTGTCATAATGGGAATTATCTGAAGAGACGTACCAGACATATATGAAATGATAAAATTCATAGGAATTGTCTTAGCTGGTTGAAGAGCAATGTGCCAAGCCTTCTGAACTTGCAATTTATTAATATTTTCCTTATTAGATTGAGTGTCGGCATTCTGGGCTTTAGTATTAGCTCTTGATCCCCGTGATTTCACAAATCCAGGTGGCAGGGGATATGTATTCGTGGATACAGACTGCATTGAATGAACATAGTTCGGATTGCATAGATTCGTGGCCCAATTGGGGATATCTTGAGACATATTGGAACACCTAGACAGCTTCCCAAGCGATTTATCCAGGCTATATTCGTTAGCTTAATCAGTGGAGGAACCTGGGTTTAAAAGTTTTGAAATATTGCATCACGAAATACGTTTTAACGCTAAAGTAACCTAGAAGTATATTAAAGTTACAATCAACAACGTAGTGGCTAAGATACAGTGGGACACTTGTGTAGTGGATGCATTAAATACTTTTGGATAATCGAAGATCGAATGGTAATTATTATATTTTATTAATAGTTGATTATTCTATGCCTAATCGGGGAATGACAGTGCAGCTTCAAAACCAACACGACTTATGAATATTTTAAAACAAATGCATAAATAATAAGAGCTATCTGTAGTGAAAGGAATATCAGAGTAATTACTAAGGCGCAGAAATGTAAACTGTTTAGGATTATTGATCTAGTCCTGAGCTTATTATCTGGATACAAAATAGTCTTGGGGGATATCTCCGATGACAGTGTTGATTCCAAACTGACACTGGCATTATAGCTAACCAAATCTTGAGAATTGCTGGTTGAGAATTTAAAATCCTTTTTAATAATTCTGAATGGCCGTACAAATGTTGCAATAAGGGTTTCAGTTAAAGAAGAGCTAGAGGGGGTCGATCTAATGGAAGTCAAGTTCAATTTCATTGGTTTTATAGAACTTATTTCTTTTGGATAATGTATATCGAACGTCTTCTAACTACGCCTTTTCATCTGAGTACAAATTACCTTTGCTTTTATAGCACTTTAATACTCATTAAATTGTCAAATCTAGCCAGTATCCAATTGTCGATATACTGTAAAGGCCTATATTTCGCTTCAAAAGAGAACACAAGCGGTAAGAGGTTAATAGACACTAGCTATGTATTTCTTTTAGCTATTCTAGCTACTTTCAATATATATAGTGGTTACAGTGCACATATATGATGCCAACGAAGATTTAATTTATAAGCCTTACGGCTCACGTGATAAACGGTTTCGTAAAGAAACTATTTGACATATCAAAAGGTTTGTATTGTAGCACACCAAGGTTAACAAAGGAACATCTGACAGAATCAATGGGCAGTAAAGTACCTATATCAAGCGAACCAGAAATTGTGGTCCTCTCAAGAAATAAGCTACTTCTTCTCGATCCAGCTAACTCAGTTAAACATGAGGATGTGGTCAAGTATATGATAGGGGAACAGGTGGGTATTATTGGGAGTATAATAAAAGGCGTAAAATGGAAAACAAAATATTATGAGGTTGATTTCGATATATATGTTGATAGTTATAATGAGCTACAAGAGTGGGTTAAAGAATTCAAAAGTGACGAATACACTGATTTGAGAGAAATACTAGCAGGTATTATTCTTCTATTTGATAATTCTACATCCATTGATGTCTTCAACAACATGATAGAATCTTTAAAGCTTCAGAACGAAAGGATTTTAGTCGCATGTAATATTTCGGATAAGAATATTGAGGAGGATCAATTGGAAGCTCTTAATAACAAGTTATTGGGTTCAGGTATCACAGTGGTTAACTGGAGTGAAGAAGGAGTTAATTCGTATGGTGAGAAAATAGGCAAAGACAGAATGAGAGAATTGCTAGACATTCATAAATGGGATGATATTAGTCTTTGTTCAAATAATAATACAGGTGTAGAACAAGCACTCCCAGAGTCTTTGCAATGTGATGAGTCCATGCCCCTAGAATCGGTGATTTCCAAAATGAAGGAAGCAAGGGAGAGATATATACAAATGGGCGATAAAGAAGCAGCCGAAGACTATGCTCTTGCACTTTCTCAAGAGCTAACGGAAATTTTGCTTCCATCTGAATAGCTGCATCACCTGTTCTATTCTGTCACGCTCTTCTCATAAAGATGATATTTCCATTTTGTAACATTGTAAAGAAATCGGAATGAATCCCACTAACACAATCTTGTTGATAATATCATGTATTGGAATTGAATGGAAATTTGGATTCTGGATATTTAGCAGCAATAAGTAAAATTCGCTTATGTATAACAAGGGCAGCCAAACAAATGTGTTAGCTTTCAACCAAAACCGGTTACTCTTTCGAGCTCTTTGCTTAAACAACCGCTTACAATGATAGTAGGCCTGGTTGAACCCTAATCCAACAATGAATCCTGAGTAACTAATATTCTTCAATGCAACTGCATGTTCATAATCATCGTAAAAGTGCATGGAGATGACGAAATATAGGAAATTTATACATTTTAGAGTAGATCTTGAAGTCAATAACCGGTAAAACCCAAAGAACTTTAACTGCCAAACAAGCTCAAAAGTAAAACTGTAAAGTAATAAGTATATCAAATATTCGTGTATCCCACCTGGAAGCCATTTGTTTCCCACTAAAGGATATAGAATAAGCCAACGCGCTAAAAGCGTGCAGTAAAGGAATGCAGAAGATAATCGAAAATATTGGTATAGTTTAATTATTATGGTCTGATTATGCTGCTTAATAGCAGACTTAGGTGGCTGCTTTCTATTCATATTAGTGTGCTAATTTTGAGGCGTTATCAGATGTGTCGCTAATGTTAAAAGGTTTGATGAACAAGTTGCCATATTTGACCTTTTTAAAAACTTCCCATACGAAAACAAGAACATATATCAAGGAAAATACAACAAGAACAGTATCCTCACAATGAAAGTGGGATCCTTTTGGTTGGGCATTTTATTCTTGACCACCTTGGCTTATGGTTTCACCCCAGATGAGGTTGAGATATTTCAATTGCATAAAGAACTCATAGATAAATATGGTTCCGAAGTGACTTTTTACAAGTTTCTCAAATTGGACAAACTTGATAAATCTACGGATAAAGACATCAGTAAACAGTTCAGAGCATTATCCAAGAAGTACCATCCTGATAAGAACCCAAAGTTTAATAAATTATATGAAAGGTTAAATTTGGTCACGCGTATTCTGTCAAATAGCGACAAAAGGAAAGTTTATGACTACTACTTGAAACAAGGATTTCCACACTATGAATTTAGTAAAGGAGGGTTTTTCTTTAAGAGATCGCAACCTAAAACCTGGTTTCTAGTACTTTTTATTTATACAATATGCAGCCTGATCCATTGGGCTATTTTAAAGGTTCAAAATAATAGCAATAAGTCAAGAATTACTAGTTTCATTAACCAGGTGCGAGAAAAAGATGACACGGAAGGATTGGGTGAAAAGAAGCTGATGTTTAAACAGCATGAAGAAGATGAGGGAAAGGAGCTTGTTATCAGATTTGGGGATATTTTCGTTATACAGAATGATGGGACTGAAGCCCAGATAACAATTGAAGGTATGAAGGATCCTGGCTTCACAGACACTATGTTTATTTCATTACCAAAGTGGCTTATTCGATCGATGTTAAGTCCGTTTAGTAAAACTCCAGATGAAGAAAATGAAGTAGATGAATCGACGGAACTACCACGCAAGAAGAAGGGTGTGGTATCCAAGAAGAAGGCAGGATTAAAGCAAAAGGACAACGTCAAAAAAATGCAGCTTCCAAACGGTAAAGTTATTTACAGCAGGTCTAAGAAAGATTAAAATCACTAGCAACTGCATCCAAAAAATAACCCACTCATAATTAATCATTTATTTACATTTAAAGCTCCTATGCGCTGGCAGATATAAAAAATCATATATATAACAATGGATATATTTTATATGGTTAATTAATTTTCAAGTGTTTTCCCACTGGTGTTCCAAGAATGTGCTCAGTATATAGATTTCGTAAGTCATGTTGGTCATTATCCTTATATCTCAGGAGGTGGGCCTAGTATTATAACTCCATTTTCTTTATTCTTAATTGCAACCTCTTCTTGGCTCTTTTTAATTAATTTATTTTTCAATTTTCTATGCAAATCAGCTTGAGTTGAAAACTTAGAGTTACTCTGCTTGTCATGTAAGCCGATATAATCTTCGCCGTTACCCTTCTGCATATCTCCATTTTCAGGCAACATACTAGTGTTACCATCATCAAGGTAATCTCCGCCACCTAAGATTTTTGAATACATCATCCTGGTATCATTCAATGCTTCTTCTGAATAGAAAACCCAATCAGGGTTCTGAAGGACTCTGTAAATGTCTGGTGATATCAATTCAACCTTGTAGACTTTTGAAAATTTAACAATTTCCTCTGCAATAAGTACTAAGTGACCCATAAATCCCAAATTAGTGTTATATCGCTCATAAAAATCATGTGAATCCTTGTATCCTTGTAGAATAAGATCTCTTGCAATTTCAAAATCAACAAACTGCTCTGAATTCTTTATTTTTGAATAATTAATGTCGACCTGAAATTGTCCTGCACTCTTATTATTGAAGAGAGAATAAACTAAAAACGAATTGTAAGAAAAATCCATCCTCCCATTAAAGAGCTGTTGAATAACATCAAAAATAACATTATGCCAAAAGTTGTTCCATGGATGTTCAACGAAAAGTTGAATAATCTTTGGTAAGATTTGGGTGTCATATAGCTGTATTTTAAACAAATCACCTATAGTAGGATTTTGACGAAGTTTGATATTTTGATTCATATTAACATATGGGATTTCAAAAGATTCATCAATATCTTCGTCCATATTGTCATTGACAGCGGTTGTCTGAGTGCTACTGCTAGTATTAGTAGCAAACCCAGGTTCCCGGCCGTCGGTATCATTTTTTTCTCTATCATAAGCATCGATCATATTCAGATCAGCTAGTGCATCCTGAAGTTGGTTAACAAGATGTTGTCTCACTTCATCTCGTTCTTTAACGACTCGCTCTGCTCTTTTGGAATTCATTAAACCCATATTTGAACAATGAAGTAATTCTGCAATTAACTCGATGACCTTAAATCTTTCAAAACCAAGTGGTTTAAAAGCAACACCCAACTGGTTTGTCATGACTTTATCTTTGCAGTTTTCTTCGACGTCAAGTAAAACTTTTTTCAAATTTGATAAATTCAAAGCAAATTTCTTTAACATCACGCCCAAATATATCGAATCTCTCATTGATGGGGGATGCGACTTGATACTAGTGTTCAGCAGGTTAACCTGATCATAATCAGAATTGTTTTTGCGAATTAGTTCTATGACAACGGAGACAGAAGTAGTTAATGCGGGCCCCCTTTTGTTAATGATTGCATCCAAAAAACAATCAATACACTTCTCAGAGCATAGTTGGCGAGTCAAAGCATTTGGTCCGATGGACATTTCATCAAGAGGAGCATTGGTTGAAATAGATATTAATGCTTTGAGAAAATCACCAGCACAAGCCTGTAAATCAGCAGGAAATTTCTCATTGTCCAAGAAAGACAACAACTTTGGTATTAGACACTGATCGTAAACAAGCTCAATCATTCCAGTAGGAGCTTCCTGCTTATCGGTAGAAATTATCTTCAAAAAGAAATCCATCAATACCGAAACTTCAACGTGGAGTAGTAAGTCATCAACTAATGTCTTTCTTGTTCTTATAAAATTTAAGAACTGGTCTTGCCTAGTAAGTAATAAGCTTTGGTTTATCTTTAAGAATATTGGAATTAGAGGAGATTTCTCAACTTTGAAGTTTTTATGGAAAAGCATGGACCATATCTTAGTTAAATGAGAGAAATCTTTAACCAATGACTCTGATATCAACCAAATATCCAGGGCAAATATTTCCGATATTGTGTTTGCTCTGTTAAGATACGACGATTGATTAGAATCGTTGGTATCATGCATGAATGGAATAATAGTATCGTCGTTTTCAGGCGGTATACAATCAAAAACAGCGCTCTTAATGAAATGGCCATCTTCACTTCTACTATTATTCTCTGATTGTTCATGATATTCAACAGTTATATGTTCATTTTCGTCTTGCGCCTGATTTTCTATATCTTCATCTTGTTGAATGTCTTCATTTATCCTATCGATGCAAAACATCAATTGGTCAAGTAAATATTCAATATTCTCCACTTTGTTATCATTCACATCGTAAAAAAATCCAAAACAGACAAAATCTAATAGGGTGTTATTCTGCATTGTTAATTCATTTAAAAGTTCACTTTCCTTCAATATATTGTCGATGAAAGCGTGGCTCAAGGATTTTTTGGTAATAGGATGCGGTTCCTCGTTATGAGTTGAAGTCTCAGCTGGAGAAATTGACACTGCAGAAGACGTCGTTGACGTCAAACTTGTTGCAGAAATCAACGAAGTTGGCTCTACATTGTTTAGGTTTCTGTACCTTGGTCTCATAGACACACCATCATAATCTTCATCTTCATTATCATTATCATCATCGTCATCATCATCGTTATCGTTATCATGATTGTAATCACCTGCCCTGGTATTTCTACTCCCGCACATTTTCTGCGCATGCCCGCGGCTCTCGTTCACATGAGTGTTATTACTTGCTCCGACAGAAGAAGCAACAGCTCCCTTCAGCCCAAAAGTGCCATGTAGCTCAGGCCCAGGAGACAATGTTGCTGCAGGCTGCAGCTTTGCATGTGTTGAAACGTTCCTGGAACCCTCACCTCCTCTAAAGAGGGCTGAACCACTTGTGCTTGTCACCTGACTCTCTTCCTCCAGTGAATGCAACACACGGAAGTAATCCTCTAATATAAGATTTATATTAGAATTATTCGCGTTTTGCCCAAACGGCCAGAATGACATAGTTTGTTTTGTAATGTTGGTTTCTACAACTTTTCGTCTCTTTTATTCTATAATAAGGAAATGGTGATCAGTGGTGACTATTATAACGGCTGTCTAAACTTTAGCTTATCTATCCCCAAAATGTGCAAGGAAGCTTCTTCAGAGATATCCACTTTCGTCCTCCCTATGACTGACAGTAAACCCGCTAAAGCTGCAGTTCCCAATCCCAAATTAAGTTTCACACCTTTTGCTAACCTTAAACCTTGCTTCAATGGTCAACGCTGGGTAGTATGTATCGAAGGTAAGTCAATTCTGATGTGAAAAATTTCTTATTGGCCGGTGAGGTGAGGATGTGTTCACGTGATAAATTCTGAGAATAAGCGAAACGTCTTGGAATTTGGTAGTAGTTTAAGTTATTTGGCAGACTGGTTCTAATATCGATTTCGTTTAACTAGTTTGGTTCTTTTTTGCTGTTCTTGCTGCTGGTAAATATAGTTGGCCTTTTGCCAGAAGTTCAATTTGTGTTTGCTCTTCGCGTAGCCCGAAAGGTTGATCGAACAAAACTTAGCATCAAATAGATTGGACAGGCTTAGAGGTCTATTGAAACAGTTCAATAGAATAATAAAGCAGTTTAAGAGAAATGAGAGCAGTGACGAGGATAGTGGTGTATGGTGTGGCGATGGCTTTAGCGATACAGTACTACTGTTCGTCGTACGGGCCATTTCCAGGTCAAGTGGGCCAATTATGTAAATATACAAACCCAGGAAGGTATACGCCGGTTATCAATGAGATGTTTCCGGATTTGAAGACGTGGTATGATCAACGGGTGGGAAAACATGTGGAATTGGTTAAGGTTGAAGTTCCGAGACAGATGAGGCCTGTTATGCAGAAGTATAGAAGGTACTCGGAGAAATATCTCACACCAACTGTTAGAAGAGGGAAAGAGTTCGGATCATTGGTGATTGCAAGGGCTCAAGAGTCTGGCAACGTAGCTGTTTCTAAAGTTATTTTTAAAGCCCGAGTATACCATGCATACGTTTTGTCTCAATTGCAGCGTCTTTGGTATTTTATTGTTTCCAGATATGACATACTTTCTGTGGAGTTCCAAAATTTGATGGATTCTTGGGGTTATTCAGGCAATGCAAATGTTGATGTTAATCATGATGCAGCTGAAGAGCGATTGGTGTCAACGAAGACTAGTGATCTTGCAAATTCGACGAATTTAGGTGATGAGATTCTTGGCAATGGATTTGAGGCTGACGAGGAAACTGTGTATGTCACTTCAACAATTACGGCAACAGTTACCTTGGAGGAGGAGCTTGCTACTATGAAGACTCCTGAATCTGAAGATTTGAATATCTCGCTGAAGGATATGGTTCAGGAGGAGTTCCAAGCTTGGCAACAAGCCATCGAACGCAAAGCCAATGACGCTATATCCGCCTTCACCGATGAGGTCAACGATTATGAAGCAGAACAACTAACTTCTGTAACACCTGTGTTTAAGCATATTCTAGCCGATATTGCCATGAAGAGTAAGGACTACTTCCGCAAGATTAACAGGGCTATTCAAGAGATCAATTGTACGATGGAAATAGATCCAGAAACCAACGAAACCATTTGGTTTGACCAAAAGGGCACCCAATTAAAGGAATATATTACAAGGCCTCTAATGAGACAGCTCTTTACCGAAGCGAATGATGTATTGTCAAACATTACAGATACAATCCGTGCAAATTTGAGAGACGTCGTCGATACAGTAAATAACGAAGTGGATGTAATTCGCGAGGAACACTTGGAAGTCTACGAGGAATGGGGAGATGTTATGATATCCGAATGGTCCAAAAGGATGGCCTATATAGATGTGATCGACCACGAAACAGAATCTGCGGACGAGCGGATGAGCAACTGGAAGCAATTCTTAAAGTTGAAGAAGCGTGTAATCAAAACGCGTGATATTCTTATGGAACACCCAGTGAAGTTTGTCGAGTTGGAAAAGTTCCTAACAGAGATTCAGACAACCCTCAGATTCATCACCCAAGAAAACAGTGAGTATCTATACATTCTGAGATCTAAAGCCAATATAGCATTCCAAGAACGTGAGAAGCGCGACCGTGCTGGCGAAAAACGTGAGCAAGAGGAACTCCAAACTGCCTTGAAGCAGAAACTGGCAACAGAAGTTACTGTAGATGGTATCATAGTCTTGGACAATTATACCTCGGAACATTCAGTGCATAAAAGTACAATAGACCTCCGTCGATCTAAAACAGCCTCTTCACCTGATATCCTTGCTGTAGACTACAACGAAACGATCTCAGAAACATTAGTCAACCCACAGACAGTCGAAGCGTAAACATAATTTTCATTTTTTCTGCTCTAGATTAACATAAGAGTTTGCAGTGTCAGAGTCTACCGCTCCACTATCCACCCTGCAATATACGCTCCAATATATATTATTGATTTACTTAAAATATTAGATGTTATACTTCTAGAACTACTGACCCTCGGATACCCTTCTAAATACAACCCTTTTAGCCTTGGCATTCTACTACTACTGTAACCATTTAGATGACAGAATCCATCTAGATATGTTAAATTACACATCATGCCTAACGAATCACATGGGAAAATTTTTCAAGTCATGAATTTAAAAGATTATTTAAAGTGCAATAACAATTAAAGGAAGTTCCTTACGTCCTTTTTTTGTCAGGTCTGTTAGTGTCAGGTTTCTCAGGTCTTCTTAGGCAGTAATCACACATCTCACTTTTTAACAATGTCTGCTCCAGCTCACAATTACAAGGTCGCCGATGTCTCTTTGGCAGCTTTCGGTAGGAAGGAAATTGAAATATCCGAACATGAAATGCCAGGTTTGATGGCCATTAGAAAGGCTTATGGTGAGGCTCAGCCATTGAAGGGTGCCAGAATTGCAGGATGTTTGCACATGACTATTCAAACTGCAGTATTGATTGAAACTTTGGTTGCTTTGGGTGCTGAAGTTACATGGACTTCTTGCAACATTTTCTCGACGCAAGACCATGCTGCCGCAGCCATTGCTGCCGCTGGTGTTCCAGTGTTTGCATGGAAGGGTGAGACTGAGGAGGAATATCTATGGTGTATTGAACAACAATTGTTTGCATTCAAGGATGGCAAGAAGTTGAACTTGATTTTGGATGACGGTGGGGATTTAACTTCTTTGGTTCACGAAAAATACCCAGAGATGTTAGATGACTGTTTTGGTTTGTCTGAGGAGACCACTACTGGTGTCCACCACTTGTACAAAATGTTGAAGGACGGTAAGTTGAAGGTTCCAGCTATCAACGTCAACGACTCTGTTACCAAGTCCAAGTTTGACAATCTTTACGGTTGCAGAGAATCTTTAATTGATGGTATCAAGAGAGCCACCGATGTTATGATTGCTGGTAAGACTGCTGTTGTTGCAGGTTACGGTGATGTCGGTAAGGGATGTGCTGCTGCCCTAAGAGGCATGGGTGCCCGTGTTATTGTTACCGAAATTGACCCAATTAACGCCTTACAAGCTGCTATGGAGGGTTACCAAGTTTCTACCATGGAAGAATGTGCCCACTTTGGTCAAATCTTTGTTACTACCACTGGTTGCAGAGACATTATCCGTGGTGAGCATTTCTCCAGCATGCCAGAGGATGCCATTGTCTGCAACATTGGTCACTTTGACATCGAAATCGACGTTGCTTGGTTGAAGGCCAATGCTGTGGAAGTTGTCAACATCAAGCCACAAGTCGACCGTTACTTGATGGCTTCTGGCAGACACATCATCTTGTTGGCTGATGGTAGATTGGTTAACTTGGGCTGTGCCACTGGTCACTCTTCCTTTGTTATGTCCTGCTCTTTCTCAAACCAGGTTTTGGCTCAAATCGCTTTGTTCAAGGCTGATGACAAGGAATTCAGAGAAAAATACATTGAATTCCAAAAAACTGGTTCTTTCACAGTTGGTGTCCATGTTTTGCCAAAGATTTTGGACGAGGCTGTCGCTAAGTTCCATTTGGATAAGTTGGGCGTTAAGATGACCAAGTTGACTGACGTACAATCAGAGTATTTGGGCATCTCTCAAGAAGGTCCTTTCAAGGCTGATCACTACAGATATTGAGCGACCAATCGTGACTGCTTTTTTTATGACCAAAAAGATATTCCAAGTTAGTACAATTGCACTCAACTGCTATTGCTGCTACGGTTTGATCTTGTGATTTTTGAAATTTGCACATCTAATATAGACTCCGGAAACGATTATTAGTGTAAAATATTGATATCCTGACTGTATATATTTAAGTATTGTACTAGTCATTATAATGAATCCTTCAACAGTGTAACTTTAGTCTCTGGACCGTATCAATTCGCCCATCTCAACGCTTCCCATTATGTTCATTGTGTATATTACCTCCGGGTAACTTTTAAATGTGCTGAGAAGTTAAGTCCTATTTAAGACGTATTCTTAAGGGAGGTAATCTACCAAGTTCCACTCAGCCGTTATTAACTGACACAAGAAGTTGATATAGTAAGAGGCGAGCTAGAACGGGGTATTCTTTGGATTGTAGCAAATAATGTCGACTTTTATGAACGAAGTAGACTGCCAGTATATCAAAGCCTTATTTCCTCAATACTTATTAGAACAACCAATATCACACGATCTATGGAAATTATACCACCAACATAGGAAGTTGTTCAACAAGCTAAAAGTAAAAAGATATATTGCTCCCAAAGATGGAGTTAACTTTGGATTGGATTGTTATAAGAGGTCATCAAGGTTAACTTATGCTACAAGGAAAGCAATTTGGGAAAAGTTGTCACAATTGGGGGTGCTTGGGATAATTCCTTATGATTCTGCAACAGATGAGTATTTGATACAGGTTTACAAGTATTTCTATACAACACAGGCGGAGCGGCTTCCCTCCGAAAGAGGAAGGAAACCCAAGGATTCTTCGGATGGTAGTGTGGACAGGATTCAAAGACAGCAACACGGTGTAAATGGGGATGATGATATAGCTATGGAATTTGACACCCATGAAGTAGGACCTGAAGAGGAGGAAGATGGTGATGAAGATGGCGAGGAAGACGGTGAAGATTATGCACAGTCTTCGGATACATTACCTTCTGATAGCGAAGAGTCTGCACTGGGCGGTAGTCAGGTACAGTCGCCTGAACCAGAGGCGGGAGCGGATTTACGCGGTGAAAACGAAGTTGATACATTCTATCCTGCGGTTACTGAATCGAAGCATAAGTTAAAGCCTAAACCGAATCCAGTTTCAGGTGAAATCTACAGTTCTCTTAACTATCCTTTGCCCCATAAATGGGTCACACCATCCAATAGCTCTGTTCTGGTTTCTGCGGACGGTTTTTCAAACGTTAGGCCCAACCCGAATTGGCAAGTTTACTCCGGTTATGACAACAGTCCTATCGTAAATAACCGGCTGAGGACTTCCCTGAGTAATCAAAAGCAGCATTGGGCTTCAACCTGGGCTAATACATACGTGAGCCACAAGAAGTTAGCGATCTTCTATTTTGAAATCAGAGTCCTATCAGTAACAAGCTCTCAATCTGGACAAACATGCAACATAAACATCGGTTTTAAGGATTGGTCAAAAGTAGCGACAACTTCTGTAGAAGGAAATACCAGCGATCCGCCGTCAAGAGATCCAGGAGAGCTCTCTGCCCTGAATAGACAGCAAACATCTAATATCCTCAGAGGTACTTTTGATGGTTCTAGGCCAACTTCACAACAAAGTGGTGCAGGTAAGGATGTTTATGCATATAATGGTTCGGATGGGTACATAAATGATGGTACATTATTCAAATCATACTCGAAACCATTTGGTCGTGATGATGTTATTGGCTGTGGCGTAAACTATGTCGATGGGACAATATTTTTCACTAAGAACGGTATTCATTTGGGCACAGCGTTTAAGGACGTTTCACATTTGGATTTGGTCCCTTTTGTATCCTTAAAGCCTGCAAATTCAATAAGAACCAATTTTGGATTGTATGAAGAATTTTTATTTGATATCTCCGGATATCAAAATCATTGGAAGAACAAAGCATATTATCATATATTTAAATCGGTTGCAGGTACGGATAAAAGTGGATTTGAGTTTAGAAAAGATGGCGATGATGACCCTTCCAGCAACGAAGATGAAGACGTACATATGCCAGATTCTGCTGGAATTGTTCAGAACACGGAAAACAGTTCAGACGACGAATTGTCGAGCAATTTTGACGATGATGATTCAATTCAACTGAAGGACGGTTTTTTATTGTCCAGAGATACGCGGTTTAGTGGTGATAAGCTATATAAGCCTGAGAAAGAAAGATTAAATACAATAAGCAATGCTGACGACTCTATACCTTGCACGTTAAACACAATGATTAATGATTATTTGATACATAAAGGATTAATTGATGTTGCTAAAGGGTTTTTGAAGGATTTGCAAAAGGATTGCATTCCGAACAACAGTGAGGAGCGCACCAGAATGGTTATCAGGCACCATGAAAGACAGATTAAAAGAGAGGAAGAAAACTTGAAAACACGTCAGGATATCAGAACCTTAATCAAGAAGGGAGACTTTTTGCATTGCATCAAATATATTGATACGAAATTTCCAGGACTCCTTACCACGCACATCGATTTGGCGTTTGAATTTAAGGTTGCAGAATATTTACTGGCAATTCTGAATCTGAATCAAAACAGTATTGATTTGGTTTTACAGAAGGGTTTAGAAATATCTAATGAGTTCATTTACAACGACCGTATTCCACAAGACCTAAGGGATCGATTCAAAGCTCATTTCACTGAGATATCGGCACTTATGGCATACGACAATCCGCTTGTCGAATGCACTAAAGATTTAGCGATATATTTAACCCCATCTTACCTAGAAGATCGGCTATTTCAATTGGTAAACTCCACTATATTGGAGTTTTTGAAAATGAAGAGTGAATCCTCTTTGGAGAATATGATTAGCTACACCAGGGCTATGGTTAACACGTTGATGGAGTATGGGCAACAACAGAATAGCCTAGGCACAGACCCAGAGCGGAGGTATTATAAGCTAGTAAATATCGACGAAGACTTGTTGACATTATAGTGTTGTGTCGCATATAATTTTGACAATTCCTAGTTTTTAGAAATTTTACCTACAATATCAGAGGTCCATATATTTTTTTTTTGCAGGATTATCAGATCTGCGTTTAGGCTACTCAGTAAAACACATTAATCTGTCAATTAAAACTACATATATATATATGTGAGTATGTATATGTGTATGTTTTGCGTGAATTTATGCTTATATACATTAAACATACACCCCAAACGAATTCGTTAAAAAGATGGTTGCAATACCGAACAGCAAAGACCCAATTAAACTAAAGGTTGTATAACTAATTAGCGACTTAACAAAGCTGGAGTCCTTACCCCTTGAAGAGTTGACCAAAGCAACAGAAATAAAAGCTATTGCAAGTGCTAGAGCAGAAGCCGCATAGTAAGGTTGCTTTTCCAATGGAACAATCTCTGTGAATTCAGGGAAATCCCTAAATTGTGTCTGAATGTTACTTGTTAGTTATACCTTCACTCGTTAACAAAGTACAATGCAAGTTTATAATCCTCACTCAGCTGGTGCATCCGAAAAAAGATCAACATACGTATAAGGTCTCCATGGACATCGCTTTCTCTGTATAATCAAAGCCTGCTTCTTGTTATATTACCTTTGGTATTTATTCTGAAGAACTGCTTAGTACGTGTCTCAAAAGTTTTTCTATTACGGAAAGATACATAAACTAGCAAGCTACCATCATACAAAGCAGAACCCAAGCTCTAAATAATAATGATTAGATACACTCTAAGGAATGCCACAAGATGTTCGATCCATCGAACACTAAGCACAACTTCGTATGAACCACCGGATTTTAAAAACTTGACTGCAAGCAGTTGGATGCAGAAGGAAACCTCGATACAAGAAGAAATCACTGAGTACCTAGATTGGAGAATGACAGACTCTTGGAAAACCCTGACCCCCGATGAAATAAAGGCTGCGTATGTTATTTCATATGGAGAGTGGGGCCCTAGGGCCCCTCAAGGATCCAAACTAGCACAGGTTCAGATGACTGGCCCTGAGATTATCCTAAGAGTTATAACCAGCATGGTCCTTTTCACCGCACTTGGCATAGTGGTGCTGAACTACAAAACAGACAAAAAAGTGTCCGACAAGATAGAAGAATTAAGGAGCAAAGTGCTCTGAGAGCTGCATTTAAAAAAAGGTATTGGTTGGTTTCATAGATGTTTTTGTTCTTCTTTTTCCTTTAATATATTATATCTTCAGAGCTATACATATAGGTTAATAATAACGTACATTATTATTTTATCTGTCGGGAAGTTTTCGTCGCACTGACACAGCAGAAATAAGAGAAAAACATTACAACCTTCCCCAAGCTATACCCACCGGCACACCAACCGTCTATATATTCCTTAGGTAGTGTGTGGGGCAAACGTAGCTGGACGGATTCTTATCAGCATAGAGTTGGTGATATTCCTCAGCGTCATAGAAGCTTTTAAGCTCAACAACTTCAGTGATGATTTTGTGTCCCCATTTGGGTTGCCACAGTTTTTTTAATTTTATTAATTCATCTTTGTCTTCCTCCGAATGCGAGAACAACGCACTACGATACTGCGTACCAACGTCATAGCCTTGTGCATTTAGTGTCGTAGGATCATGCATACGGAAGAATATGTCAACAATTTCTCGTAACGTTATGACATCGGGATTGTAAGAAAGTTGCACTACCTCTGCAAAATTCGTGTCACCTCCACATACCCGCTCATAGGATATGGAATGCTCAAAATCTTTATAAGCTTCATGACCATTAGCGTATCCAACTTTAGTATCTTCTAGTCTATTGCCAAATACCTTCCTATAGATGTGTTCTGTGCCCCAAAAACAGCCCGCTGCTATTGTCAGTAACTTGTTCGTAGTGGGATTATATTTAATCGTCTTTGATACAGGTGAAGTGTGAGATGACTGACTAATGGTCATAATGCTAATTCTGCCGAGCTTGTGGGTAAAACAGTATTCCCAGAAGAACAGTTTGCTAGTTCGACAGCTTTATATCCTCTGTAATCCCCAGTTTAAATATTTGACCATTCCTCGTTGTCATTACCAAAGGATGAGAAGCCACAGTTAAGAACAAGATTGACTTACACCCATACACCAGACATTGGCATTAAGGACCATTCAGAAAGAATAAGTTTGACTAAGGCTTCCAAATGAGCACCAATACGATGCATTAAATATACTAGCCTTCAACGGACCCTTATGCGGTCATTTGGCCAGAAATCAATCAGTTCTTGACAATTTTAGTCAGTAATACAGCTTGACGCAGGGACACCGATTGTCGTGTTTAACAATAGAGATGCCTCCTCGAGGGCGACGGAAAAAATGGCACATGCTTCTAGCCAGTCATCGTGTCACTCGTAGCGTAGTCAAAGGTCAGCTTGCGGCGAGTGGGAGACAAGTTCTGCAAAAGACATGGAGGTTCGGTTGCTGTGTGTGGAGCAACCACAGTATTCTTGGGGCGTATGTCGTAAAACACGCAGTCAAATTTGCCACGCCAATGGTGCTGGATGGACATACGGGGTATCGTACCGTCTAGAATATTTGATAAGTCATGGATGCTCAGAATTGTATCGTTTTGTTGTAGGGTGTTTTTTTGGAACTGCATATAGCTATTCCAAATCCCTTGCTGAGTCATGTAGTTTCCTTGGGCGTATTCGAAGAAAGTAGTGAACCATACGCGGATGCGTTCTGGCTCTTTCAATTTGGTCAGGGCAAGTTCTTTGCTTAGGGATGACGGAGAGAGGGGGTGGGGGGGAGCTTCAGGCAGGTTTATGCATTCTCTCTTCTGAGCGGGGGCAGAATTGGGGCTAAGGCGATGGTTGTAGTGAAGTGTTGTTTTTATGGTTGGCGATTCTTGTAAGGGATTCTGGTGTGGATGCGGTCTTTGTAAAGGTGACAACTTGGGAATTTCTGGGGTTTTCATGTCTAAAATTGTTATAGAATCGTCAGAAGAGCTTGCAGAGATATTAATGATGTTGTCGGGTGATTCAGATGCCAATAGCAACCTGCGGCGTTTGATTGGAGAGCACTGTGAGTTTATGAAGCTATCCAAGGTTTGTTCTTGGTGATATCGTTGTCGCGTCGGAGACCGTTTTCTGGAATATTTTGCAAGAGACTCCCGTTGTTCTAGTTCTCGAAATTCTCTAGTTAAAGGGTGATCTTCCGGGATCATACTCTTTAATAGCCATTGTGAATAAGGATACTCTCGAATACATAGCTGCCTCCGGCTAGGGGAATTTTTAGTCGGTGAAGTTTCTTCTATTTGTGTTGGTGAATTATTGAAATCTAGCAGAAATGTCTTGTATCTTACTTTCCATAGAGGAATATTGTACTCATCGTTAAACTTTAAGACCTTCGTTTCAGTTATTTTCATATTACCAGTTGCTTGATTATCGTCGTACAGTATCGTTTTTAACAATGCGCAGGTATGTACCACTTGGTGGTACCACGTATTAAAGTCCTTTAATAAATTGTGAATCCGATTATCCAAAAGCAGGTTGTATAAGTTTGAAAAGGGCTGAAACTTTCCCATTGCACTATTGCCCTTTGTAAAAAGTCGTCCCCCAAAATTGATCTTATGCACCTTCGGATCATAATAACTTTGGATTGCATTAATCGATGGCCAATTAAAGACTGTAGTGTCACTGGACCTGGTGAAAACGTGTAAATTCTGCCCAAAGATCTGCTTTGCGTTTTTCTGACATTCTTCAATTAATTCTAGTTTAAACTGATCGTAAAAAGATTCACCTTCGGTATTTTCCTCCTTCAGCTGTGGACATATTGTCCAGAGATGGCTCGAAAAACGACCATTTGCCCATTGGGTGATGGACCACGCCCTTTTCAATCCTAAATGTCGAAGCCCAGTGTTATAATCCGCTCCAACTAGTATTGTGAAAAGCATAAAAGCCTTACGATTTATTGTTGGATATCTTCTTGTAGTTTCGTCGATGTCAACTACCGTTACGAAGAAATCTGAAGAACGCTTTCGCAATGGGCTTGTACCACTACTAGGTAAATCTTGCCTATATTTTGAGAAATTCTTTAAAACTTTCGTTGCTCCAAAGACCAGAGAATCGGAATCGTTGCTTAGCACATAATCGACAACTCCATCAGATTGCAGCCGAGCGCATTCAGCTTCAGCTTCACCTTTCCCAATTATGACTTCGACCTTAAAGTTCTCGCATATATCAATGGCCATTATTACAGCAGAATCAACTTCGTTCGTTCTTTGCCACTGTACTGCTGTGTGTAAGAATTCCCGATTTGGAGCAGGTAAGGGAGCCTTCTTCTTTCCCATTTTTCTTTTGTAAGCAGGTTTCTCTGGCCCATCAAACACTAGCACGAATTCCAAATCTAATGAAATAAAGTACTTCAATTTACTCACTAGGTTTAAAGTTGCCTTTTGAGTATTGGTGCATGGTAACCCTTCATGTTCATTATTATTTGAAGAATTGCATATAAATCCACATTCGAAAAGCCATTGGAAGGCGTCAATCGCAATTCTAGGAGATCTACCGCAAGTTCTGCGATATTCACCTACGAATTGGTCAAATAAAAGCCGTTTCGTTTCGCAGTGTTGATTTGTTATCTCCCATAACTCGCTGGTTCCCATAACAAAGAGTTTATTGATTTTTATATATTTTTATCAATGTTAATGTATGGTACTCATGAAATTGGGATATCAGTTATTGATCCTGTTCAAGTACTATTGAATAATTTACTTAGGATTCGAATTCTAATATTACCCTAAATAACTTTTTTATACAGAATATCAGTTTATTTCTTGAACACCATTAGAATAAACAAATTAAAAAGTAAACATAAAATCATCAACTGTTTTGTTGATGAAAACGATCTTTTGTTAATAAGATATCTCCGGAATCAAAAATATTTAAATATTAAAACAAAAGTTTCTAGTCCTAAGAGTTAATTAGAAAAACTCAAAATGACGGAATATAATATATATAAAAATAAACAAATTCGATGTGACCATAGAATGCTATTTAGCTACAAGTGAAGCAGCGTTAACATTATGCTATGATTATTATGATTCATGTCAAACTGCAACCAGTGCAATCCAATAATAAATTTCAAGAAAGTAACTGCCTGAAATATTCATAATTCGACAGAAGTAGATTAAAATGCAACAATTGTGCTATTAATTCATAATGGATGAGATGATACTGGGTCGCATTAGTGTCAAAAAAATCAACCATAAAAATGTGCGCTATTAATGCGTCAGAGTGTATTTCGGTGTTTCCCGGGGGAATTAATTACGGCTACCGAATTAATAAAATATTCTAGTCCTCCCTGAAACATCAGTTCTGGGGGGTATATTAAATACCAAACCTTAGCCAATCCAAGTCATCCATCATATTTTCTTGTTCCTTTGTAGTGGCAGATTTTGGACCACTATTAGCGGTCTCATCATTCATCTGTGAAACTAAAGTTGACCTCTGTAATTGCTGATCATAGCTAAGAAAACCGCGCTGCTGCTGTAGAGAGACGGCATAACTATTTCTTGGAGAAGCGGCCACGTTAGACCTCTTTAAAGAGGAAGAAGTGGCTGAAGGTACAGTGGTACCAACTGCAGCGGTAATACCTACACTATGTGAAGTGGGAAAGGGATTTGACCATCCAGCTTGACCGTTGAGTGCAGAAGGCTGAGGTTTTAGTTTATTAGAATTCTTTTGTAATTGTTGAGATAAAAGAGAAGTATGCGACTTTAATGAAATAGATCGCTGGAATTCATGAGATTGTTGTGAGTTGCTAAATAAATCAGATGGTAAACGCGGCGATCTGTTTGGATTTGTGGCATTTGGTGAAGGACAAGCTGAATTCCATGTTAATGTAGATGATGAAGCCATAGTATTGGACACAGTGGTGTTGTTCTGATTTTGGAGTTGCTGTAGAGATTGCGCCATAAAAGATAACGATTGAGAAACTAGAGCTCTAGATGATTTTCTCCGTGGTATTGTGGCAATAGATGACCCACGACCACCTGATGTTGATAAAATACTGCTTGAGGGCATTGGAGAAGAATTGGAGTTTGCATTGCTATTACTGCAGATTCTAGGAGAACTCACGTATCTTGGAGATGATGAGCTACTGTTGACAGCACTGATACTAGAGTAGTTAGAAGTTGGCTGGAAGTTCAATGTCGAGTTCGAGTTTGAAAGCGGCAAATGGGAGCCACTCCCATCAGGGGAAGGCTTCGGCAGGATATGAACGACTTGTCTAGATGATGATCTGCTAGAATTAGAAGCTGAACTTGAAGTGCTACTTCTTCTGGATTTTCTTGAACCTGAAAAACCGCCAGATGACATGCGTTTGTTGTGATTCATCAAATTATTTGAATTTAATTTATTAGAATAATTTGCTGTAGGGGAAATAGCTATTGCATCTTGACTTGACTTACGATGAAATTGCTGTTGTTGCTTAATAACTCCAGTAATTGAAACATTTGAATCATGATAGCCAGCCGATTTGGTGGGAGCAGTAGACGGTCTTTGAGGTAACACAGTTGTAAGGGTTTCCACCGGCTGAATCTTTTGTTGTGTATCAGTCCAAATGGCATTAGAATTGCCTTCTTCATTAACCAGGCCCTTACTCTGCTTCGGCGTAGTAGTAGATTGTTGCGAAGAGTTTGATAGCGATTTAGAAGTCTGGTCCTGCGAGGGTACTTGTGTTGCTTTTTTCAGACTTCTTTTCTTGGTATTTCGCTTTTTGATAACATCACTTTTCAAAGACAACGGCCTCATTGTGCCATGCAGCTTTTGAAATAGGCCACATGCATTACACAACGTATTACCCTGCGGATCCCTCCTCCATAATGGTGTTTTATAGGTCTTACAGTTAAAGCATTGGACCTGTGGCTTTGCGGGAACTTTGGTTCCTGATATATTATTAGCTGAAGCCCCTTTACGGTAAGAAGTAAGTGATGAAGATGACAGTTGCCTTGTAACTTGATTTTTTCGCACAGAGTTTGTAACAGTTTGAGAGGAGAGAGGGATATGCCCGTCTTCCGTTTGATTTGTCGATTTTATATGAGCTGAACTGCGTTTGGAGGAACCGCCCACTCTTGAAAAAGCAGTGCTCATCTCACCTACTCCACCGTCTGTCGCAGGATTGCCATTTGATGATGAGGGATGTTCGCCTTCCCTTTGTAAAATTTGCCCCGTATCACTACCGTTAGTTCCAAAAATGGGTTGCGATAGAAACTGAAGATCATTATCAAACTGCATCCCCCCACCGTGTGTCCCCAATAGTAACTGGTCCCAAGTGCTATTCATTTGATACTGGTGCTGATGAACTTGGTCACCCACTGCTGCATCAGACGTGAAAGAATTCGGCTGCGATATTGTGGCTCCATCACTCAAACTTGATTGCTCGCTCGGAGTCATCATAAACTCGTCCACATTAAAGTCCCATAACTGATCAATCTCACCATTCTGTAAGTTGGAATAATGGTTACCACCCACAGGCTGTACAATGTCAATCGGCCGTGTTTGTATCCCCATCCCAGCAGCCCCCAACCCCTGCGGTTCTACACTCCCACGAGTCTCCTGTTCTTCTTCTACAAGATCACCATAATCCTGAGTAAGACCTACACCAATATTCTCTGACTCATTATTTTCTATCCCACCATTTTCGCCATGAATACCGCCCAACTGCGGCTGTTTGTGCATCATCTTACTGTTCCACATATCTAAAAACTCACCATCTAATCCATCAGGCAGCATTTCTAACATCGAGTCCACTTGATTTATCTGCCTTCCAAGCAATCCCAATTCTGCTTTTTCGGTGTATGGATTACTACCCGCCCCGTCATTCATCGTTTGGCTGTCACCATGCGTCTTTGAAGTCCCTGCCTCGTGCATCTTGAGTCCCAGCCCTCGTATCCAACAAAGTAGCGTCTCTAACCAGATTATGTGAGAATTGTTCGAACCCACGGTATACTGAAGTCTCGATACTTTTTCACGCTCAAACCCTTGCCTTTAACCACTGTATGTTCGGAGGAGTATTATTACCAATGCTCACACTGATCTTAGTCGTTTAATTCCGCCCTTTCCAGAAAAAAGAGCTTATTCGTTCAAATTATGTGTCATCACCAACGATCCAAATCACGTGCACGCCCTCACCACGTGATATATACCATCACAACACGTGACTACCTCCACCACCGAACATACAAACACCGCTTTTCTCCTAACACACACCGTGCACCCCACCCACCACATTTACGTCACACTGACCGACACCAAAACCACCGCTATTTGCTCCTGCCGTCCCTATGGTCCCCCCAGCCGTGCCTCCACCCAACCAGCAACCAGCATGCTTTTTTTCGTGTCTAGAACATCGGTTTCATGTACGGAAAAAACTGCGGACTACGCACTGGAAACGTTTTTTAACTTAAAACGTCTCACGGAAAACCCGCACAAGAAAAATAGATACGTGTTTCCCACCTTCCCACCATCCATATTCGTAATAATTTCCTGTTTCGATTGGCAGAACAGACTCTTAGAGAACACAAAAAAAGAAATTGCGGATGCCTGAAAAGGCGTATTTGACAATACCCCGCTGCTGGGGTTATTCGAACTGTGTGTCAAATCGCGAAGCAGGTCCGTTCGAGATGGAGATTAACTGCGGAAGAAAGTGGGCGTATTGATACGTGTCTGAAACAGAGGTGCGTGTGAAGTGATAGAGGGAGATTTCTAAGGACAAGGGCAGTAGAGTCTTGCGTAGTAAAGAAATGGAAATGGGTGAATACGGTGCCTACTGAGTGATTCTTTCTTTTTTGGCTGGGTAATGGCGGAGTGAGCATGTCACAGAAGTTGGGTTGGTTGTTATGCTGGATGATAGAAGGATTTGGTGTGGTTCAGTTGGTTTTTGGTTTTTTTGAATTTCTGATTTTGATTGTCTATCAGGGTATAAAAGCGCAGTCCCTTCGAGAACGGACAAAATGCAGTAGTGAGAAGTCAGAAGTGTGTTCAGAACAAATAAAAAAGCCTGTTGATATCAGAGGAATAAACAGTCCAGTTGTATTAACTATTCTATACCACTATCCATTCCTTGAACTAAAAGAAGAAAAATCTACCAACTACTAGTCATTCCTTTGTTTTTTTTTATTTTTTGAATATAGTTATTATTGTTGATCTGTTGAGTTTATTTTTTGAGTCTGAAAAATGAAGTTGCTTGGTGTAATTGGTACTGCACTGTTGGCTGCTACGCAAGTGAGCGCAGAGTGCAGTTATATTGATGGTAACTACTACTGCGGTAAAACCGATGCAATTGTGTATGCCAATGTTGGGTACAAGGGGACTTACATGGATGTTACGAACATGGACGAAGAGACCTGTCAGTGTACCCAGGAATCTGTTTCATTCGGTGGAAGTTTGTCGCCTTTGAATGAGGAGTTGTCTGTGCACTTTAGGGGTCCTTTGAAGTTGTTGCAGTTTGGTGTGTATTATCCTACTGGTTCGGGATCCGTGGCTAAGCGTAGCGTGCCAGAGTCGGAAGCCGATGACGGGCATGCTCACCACAAACACAGAAGGGATGCCAAGGTTAAATATGTTGGTAAGACTTCAACTATATTTGTTGGTGCTGATGGCGCCAAGGATTCCTCATCACCTACTGTTGCAGGCGAGTTGTCGATACCTTCATCCCCCCCTGTTGGCAATGTTAAATCCCAGAGCAAGAGTAGTAGTAGTGCTGCTCCACATGTTTCTTCTTCATATGTCCCAGAATCTTCTTCTACTTCCAAAGTAGCTTCCGCTTCTTCTTTGCCTTCTTCTGGGTCTGGGTCTGGTTCTGCTTGGAAGAGAGTTTCATATTACACACCAGGTTCTACTGATAACTGTACATTCTTCAACTACCAAGGCGGTGTTGCAGGCTCAGGTACTTGGTCTTCATGCTTTGGTAATTCTATTTCCTTCGCTGCGGAGGATGGTGTGTCCGGAGCATCGTCTGCTACCCCGCTAGGTGATGTTATTGTTGGATCCAACAAGGAATTCATCATCATGTCTGGCGCTTCTTGCGATGATAAGTCTGTTGGTGACTGTGGTTACTACAGATCAAAAATTCCAGCATACCATGGATTTGGTGGCGCTTCCAAGATGTTTGTCTTTGAATTTTCCATGCCAAGCGACACCCAAGGTTCCAACCCTAACCAGGACATGCCAGCAATCTGGTTGTTGAATGCAAAGATTCCTAGAACTCTACAGTACGGTGATGAAACTTGTTCCTGCTGGAAGAGCGGTTGTGGAGAGATGGACTTGTTCGAAGTGCTATCTTCCGGATCCAACAGTTTGATTACACACTTACACGACGGCCAAGGAAAAGACGGTAGTCAATCCGGTGGTGGTGGTACTCAGGACTACTTTGCTAGACCAGTTTCAACCACTTTAAAGGCTGCTGCGATCTTCGATGAAAATACCCAAAATGTTCACATTTTAGAGGTCACTGGTGATTTCGGCTCCACTATCTCCGCCGAGAGGGTCTCTTCTTGGTTGCAAACTGAGGGTTCTATGGCTGTCTTGGCTTCAAGTTGAAGGTTTTATTAGCTGTTTTTAGCTTGGACTTTCTTCCTATCCTTTTTGCCGAGAAACAACGCACCGGACACTCTTGCCTGTTTTTGTTGCTATGTTAACAAGAAAGTGATTATTTGTACTATAGATGATAACCGTCCACCCAAAACAACCCTCAGCCATTTGACATACGTGTTACCTTCTCTATTTTATGTTTTTATTGTCTTATGAATTGAATACCTCTGCTGTTTTTTTCCTTTTTTTTAGAAGAACATTCTTACGAATTGCGTGAATCCAAGACAAGAACAGAGATGGGTCGGTCGTCCATTTTGTTGAATGCTACGGTCTACTTATTCGGTATCTTGGATGAAGGACGGGATTCTGTTGCTTTTTATTTACATTTATGCTAGTTAAAACTTTAAATATACAATTGTTTTACGCCACATACTGTTCACGCCATTCTCAGTATCTGTTTGGCTTGTCCACTGCTCTTCAGTTATTGTGACCCTCAGTACGTTCACTCGTTTTATTAATTCTTGAGTAGCTTTGAAGAACACGAAATGATGGCAACGAAGAACAGCCGATAGCCATGTAGTGAGGATGAATCGTCAAGATTATCTTTTCCACATTGCGCGTCTCAAGATATTACAATTATTATCAAAAGAAAAAATCATGACAGTTTTTCCTGTCTTGATTCATGAGCGTATTTATCATTACAGTAGGTACTTTTTAGAAGATTATATAACATTGGAAAGCGATTGAACCAAATCGGGTGTATCTAAAATTGTGATGAGTTGCAGATCCCTACTATTTTTAAAACATTGCTCAAATTAATAACATTCATTATAGGGAGGCTTTCCACATAGTACAGTGGTAGAACGGTTTAGCAAATCCCAATCAGTGCCAAGAAAGAGCGATAATCATACAATTTGTTTTGTCTTATCATCCCATTCTGAAAGCTGGTACAAGAACGCAAAACATTCAGTGAAGAAAAGAAAACCAAAAAACAAAACATCCCCATTCTGTGATAATCTTGATCCCGAAGACAGATAACTGAGGGAACCGTTAATTGGTCTTGTTTTCTCACCTCCGGTACGACTCACTCTTCTTGCCAACAAACGTAACGATACAGACGGGGCCGGTACGTAGAAATAGTGTGCATTAGTTCTTATTTCAGTATTAATATACCTAATATACCTCGTTCCAAACGCACAGCAGCACCCACAATTAAAAATAAAAATAAGAATAAAAGTACAAAATATTAATTTAAAATATGCATTCATGTTGGCGCAACAAACTCCCAGAAAACAATTTTATATATCATTGGGAATGGGAGGAGGAGTGGGCTGCAGCAGTTAAGACTTGAGTAGGATAAAGAAAAACATGTGTGCTTCCGTGCTTGCACGCTTGTGTACAGTGCATCCATGTGTGATAGTGCAGTAGAACTGAACCTCGATCAAGAACAACTAGCCGGCAGCATAAACTGGCAGTATTTCTCTCCCTCGCTTCAATTGCTCAAGTCAGTAAACTTGGGATCCTGCTTTTCCAGATCAGGTATCACCACCTTAATCGGGAGGTTCGAGTCCTTTCTTAACCTTCTTGAACGGTTGGCAAAAGTAGGCTCCAAAGTAGGAGACGAAGATGGCACAGGCTTGGTATAACTTGTCACTTGCTTGGAACCCCAAGAAAACCATCTGAATGGTCTAGAAAGCGACACAAATCCACCCTTCGAAGGGGAGCCCAACCAGCAATAGAGACAATACTCCAAATAGATAATAATGCAAGCCACCACAAACCCCAAAACAACGCACGCCAAAATATGATTCCCCATAGACTTGATAAAATGAGCGTCCTCCAAATGCCACGAGGACCCTGGAGCAATAGCAAAAAACGACGATTCGTTCATCTTGTAGTCTTCGGGCTGCAAAATCCTCACTCTACCACCCTCCGGAACCCCCCATCGCCTGTACTGCTTCCAAATAACAGACACAAAGAGCGGACCCGTAGAAAACATGATCGTAATATATGGCACAAGCCAATTCCGATCGTACTTCGTCAATGAGCTAATCAACTTCAAAAAAAACGGATGCCTCGGTACAGACCCCATCACATCGTTCGAAATGCCCGTTGGCGAAGTCTTGCGCACAAATGCAGGTACAGTCAATAAAGGGTCCAACCTCCTCTCACAACCATCATCTAGATCAATATATACCCCCCCCATAATGCGATAGCACAAAATACCTGATGGCATCTGCCCTCTGGATAGGATACTTGTACCCATCAAACGTATCCAAAAACCACGGATACTCCTCCACAATAAACTCCCTCGCCATATCATCCGTCCATAAAATATACTTGTAATCCGGATGTAACTCAATACATCTCTTCTGCCCCGTCTTCCAATGTTCCGGAATTTCCGGCGTCTTGTACGTCTGGTGTATAATTTTAGGTATCAACTGCACCGGACGACTGCCCCCTCCCTGACCGCTGTCTGCAGGAGGATTTAACTCAACATCTAAAAGCGCATCTTGAAACGTATCATCAATAACAAGCGTCAATAAATCAAAAGTCAGATATAACAAAACCATCAAAACTACAACATGCGAGTAGATCATATATTTTAATTCCTTCCTCATCCCTCTTCTATGGCTGTCTTTTGTTCTTTTTTTCTAATACCAACAATATGCCAAAACTATAATAAAACCTGCCTGTTGCTAAAAGAAAGAAAATCCGCCTTAAACACTAAAAGATCCAACTTCTTTCCTCTCTACCTGTCCCTTCTTGTGGATAACTAACCTACAATTTTTTTAGCCCCCCTTCTAAACTCTATACCGTTCGTGCGCTTCGTCTGCTGCCTCTGCTCTCGATGAAACCAAAGTACAAACGTTTAGTGTCTTTAGTTGATTTCTATATAACACTTCTTTTTTATTCAGTCCTGTCGCTTCGTCTCTACCACTAACACTAATTACACTCTCTGAATTCCTTTAACCAAAAAGAAAACCTCTCCATTATAAATTCCAAAAAAATGAACTTCAAAGCTTTTTATTAATTAAAGAACGGTGAAAATACAAAGCACCACGAAATTCCCATAAAGATTTCAAACTGCGCTTCCCGCATTACTACTGCGTATATACACTTGCTGTCTCTGTCGTTTTTCTTCTATCTTTATCTTGTGCAAGAAAAAGGCATCAACATCAGCTGCGTCCCCGTCTTTGATAACCTGATTTTCTTTTTGGATACTTTGAAGGGGAATGATGTGAGGAGATATATTGTTATACAGGGTACAACTAGGTGTGCGCTGGCGAGATTGCTAGATGGCGAAGCATGGGCCAAGCATGGCGAAACGCATTAGGAGGTGTCTAGAGGTTAAGCGGGGTGGAACTCGGGAGAGTTAAATGGGCTGGTTTATTTTTGTCAAGACAGCAATTATACATAACCCCCGCCTCCCACCAAACACCACTCGTGGTGTTTGGTGGGAGGCGGGAAGCGCAAAGTTCGGGATTCTTGTTGGTCCGTTGCGAGTCGGTTTCTTAGGTAATGGGGCGGGGTGCAGTGGGGGTGATTTCTGGTAGATATATTCCTTTTCGTGGAGATCGCATCGCATCAGATCAGAATTGGACTAGTTTATTGTTGTTGTTAATAATAATCGTATGTAGTGTGCATAGTGAGTGGGTTGTTAGCGCGGTTATATTAGTGATGGGGTGGTGGGCTGCTGCTGCGGTAGCAGCAGCACGAATATGTCGTCCATGGTCCCATTTATACTTCTTGCAAGGCCAGTCACTCGTCTTTAAAGTATGGGTGGGTAACAGCCCTTTTAGCACTGATCCTGTGGATTGGATCGTATGTGATTAATTTATCTAATAGATCAATTCCGTTCTCGTTGAGCGAGGGTACGACTTGTGCCAGGTCTTTGCGTTGCCATTTAGGGAAAGTAGGTTTGAAGTCAGGTAGATATACAATATCGGGCCAGATGGATTCGTTTGGTGTTCCCAGCAAGCGGAAGATCTTGAAGATTTGATCAATTTCGCTGTCACCGCTGAATAGCGGTTTGCGGTTGCACATTTCAGCAAAGATGCAACCGATCGACCAGACGTCTACACCCGTGGAGTATTGCTTACCTCCGAGTAGGACTTCGGGGGCACGGTACCATAAGGTGACGATTTCGTGGGTGTAAGCGCGTAGGGGGACGCCGAAGGCACGGGCTAGACCGAAATCTCCAAGTTTTAAGTTCCCGTTTCTGTTGACCAATAGGTTCTGAGGTTTTAGGTCTCTGTGGATGATGCGGTGTGCATGGCAATATGCGATACCTTTGCAGAGCTGCATCATGAACTTCTTGATAATTTTGTCTCCTAGCGGCTGGTCCTTTGGGACGGATTCCATATAACGTTTTAAATCAAGATCTAGGAATTCGAACACAAGGTAAAGCTTGTGGGCGTCCGAATGGACGATATCGTATAGCCGGACGATATTATCATCTTTGAGTTCCTTCAACAGTGAAATCTCACGAATGGCTGTGCTTGGGACCCCTTCATCTTCACTTTCTAACCTGATCTTTTTGAGCGCTACGATCCGCTGAGCATGACGTAGATCAACGGCCTTGTATACAACACCGTACGTACCTTCTCCGATCTTTTCTAATCTCTTGTAGTTTGTGAGATCACTCATTTTTAGTATGCTTCTGAGCTGGACTGTGGGAGGGGAGGGGAATGCGATTGGGATGGTTTTATACTTATCAGGGTTGTTCTTTGAAGCGCCAGAGGGAACAGAAAAATCACTTCTGTTTCGTTACAGTTGAGGAAGAAGACTGGTAGATCAAGTAACAGAAATGCTGGAAAAACGACGAATCGCTATAGAATCCTAATTGTCTGGTTATAGTGCTTGTATTCGCTACCATCTGGCATGTTTGTTTTCAAATTTTTCTTGTTCATGTTGTTATTTGTTTTCCCTCTTTTCGTGGATATTTCTTTTTCATGTAGTTGAACTCAATGCTGGACAGCCTCGATATATAGGGATGAAATGTTAATTATAGATCAGGTGTACTGTCGTTGTTTTGATATATACGTATAGATGGGTAGGTAGGTATCTATATTAGGCCCATATCAAAGGTTAAAACGCGAAAAAAGTACATAGCGTTTATTCCTGCTTTGTAGCAGCCAGTTTGGCGGCCTTTCTGAGGGCTCTCCTCCTAATATCTGTGTGGATTCTGTAGTTGATGGCGTTTACAAGCCTTGAGTAGACACCCACGGTGTTTTCGATAAACATATGGTATAGGGCATGGGACCAGTATGGGGTAGTGGTGGCGTATCTGTCCTGCGAGCCTACACGTCTTCCCACATTTTGGAGAGTAGCGCGAACAAACTGCTGAGGGTTAGGAATCAATAGGCTTGTTTTTCTAATCTTGGACATGGCAGATGTGACGAGGTAGGATATGATGAATTGGACATCGATGTTATCTTTAGAAAGTTCACCGGCAAGTGCAGAGGACCATTGTTGTAGGAAAGCTTTTGAGCCCGAATAAGTAGCCAACAATGGAGAAGGAG
Organism: Eremothecium cymbalariae DBVPG#7215; assembly: GCF_000235365.1. Classification (NCBI taxonomy): domain Eukaryota; kingdom Fungi; phylum Ascomycota; class Saccharomycetes; order Saccharomycetales; family Saccharomycetaceae; genus Eremothecium; species Eremothecium cymbalariae. The sequence continues at coordinate 1,104,363 of NC_016450.1, read as the reverse complement.
CCAAACCACCAAAGGAACCCATCGTCAAAATCAAACCTCTGCATTGTAACTTTTTAGTGTTGGAGATAATGAGGGGGGCAACGGTTTGGGTAATCATTAGAGTGGCAGTGTTGTTGACGGCTATGATGTTTCTTAATTCTTGTTCCTCGGTTTCCAAAAAGGGAACTGGAATAGAGTGAGATACACCAACATTATTAACCAGCACAGTGACAGGCACATTGTCGCAGAGGCTCTTGATTGCAGCATAGTTAGCACTCGAGTCTTCGGAAATATTAAGTGCCAGGATTTCAACATCCACCTTATGTTTTTCAATTATCATTTCTTGAAGGGCCTTCAACTTGGAATGGGTTCTCGAGACCAAAAGTAGATTAAAACCACGTTCTGCCAATTGAACAGCAAACTCCTTACCAATTCCATCGGAGGCACCTGTAATTAACGCATAAGATCCCTTTTCAGGCCCATACTTCTTGTATGACACAGAAGGAAATACAAGTAGATCAAAAAGAAGGGATGTGACTGTCAAAAACAAAGTTGTGGCTTTGACAACACCAGTTGCTAACAAAGCCCATAAAAGAGCGTTCAAAGCCTTACTGTCGCTGCTAACAGCGGTTAGTTGCTCAAGGAAATGCATTGATATGGATATCTGGGCTAGCTATGCAACTTCAAAGGTGTATAAAGAGAGAGATAAACCAATTATCGTTGAAATGTTTTTTTCTTTCCCTTTGATTCTGGAATTGATGCCGAAAATTAAAAGACTGAAAATAACCCTTTTCAATTAATAGCTACAACTTGTTTAATATATTTACGCCGAATATGTAAATTAGAGGAGTCTTGTTTAATAATTAAGTGTGTCCCAGTGTTCATTCAACCTTCCATTAATAAAGCATCCAGGTTTTCCTGGTTCAACTGTACATTTAAAGCGTCCTTCTCGGATTGTGTATCCAGAAGTACTAGTTCCAATTCTGCTTTCCACATGACAAGTTTCTGTTGTTCTAGTTTATGGTCGAGTTCATCACTTTCCTGGAAGACCTTTTTTATATCTTCAAGTTTCTTTAGGTCATCTGTAGACTTATCAAGTTCTGTTAGGTAATATATGGGATTTTCGATGACTTCAAACTTCTTCTTTGTTTCTAGTTGCTGAGAAATAGGCGAAACGTCATTTGTCGTATGGTTAGAAGTGTTGCTGTTGTATCTTGTTCCTGAGGGCGTTCCGCTATTTGGAGTGGTGTTGTTGGCGTTAACGTGATTATATCTTGGGTAGGAACCAGAACTGCTGGCTGGATGAGCTGAGCCATGATAATCCTGGTAATAGTGTTGATAGTGCTGTTGAGAATGCGGTTGATGCTGTTGGTGCGCTTGATATGGTTGGTGCGATTGGTGCGATTGATGCTGATGTTGCGACTGCTGCTGCAAATGGTAAGATCCATTATATCCATTATAATATCCTCCGCGTTGATAGTAACTTTGAACCTGCCCGCCGCTGCCCCCAGAATAGTTGTTGTATCCATGATAGTTGGAATGATATCTGCCACCACTGTTACCTCTGTAAGCCATATTATTTCCACGAGAAAAGGGCTGGCGATAGCCTGTCCCATTCAAACCCTCATTTCGAGGATAATAGCCCTGAGATTGTGGATGACGGTTATGGGAAGATCCACTGAATGATGGCTGTATACCAGCTCCTTGCGAAGAGGAAGGAGCAGAAGAGTGCGAAAGAGGAGGGGGAGGTGGTGGCGGTGGCGGTTGTGCACCACTACTGTCTATCTCATCTGAACCGCTCATAGCATCTAGATACGTTCTTTTTAAAATATTGTTGGTGCTTTGGCATATCTTCTTCCAGATGTCTCGCAGTTTTAAAATGAAAAGATATTTTTTTTTCAAAAAAGTAGTACTACTACTACGTTAATATCATCGCCAACAGCTTTACCATTGGATGATAAGAAAACGGACTTATGAAATAAAATAAGACTACTATAACTGCTATTTTGTTAAAAATATATATACATATATACTCCAGTATGTGTGTGTTTTGTGTGTGTGGTTAGTCGTCCCCATTTATCCAATTCGTTAGGTCTTGGATGATATGTGCGGAATTTTTCCGACATAGTATCATCTCTTCTAGTTTAAAAAGATTAGTTAGTCTTTCGCAGCCTCCGAATAACATAGGCATCCCCCGGCGAAGTTTCCAGTGCTTATATCTGACCAATGACCTGACATTGGTAATGCGTGGTACATTTTTCAATTCCAGCACGGATAAATTTGGGAAGCCATTAATTGAGATCAACGCGGGTATGGAATGGTTTGAAAGTAACCTACAGTTATTCAGTGACAGCCTAATGATGCTACTCCCTCGCATACACGCCAGCTCCCAGATGCCCGCATCGTTGACGTCACAACCGGCAAGACCGAGAGCTTCTAATTTTGTATGTCTAGCTAGCGCCACAACTGACACACTAGTGATCAATTGGCCATTTCTATGCCTGCCCAAATTGACTGTGTGTAACTTCCGACAGTTCATTGCAACAGCCACAATACCGGTGTCACTGACCTTGTCACAGGCCCTGAGGTCCAAAGTATGCAGATTGGGGAGCATTGTGCATATTTGCATTAAATATTCGTCATCTAGCATCTTGTTCCCCGGTATGATTAACTTGGCTAGCTTTGTGCTCTGTGCAAAATACTGTGGTTTAGGCAGAACCCTTGAACAGACGTACAGCTCCAGACTCAGCAGATTTTCGCTTGATGTTTTCTCAAGAAATCTATCCAGTTCATACTGTTCCAATCTGGTTAGCCTGTGCACTAATAACAACTCTGGATGAAGAATACAATTTGGCGGGACCGACTCAACGAAGTTATGCAATTTAGAATAGCTGGAAAGGTAAATCTTCTCTCTGAGAACTCGTAAGGTCACAGCACACCACAGCTTGTTAACCAAAATGCAATTGTATAAATTTGGTCTTTGCGCAAGCGCAGATAATGATACATATTCATTAGTGGCCGAACACAACGAAGTACCCGCTTCTACCTTATCCCTGTAATACGTTTGTACAGCCACTTTCTGGTGCTGCTTTGTCCTTGGCGATATACTGGGATCCAACTCCACAAAACGAACAATCAACTCCAAGATCTCTGGGATCGCAAAGATTTCATGTGCCGCTTTATCATTAACGACACAACCGCCATCGTTAGCGTCGTCCGATAAACTAAACCTAAGCACCCCCCGCCGACCCCCCCGCACGACTTGTGAAGCGTAAGACTCGAAAACTCATGCACCAGCGGGATATCCCTAGGAACCTTAGGCGTCCACGGCGACACTGCTCTCGCTTGGCAGCCTGTAACAACTGCCTTTGTCGGTGTCCGCGGCTCCACCAGATCCGTATTTCCGTCACAAAATTCCATTTTATCATCCAAAGACGTCTTTACCTGTAAATGAAGCTCCTTGTGCTCCCCCTGTGGCGCCAACCGCTTCCTACACGACCCTGAGAATCGATTGAATAGCCTGAATTGCAGCCCTGTCTGTGTTCTTTTGAGAGGTCTCCAAGCCTTTACCAGCTCTGACCCGTCTCGAGACCGCTTAGCAGACCGATTCTGCAAAGATAGTAGAGAGCTCATTGACGATATTACTCTGCCCAACACCCGAATAAAATCTCCAGAGAATTGGATGATAAATTTAAACACAAAAAGGCTTATGAACCTCGTCCGATACTCTCTTATTTTATTCAACTCCGTTTCATTCCAAGTCTATTTTAAAACACTCGTCATACTAACAACCTACATTCTATTACATAAATTTAAAAGGCCTTTTTTCCCCTGCCAAAAAAAAAATTACTACAAGTACAAATTACAATTACAATTGGTAGTATTAGAATAAGTTCGTTACTAATCAGAAAATGAAACGCCATCCCAAACAAATACTATCAACCTGCCAATACACACAGGCACCATCACGCCGTCTCTGCCCCTTCCCAATGTACTTTCTTTCCTGTATTAGCAGTAGCCGTCTTCTATAAAAACTCGAGTCAACGTCGCAACTGTAGCCATTGTTGAAGCTACCTTCACATAAAAAAGATATACCCTCTCCATCTACTGTTACTCAATTAAAAATTTCCCGGCACTTCAATTACAACTCCGTCTACGGTAATATTACATACTCCTCTTCGCTACTCAAGATTGCCATGAAGAAAGATAGCGATGGAATTTTCAATGCTAAAGAAACGGACGTCTTTTGGAAAAAATCAATTTCGCTAATTGCATTTTAACCAGCAAACCTGTAGCCCTGCGTCATATACACACACCTTCCCCTTCCTTCCCCTCCTCACCAAGAATCTGACAGCTTTTGCTTCACCCCAACCTGCTTGTCTGTTTTTGCTTGTCCCCTGCCGCCTCTGCCGTCCTCTCCTGCCCCCCCTCTGCTCGCCCTGCCTGCTCGTAGATTGCATATTTACCAGCCAGCCTTGCCAGCTTTGTCATCTTCTCTGACGACCATCCTGCTCTCAAAAAAAGGCTTGTGTGGCCCCATCTCCGTCGTAGCCTTCTCCCACCACTATACCATAACCATAGTCCCGTAAAAACTTGCTGGTCCCTATTTGCATACCACTCTCCTGAATATAGAACACCGCCAGGCACCTTCTCCGCATGCTAGTCTTCGGTGGGAATGAACGACCGGCCTTGCGAAATTATCCACGCGCTGCAACACAATGGAAACAAGTGAACTTCCATCCATACAACCACCATCGTTACCTGCCCCGCCCTCCTCCTCCTCTCCCTTCCTTTTGTGTGTAATCCGCACCGATCTTCTGGGATATGGTCCGCATCGCGCCATAAAACATAACTTTCCCAAAACGTGCATTTAGTAAGACAAAGCAACCCCCAAGACGTGGCTCATCGTCCCACCTCGTTGCGTTATCATTCTCAAGATACTAGCAAATGGACGAAGTCCATCCATCCATTCTGCAACATCCATTGTCTTTTTACAAACCGTAATGTCACAGCAGGTTCCCGCACTTCCAAGAGATTCAACGTATCTATGTCGTTTATCGTAGATAAAAGAGAAAACAAAAAGAGCTGTTTTATTGTTCGAGCAGCCGGTTACATATAGCCAATATAATGAGACTCCTGAAAGTATTATACTGGGAGTGGGAGAGTGTGGCAGCACCTGGCACGCCCAGTGCTGCAAACCTCTCTCTTCAATAGTACAAAGAAATCATAATACGAGCGCCATAAGGGCGCCGGTGGGTTTTATCAAAGACATGATGCGACATATACAGAAGGAGAAGCAGCAAAACCAGGGGCTCTTCTCTCTTGTGTCTAGCCAGAGACAGAGAAGAGCCCCTTCTTACGTTTTTACACGGAGTTAGGGCAGTGATCGTAAGGGAATAATTAAAACAACACCCAGTCCTCGGCCCCTCCTTCTCTCCCCTTTCCCCCTTTAAAACTGCACGTAGCTACTCCCTCCAGTGCAGATGGAGGGTTTAACATTCGGAAGACAACAAACGAACCTCGTAGTAGACGGTGGTCCTCCTCAAAAGAAAGACTAGCCACCCATCCGTCTTTGTTTCTGAGATAAAGGGTACGTTTGTTTAATTTTTTTGTTTTATGATTGATTTGATCTCCCTTCCTTGAAATCAACATCTTTTACAACCACGGTTGTTAAGTAGAATAAGACAAACTACATCTGGTGCGGGCAATCAGGAGTTACATAAAGTAGAGAGTGAATCGGAAAAGTTTAGGAAGAATATAACGATAGCTGAACCTGGCACATATTTAAAAAAGTGTTTAAGCGAGATTATCCAGGGTGTTGTGTGTTCTCTATCATCTGTTTTTAAAAACGCAAGTTTCTCGAGAAGACGACAATTAAAGGGAAAAGGGTATATATTAATATTGGGAAATAGACGAGGAGCAACAGAGGAACGCTAGGGAGAGGAGCGGGCTGTTTTCAATTTTGATAGTAGTGTACGTTTTGAGAGGAAGTGGTAATACGGAAAGGCGGAGTGTTTCGTTATTTTTGTTACGTGAGAGCGAGAGTGAGAGATTGATTTAGTTTGCTTTATATTTGGAGTTCTTCTTTTTTAGTTATTGTTATTGTTTGTTATTTTTATTTTTGGGGGGTTTTAGTTTAGAGGGGATGTATGCATACTCTCAGAATAACAGCGGTGGTAGTCAGAGATCGAATAGATGCAGATCAAGGGCTCGATATAAGAATGGATCTGGTCAGAGCTGTAGCAGTAACAAGGCAGGGTCGAAAACGGCTGTCTCTAGTGTGAATGGGGTTAGTTTTGTCGGTGGGGAAGGTGTAGCAATTGTTGCTGGTGGGGATTTGCAGGACGTCGGGACGTCTTCGAGATCCTCCACAGACGTGTCTAAGAGACGGGTTTCTTTTACACCTCAACATCAGAAGGCTATTATTGAACATTTATTGCTCACCAAGAATTCGACACCTCAGAAGAATTATTCTCATGTTCCTTGTAAGTTTTACAGGCAGGGTGCTTGCCAGGCGGGTAGTTCTTGTCCATTTTCACATTCTCTGAATGTCTTGACGGCAGATCAGACGCCTTGCAAGTACTTTGAGAAGGGTAATTGTAAATTTGGGGTCAAATGTGTCAATGCTCATATTTTGCCTGATGGGACGAGGGCCAATCCTCCAAAGCAAATCTTGTATCCATCTACTTCATCTTCGGCGGTTGTGAAGAATTCGATGGGGGCTGTTACGCTTCCAGGGTCAGCACAAGGGGCAGTTACGGGGGGCAGTACCCGGTCGATGGCTGACGGAGAAGGTATGCAGTTGCAGCTTCAGCAGCAGCAGATTCAGCAGCAGATTCAGCAGCAGCAGCAGCAGATTCAGCAGCAGCAGCAGCTTCACCATCATCGTTATTCGGAACCCGATATTTCCATGAGCCAGCGGCAGTATGTTGGGTACGCTGGTGGTGCATTTACTGTTGATGGGTTTACACAGAACAAGTCGTTATCTGATATGCAGTATGTTTCTAACGACCTTTCTAGTTCAGGTCTGGCTAGTGGTACACCATTGCTCTCTCCGTATGTTATTACAACAAACTCCATGAATAACCAAGGACTGGGTCCGCCTCCGCCAGCTCTCCCTAATCCGCCTTTTGGCGATGAGTTGGATACTTTTGAAGGGGAAGTCCTTGTTCCCAGCGAGCTTTCAGATTTGCTAACTCCTAAAGAACTGAAGCGCCGTAATTCCAGACCATCGTCCACCTCGAGGAAAGTTAGTTTTAGCGACAACATATCTACTCCAAGTACCACAAGCAGCGAGCCATATACATTCATGCACAGAAGGACATGGTCCTCTGCTTCTGCAACCACTCCACCTCCAACAATGATGGATCAAATGGCTAGTTCTTCGTCTTCCTCCTTTATATCCAAGATTGTGTCCGCGAATTATACTTATCAAGATACGTCCTCAAATTCCGCTCAAGGAAAGTCACCGTGGAATAACATATCTTCTACAGGTAATATGACAATTTACAATGGAGGCCTTTTCAATCCAGCAGTGAACACACCCACCGGCACGGCAAACTGTACGGAATACCAGTTACGGCATTTAACGGAGGATTTGACTAAGTTTAAGATTTACGAGGAGGAATCTACAAATGGTTCTGAAAGCACTATATCACCGACGAGACAAGAGGCACACCATGGTCCCACCGGGCATATCCGCGTTCACCAAGACCATAGTAAGGAAGCTCCAATGTTGTTTGACGATTTCCAACAGGGTATCTACTGATACAATGTATGACTCTTTTTAATATGTCAAAAAGAATAGGCTTTTTTTGGTGGGCGGAAGATGTACGATTGCGTCGTACTATATGCTTCATGGTAAATGATAATGGTATTGCTGGATGACGGCCATATCCAGATGAATCCTAAATGATTCCTTATGAAGAGATGTTTGTCAACTCAAGCAAGGAAGCAAATTGTTTTGGAACGAGCATTTGCAAAAAAAAAGTAATTGTTTGTTTTAGCAACAAGATTCTTTAATAATACAGATAGAAAGGAAAATGAAATCACCAATTCTCATTTAAGTTTGAATGGACAGGTACGTCAAAAAAAATTAAAAATTGAAAAATTGAAAAATTGAAATGCAATTGTTATGTCATTTTTGGTGAGCCGTGGCATAAATCATATGCATTGATTTCGGTCTTTATCTGTGGTTAACACCACTCCCTTAGGTTCTCCGGGATAGTATAAGTTGTATGGGAATGACCCTCAGAGTGTTGGTTCATCTTACACTAAAACTAAAAATCTTACAAAAACTAAAGTCGAAAGAAAAAAATTTTGATTGTGATTACTTGATTGAACTTTGGAAATGGAGTCCTCCGAAAGAAGAGGAAAATATAAACATAAAAAAATAGAATGTTTCGCTACACGGAGTTTTATGGTTAAAATAGCGTTAAGAGGTAATTTTGATTTAACATATATATATATACACATGGCTTTTTTTTAACAAAGAAATGCTGTAAGCAAAAAGATAAACAAAATTTATGCTGTGTCCAAAATCCGGTGATTATGGCGTGTTTCGTAGAGTTTCTTACACTTTATAGAATCATTGTATAACAATATGACCTATGGTTGACTAAAAGATTTCATGAACTTCGTTCATAAAGGTAGCAGTGGGTGGAGACGAGCATATTCAATCGGACATAATCCCTTGGCATACGATGCCTTATCTCACGAAGAAACGTTTTATGTTTTTTCTTGCATGTCGATCAATGCAGTGCCCCCATAATTGGTCCGCAGAAATAATAATGGGGACGGCTACGCCAGTGGTGCTAACTACATCAATAAGTATAACAAAGAAGATGCCTCACAGGCATTGCTAGGAGAGTGTAAAATATAGGAAAATTATAATGAAGTCAGATGAAGTCATATATCCCCTGAATTGTTTCTTGATTGCTTTGGCTGTGGCATTGTCGGTGCTCCCCATGATCCTTATATTTGCTCTAACGGTTTTTTCCCAGAAAATTATGTAGGACTATGTATTTGAAACTTAAAAAAGTCATCCAATACCATAACTTCTTGCGTTCAAGGAAGAACCCTTGACACTTAAATAATTCGTATGTATGACTATTATCACTTTCCCTATGGACTAATATAGGGCCCATAATATTCGATGTTGCTTAAATAATATAATCATAAGTTTTTTATAGGCAAAAAACAATTGGGTGCCCCAAATGTCTTTTGGCCGTTATGACGACACAATATAGCAACACTGACATCAGAGTTAATGTGACATTAATGAAAAAAGATTTTCGCCCAGTAGGCATTATGGAGCTATCTTATTCTAGCCAAATAATAAGTTATCCTGAAAAGAAATGGTTTTCTTGGCTATTTTCTGGAAAAAAAACTGTTTAATACTGTGCATCGAAGAGTTGAATTAAAATTTGATCTGAAGGCGCATTATAAATATCAAGAGCAATCTTTCAAAACGTAACTAATCCAGTTCTTGTATCTTAAATATTGTTTTTATGTAGCTTGAATCAGTTACTCCATTATTGTGTAGAATAGAGAGAGGGTGTATTGAGTCTTGTGGCTTCACTCTGAAATTTTGTCTTTACAATAAAGCAGACCAATTTACCCATGACAGCAAACTTAAGGGTTCAGACTGGAGCTGAACTTCTGAGTCGTACTTCTCATGATATTAACTGCCACTTGTCTGAAGCCAGGTCACAGTGTCCTTTGAGTTCATCGCTGGATGGTTCCAACAGAGTTGATGACGCTAAGTTGCAGTCGCCGTTAGCGACTGAAGATAGTCCTGACGCCGTCAGGTTACGCAACTTCAGTTTCCCTAATATTAACAGTTCTGAATGCCCTAGTTCAGGACGTATTTCAATTGGAGGAAAAAGTTTGCCCCATGATCCTAGCAGAAATTCATTAATCAAAAGGGAAAAGACCTTTAATATGGAAGAGTCCCAATCCGAAGCATTGTTCAACCATCTGAAACTTTACACAATCGGTAACAATAATAGGGAATCTCACAGTGGCTACAACACTTTGAAGTCAAAGTTTTGGTCACATAGTCGGAAGAGTAGTGAAGACTCCCCCAGGCTTTCCTTGTTGAGCCATCGCAGATCAAGCTTATTTTCGAGTAACTATGCTGATAGTTCCTCCAGTGGCCGGCCATCTGTGGGTTCGAGTGGGAGCAGTGGAACAAAGAGTTATCATAAAAGGTCCAGAGATCATGTGTCAGTCCCCATATGTATTAAATCCCCAAATGGGCGAAAGTCTGAGCCTTTATTTGCCGTTAACTTACCCTCCAGTCAAAGGAATGAACAACCAGAGGAGAGAAGGAAGACAACCGAGAACATGAATCTTCAGGGTGCAATAGCTGAAGATACTAGTGAACAATTAAGGAGGAACTCAAGTGGAAACTTTGGTAGCTTGCTTGACTTCACATCAAAGACTGGAATACAAGCTAAAGGTCACGTCTTTGCTCACTGTCCAGAATCAGGTGATCGGCCAACACCTGTCATTGATCTTAATATTGGTACTTGGGATGCTGGTATTTATCAATCGTATCCTGAAGGGATTAGAAAATCAAGTGATTCTTTGCTATCATCACTGACTTCTCGGAACAGCTCTATACCTGACTTTTCGAAACATTTAGTGTCTAGAGACGTCTCTCAAATTCAAAACGAAGGAGAACAGTTAGATGAGGAGTCTTCAGAAGAACAGTGTGTTTTAAGTCAAGATCAATTGTTAGGCGTCCCTGAATTGCAGAATGACGATGATGTTTTAAATTTACAAGAGTTTTTGAAGAACTGTTGAATATGGTGTAATAGACATAAATAAATACTTATAAATAAATACAACACATATACTCACTTGTACTCATACATGAGAGGGGACAAAAAAAGGCTTCACGATATATATGTGAATTGATAATACATATATATTTCATATATTATCCTGTGTGTCCTGCTGTGATGACGGAGATTACAAAGTCGGTGAAACTTTGGAACAGTCATTTGCTGTAGAATAATATGTATATACATATGGTTGTGCCTTCCTAGGCCAACCTACTGTGCACAGAAAAGTAGATATCTAGACAATAATAAACCATATGGGGTAAACGTTGCTCTCGGTGGTTCTAACCACCTCATCATGCTTGTTACTTATATGACCCCGAATATAGTCGTAGAAGTGCATGCTAGCACAATTCTGTCTTCGAAGAAATACAACTATTTGCTTCGATAAAGGTTCCAGATAACATATATCGCACTAGAGAGCACTTATACAGTAATATACTTGTATTCTGCTAACCTACACACAACTACAGCTTTCAAACTGAAGATCTTTCACCATCATCAAGCACCATTGTTCAACTTTTCAATATGCTTAGAGCGTATAAGCGGAAAACATATTAAAGGTAAAACTTGAAAGAAAAAAGGATATTAACCAAACACGAAAACTAAATAACTGGACCCTGTGAGCACATAAACTGGAACGCATATGGACTGGGCTATTAAAGCAGTTAAAAAGAGGATGAAATCTCGAGGTGGGGATTCTAGGTCCATTGTTGAGTCTTTAAACAGACTGAATGACACTGTATTAGAAGGGCATGATGAGATGAATGGGCTGCTTCATGAAGCTAATGATTGGCTAAATTTTGAGATGAAACGAGTTGGATTTAGACATCAGGAAATTAGGGAAAATTCAGAGAGTTCAGGATCAGAACTCACACCAATACACAAGGGGATACGCGTTTCACCTCTTAACAAAGGTTTAGCAGTCAGTTGTGGTGGCGACACAATTCCACCGTATAATGGGTTTGGACAACATGCTACGCCGAGATCATTGCCTGTTGAAGAAGAGGAGCTAACAAGTAGGGGATTGTCTACAACAGCTATAGATACGCAGTCTCAAAGGTTAGTTAATGTTTCTGATATTGACCACCAGGAGGATGATCGAATTAAAGAACCAGAATCCGCAACTCCTAAGGCAGTTATTAATAAACATGAAGATACAGCGAAATCATCTCCATGGTCTCCATATAAGGTGGCTAAAACCTTAAAGGAGGGAACCTATAAACAATTGCAGCACGAATCGGAGAATACCAACAGTGCAGACCATAATACTACGCACGAAACGGATTCAGTTACCGAAAAGTCGATAATCCAGTCTAAGATTTCTCTTTCTAAAAGTCCTGAAAACACTTTTTTGCAAAAGGCAGCCAACTTTGTGCCTCCAAGCAGAGATCGGACTCTGAGGCGATCTAATATGTTCGTGCCTCTTCCGAATAAAGATCCATTAGTGGTTCAACCAATGGTAAGCAAGAACAAATCTATAAAAAATATAAGTCCCACTGTTACCAAGCCTTTAAAAGGAGCCGTTCAACCAGTTTCCACTGAGGAAAATGAAGGCTCGACAAAACTATCCGGAACTAGGTCGTCATATCAAGGAACCAAAGGCCGCTCGGGCTCGATATTTGATAGGCTTTCCTCTATTCCAACAAAGTCTTTCGAAAAAAAAATTGCATCTAGATCACCTCATTATATATCAAGGTCACCTACAAAGGGCACATTATCTCCTGAACCTCGTTATTTTCAATCATCCAAAACAAACGTTAACGGATCACCTGCTAGAAGGAAATCCACCGCTGATGAAACTTTTGATCGATCTGACGATCACATTCAGGCCACTTTGAAGAATATATTTGATACCCAAATCCCAGTACTATCAAACAATGAACTTCGATGCAGAAATTCCTTGGCCGCCAAAAAGAAAAACCCCCCAAGTGGCTCACAGATAAAGCGAACATCCTTAATACCCAGACTTGATAGATCAGTTTATAATTCAAAGAATATTCTTCACACAGAAAAGAGGGGCAGAAGTATGACTCCAATCAAGAGAGGAGATATGACATCGAAGGTAAGAAAGCTGAACTTTAATCCATCTCCACACCGAGTAGTGAATCTAGTGACTCAAGCGAAGCCTATCAACAACTACAACCAATCAGTACAAACACCATCTAAGACAGTTTTTACATCAAAAGTGCAATCTGCATCTTCTGTTTCATCAACCATGAAATTTGAAACTGAACAAACGCCACTATCTAAAACAGCAGTAAAAACACCAACAGTAAAAACTCCTGGTTTAATTGGAACAAAATTGGCCTCATCTAAAGTGCTTGGTAAGACAGGCATTACAAAAGCCTTCCCTACAGATGAAACAATTCATTCTGCGAATCACTGCAGTTCTATGGGACAAAAATCTACAGGGAAGGTTGATCAAGTTGCTCAAGACGTTAAAGACTCGATTGTTCAATTAAATGGTGCTCATGATCGCTTAACAAAATTTCAGCTATTACCTCAGGCAGGTTCTGAGAAGCAAGATTTGAGAAAGAAATTAGACAAAAGGTTATCGGAGGTAATGAGAAATCAACAGGAACAACAAATATTGAGACGCAGACAAGAACAACAGAAGAGGAAGTCTCAATTAGAAGAGGGTAAAAAAAGAAGAACTAAAATTTTATCTGACTTTCCTGATAATGGCGCTGTAAAATCAAAGGTGAACACAACTAATTCCTATTTGACTAAACTTCCGAACCAGTCCGTCTTATACGACTTGCACACCGCTGATCACAGATCAAATACTGGCTCCAGTAAAAATAATGACCATCTAAATGTTCCCACGCATGTATGCGATACGACATTACCAGATATAGATTCTGATTCTGAGAATGAAAGTGGCTCGTATAAAATCTTAGCTGCATGGGCCCAATCCCCTTTCCTAGAAGAACAACTGTTACGTCAGCAGGACTGGGATATTGAAGAGATATTTGGGTCAATACGGCCGCTTCATATCGATGAGGTATTTCACAACTCTAGGTTATCCAAGTTGAAATCAAGACAGTCTGTCTCACGGATGAGTGTGGGTAATAATAATACTGAAACGAAATGAACGAGATAGAAAAATATTCGTAAAATGTGTATATCAGCTATTTATACAAACGTGAATAAAGTAGAGTACTAATAACTAATAATAATAAAAATGCATCCATCGGGTTTACATACGAAAGTCTCTCAATCACATCCACCCTTCAAGCCATGTCTTAGCTTTATTTTTTGGAACCAAGTATATTCGTAAAGCATTGTCAAACAAAGGAATCAATGGCTTTTCCATCATGAATATCCTATAAAATTGGACTCTTTTACCAATTTTGACCAACTTCCCAGCATCGGTTTCCATATATGCCCAAATATCGGATGGTGTCCAGTTTTCATAACCCGGTTTCCCAACCCAGTCATCGCGATTATGCAACAGCATTTCCAATAAATCCCTAGGAGTATTGAACTCTGATACAGTCTCGACAAAGTCGAATTCATTAATCGTAGGATAATACACCATCGCAGGGAATGACAACTGAGATTCAATGTCCTCAGGTTCACTTAACATAAGAGTAGAGTTTTGAAGAACTGCAGGTGGGTTGGCTGTTTTGAATTCTGTAATTTTCCTCCAACTTAAAGCTTCCTTCAATTTCGATGCATGAAGGTCTTTTTCCTGCTGATCACGAAACCGGCTTTCTTCAAGAACATTAGCTTTCTCCTCCTGCTTGACAATCGTATCTAACAATGACACTAAGGCGTTGTTCTGTGAGTCTAGTTTTAAGCCAAACAAAACAGAACCTTTAGCTTCCTCCAACTTCTTGAGTTTAAAATACGCCTGACCCATACGATAAAACGCTTTTACACACTTAGCGTTGAAATTCAATGCCTTCTTACAATCGTTAATACAACTTCTAAAATTTCTTAACTCTAACTCACAAGCTGCACGATTCAAATATAATGAACCATTAATACTATCATCTTCACATTTCACTTCGATCCCCTTTGAATACATCGTGCGTGCATCTTTGTAACGTTTAACTTTGTATAAATCGTTGCCCTGATTCTTGAAATTCGCCGCGACTTCATGAGGCTCACCTTCGTAAGCCAAGGCCTTCAACGCCTCCAATTCAACATTTCCCCCATTCTCAACATCAGCATTATCTAGCTTCGTCATGAAAAAGGGCATTTTGTTCAATTCCTTAAGCACCTCATCCGTAGTCTTATCATGGAACTCAGTTAGCTGCGGTGGGAGTTGGGGATCCCCTGGCCCAGGTCGATATTTCCGTGGCTTTTGATATTCTGAGATATTCATGCAATATCAACTTCAATAACGGTCAAATATTTATATATAAATAATATACGAAAAGTCTAAATATTCACCTTGCGCCCAAAT
The DNA here is from genome assembly GCF_000235365.1 of Eremothecium cymbalariae DBVPG#7215. Classification (NCBI taxonomy): domain Eukaryota; kingdom Fungi; phylum Ascomycota; class Saccharomycetes; order Saccharomycetales; family Saccharomycetaceae; genus Eremothecium; species Eremothecium cymbalariae. Next base: position 1,089,120 of record NC_016450.1, on the reverse strand, counting down.
CAAAGAATGATGTATATGGCACATCAATCTTCCTCATTCAAAAATAATTGAAAAAAAAATCAATGTGAAACCACGTGATTTGAAAGATTTCAGTCACTGCCTCATATAAGTAGAAAGACTATGTAGGACGCTTCATCCCATTAACCTCGTAGAACTTTGTTCCGCAAGAGTAACCTTCAAAGGTAAAATCATTTTTTTGATTGCATGAACAACGGCCTTCAGACCATAATTTGTTGTCTGCAGGACAGTTACTATAAGGTGGATGATGGTAGCCAATATCAGCAAAATAATGTATTTGATCTTTACGAAGCATTAGAGCGGCAGCTATTGAATGCACAGGAGCATCACCCCAACGTTCATAGAAAAATCCGCCTGCTTTGTCTAAGTATTCAAAATATGTTTTATACCTATCACTCCTCCAGAAATCCAATGATGCTATCTCGAAATTTGACCAGAAATGGCATAAATTGTAAGTTTTACCATTATCATCGGAAATAAAGGCCATCATATTATCTTTTTCAATATAATTCGGGTATTCCTTCATGAATTGCTTTGTTGTTTCCCACAATGTCTTGATAGTTGCCTCGTACTCCCTAATGGAAATGGTAAACCCATAGACCTTTTTATGCTCCTGCATCCACTTGAATACATCATATTTGATATCACAATATAGTTGAGTACTTGGTTCCACACGCCAGTACCAGTTGAATTTCTTTAACAGTGGATGTCTCCAGAAGAACCCCGATTCGAAACGACACATATGCCTGTATGGCTCAGAACCACCATATATAATATTGTTTTCTGCCATCTCTTGTCTTGCTTTTGCTGCCTTTTCTTGGTCAATCCAATTAGGATATGACCAGTGTTCCTTTGGAATAATACCAAATTCCACGCTACCACTAACTATGTTGGATACCACATGCTTAAATTCATCGGTAAAGGGAACATCATTCAAGAAGACCCACGGATATTTATAGTTCCTATTAAAACGATCCTCAACTTGCTGTATCGAAGGAACAATGTCCCACAATGCTTCGTTTCTAACCAAGCTCACGAAGCACGCCTTTGGCTTCCCCTCAGAATCCCCAGTCGATTCCATATCCCCAGCAAAATGTTCTGCATAATCACCCAAATCCTTCGACGCATTTTTATCAACTATACTAGGCTTCTCCCCACCTTCTGTAATTCCCTTCGCCACGGCATCAGAAGCAACACTTGATCCAAAAATAAACTCATTAACCTTCGAATGTGTTGATAGAAACACCACTGACAAGAGAATAAAAGAAGATAAAAGACCCAATCGGATAATCCTCTTGCTGATATTGACCGCCATAACTTAGAAGGGAGGTATACTCTTACCCGAAAATGTAAGCTAACAACAAACTAATAAACCTTTTTGAAGCGAAAATTTTTGAACCAATTATGATAGTCGTTGTCAGGACACTTTAGAAACTTTGTGAACTAAATAACTAAAAACCCTAGGGTCTCAATATATTATAACTTATATCTTATTGTTGGAAACCTACTGGCTGTATAAATCTCCTGTATTTCCTCCGCATGCTAACGCAAATGCTGCGTGTTTAAGACAAGAATGAGTGTTCTTGGCCATTCGAACTCATATTTCGCTCGTTAAGACTTCGCCTCGTATCCATTGTTACCCGGATTGATATTCTCACACAAAAAACCTTTGTACATTATATAGCTGCGTAGCTAAAAATAGAGGGCTACAAACCAGCTTCAATGCTTCTAAGCCAATGAAACTTTTCAGTTGCAATGGCGGGAGTGGTCATTCACGCTTACCGTGTGTTTTTCAGGCTGCTAACCTCGAACGGGCCGTTTGTGGTGTGTCATGTAGCCCGGACGGTGGCATTCCGTTGATCATTACGTTGCCAAGGTACTAAAACTATATTTAGACGGGAAGCGGCAGGTCACGTGATGCGACTCATCACGTGACTTGTTTCAAGAAGCCACTAGATCACGTGTTTTGGTTGTGTTGCAGACGGACGGCCAAGGCACGCCGGACGGGCAGGGAAGCTGTCCGGCTCGCACCAACGTCGGTCCAAGCGCACACCACACAAGAAACAACAAAGTAAGCGGACCCCCACCGTTAGATCTGTATTTATATGTATATATTATTAATTACTTGGTAAGATATGTCTTCGAGGGTCTCTTGTTTTGTTCTGTCCTTTTTCATCCTTTTGTTTGAAGCGAGTGTACATAACCATAACAATGCGGCTCACATAACAAAAATTAGTAAAGGAAACCTGGAGGGTGTGAGGTTAGATTGGAGAAGCTATTATTATTCGGTCTGTTGATGTTTAGTTTTTGTTCTACATTTGTGATCTCCACGGAGAGCAGTTCGCTTCGTTCCTAACCCTTTGGCAACAGCGTCAGTTTTGCCGCATTAAAACTAAAAAACATTTAAATGGACACCAAAATGGCAGAAATTAGAAAATTGTAGGTTTAATAATTCACTAGGTGATAAAGCAAATCACTCATGGTCGGCATCCTGACCTGGGTTACAGCTTTCATACTCCAAAACCTTGAAAATCTTCCAGATACCCCATGAAATAACGGCACCGAAAACTGGACCTAACCAGTAGATCCAGTGGTAGTTAGGGAAACTTCTGTTCGCAATGGCTGGTCCAAATGATCTGGCAGGGTTCAAACCAGCACCTGTGTAATAGACACACACCAAGTGGGCGATAAACAAAGCAATACCAATACCAACTGGGGCAACGAAAGTAGCCTTGTGTTTTTCAACAGCCAAGAACAGCACTGTAGTACATAAGATGGCAGTACCGAAAGCCTCTATGAACAAACCTCGAGATTTGGAACAACCGCCACCTAATGCATTAGAGAACAAGACAGGTCCTGGGGTCATAGCCGAAGCTGCTGCAGCCGCACAGATACCAGCAATCATTTGTGCCAACACCATAATCGCGCCACGGATAGGTGGCACGGCGCCAGCCAAGACCAATGTCAAAGTGACAGCAGGATTCAAGTTACCACCGGATACCCTGTAAAAGATAAACACCGCCACTAGGACAGAAAAACCGAATCCTAAAGCGATCATCATCAATTGTGGTGGGTGAGAACCAGGCCCATCGACAGAAATATCATTGTTCGCAATTTGAGCGATAACGAAGGCAGGCCATAAAAAGATAAAGGTACCAAAGAATTCACCTAAAGCTGCAATCAAGTGATTACGAGTCTCTAGGGAACCGGAACTGCTTTTGGTGGTACCCGTATTAGCAATATAGCGAGTTTCCTCAGGAGGAATATACTGCGTATTTTGTTGCTCTATGTCCTGAGGTAGTCCTGACATATTTTTTATCACTTAAAATTTAAAACAATTCAAGAATGCTCTGTTTCTTGAAATTAAAACGAATAGCCCACTGGATAACTGACCTCTCTATTCGACAAAACTGTAACGGAACAAGCATCTCACAGCAAGAGGTCTAACCACAAGGTTCATCCATGTTTATATAGAATTTTTTTTTTGCTATTCTACGCTCTACGAATTTAATTTTACTCATCTCTGACGCCCCCTACTAACCTCGCAAAAATCCCTAAAGCAGGTTCAAAGAAGGTATTTGATAGAACAAAACCCCTTCCCCCCTTGATCAACAGACTTAACAACCTTCCTTCACACCCAAAATTGTCACTGCCGACTGATATGTGTACTACTTTTTTCCAGAGAAAACGGCGTATATACCTCTCGTATATGTCACGTCTCAAACTTAAAAAATTACTTACACATGATAGCAATTCTCTAGCCTACGTCGCTCCATACTTATTGATTTGGTTATTCAAAGGTACTTTCTTTCGATAGTAAAAATCAAGCTAGTGCAAACTTCTGCAGCTCCACAAATCCTTAGGAGAAGCTCCACAACCGACCGAAACTACGGCTTTTTTCGCATCTTAAATATTGCTATAGCTTATTTGAAAAATACATAAGAAATAAAACAAAGGAAACCAGCCATCGAGCCTGTCGGTTACATAATACCTGTCTATACAAAGTGGCTTAGCGTATAGAGTTGGTGCAGTAGCGTTACCGGAGAAAAAGGCTCTTGGTAGACCAGGAGGGGCGGCGCCATTGTCAGCGACTCTCCCAAGGCCGACGACGACTCTCGAAGGGAGCATTTTAATAGTAAGAGCAAAACTAGGAAGTCACAATAACTACGAAGCTTTAAATGACTGTTGGATTCGGATTTGACAGTTGGAAGAGTTTGGCGGTTTGTTAAAAAGTTGTGAAAAATTGTATGTATGTATGTATCAGGTTATGTAAGCATATGCAGGATTAAGGCAAGTGCTCGAACCTGCGTCTTTTCTCTGAGACGCACCATATAAATTTATCATGAACTACACAAGAAATTAAGGATTTTCGAGGAAATGGAAGTATATCGATGTCAGAAAGTATATACGAGCTCAGGTTTGCGAGTCTCCTTGTTATTAGTATTCTGCAGACTTTTCAAGAAGCCCAGAGAGACTGCGAATTAGCTGCGCAGGAACTAATTATTTGATGGATCAAGATTCAATATAGAACGAGAGGCTTCTTTGCCGAAGGATTTATTGGACAGAAAGTCGAAAATTATTGTTGTGGTATTATAGGAACGGTTGAAGAACCCTAAAGAAGCACGGAAACAAAAAAAGAAATACACTACTACCAGCTGGCTGGCGTTATAGACTCACTGGCAATTATTGCGATGAAGATAGAGAGACTCGGATAGCACTACATCTCTAGTGGTTATTTAACAATGTCATATAGCAAGTTTTCAGTATTGAATCGTGCTTTTAGAAACTTAACTTTCATTTCCTGCATACTTCGTGTTTTTCAAAGAAGCAAAATCGTAAAGACAAAATTAAGGTTGATTGGTGTTAATCTCTACTCGACCAAGCTTTTTTTATGGTGATGTGAAACGTATAATAAGAGTTTATTCAATATTGCATGTGCAGATGAGTTAGCAGGATCGTAAACGACATATTTGTGTTTTGTAATATTAATACCTGAACGCTTCTTCAGTGGGATGACATAACCCTAGAGATATGCGTTGTGTCTGTGCATTGGTAATAGTGCCACGCTCATGTTAGCTACAGTACTTCCAACTAGCATATTCCTCTTCAAATTTACTGAAACAGTCGAACTACAGTGACATTTTTCTTCAAATGCCGATATGACAGACACCACATTAAAATAGGCTCTCTTCGTGAATAAAGAACTTTGATCTGTTGAACAGCGGCTGCTCTCCATCATGGCCTGTTATTATATCAGTCCCATATAAAAAGTAAGTACGTACATGTAGTTACCAAGAAACCACTTGTTCAGGAAATATGGTCCCTTTCTTAGATGTCTTATCACACTCAAGGCTCCGTACACCATATTAAACAACTAGAGTTTGTATGCATGCTCTCTTGCAGGGGCGTAAGAATCTGAGGGCCTACATGGATAGCTTTTATGAAAGATACATACTCGCGCAGGTCTTAAAGTTTCCATGTACTTCGACGTTCTCCAATAAATGTGCTGTACAAAGGTTGTTATTCGGGTTTTAAAACCAAAAAAAGCTCCCACAAGCTTTCATCCTCAAACAAAGGTGTCCTCAAATGGAAACAAGTTACATCACTAGAATATAAATAAGTGTAGGATTCAAAATGGTTATGAGTCAGTTGGAGAAGAAAGAACAAGAGATAGCCAAATTTTTAAATTCCATAACGACAGATGTACCTAAGAGTGTGTCTTTTTCAGTAAAGCAACTAGCGAAACATACAAAAGCAGACTATCTTCAGCCTTGTATGGTTGAATATCGCTTTTCTCCCCAGGCTGGATTCTCGGAATGGTTAGCGTGACACATCTAGGGAACTTCTTGCTATCAGTGCCGATCAGTTGATCGAGTTATACTGGGATTTCATTTCCGTAATGGAATCAAGGTTTCTTGTCTTCCCTAACATGCGTTCAGGCGGCGATGATGCACAGGATACTAGATCGTACCGAGTGTTTCAGAAGCATATAGTGAAGCGCGTAGGGAAGAAGATCACATGTCTTACCAAAGGGCTGAGTTCATCAGAGGATAAGTATCCTGATTTTCAACAAATTGGGGATCTTTATGGGGTGATCCTCGAACAATATGGCATGCATTTCTACAAGGCGATCACCAACAACAGGAACTTGTTGGTGATTATGGATAGGAGAGTCCATACCGCCATGGACTTGAAAAAGTGGCTAATTATGATTATGGAGCTAGTTGGAAATAACTTAGAGATATTCCCACACGGCTGCCAATGGTTGCTATTGTTTGTTGATAGGAGTAATCTAGTGAATATCAAGGACTTGTTAAAGAATTTAAATTGGATAGGTGGAGAAATCGTACAAAACTTTGGTGACTGCTGTACTGGTGATGAAAATCCAGTCTGTTGGAACGACACAGATTTTATAACGATTCGTTTTGAATGTTGATGGTTCAGAAAATGGGTCTGTTATCCTTAATACTGAGTTTTAATGTGTTTGATACGCCATTACAATTGTTATGTAGCCTATTTAGCTAAACTCAAGACTTTTGTTTAATGAAAAATGTATATTTTATGCTAGTTGTATTTATGTGATGGTATATTGAGCAAAGCCTGAATGTAGAGCCATCCAAATGCTGGAAACAGTCATACAGGACAGAGGATCTTCGGTTTTCTGGCTCTAAATACCCTGCCGTGGTAGTATAACATTTTTTGAAACCTTCACGAACACCATTTTGTGGATATCACAGGTAAGAAACACATTAACACCGGGGATATACTCGAAGTTGTTCGAAGGCTAACTGAAGAGAAGACAACCAGAGACAGGCACATGCATTCAGCGCCTAGAGGAAAACAGCTATGAATTAAATTTCCAGTTTAGTTATATGTGTTTTTTGGTTAGTGGCTTTCGTGTTCTTCCACAGCTCTGCACTCCCATTCTTCCTGAACTTTTGTCCTGCTGCCTGTTCGTAAAGTTCCCATCTCACATCCCTAGCATAATGCATAATGTGAAACAGTTTTGAATATAATTTCCTATTTTGGAAGTTACTTTTCTATCTCATCCTCAAACGGTTTGGCTACACGCGCTTTGGAAATTTTCGAAGATACAGGACATAGAGAGGTAGTAAAAGGTTTGAGGCATAAGATTCTACGCGAAATATGTGCTGGTTTTCACCAATTATCAGAAATAAGAGCTGTAAGACGTGATACAGTTACGATGGCCGTCTATGGAAGCACAGAAAGTTGGGGTTAAATGGGGATCAGCGAGGTATCACCTAAGCAAATAGGTCCTTTGGGGATTATCTGAGAGAATAATATATTTTGTATGATTAATTAATGCTGTAAAGATCGAAAGTTTTAAGGTATAATGTGTCTATCGTAGGCGACACAAACCCCATCGGTGTACTTTTTGGCGTTTTCTAGGTGTCTTTTATCTTCGTCAAGCCTGAGGTCAAGACACGAGTTAGCCATTTAGCTAATGGATGCATGAGCTTATTTCTACCCACATCATAGTCTGGGCGCTAAATCAATCAATTAGACGCCATTACATGTTGGACTGTTGGAGGAGAGCATTCTTATTCCTTAGTTGAAAAGGGATTCTATTAAAATGCTATAATATAGCAGGGTCAGAATTTTGATTCCACTTTAGGGTAGCGATTTTCTTCGCAAGCTTACGCGGGTAAGTTGGTATTGCTATGAGATAATCCTATCTATCTATCTTTTCTGATCCACTATAATGATCGTAGATAAAACACGAGTGTTGGAGGCCTCTGAATTAGTAGAAGCAGTCAATTCCTCATTAGGTTGATCTAGCACCCACTTAAGTGTCCATGACACGACCATCGCTTTACCTGCTATGAAGAACGGTTGATTCCATTATTGGCTGATTTCACCTGTCGAAAAGGGCAGGCCTCCATTAATTTTTCATAGTTACAAAGGCTACCTGCTAATCGAGTATGTATAAAATTATTCCAGTGGATCATCAGGCTTACGGATACGGATCAAAGTGTCTCGTGACCAGCTACAATAATCTACTTTGATATTGAGATACATGATTATCTCCACTCCCCAATTCTTTGGAAGAGATATTTATTAAACTCAGTCTGTCTTACAGTATAAACTCAGCCTTATTGTGCTTCGAGAGAGGAGTAGCGCTCCTCGAAGGCACCCGTAGCCGCCTTTTATAACGCGGTGTTTGGATGTAAAATGCTTAACGTGTTGACGATCTCCGAACCCTTTTACCACGGACGCGATAAAAGGCATCTAGAAGTCTTAAGATCTACGGATCTAAATCTATGTCTATGTAACTCTATTGTACTTTTTAAGGACCATTTCCAGACGCCATATTTTTACATCCATATATAGGAGTCTTATTTTATTTTGGACGCGTTTTTATAAAGTATGCAGTAATAATGTCAAATGTGCTTTTTAACATATGACCAAAGTTACTGACGTTTTAAAATTGGTTATATCGTTTATGTTGCTAAGATGAGGAGCCAAAAGTATTCCTTAAACAGTAAGAAGTTTCCTGTTCTAAACCGCCGGCGCTTACATCAACATGGGAGTTGTAGTGAAAATTTAGATCAAGATGTTAAAATGCACATCAACGTCGAATAGTATAGATCGACCAAATCCAAGTTTTTATATATAAGACATGTCTTGATCTCAAGGTGCTTAGGATAATTGATCTAATAAGTTTCTGATTGTATATATAGTTTAAATAATAATAAAAATAAAATTTTAGAATAATAATTTGTGGTGATTTAAGATGCCTATTTTCCCTGCTAAGAGACAGGCTACACTGAAAAATAAGTTGGTGTTACAACAAGGTAATGATTTGAAAAAAAACAGCTAGATATACCTAGTTGGACTTCATTTAAAATGATAGATCATGGAATGGATGCCAATGATCAAGTTCTGATTAGGACCCAGAAAATAGAAGATCCGGGTGTCAGTAAAGAGTTTTGGAAGCCAAAGACTATTAGAATCTATCCTACCAGAGAACAGAAGCAGACACTTCAGTTATGGTTAACGGCTACAAGACATATGTATAATTTGGCAGTGGCAGAGCGTATTAGGATGGGCAAAGAAGCCAAAGCGAAAGGTACCAAAGTGAAAATGAAATTAAAGCATCTTAGAGAAGTGACACCATTGAAAAAGAACTACAATTACGATGAGGACCCCAAAATAACATATCTCAAACAAGTACCATTTTTGATCAAGGATAACGGTCTCAGAGACTTTGACAAAGATTATAGAACAAATTTGGCTAAATCTAAAAAGTCATTGAAGCCATTTAAACTGCATTTCAAAAGAATAAGAGACAAACAGAGCATGGCGGTAGAAAAGAAGGTATGGGGGTTAAGCCGTGGGATATTCTATGACTTGTTTAATGCCAAAACTTTAAGAAGTACTGAACCGCTTCCTGAAAAGTTACCTCATGATTCTCGACTAATAAGAGAATACCGTAAATGGTTTCTTGTAATCCCATTTGAATCGAAAGTTCAAATTCCAAAGCCTGATCAATCAGTTAATGCGGTTGCGATTGATCCTGGTGTAAGGACGTTTTTAACAACTTATGATAGTTCCCAAAAGGTCCTCGAAATAGGTGAGGACGGCTACCTAAAACTGCAGCATCTGGATAGGAGGCTAAGATCTTTGCAATCTGATATCCATAAGCTGCGATCAAAATGTGCTCTTCCCAAGCAATACCGTAAACTAAAAATAAGGAACCGAAGAAAAGTAATACGCAGGCTGTATCAAAAGAAGAAAAATCTGGCCAACGACGTTCATCGGAAGGCCTCTAGTCTTTTGGCTAGTAAATATAACTACATCTTGATCCCCGTGCTGAACTTCCATAACTTCAAGAAAGCCAACCGCAGAGTGAAAGCAAACCTAGCAAATATGAAACACTGCTTATTTGTGCAGAGACTTAAAAACAAGGCTCGCCACTACGAGAACACAACCGTCATCGAAGTCGATGAAGAATTTACAACTAAAACGTGCTCGTCCTGTGGCACCCGTAGCAATATTGGTGCCTCAAAAGTTTTCAAATGTGGCAATTGCGAGTCTATCTTCGACAGAGACCATAATGCAGCTAAAAACATTCTTCTCAAGTATCTTGGTGAAATTGCATGAATCTAACACAATATATATTCTCATTTATCTTGTGATGTATAGATGTTAATTGAATCTCTGTTGGGAGTTAGTTTTGTTTTTGCCCCTTTCGGAAATCCTGGCAATACTTTTTTGACCGATCTTAAGTAGACTTTTGATCCGGGCAAAGGTTATCAGATCTAAGTCAGAAAGGAAATAAAAACCAAAAACCTATAAATACTGCTGGTAATTACACTACCCTGTGAAGTTTCCATTTAATCTTTTCAAATTTTTGTCTCTCAGAGGTTGGGCCTGGTCTTTCTTCCAACGAAAGGCTGACATTGAGGATCTGCGCGCTTATCTCGTCCGAATCTCGTGACACATGCCTCGAGCAGTTCCTCAAAGTCTCACTGCACCACCTCTTTTATCGTCACAGGACGCACACTTTAATTCAAGGCAGTGATGGTACCCAAACCATAAAATACCGGTTTTTTTTTCCATATTTTTGCTGCAATGACTGTTGGCGGGTTTTCCTGTTAACAGTCGGGGGCCATGCTGCCCTTAGGAGTTTCGCCAGTCTTCGGGCTGGGGAGATAAAGCACATGCTTCGGTATATAAATTTATGTATCGATGGATGTGTAATGCATAGACCACATAAGATATCAACAAAATTGCACAGCAAAAATAAAACCGAACTTCTTTTACTGCCTTGTATAATGCGCGTAACTCTAAGAACTTAACACTTTTGTTCAACTACCTTTTTGCGTATCTCGTTGGAAAGAATAATTCCTCGCTCTCTCCCCGAGGTAGTAGGATGCGGCTGACGCAGACGATGCACAACTCAACGGGCCAGAAGGAGTAGTGAACAGGTTCGTTTATAGTTGTAAATTTCCGAGGACAAACTGGTTCAGGCAAACATATGCATATGCGATGACAAGAGTTATCGTCATCAGGCTAGTTAAATCAGACGAATACAGTATGCAATTTCCTGCACAGTTGTTGAATCGGAATTTACAATACTGACGGCGACACCTCATGACTTCATATGCGACATCATTGGAGACAAGATAGTGAATAGGAGAGAAAGAGGTTCATGCAGTTCTTTATTATTTCCACATCACGTCTTCGACATCCAGCTCCACAAGAGACAATAAATTGTGTGAGTGTTTGTTGCCTTGGAAACAGGTCACGTGAGATGCGTATCCTAAAAGTGACTCCTGAAATAGGTGGGTTTCCTACAAGAGGAAATAGGACGTGTTACTTAGACTGTGAATTGGGCTGATTCGAGAAATATGGACTCTCGTAACCTTCAGAAAAGGGTTGTAGATATGTACGCTAAGACTCTCTCGCCTTCATAAATTCCCTTGCGGCGGACGACCCTTCTAGAGGTTATCGATCTATCCGAAAAAAAGAGGATTTCAGTGCTGCAGAAGCGAGCAGGTTCGAGCATCGTCACCTTTTGAATTCGTTTCAACATGATTTCGAACTTCTGACGTCTTTGCTGATCATTACGACGATGCTCAACGATACATAACGAAGGGAGATTTCTTTTTTTATCTTGTTACTACATACTTTTAGACACACGGAAGGTTTTAGATTGTTCGAAACTTAATGAGCATACGTATCATGAAGTACCACTCCATGGAATACTGTAACCGAGACGACTTAAGGTAAACCGGAGCAAAATGCGCCGAGTGCTTTTTGGTATTTGTAGGTGTTCTTAACCCAATATATGGACAGATCTGTAAAGCTTATTGTACGGAGTATCCTTAGAGCGTTTTTTTTTGTTAAAGCTCTCTCTTACTACATGCACAAACTAGGATGCATATATAGATAATATACAAGCTAGTTTACGAAAGAAGGAAAGCGGAGGAAGAGACATGTCATATAATGGGATTGGGCTTAAAAGTTCGAAGGGATCTTCAACTTCGGGCCATATACAGCGGTCGTTAGCTGACAATGAAGGTAAGAAGAATGTGAAGAATTTTTTGGCTAGACAGGAGAAGTCCAACGGTAAAAGAGATGTCTCGAAGGGAACTAGGGCGAAGACAGTTGATGATAGTATACTAAAGAGGCTCGATAGAAGGCAAGTGGAGCTGCAGGTAAGCGAACTTCGGGATCAATTGGAGGATGCTGGCAATTATGACGAAAACGAGATAACCAGGAAGTGCGATGAGCTACGAGATGAGTTACAAAAGCAATTACGGGAGCATGATCGCGTCAGGACTGTGTATACCACTCGGAAAAAAAGAACTCCGGCCGTGGGGGATGTTAATTTAAATGATGATTGACATGCAAATTTTTGTGTTAATGTACTTGAAAGTTTTTTTTCTTTTTCCTTCCTGCCAAGAGTTTTTCTTCCCTGGGGGAGGGGAAGTTTACTTAATGTTGTGTAACCGGACGCAGCAAAAGATAAAAAACGGTTCAAACTATATATACATATATATAACGAATTCCATCTGGCTTTGTATAAGAACGATGATAGGTTGATCGTGTTGTGATTGTAAGCGTGAAATAAAATTCCAAATATAAAAACCTTTAATTATATTTAATTAATTTATACTTCTCTTTTTTTGTTTTTACCCTTTTATACCATTTTCAAAAGAATCGTTAACAGCGTTATCTCTCTCTCTCTCTCTCCCTCTTCCCCAGTGTTTTTTTTCTTCTTGTAACTAAGATGAATAATCAATATAGTATATATCAATTGATTGACTCACCATCTCTCCTATCCCTCCGTCCCTCGCCAGCTATGTATTTTTGTTTTTTAGTCTCAAAAGAAAAGAGAAACTGTTACTTCTTGTCATGATGAATAACGCAAAACTTTATTTACCTAACCCAAACCTCAATGTTCGAATCTATGAGATGCCTCTCTCGCTCAAAAGTGATTCTATCATGATAATAAATAAACTTCTTTTGTAGAGAATCACTCCTGATCAAGTAAAATTTCATGTTCGACTTGTACCTGGGATAACAGACGTTTCTTTTAATAAAGTCAATATTAATCTGCGATTCGTTGCAGGGCACAGTTTCCAGGCGCAGCAACTTTCCCTTGTGGTCCCTGATTAGTTTGATGAACTGTAATGTATCATTGGTTTGGAACTGAGTCTTGAGTTGATCGTATATACTTGGCTCTTTCAAATCGATGATCTTCTGCAAACACGACATGTTAGGTCTCTTCACTATCGGCACCGAGGGCCCCTGCAGCAATTGTAGGCATTCAGTTCTTATCAGGTCTAAAATCAGATCCTCTTTACAATCGTATATCGTAAACTTCCCCACGAGCTTTTGAGTAATTGGTCTTCCTTGAGACCGTTTCATAATAGAATTGGGACTGGGCGTGGCTGTCCTTGGGGGGATATAAAAATGAGGTGTACTAGTGGAAGCGGTTGAGGAAGGCGAAGACACGGACGTCACTGGTGTAGATAGACCCGCTGTGAGAATCGCTGACGGTTGCGGTGCTCGACTCGCCTCCGCTATCTTGGCCTTTGTAATGGTAGACTCGTTGTTCAACAACTCCGAAATCGCTATTCTCTTATATTGGACGTACATGGCTTCAGATTTATGCTGACGGCTATTGTGCGTGTGGCTATGAACAGATACAGTGGGCGTAGTAACGGGAGCAGGAACAGCGACAGTAATAACAGACATAAAGTGTGATTGAGACAAATTGATAGGAAACAACGGCAGAGATACGAATAGCACGAGAAACAAATTTCAATAGCCTGGCAAAATAACGGCAATCAAAAAATAATAAAACAAAATACACTAACAATAATAAAACGTTTAAAACTTCCTCAACGTTTTTCTCTTGACTCTCTTAATAACAGTAAACGATCCGCCGAACAAGAATTGGAAATATATATATAGAACGTTGGATTAAGATCAGACCTCCTTTTTTATACCTCTATTTTTTTCACTCTCCCTCTCTCGAAAATATTAGTTTATTATTAAATTATCAAAAACAGCTAGAGACCCTCTTGATGAACAAACGTTTAAGATCCGGACCCTAATAGACCTGCAAAATTCATCAACTATATAATTCTCTATCTCTATCTCTCTCTATCCTCCCCTCTCCAAAAAGGAAAAACTAGAATAAAAATTAAATAAAATAAAAACCACTGACTGTGAAATATCCCTCTCCCTCAACAAGCATATATATATATATAAATATATATATCATACACATATATACACCAACATTCCAAAATTTTATTCTTTTTAGGTCTGTCTCTCTCTATATATATATGCACATAGATTATGTATGTACATAACCCTCCAAAGATGAACTAATAATGACATCTTTATGGGACGAAAGAATTGTTTATTTACAAAGCCACTAAAGTAGACAGGTAAACAAGCAAATCCACCACTAACACTACATGCCCGCGCACTATGCACCTCAGTCGCTGCCGTTGCATGAGTTGAAAACCGACCCATTGATTTCTAATAGAAATAAAACGGAATTAGCTGATTATGATGTGCTACGTAAGAATTGTGTCTAAATTAAACTTTTTCTCAACAGACAGGCTAAATGTAAAGTAACTCAAAACTGCACGAAAAACAAATTCTGAAAAATGGCGAAAACGACTCAGACGCATACACAAAGCTGCATATGGGAAGACGAGGCCTTCCTGCTGTCTCTCTCCTTACTTTTTTGGTTTTGGTTTTGGCATTTTTTGTTGTTTCTGTTTTCTATTGTTTTCTATTGTTTTATCTTGTTTTATCTTGTTTTGCAGGCTTTTCTCGCTATTATGCTCCTCCATCGAGATTCGCAGAGCTAATTTCCCAATCCCACCGCCATTCTGCACTACCCTCCCTGCCTCCCTGCCTCCCGCCTTTTGTCTGTCCCCGCTGCCAGCAGAGATGGACAGGAAGAACCCGATCCAAATATATGGCTGCGCATGTCATATGCAGGATGCGAGCGCACTTGCGGCCGAAACACAATGAACAATAGGAATCCACACTGCGTACAATACTTCCAACAGGAAATACGTTGAAATATTCCACAAAAAGAGCGGGCGTTGCTGGTCATAGGGAATAGTCTACATAGACGTCAAGAGAGGGCCCTGCACTTCAGGCCCCCCCTCCTCCTCCTGCTCCTCCTCTAACTCCCCTCCCTCCAGAATCATACACACTGTCTATGTCTGCGCATGTGGCAATGAATCGGGATGTGCACATCACAATTCAGATGCAACCCGAGAACCGGAAGAAAAGGAAACAGACTTAAAACCTCCCACACGCAGTCCAGACTCTTGGGGACCTGCTATGTCTACTAGGCCCAAAAACGGATTTTTCCCTCCTTCTGCCTACAGGAGAGAGAAGAACATCATACATTACTGAAGAATCGATTTGGATTTGGGAAAAAACTAATGACAGCGCCGACGACGATACCTAGGCAAATCTGAATCACACGCACGTCAAGGACAAGAAAGGACAAGGACAACTGGTCAAAACTGCCAGCCGGAAAAAACGAAAACGAAAACAGAGACAATATAAAAAACACCAAATACGACAAAACAAAGCTGCAGCAGCGCCACAGGCGCTGCGCTGCACAGGGAGATGTGCGGTCCCTTCTTCGCCAGTGATCTCGGTGGGTGATTCATTACCAAAACAGTAATGGAATTCCTAAAAACTATAAAAAACTGACAAAAAGAAATACGGCAGACGGAATATACCAAGCGGTGGCCGATGACGTGCATCCGCTTTTTTTTTTAAACAACAACAACAACAACAACCACTACGGCCGATTCATAATTGCACCTCTAAAACAACCACCAAGAATGAAAAGCGATCTTCTCTTTTTTCCCTGTGTCTGTTGTGCGTGTCTCAAATCCCTCGCATCTGTGGTTTTTTCCACTTTCTGTTCCCTCCGCTTCTGTTCCCCTTTATGTCAAGTCACCTGTTTTTGACCTCTACCCTGCTGCAAAAAACAAACCAAGTCACCTCCGCAAGCAGAAGAACAGGCGCAAGATAAGGGGGCGGGGTAACTTTGGACAATCTGTGCGAACACTATCCCACCACTGCCACCCTAGAACATAGACAAATCTTGCAACCACCACCGCAGAAGAAAAAAAACCCATCCGCGATTATCTCGCTACCGGCCTTGCCTCCCATTATCCTGTAATCACTGTGCGAACACCACGCAACTAGAAGACCAAGACGTACTACCTACGCGACCCCCGCGCCCCACAGACCCAGCAGTGCGATCCCTAAATGTCCGCATCAAAATTAAATATAGTACCAAGTATCTTTTATATCGCTATCCGCATTCTTATTCGAAGCACCACCGCTGCATGCGGATCACACAACAAAAATGACCCCTTCTGGTTATAGGAATAATAGCCGTGTCTTGGCTTTTCTGTAATGAGAATGAATTGTGCGTCGTTTTCGTCTGTGTCCTTTTTTTGTTTTTTCCTGTATATGGTTCCCTAACAGCCGAAGTCCTTTTTTGTTCTGGCTGCACTCTTCTCTTGTGTCTTCTGTGTGGGTATGCGTTTTTCTACTTATCGTCTGAGCGCTTCCCCTCCTTTCTACATTTTTTGTCGTCCTTGTCTGTGCTTTGTTTTTCCTTTCTGCATACCTCGCCCTGCGCTCAGCACCGGTTTTTTGCCTCCTATTATTGTGAACCGGTAAGTTCGTACTGCGGCGGCGGCGGCGCGCGCGCGCCGCCGTTTTTGTTTTGTTTGCAGCATTTTTACACGTGCTCGGAAATGTCTGTGTTCCCTATGCCCCAGCATATATTTATGTCCATCTACGTCTTTTTCTTTGCCTTATCCGCCTTGCGCGCTCTCCCGGTCAAGACATCAGATCTTTTTTTCTTCCGAGGGATCTGTCATATTTTTTTGTGTCTCGCAGCGGCCGCTTGGCTGGCTCGCCTTTAGGGGAGAACCAGTATGTGCAGTGGACGAACTACGAGACGTAATGCGGGAGCTGTAGCTGCTCTCTCATGTTTTTCAGCCTGCGTGCACAGCATACCGCCGAGCTCAGCGGTATGTCCTCTTTTTCACCTAGGAATCTGCGGATAGGAATGTTGGCGGAGCTGTCTGCCCCTTCTTTCCATTGCATTCCGTAATTAGTTCGAAAATCCCCCCACCCAGTGGCTCGCACCCAATATAACAGTTTTAATTTTTAACTTGGAAACGCGGTTATCCTGGGGGGAGCGCGGTGGTGGGTGTGGTGCGTCGTTTTGTACGTGGGTCTCGTGACCGCTAATGTGGGAGGGACGGCGCGCCGTCCCTCCCGGCAAGCAGCAGCGCTGCTGCCTACGCTGTACTATTTGGTGGCAGGCCTGTTAGGTCCAGGCAATGATTACTAGTAGCTGGACTCACACAGCACGCACAGCACAGCACGGATGTTCCACTTAGCACAAGGATTGTATCGTAGTTGGAACAAGAAAGAACAGTACTCTGTGCTCATACTGGGTCTGGACAACGCAGGAAAGACGACGTTCTTGGAGCAGCTCAAGTCGCTGTATCATCTCTACTCGAAGCCGCTGGACACGATCGTGCCGACAGTGGGCCAGAATGTGGCGACCGTTCCGATGGATAAAATGACTCTTTTAAAGTTTTGGGACGTAGGGGGCCAAGAAGCGCTTCGCGCGATGTGGTCGGAGTACTACATCCAGTCGCATGGGATCATATTCATCATTGATAGTACGGATCGTGATCGGTTACAAGAGTGCTGTGATTCGTTACAGTCGATCATCACAGACGACGGCGTGGAAGGGATCCCGATTCTCATGCTGGCGAACAAACAGGACCGGCAGGATAAGATGGAGCTGCATGACATCAAGCAGGTGTTCAACAAGTTGGCCATGCACCTGGACGCCCGGGACAGCAGGGTGCTGCCCATAAGTGCGTTGACGGGTGAGGGGATTCAGAGTGCTGCGGAGTGGTTGCTGGTACGGTTGAAGCGCAACAGGCAGTCGAGGCCTCCGCTTTATAAGTAGGGTTTTATTTAGTTTTTGTACTTGCACACGCGAAAACAGAGAGCGGCGGCGTGGTGCCGGCAGCAGCTTCTATGCATTTCCAAAGCACACAAGAGCCAACCATGCGTCTGTTGTTGCACCCCAGCTTATTATATATCGTTAAAGTTTAACGAGCCGTTTTTTGTCCCGTATCCACAGACGACAGTGCCAGCTCTGGCTGAGGGTGACTCGAGGAAACCGCCGAAATATTTCCCTGCGGAGCATGCACTACGCCGCGCGGTTACCCGGACACGCTCTGGGCAGGCGAAACACGCTATCATCTTACACGTGTCGTGCTGAGATGCTGTGTCTTACACGCGGGCGCCCAGCGTGCTCCTTCGATCCGCGCAGAACCGGTAATCCTGCGAAATATCAATGATCTACGAACCGCAGCTGGCCGTGCGCAACACAGTAAATGCCTGCCGTTGCACCACTGGCATCACACTCCCGATTACGCAATCAACGCAACCCCCTACGTGACGACATCTCTGCTGGCGAAAGTTCCCTCTGCCTCTGAGCAGCCTACCAGGCAGTATAAAAAGTCCTGACAGATACAGATGCCCAGCCTGTGCTTGGATGCGGCTGGCCGTTGCTGTTAGTGATGCAAGCGGGTTTCGCTCGAGAAATTAGCTTTGTGGGTTACCCGGCTAAGCGCATTGTTGCTCGAGCAGGAGGGTGGATGCGTTTCGCACGTGCCCCCCGTTGCCCCCCCACCCCCTGGCTGCTGCTGCATCTCGGTGCTCGAGCAACACCGGAATTCTGGGCGATTAAATTGTTACAATCGTTTGATTTAATTATTAATATCGTTACCCTAAAACCCTATCCAATAAAGACTTTCCTTTTTCTGCGCATTATTTAAAAAGCTGAAAAGGTGTTTTACATTGTTTTTCATTATCTTATCATCACCGCACTATAACCGTCATACACATCGGATAGCGGGATTATATTAATCTATCTGATTCTCTATATAACGCTGCCTCGTGAGCCTGGTTGTGGACTGGTGTTATTTTAAGGAGAGCCGATTGTCAAGGATTAAGGGCGAAGGATCAAGGGCGAAAGATGTTGGAAAAGGGTAATGATTATTATGTTGCGGATATAGAGGCCAATTCGCTGGTTCCAAAGAAGGCTCGCAAGCGGTGGCTTGTGGCCATGAAGTGGGTGGTGTTCTGCATTGTGTTGCGCTGTGTTTTCTGGTTTGCGTTTGACTATGACTTTATGGGAAGATATCAAGAGGCTGGATCGAAAAGAAACGTAATATTTTTTGTTACAGACGGTATGGGGCCGGCTTCATTGACGTTGACAAGAGGGTTCTTGCAGAATGAGAAGAATGATACAACAGAGATGTATTTCAGCGGGCTTGGCGTAAACAGTTATTTGGTAGGGACTTCGCGGACGCGTTCGTCGTCTTCGTATATCACAGATTCAGCGGCGGGTGCCACGGCGTTTTCGTGTGGCTTGAAGACGTATAACGGGGCGGTGGGTGTGGATGCAGCGCAGCAGCCGTGTGGTACGGTTTTGGAGGCAGCGAAGCTGCAAGGGTACATGACGGGGATGGTGGTGACTACTAGGATCACAGATGCAACTCCGGGGGCGTATTCTGCCCATGTGGATAATCGGGGACAGGAGGAACTTATTGCAGAGCAGCAATTGGGGGGGTATCCTCTTGGACGTGTGGTGGATTTGATAATCGGTGGTGGTAGAAAATTCTTTTTTGGTAGTAATGAGAGGAAATATGGAGGGGAATACGGAGCACGTCGGGATGAGCGCGATTTAATAGAAGAGGCAGTTGTTAACGGCTGGCAGTACGTCGGCGACACTGCACAATTCCGGGAGTTACAGGGCGGTAAAAACGTTAGTCTTCCATTGTTGGCTTTGTTGGCTCATGAAGACTTACCATATTCTATAGATAGGGATGCAGAGAGACAAGATTGGCCCAGTTTCACAGAGCAAGTTAAGACAGCAGTGAGGGCTTTGACAGAGGCTACAAAGGACTCAGATAAGGGTTTCTTTTTGCTGGTGGAGGCCTCCAGAATCGATCATGCAGGTCATACGAACGATCCAGGGACCCAGGCTAGGGAGGTTATGGGTTTTGATGATGCCTTTCAATGGACTGTGGCTCACGCTAAGAATTCCAACGTTGAAACATTGATAATCTCTACTTCAGATCATGAGACTGGCGGTCTCTCCGTTGGAAGACAGCTAGACCAAAATGAAATACAATACTACTGGGATCCAGAAGTATTGAGTCGCATGAAGCACTCATGCGACTATTTTGGAAAGGAAATTATGAGTTTTAAGGAATCCAATGCTGACCCTGCCCAATTGAGGGAATTTGTTAGGGAGACGGTTTTCAAAGATGGTCTTGGGATTCGCGATGTTGCGGACTCAGATGTTAACCTAATCGTGGGGTTAGATGACTTTGCGCAGCTTGTTAATGAATTGGGCTTGATTGTATCTGTCCGCGCGTATATTGGGTGGAGTACCCACGGTCATAGTGGTGTGGACGTTAATGTTTATGCATATGCTAACAAAATGTCTGCCAAACATCTAATTCGTAAGAACTTGTCTGGTAATCGTGAGAATACTGATATAGGCCAATTTGTCATAGATTACCTATCCTTGGATGTGGCAGCAGTTACAGATATGCTTAAGGACACAAAACACTCACCTGATAAAGGAAACTGAAGTTTATGACTGCTGTGTACACTAACCGATAAGGAAATGCTATTTTTTTGTAACTTGGTCGGTGGTGATGATATAATCAAAATATTCAGGCAGTTTTTTACTTTTAACCTACTTTATTTAAAATATCAAATGTTGCTAGTATTTACTCTTACATAACACAACGAAAGGTTCTTTGTGTGATAAGTTGCTTATGTTTTATCAAAAACGATGTTTAGGATTACGAAATTTCTGAGGGGTGGCGGAGGAAGGAACAGAATATGCAATTAGAATTCTATTCATTGAAATGATACACTAGGTAGTTTGGTAACCCAAATACTTCGTAATTTAATCTTTTAGCCATATGGGCAAATCCTTCCGTTTCAATCAAGTGATAGAATGGGAAATTAGGGAACATTGCACCATCTCTATGTACCTGTGCTTTCACTAATGTGCACCCACCACCGACACCATCCAATGACATCTCGGCAGAAGGCGACCCATTAGGATCATATAACTTCGCCATTAGTGGTCTGTAAGTGACAATCTCATGGTAAGATTCCACAATAATCTCATCATCCTTCATTGAAGCCGCTATTTCCAAACCAGTCTGGCTCTCTTGCCAATTATTAAAATCATAAGGTCTGATATTCTCCTGGTTTTGGTCATCGATGTAACGTTGGAATACATTCGCCGCAAGAATTGCCTTATCATGAGCTGCCATATCTTGTATTACTGTCGCAGGGGTCTCAACTATATCTGCATCGAGCCACAAGATCCAAGAAGTGCTTGGACCAATTGTGGAAAATACTAATTCGTTTCTAGCTAATGCCATTGCAGCACGTCTCTCTTTCTGCACATTAAACGCATGCCTCTCCTTTTCATCAAGCTTATTGAATGACTGCGAATCTTGCCTCAAAATTGTAATCTTCAAAAATCGCTGATTCTCCTTACCAGACTGAACTTTCTTCACCGCATCCTCTAGCCTCTTCATCGCCACATCACCTGTAGGCGTTCTCGGAATGATAAAACCTAACTGTGTTAACTTTCTCGGATATGTTAACGATAGCAAATTCTCCCAGTATTTATCATGAAACTTCTGCATAGGAGTCAATATTAACACTATCTCCTTGTTGGCCAACGGAGAAGATGTCGTCGTCAATGTATTCATATCATACTTCATTATACGTCCCTCGGAAATGTGAAGTCCTGCTTTATCACCAAAAAATCGGTTACCTTTGTATCTGTATGAATATTTAGGACTCTTGAACTTGCTGGAATGAGGGAAATAGTAAGTGTTTTCCCTCTCATGTGCCCATCGATGGTTCTCTACCGAACCATCAATTCCCAACAATGAACTATCGTGAGAAAAGAAGAGGAAATAGAATAGAGCTATTGACGCTATCGGAAATAAAATAATAGCCAAAGGTGACCTTCTCAGACGAACAACGAGTAATGAAAGAGACATCACGGTATGCTTCTAATCCTTTCCTTATATCTTATGACGGTTATAATATACCCTTATTATCGATTTTACCCCCTCACCGTATGTGTTACCTGCTTATTTCTACTGACTGCTTGATAAGCCAGCAATTCAAACAGCCTCTTTAAAAGCTACCACGAGAATATTTCTTGTCTAAATTCTAGATCAAGCATTGAAATCATAATATACGACAGCATATTTACGAGAAGAGTTATGGTTGATAATGCTTAGGATAGAGAAAACTGCACGATTATATTGCGGAGGTGGTCTAGGTCGTATCATATGTAGTTGGAATGCTCTACGGGGTTATTTCCTCTTGATTCAGAAAGTTATGACCAGCCTATATGTAATATGGTTGTTTTTTTTGTTGAATGTGTGTTCTAACATTAAGAACTGGAATAGACCAACTGGAATTTCACGCACAAAAGTTCGAATGTATTTCCCGAGGATTGATAAACATATAAATGGAATCTTACGATACGCAGTTTAGGTGTTAGATGGTTAGATATAAACTAGTCAACGGAAATGGGATCAACCAGCCGCCTCTGTCCTAAGTACGGATACTATAATATAACCTACATACATCTACATATGTATTTAGTGTAACATTAATACAAACAACAATAGCCTGTCCATTTTAACCAAGAATGAGGCAGATTCAAAAGACAGGATTGCACACCTAATTATTATTATTACCATTATATTTTTTTATTTTCTGCTTTGTTCAAAATGTTGTCAAATTTTAAGAAATTCGATTTTTTTTATTTCTAACTAGAATTGAGTTTTTTTGATTCGTCCCAGACTTTATCACAAATGCTCATGAACATTCTCTTGTCTATCTTGTCCTTAGTAGTAGAGAACTCGAATGCAAATGTATCCTCCAGGATAGTGATTTCTCCTCTGATACGTTCACAGGTGGGCAGATTGGAGGCGAATCCTGGAAGTGGATTTAATGACGCGGAGGTAACTCTGGGTGGGATGGGCATAGAGTTCGACATTGCCTGGCATTCACTGGTATTACTATTCTCTGGGGCACAAGAATCTGATCCGGTAGCTGTAGCTGATGACGCAGTACTTTGGTCTATAAAGTTGTCTTTAGATCTGTCGGCAGCATCGTCATTATCGCTGCGATCTGAGGAGCTCTTGTTGTGTGAATGTCTCCCGAAAAAGAAGTTTTCCTGAGCACTAAGAGGTTGTGCCTTTAAGGGAGCCCATTTAGAGGTATTATTTGCAAAAAAATCGCGAGTAGCCACCAGATTTTGTTTATTTCCCTCCATGAAGTTTTCAAAATCGACCTGAATCTTACTCGTATTATCAGAGCCTGTTCGCGTCTTATAAGATAGACCCTGCTGCGAGGGTATAGTCTGGGAAGACATCTGTTGTTGTTGAGGCTGCGGCACATTGAGTCTTGGATAAGCAGTTAAAGGGTGAAGCATGGGCATGCAAGGATGAAGCAACGACTGCGAATGTCCCAAGGAGGATTGATACTGGGGCCCGCAAGAATAAACTGGCAACACCGAAGGGTATCCCATCGGAACAGGGAACCCTCTGCGAGAATATTGCTGCCTCGAGGAGTTTTTGCCTATGTATTGGACCCTTGGCTTTAGTACCCGGTTACGTTGGTGATGATTGGCCTGCCGATAGTTTGTCATGTTCGCGGGTGCGGACTCGACACCTGTAGGATGAAAGTTGACGTGTTGTCCTCTTGCGACATTATTAGCAGTGCCAATATTCAAGGGGGATGGTACCTTGCTGCGTTTTAATGATTTGCCTCGAGGTTTCGCAAGTGTATCTTGTAAACTGGACTGACTACCAGCAAGCGACGTTTCTGAACCAGGAGAGGAGACACCGTTGCCAGATGACGTACTACCAGAGTCCGCTGTCGCGATTGGATTAGATGCACCACCAAGCTTCTCTATATGCTGCCGTTGCTCCCTGGCAATCGTCTTAGAAATCCTAATCGTGGTCAGCATCTTGTTGTCCATATTCTCACTACACAACCCAGGAGAAATACACTGAATCCCCAGCCTCTGAAACTTGGAACCCGCGCCCAGGCTGTTTTCCGTCTCCTGCGCATTACCTAGTCCCTGAGGCTCGTTGGACAACTCAACACCATCCATAGAGTTCGTCATTATCTAAATTAAAACTTCCTTGTACAAGTTACTGCCTACCTACCGTTCCCGTCTTCAAATGAGATAAATAGAAAACTTATGTTACTACTTTCTCCCGTTTTCGTCTTCCACGGTCCCTTACTATAAGTTCGACCGCTGGCAGCTATGATCAATTAGGCTTAATAAATATTATACTAAATAGCGTTCCTCAATGTGTCTCTCGCTGTGTAATTACAATACTAACAACAATAATATTTTTTCCTTCCTTCCTTCCTTCCTGAATTTAATTGTCCGTTCGCTAACTAACACACCTATACTCAGCCCCTATTACAATGATCCCGCTGGCTTCAATCTTACTGAAACCTACTAACAGCAGCAAACGTTTTAGTTCCCTCCCTCTGCTGTACAACTCTCTATGCGTATGCCACCAGGAATCTAATTTTTCGCTAGTGTATCGATTCCGGCTTTATCGTCTCTCGTTTTTGCCCTGCTAATACCCATCCAGGTACATCTCATGCAGTATCTTCTGGCTTTTTTATGTATATATATATGACGTCTCGTTGAATATCCTCAAACCTAACACTAGTATCGGAAATTTCAATGTTCGAAACTCGATAGAACTGTGATCAGAATGCTTCCCACCCTTCCAGTTCTCGGCCACTGAGAATTAGCTATAGATGGAAAGGTAGACGGGGGACGGGGAACGGGGAGGAATTGTGGTTGTATATAGCTCTTTGTCCAAAATAGTCAATTCTTGGAACAACTGTGAAACGCCTGAAACTTTTTTTGTAAAACTTATCTCGAAGGGGAAAATTTTCAGGTTTTTTGTTGTTTCGGCAAGAAAATCCCGGTCACGTGCACAGAGGACGCTGTATTAGACTAGAGCAACCCACGGAAAGTAACAATGTGACACAAGGATTTATTTAGAAGGAGGGCAGCGGAGGTGGAGGTGGAGAGAATGATGTACTGGAATTTGGCAGGTTATGTTTCGAGGCGGGTGCTCGAGCAGGAGTTCGTGTTTCGCATAGAAACACGATCTATGGGATCTTCCAGATGGGAATTAGATTTAAGGTTAAACATAGGTGGACAATAGGTTCCTGCACCGCGCAGACAGCAGGGCGAACCACACGGTGCAAGATAATGTATGTATATGGTAAGATTGGTCGGTTTCATGTGGGAGGGTTGGTTTAAGGTCGCAGCTGGGGGAGGGGGATGAAGGGCTTCGGAGAGTTTCTTTTTGTCTCACAATAGTTTAAGTATTTTCAGGAAGGAACGGCGAGGAGAGGGATTTGGAGCTGTGGGAAGATGGCGTCAGCAGTAGTAAGTGAGTAGTCATGCGGGCACAGTGCATGTGTTAGATGAAGTGGCTCCGCTAAGTAGAAGACCTAGTTTTTGCTTTAATGCCAAGACGCTATGTAGTGGTCCTTCGAATGCCATAGGCCGACAATCGAAATGTGCAACTATGTAGTTCTTCTAATGACACCGGGGGGTAAAGGGGCATTCTTGATTGCTCCTTATAGGCGATGGAACTACGAGGACGGGTTGTCTCTTTCGAAAATAATGGATGATTGACGAAAATCATGTCTCATACATAGGCACTTAATTAGTTTCCACCCCAAACTCCCGCCTGGGGTGGTCCGTGTAGCTTTTAATTAGTCGCACTTAGGATGCTGTATTATGTACGCAGCCACTCCGAGCAGCGATACGGCAAAGGCCCGGCCAATTCCTGTGCCCAAACCATACCTGAGACACGTCCTGTGCGGTATGCGTTTTGGTTGGGACACATACGGCTGGAGGCTAGCTATAGCGTCATTCTGGAAGGTTTTTTGGTGGGTGAGGAGGCTCCCTCGCTCAGCTTCGAGAGAGTCTGTACGATAGAGGTGTATAACAAAGTAAAGGCCAGGCTCTGCGAGGGGGTATGTACAGACAATATGTACCCGCTCTGTGACTATCCCGTAACAGGAAATGAAATGCATTTGGTGACTACTGGTGATGTTGATTCTGCTATTATTGCCACATAGCCTAAGTTCTTATTCAGCACATATGCAGCATGTTCTTAGTCCAGGGAGAGTGTCTGGTGCTGAGGAGCGAGTGGGGGAAAGGGATATTCATTCAAGGTTCAATCAAGTTCCTACAGGAAACAATGTGGGTACGGTGGTCGAGAAATACTTGTAAATTCTCATAGTGGGGTGGATGGGGCGAATCCTTGTACAAACTTTAAATCACATTTTCCATGTCATCGCCTTCGTTGTCGACAACCAACCCCTTGTCGACGCATCATATTTCATTAGGTTTCAATCTCTCGAACCAAAGGCAGAGAGAGAGCCTAAAGGCAAAAAATTTTCCGTTGCACTCTCCCTGCTTCCGGTTCACCCACCTCCTCCTGCCACACCCCAGCCACCCTTGTTTGTTCCACCTCTTGATCAACCAATGATATATTTTAATATAAGACAGTAGTTTATGTACTCATAGTCGGTTTCACCTTTTCTTGTCGTCTTTGACATACTCACTCAGCTGAAAGTGCAATATCGATCATCACTTACACGTTTGCGTGCACTGCTAACCCGACTAGAAAAGCTTCGCTTCCCCTCTGAATATACAAAAAGCTGCCATGAGCCAAGGTACATTAATCTCCAATAACAGGATCCGTTGCTGGGTCCCCAGGGCTCTTGTCGAGTACCTGAATCTTGACGTGAAGGTTTTGGTCGCGGAAGAAAACCAAGATATATGGGCGTCGAACTTCCCCTTGAAGAAGGTCCCCTGCTTCCTTGGCCCCGGAGGTGAATTCAAACTCTCTGAGGTCATTGCCGTGATGGTCTACTTGATAAATCTGTCCAGTAACCAAGAAAAGAAAGATGCACTGCTCGGTACAACCCCCGAGGAGCAAGCCAAGGTTCTGATGTTTCTCTCCTTGGGAAATGCAGAACTCGCAGCCGGGTTTCCCACCATCTTAGCCCAAGTTCGAGGTGAAAAACCGTTTTCCAAAGTCGAAATGGAAGCTGCCCTGCGCTACCAAGACAAAATAGCTGCAATTTACGAACAGAGACTCAAGGATCATACCTACTTGGCAACAGACCAGCTTTCGTTGGCTGATCTGTTCAACGCTTCGCTATTCACCCGAGGTTTCGAACATTACTTCGATGCCGAATGGCGCG
The DNA here is from genome assembly GCF_000235365.1 of Eremothecium cymbalariae DBVPG#7215. Lineage (NCBI taxonomy): Eukaryota > Fungi > Ascomycota > Saccharomycetes > Saccharomycetales > Saccharomycetaceae > Eremothecium > Eremothecium cymbalariae. Next base: position 1,061,643 of record NC_016450.1, on the reverse strand, counting down.
CCGCTCACCCCTCCATCATGAAATGGTTCAATCATGTCACTGCTTCTCCGGCCATCGCGGCTCTGTACCACGACTTTAAGCCATGCGAGAAATTTGCTGCAGAACCGCCTTCCCAGCGCTGAGGAGATGACATTACTTCAGTCCAGGACCGCCTCCGGTAAAACGGATTTATCGGCTTGTCCTAGCTCCTCTCGTCTCGAACCTGTTATCAGCTCGCAATCCCTGTCTTCCCCAGAAAACCAAAAATTAACGAGGGCTCGAGATCGTCGATCGGCCACTGCCCCAGTAGTAGTAAAGTATACGACCCATATGGCCATATTGTGCGTTCTTTTTATGTTATGTATAATATAAACGCTCGCTTTACCGTCCGGATTGGACTCTTGTAGTAGACCGTGAGTATGCCGTTTGTCGTTGGATGGATGAATGGGCCAAAGGCTGCCTGTGTCTTACTCAGCAGAGCATAGAAGTGCCATTGGTGAATTGGACCTCACGGATTCCGACGCATGTATCGGTCGCCGGGTGCTGACTTAAACCCTTGTTTCAAATGAGCAATCGGCACAGAGGTGGTGGTGGATGAGTGGAACTGCAGGCCTGCCTGCAGTTCAACTCTGACGGTTAAGTCGTGCCTGGAGTAGCTTACGTAGCCAGAAACTGCGAAATGAAAAAGTTGGAGACAGAATGATGAACTAATACGCTGCTGCTGCTACAGCAGCAGCAGGATGACAAGAGGAAATTGCAAAAATGTTCGTTAGGTTTTGCTAGCCTATGAGAGATAAGTGCACGCACACAAGTAGACTGACAAAAGAACAAGCGCAAAGGGCAAAGCAGGGCAAGCAGGGACTGCTGGAAGGGGCCGAGTTAGGCATCTAGAGAGGAAGAGGTAGGGGGGGGGGAACAGGGGGGTTCCAAAGATAGCAAGAGACAGAGAAGAGAAGAAAAAGCATTACGGGAATAATGTGAAGCAAAAGTCGATTTCTTAGTAGTTTGTGGGATTAGTGTTTTTTTCTCAGTTTTGTATTGGTTGAAGAGGGGCACAGTGGAAGCTGTGTGGTGAATAGCTGTGGTTTAATAGGCTAGTAGTATGTATTCATTTTACTGTTGGCAATAGATAGATTATGTGGCGTGTGAAATCCTGTGTGGGGGGTGGGGGAACAAACGCTGTATGCGCAGTGTTTATAATTTATGTATGGGGAATATATTAATTAATATAAATATATATATATATATATATATGCGTGAAATCTGTATAAAAAGGGACTGGTGACGGGGCTGAAGGGACTACGAGAGATAGGACAGACAGACAGCAGAAATATTATTTGTTGGCTGACTAAAGGTGAAGGAAATAGTTATCCGGCAGGTATTATAATTTTACAGTCGACGAATTCTTAGGAGAGTATAATCACTTGGAAGGAGAATTTCTGTTAGTGATTGATAGTTGTATTTTTATTTTTGATTTTGAATTTGGTGTGTGGTTGAACATATTATTTTAGAGTCGATATATTTTTCTGTTAAAGGGAAATGTCAGGTAAGGGAAAGGATAATACGAATACTGCTGATGTTAGGGAGGACCGTGTGGTTACAAACTCGTTAGGGCAGCCACTTAATGAGCCTTTTGCTACGCAGAGGGTCGGCCAGCATGGTCCATTGTTGTTGCAGGACTACAACTTGATTGATTTGTTGGCGCACTTCAATAGAGAGCGTGTTCCGGAGAGGAATCCGCATGCCAGAGGTTCGGGAGCTTTTGGTTATTTTGAGGTGACGGATGACATAACTGATGTTTGTGGTTCTGCTATGTTTTCTGAGATTGGGAAGAAGACCAGGTGTTTGGTCCGTTTTTCCACTGTTGGTGGTGAAAAGGGGTCTGCGGACACTGTTAGAGATCCCAGAGGGTTTGCAACCAAGTTTTATACTGAGGAAGGTAATTTGGACTGGGTTTACAATAACACGCCGGTTTTCTTTATCAGGGATCCCTCTAAGTTCCCACATTTCATCCATACTCAGAAGAGACATCCCAAGACCAATTTGAAGGATGCCAACATGTTTTGGGACTTTTTGACTACTCCTGAAAATCAGGTTGCTATTCACCAAGTCATGATTTTGTTCTCTGACCGTGGGATTCCTGCATCTTACAGAAACATGAATGGGTATTCTGGACACACCTACAAGTGGTCTGCAAAGAATGGGGACTGGTATTATGTGCAGGTTCATATGAAGACCGACCAAGGGATTAAGAATTTGACAGCTGAAGAAGGCACCAAGATCGCGGGTGAGAACCCAGACTACTGTCAAGAGGATTTGTTAAAGGCCATTGAGGCGGGGGACTTCCCATCTTGGACGATTTACATCCAAACCATGACTGAGGAGGAGGCCAAGAAGTTGGATTTCTCGGTGTTTGATTTGACGAAGGTCTGGCCACAGAAGCAGTTCCCATTGCGTCGTGTTGGTAAAATGGTGTTGAATGAGGTTCCCCAGAACTTCTTCGCTCAAGTCGAGCAAGCAGCCTTCTCCCCAGCCACCACTGTGCCATACCAAGAGCCAAGTGCAGACCCCGTTTTACAAGCTCGTTTGTTTTCTTACGCAGATGCTCACCGTTACAGGATCGGGCCAAACTACCATCAAGTTCCAGTAAACTGCCCATATGCATCTAAGGCCTTTGCACCAGCTATCAGGGACGGTCCAATGACCGTCGATGGTAACCTTGGTAGTGAGTCCAACTATCTAAGTACTAGCAGCCAGTACCAATTCCTCCAACAACAAAGACCCATCCAGCAGCACCAGGAAACTTGGTTCGGCCCAGCCCAGCCATTCCACTGGTCCACTAGCGCCGGCGAAATTGATTTTGTCCAAGCAAGGGCTTTATACCGTGTCTTGGGCAGACAGCCTGGGCAGCAGAAAAACTTGGGCCATAACATTGCTATCCACGTTGCGAATGCCGCCCCTGACATCCAAGACCGTGTCTTTGCTATGTTCTCCCGTGTTGATGAGGGCTTAGGCCAAGCCATCAAGAAGGAAGCATTGAGCTTATCTCCTCGCGAGAAGAGACCAAAGTTGTGAACTAACTGAAAAACAAAATCACCTACCTACCTACTACGCCTTCTATTTATTATATTTTTTATATGTATGTACTCGTGTACTCTTATTTATAACCGGTTAATACCTGTTTGCTTTTATAATATAACATGCATCATGCTTTTACTCTTTTCTTTCACCGTGCACCTAACTTTCGGTGAAACAGGGCTTTCACCCAAGCCAGACATATCTGATTCCACTTACCTCAACCAGCTATATCTCTTGCAGCTCATCTTGTTAATTCGAGGTACGACTCTCTTACATAAGTCATATGTACATACAAACTATCAATGACGTTCATTTTCGCCGACGACATAATTCGACATCTTCACCATCAAACATATATATATATATACTACATGTCGACGCTCCTTCTCTCCCGTCATCGCCCCCCCTCGCAGTCGCATATACCTAGTGCTCACTCGATCACAACCAGGCCCCCACCACCTTATTCAACTCTACATACCGTTATATGACTGTAGCATCTGAAAAAATGTCTTCTCTAACAATTGTTTCGGTCTCTGAAACTATTTATAACAATCTGATCACTTCTATGGTGCAAGACATCGTTTCTAGAATCACAAGCCAAAAACAATTATTGGATTCAAGATACCCAGATATGTCTCCCCTGTTTTACGACCCTCAAGGCAAACTCGATATCCATGGCCAACCCAAAATACAAGAATCCTCTATTTACTTTAGATGTAATAACTGTGATAGAGACATTTCAGCAAACAGATATGCGGCACATCTAGAACGCTGCATGAGCAGAGGTAACAGAAAAACATGAAAACAAAACAAAGAGAAGCATAGTCATTAGGAGATACATAATCCTGGTGGGTTCGATACCCTGGACACTGGTCCATTGGCTGGTTTGCATATTTGATATAAAGGCTCTTTTTGCCTACTGTGGCTGACTTACATAATTTATCATTATGAACGTTCTCCATAGTTTCTAGTTGTCTCATTTCTAAGGGGAACTGTGGGAATGGTGAGGTATTTCATTAAGCAACTACAGATGTATAACATATATAGAGGATTAGAAACGGTATAGAGAACCAGGTGAGGTTGATTATAAGCAGTTTTGAATTATAGGGCTACTTATTAGGATTGGTCATGTCGCAACTACTATATAACTTAGATACAGAATTTAATCGATTTTTCACGGATGGACACCTTAATAATCATTTATTGAAGAAATGTTTAGATGAAACGCATGACTTCAAGCTACAGTTGAAGAAGTTGAAGGCTCATTTAAATAAGCAGCTACAGGAGCGGGAATCTGGGAAGGTTGAGGATGAGGCTACTTTCAGTAAGAAGCGACGTTTGATTCTGGAGAAGCTCCGTAAGTCTCATTACAATTGGGATGCGTCGGTTAAAAGGTCATGCAAGACAGCTATTTCACAACAAAGTAGGTTTGAGAAGCAGGCAGTGAATAAGCTATTCGATTTTGAGTTGGACAAAGTTTATACAAATAGGCTTCCACCACATGCTAAAGAGTACGTGACTGCTGCTATTGGTAAGCACCTCTCACGGTACAATATTAGCAACATTCCTGTTAGGGAACGTGACGAAATGGTGAAGTATATGAGAAATGTGTATGGGGTGGAGGAAGATGTGACGGAGAGTTATGTGGAGATGAATCAGATAATCCAGGACATGAAGAATGGTGATCTAACGAGTTGTATGGAGTGGTGCATACCCGGTTCTAATTTACAGTTCGAATTGTATCTGTTAAAGGCCAAACAATTGTTACTAAACGGCGATAAGTTATTAACGTACAATTATGTTATGAAAAACATTCCAGGACTTATGATGCATACGAGTAATTATGGGATAAGGCACGATATAGGCACGTTGTTAGCGAACATTGCAGTATGGAGTGCTGATAAATTTGAATTTTTAGAAAAGGAAATTAATACGCAGCTCAACAAATGTATGAAGTTGTTCACAAAGGATTATTGTACGAAAAATAACTTATTATATGATTCGTCATTATTTTTAATATTGTTAAGTGGTATCATCTCCTTCCAGTTTTTTATTAAATACCAGACCATTCGTGCTGCAAGCCATGTTGATTGGTCAACCGAAGATGAATTACCGTTCCACGTTAAGCTACCTGATTTCTTATGTGATTTTCATCCAATTTTTATTTGTCCTGTACTAAAGGAAGAGACTACAAGGGAAAACCCTCCCTTTTCTTTGCCTTGTCACCACATAATCTCGAAGAAGAGCTTAGACAAGCTAAGTACTAACGGCACTTGCAATTTTAAGTGCCCTTATTGCCCTATAATGGCCTCTAAATATAAGACAAAAAAGGTTAGCTTTGCAAAGTTGTAAACATTGTTGGTATTCTCGCCATTATTACTATTATTATTTCATAATGTACACTTTATATTTGTAAGTAATCTGCAGCTAGTAATAATTCCAAAGATATCTCTGGTGGGACCTCAAACTGTGGAATCTCTGCATCTGGCTCGCTATCCTTGTACTTAAACAAGTAGTTAAGATATTCAATAGCCTTGGACAAGATTTCTGCCTCTATATTTGATAAATTAATTTGACCTTCTTTTTCCAAAAACGTTGAATTTAACATCCTTTCTAAGGTGGGGGATAGAATAATGACATCTCTTGCAACTTCAAATTTGATATTATCACTAGAAATTAGTATTACTGAATCCTCTAGTCCCATTTGCCTCCTATTTATTTAAATCTTTCTTCAGCTTCCAAATACATGCGCACTAGACATACAATAATTCATCAACCTTTTAGCTTTTTCTGCTTACTTTCCAAATGTCGGTTTAGAGATATATTTACTTACTGCACGTTTTAGGGTGCCTCTACTGAACAAGGGCAGAACGATATGGAAACGAACCCTAGCTTGGGCTGGGAGAAGCTTTCAGACGTATATTATAGAAATAGGCAGTTGACCAGTTGGGATTGGAACCATAAGAATGATGTTTCCCATAGTTTTTCAACAACATTATGCGCGCTGTACTATGACCAAAAAATTGAGTGTTATAACTACCTTGGTGAACTGATTTGGGGGTGTGGTATTGCTTCTTTACCTTCTAAATTGGTCACTTTCCAATTTGATGAGGAGGAGACCTTTATAATGGTTTTGCAGGATAGGATACGGAGGTATACTAACTGGTTCCCTTTAGTATGGGAGGAAACAATCCTACCTCCGGAGGTTATCGATACAATTTGGGATTATAAAAATGGCGTAGTAATTTTACAGTCGAGCCAAGATATCTACTATTATTCTAATAATCGATTCGAGTTAGTTTGTGAGAATGCAGAGCAGTTTACTATACCTACTAAACATCATTGGAATGCTAGTGGAGATATGGTGGTGATATGTGATGTTGAATCTGTCTTCCATTTCAAAATAACGAGCAGGAAACTTGAAAAAGTTTTATCTGATTCTCGTTGGCAAGTTATAAAAATATCACCCAAAGGGTTTGTATGTTTGTTTAACATCCGTTTGAACAAATTGGCAATCTACAAGGACTCTGCTTACTTTTTATTAGAGCAAGTTCTAGAGGAAACTGCTGATGCCATTGAATGGTGTGGTAATGATACAATAGCTTACAGTTGTCAAAAAAATGAGGAAGTGAAATTAATTGGACCTAAAGGGTCTTACGTTTCATTCTGGTATCCTGATCGCATTATCGATTTGCGAATGGAAGTCGATGGTGTGAAGGTAATGACGTCAACGTCAGTTAACTTTATTTCTAAAGTTGAGATATACACATCAAAAATATTTTCAATTGGTTCGACGGAATCGAGTGCGATTCTGCTGGATTCTTTAGAGTTGTTATCGAATCATGCTCCCAGAGCTATTGAAAATTTAAAAGTTATTAACTTAGAACAAGCTGTTTTAGAGTGCACTTTAGCTGCTCGTGAAGAGTTTACACCATATTGGCAAAAAAGACTACTATCTGCTGCTTCCTTTGGAAAGGACTCTTTATCCAGTAGAGTGTTCAATTCAAAAATTTTTGTTCAAACCTGCAATCTACTACGAGTTTTAAATTGGTTGTCACAATTGGGTTTGCCAATAACTGCAAGACAATATGATATTATTACAATCAATGGTATCGTTGCCCGGCTTGTCAGACTAAGGAAGTTCCATAAGTGCATACAAATTTGTAATTTTCTTAACCATCAAGACATGCTTCCTTACATTTTTAAGGAGTGGGCAGTTGCGAAGATTAAATTGTCCACTGAACTTGACGATATACAGTTGTACAAAGCAATTAAAAAGCAATCTTCAAAGCAGTCTTTATCATATTTGAACCAAGTAGCACGTACTGCTTTTTTGGAAGGAAGATTTGAACTTGCAAAGAAATTAGCCCTGGATTCTACCTTACCAAAATTAAAATTACAATTACTGCTTGATATGGACGAAAACGAACTTGCTTTGATCGAAGCAGTCAAAACGTTTAACACTGATCTAATATTATCATTATTGATGATATTAAGAAAAAAGTTGACGACCGCCCAATTCACAAAAGTTTTGCTGCTGGTTTTAAAAGATAACGAATTAATGCAATTTTATGAAAGAGACAACTCAGCCTTTCTATATGATTTTTATCGCCAGACTGACAATTTCCAAGATTTAGCGCAATTGATCTTCTCTGAAGGAGAACGTAAAAACGCTTTGCCCTCTTTCCTACCACAAGTCCAAAATCTATACGGTAACGTTCTTGATAGTGCTATAATAAAAGAGGATAAAGAACTGATCTCTCGCCAAATTGCGTTAGCCGAGTTCCAACAAGAGTTGTCCACAAAGGTACATCATGATTTCACTAATTTGACTATGGACAATACTGTGACTAAATTAATCGAACTAGGGCAAGAAAAATATTTGACCAAGTTATTAAAGTTATTCAAGATCAGTGACAAGAAGTATTATCAAATTAAATGTCAAACGTTATCAAATATGGGAAGATTTGAACAATTGAACGCTTTTGCTAAGGAAAAGAAGTCCCCTATTGGCTACAAGCCCTTTTTTGAATGTGTCTACAAAAAAGGTCATAAGAGGGAAGCTGCTGTATACGTCTCAATGATCACCGGGATACCCAGCCAAGAGAAAATAGAAATGTATTTGAAGTGCGGCTCGTTGTACGATGCTATACAACTAGCATCGAGGGAAAAAGATCAGGAAGCATTGAAGTACATACAAGATCAAATTCCTCCAAATCAGCCACAGCTGCAGGCTTTATTAAGAGATGTACTGAATAAGCTTTGATTGTTTGATTAAATAAGCCCTCCTCTATTTATTTTCCTAAAATCCCCATTTTCAATTATTCCAGATTCATTCCCATTTTCCCCAGTCAACCAACCAGGTAGCTCGTCAATTTCTATATGCTGTTTATCACAGAGTTCATGAATCCCACCAAATATATCCAATCCACTTAGTTTAAGTTTAAATTCTACACTACCTGTAATTCTTATGATATACTCTACCTTCTTCACGGGTACAAGCGATAGGTATATGTCTGTCTCAATCTCGGCATCTGCTACATCTTGGTCGCACATTCGATAAATTCTTTGATAGAACCTCTTGTTTAAATATTTTGTTTTTGATTTTACCCCACGCTTAGACCCTTTAAACCGTAGCATTGCACGTTCTTTCTTGGACTTTATACCTTCATCATCATCTGAAATAAGCCTTCTTTTACCAACGACAATTGGGTGCTTTTCTGGGCTACCTAATGGAGTCGGTTCCGCATCCACATCTAAATATGCGGCCCAAGCCCCGTGTAGACTATTAGCTAACGCTGTCCCAAAATTGCGATCTAATACAGTAAGAAGTTCCTTCGTTGGCCTACTAATAGGTCGCAACCGAATTACATTTCTCGATTGATTTAAAGCAATTGAAACACACTGTAATATGAATTGGGAATGGATATCTCTCTGAGCAGAATGAAAAATTACTTTATATCTTAAGGGCATAACAACAAAAAATGGTTTATGAGAAACGAATTGGGATCCATTAGTCTCAAATAGTTGGATCCGATAAATTATTAAGGGAAGACAGGGATGTGAAGCACTGTAAATGTGAAATGTATGGACCTTTCCTAAAAGTTCCTTGAGCTTATGATTGAACTCCTTAAAGTCCATGTTTACAACAATCGTTTTATCATCCTTATCCATAGTGGCAGATACTACCCAAGATATAGAAAGTTTATCAGAGCAAATAGCGCTCACATCCAACTGTGCCAATTGGTAAATATTTAAACCACCTGGCCATAGATCTGTAAAGATTAAATTAGCGAGGGTCTTCAAGCTCATATCAATTATATCTTCAACATTAATAGCTTCCACATGAGGAAACTTTGTTAACCATTCTCGCACCAAATTCTTTAAAATGAAAGCATCCAATCTATTTATTTTAGTCAATACCTCCTCCCGAATGCCACCACATATCAATGTGTCATCAACATGCATTGGATCTCCACTCGCAAGCTGCTACCATTTAAGTAGTGTTTCCTTTAGTATTCGATGTCTTCATATTATCGTGTTTTATGATTGTTGATATCGTTTCTTTTTCATAGTGATTTTTCAAGAAAATTTTGGTGATCGAGGCCCATCTCATCTCAATGTATAAAAAGTTCTGAATTCAGAAGGCAAAGGATCATTATTGGAGATGAGTGTGTCAGTTAATGGTTTGAATGGTCATAATCTTGACCAGAAGACTCTGTTTGTGCGTAATATTCCTTTTACTGCTACCGATGCAGAGTTAACAGACTTTTTTTCGCAGTTTGCACCGCTAAAGCATGCTATTATAGTGAAGGATGGTGATGGAAACAGTCGAGGATTTGGCTTTGTTTCCTTTGCTGTTGATGAGGATACCCAAACGGCTTTAAATGAGGGTAGAAAAATGAAATTCCAAGGCCGTTTATTGAGAGTAGATATAGCTAAGAGGAGAGAACGTTCTAAAAAATCTGAAGGTGATGAAGGAGAAGGTGGGAAAGAGACAGCTTCCAGAGATAAAACTGTGGAAGAAGATTCTTCGGATGCTATGATGAAAGGTAAGCCTAAGTTAATTATTAGAAATATGCCTTGGTCCTGTCGTGATGCGGAGAAATTAAAGAAAATTTTCTCAAGGTTTGGTACAGTTGTGGAAACGACTATTCCAAGAAAGCGAGATGGTAGGCTATGTGGATTTGCATTTGTAACTATGAAGAAACTTGCTAATTGCGAAAAGGCTATCGAGGGCTCTAAGGGTTTAAAAATCGATGGCAGAGACGTTGCTGTTGACTTTGCTGTTCAGAAGAACAAATGGGAAGACTATAAAAATTTACAGAATTCCACCGAGGAACAGAAAGAGGAGGAAACCAAAGATGCAGATGAAGAAGGAGCTTTATTGAAAAGTTCAGCAAACGATGACTCTAGTGATGAGGAAAATGAGGATGATTCCGAACCGGAACCAAGCAATGACGAAGAAATTAGAAATCCGGATAATAAACCAAAAAACAGGAGAGAAAAGTTCTCCGTATTTATTCGTAATGTTCCATACGATGCTACTCAAGAGTCTCTGGAGGAGCATTTCGCTCAATTTGGTCCTGTGAAATATGTGTTGCCCGTTGTAGATAGGGAAACTGGTTTACCCAAGGGAACCGCCTTCGCAGCCTTTAAAACTCAAGAAACATATGATAACTGCATAAAAAATGCACCAAGTGTCGTTAATACTTCACTACTTATCAGTGATGATGTCCTTCCACAGTATGTTTACGAAGGTCGTGTTTTATCAATCACGCCAACTCTAGATAAGGACTCTGCAAATAGAATGGCTGACGCTAATGCGTTGAAGAGACGAGAGCTTTTCGGAATTGCCCCTGGCGAGAAGGATAGGCGTAATTTATATCTATTGAATGAAGGTAGAATTACTGAAGGTTCGAAGTTGGCCCAACTTTTAAGTACGGCGGATATGGAAGTCAGAGAAAAATCTTATCAGTTAAGAGTTGAACAGTTGAAGAAAAACCCTGAATTAAGTCTATCTATGACTAGGTTGGCTGTTAGAAATATTCCAAGGGCAATGAACGAAGCTGCTTTAAAAATATTGGCACGTAAAGCGGTAGTTGAATTTGCAACAGAAGTAAAGGAAGGGAAAAGGCATCCACTATCCAAGGAAGAGATTAGCAGATCTACCAAAGACAAGTATAAGTTAATGACAGCGGAGGAAGTAACAGCTTTAAAAAGTAGAGAGAAGAAACGTGGTCTAGTTAAACAATCTAAGATAATAATGGAAGTCAAGGGTTCAGTTGTTGGAAGAAGTAAAGGTTATGGATTCGTTGAATACAGAGACCATAAATCTGCTTTGATGGGACTAAGATGGTTAAATGCGCACGAGGTCAGTTTAGAGGAGATTTTAGAAGGCTTGACAGAGGAGCAAAAGAAGTCCGTTGACACTGTTGGGTTCAAAAAGAGACGGTTAGTAGTCGAATTTGCACTTGAAAATGCAACTGTTGTTAAGAGAAGAAATGAGAAGATAAAAGTATCCAGAGAAGTTTCCAAAAGAAAGAGGGGCCAAGACGATGAAGGTAAAGAGGATAACAAGAGGCATAAGAACACGCAAGAACCCAAGGCTAACAATAACAAGAGTGGACTAAATGATGATATAAAAAGAATAATTGGTTTAAAACGCAAAAGAAGAAACGGTAAGAACAAATAATGGATACCTATATAGTGTTTTGATGCGCTTTCTGTATAAAGAAGTTGAAGTGTGATATATTATCATCTGCATATATTTATTTACATTAAAAAATCAATATTAACGCTTCTTTTTTCTCAAAGGACCGCCTGATGAAGTACCTCCTGATGACATGTTACTACCATTTCCTTGAACTGCAGCAGCAGCAGCAGCGGCAGCGGCTAAAATACGTCTGTTAACTCCTAAACCCCCAATTGAATTGTTTGTAATTCCATTGTTATTTGCAGCCTGTTGCTGCGGTGGATGGTGGCTAAATACATTTTTGCTTTTATTGGCTCCAGCGTTCATTATGTCATTATCGTTTGTATGTATCCTCCTTGGAGGATATTTATAGTTCAGTCCTTCAAATACGTCTTCTGAAACAGGCGGGTCATTATTACAAAAGTATTCGTGTTCTAAAGCATCTATTGCATCAATTCTTGAGATTGGATCGTATCTCAACAAATGGTACAAAAGGTCCAAAGTTGCTTTGTCTCTTCCACCTGATGAATGATACCACACGGGTAAATTATCTCTATATTTTGAGAATTTGGCCAACTGTTCATATTCTGGATATTTATGGATATTTGGCCATGTTTGTGGGGTTGGAGTACCAAGAACTTCTAATATTCTTTGAAGTTGGTTACCTTGAAACGGTACACTTTTCTTGGAATCCATTTTAGCTTCTTCACCTTTAAATATTGGACGTAGACCTATTAACTCAGCAAAGATACAACCAACAGCCCAAAGATCGATGGCTGGAGAGTAGTGGCGGGCACCAAGCAGTAACTCTGGTGCTCTATACCATATTGTAACAACAACTTTGTCGCCGGTGTACAATGTTTGAACCATATTATAAAATTTTCGTGCCAATCCTAAATCACCAATCTTTACACAACCATCAACTGTGACCATGATATTAGCGGGCTTCAAATCTCTATGCAAGATCCAATTTTGATGCAGGTAAGAAACTCCATCCAATATTTGCCACATGATTGACTTGAGCGTCCTTGGAGGGATTAATCGTTTTTCTGGATGTGAATGAAAATGAATTATTTGTAAAAGGTCATGTTCAGCAAACTCTGACACCATGTAAATACTCTTCTTTTCCAAAAATATTTCAACTAACTTGATTAGGTGCTTATTGTTCAATTCTCGACACAATGACATCTCTCTGCAAGCACTTTGAGATATACCTGTATAATGAAGTTGTTCAGCTCCCTCTCTTTCAGTCTTGAATTTTTTAATGGCAAAAAATGGGGTTGAAACATTCTTTTTTGGTGATGACTTAATTGTAGTACTAGATCTTCCAGGATGAGGTTGTCCACCTATCATTGCATTATTGGTGGACGGCAATGTGTCCTTTGACGTATTGTCGTCAAGTCGCAGCAGATCAGAACTTCTATTACCCACTATTCTTAATGCTAAATTCCCACGCCTAGTATCTAGATTAGACGAAGACATTCCTATAGGTCCATTATGGGATATCAGCTTATTCTCTTGATCATTCATGGGAGATTTCACCTTTGCCTTGTAAACTTTACCATATGTACCTGCCGCAATGTATCCTATAATCTCATATTTCTCCAGGACTGAAACCCTGCTAACATCCTTTCTTTGTCGATACGGTCCGATTGAGAAAACATTGTTATTTGCCATTAGCATTGGTGTTTTGGAATTAGTTGTATTCCCTTTACTGTCTAATAATTGCTGTTGTTGTTGTTGAGACCAAAGACTTCTCGTTGAACTCTGGTTCGAAACTTTAAAATACTTATTCTGCTGAGATTGATGCTGGTTATTCATCTTTAATAGATGATGACACTTTTATGATCATATATTAGTATAAATAGGCCTGGAATGTCGGTTAATTTTCCTTCTTGCCGTGTTCGCTATCACTAATCAATTAGTTTTAGGGTTTTACCTCGTTTTTGATTTGAATATGATACGAATTTAGAGACGTTAAGGATGTAGCTTAACAAATTACTAGATAAATATTTAAAGCATATTTCTATGGAGCCTATTAATTTGACTATTTAAATAATAAAAGTATGTGTCAGTCGATTAAACGACTTTATATGAGGATGAAGTACACAGGAGGTGGTCAATTAGCTACTTGTAGCATGTATAAAGGGCACCGACTTCACCTCTTATAGAAATGTTTTAGTCGTCTGTAAGGAAGTGATAGAATTCTAGCAAAATATGGAGCAGCCCATAGACTCAAAAGGATTCTTGCAGGATACAAGATTTTAACAATGCAGTATGCAATAGCACCAGAGGTAATCAACTTTTGTTTGTCACAGCCCTGTCCATGTTCTTTAACTAGCTTTTCTATTACAGGAGATCCTACCGCAGTTAGTTTCTGATTGACATAGTCGGGTAACATGGATAAGTCTGTACATTCAAGATTATAAAGGATATACCAGATCATCAATAGTGGTGCCACAGCTGTTACTTCATGTAAAACCAGAAAGGCTGTTACAGTCGATATTGGACCATTTTTCAATAACCGATCAAAATACTTTCTGCATCTGGGGTTATCATAGAGCTTTCGAAGGATGTAGGATTTCTTAATATATACATGAGCCTTGGATAATTGTTTATCAACAACCGTTTTGTTTATTGAGTTTGAGTACTGGCTAATCTGCTGGATACTTCGATTCCGAAGTTTTACACGGGTACCTAGGCGAATACGACCAATATTGAATATAACATCCAAAGGCCTTGTATGGTATGATTTGAATATTATAGGTAGCTTATTTAACTGTAACATTAATATCTTTGAGAGTCTTTATCCCTGGACCATGTCATTTTTAAATTATTTACAAGGGTTCGCTGTGTTATAAAAGAGGACGATGATTATTTAGAATTTAGTAAGTTGTAAGCTGATCCTTGCCCGTACTAAAAGTTTAGCGGAAATTACAAACCATCGCGAACAACTGAAGCACAACGAGCACATAAATGATCTTCCACAGGAGAATTGTTTTTCCAGCACCTTGGACATTTATGGCTTGAACTTTTTTGGACGTAAATCTTTACTTTTACGTCATTTTCTAAAGTAGTTTGGATGGTAAGGATCTGCTCTGTGTGGAATGTTAGAACATCGGAAGAAAAGCGAACTTCTGCAGCCTGGGTGAGGTCTGAAATTTCTTGTTCATCAAACGGTAATGATTCCTGGGAAATTAATGTAAGTTTTACCTGTGAATTTTTAGTTAAAGTAGGCATTTTCTTGAAAAGTTCATTAAACTTGTTGAGGATCTCTAATTGGTTCTTCTCGAATTTGGGGACTAGAGATTGGCTATTTGGTATATTAAGTTGTGAACGTGGTCTCCTTGAAGAAGACTCTTGAGGATCAACGAATCCAGTTTTTTGATTGATTAGCCATTGCTTCGGTAGATGGTTCCAAGCTTCTTGGACCATGACTGGGATTATCGGAGCCAAAATAGCTCGATAGACGTCAAAAATATGGAATAAAGTTGTCTGAATCTGCTGCCGTTTAAGGGCTGTTGAAGAATCGCAGTATAATGAATCTTTTATAATGTCAAAGTAGAAAGCGGATAAATTATTATTCATATGGTATTGCAAATCAGTTAGAACTTTGCAAAAATTGAAGTTGTCATATAAATCCTTGGAGCTTTTGTTCAAATCCTGAAGTTTAGACAAAACATACAGATCAACTGGCCTTAGTTTTTCAAATGGGAGTAAATTGAAAGTCTCGCTCTCTTGTAAGTTCCCCAGAATGAAACGCAGCGTAAGTCTAAACTTCTTCAAGGATTCTGCAACGTGATTTATGACTGTGGAACTAGCGACAATGTCTGAAGTAAAATCTGCTTGAGCAACCAAGAGTCTTAACCCATCTACACCCAAACTCGGTAAGTTGCGATTTTTATCGCCCAATATAATACTGGATGGCAAGATAACATTGCCAAGTGACTTGGACATTTTCATACCATCGCCGTCCAAAGTAAAGCCATGAGTAACAACAGCACCAAACGGCGTAGATTCTTTTCCTAAAGCAGCTACTCTAGTAAGAAGTGAACTTTGGAACCATCCTCTATGCTGATCAGAGCCTTCTAAATAGACGTTACTTAGCGGTTCTGGTAATTTCTTTAACCCCAGTGTATTTTTATACCACCGACTAATTACATTCCAACTGCTACCGCTGTCAAACCAAACATCGATAGTATCCTTCCCTCTAAAGTATAAGTGTGCAACATCTTTATACTTGCTAGGCAGCCAATCAATCATGTTTTCGGGGCAAGATTCCATAAACCACGAATCAATACCCTTTTCTGCAATAGTTTCTATAATATGAGAAATGATCTCGTCATTAACCAACATCTCATCCGGGTTATCGATTCGGTACAGCACAGGAATTGGGACACCCCATGATCTTTGCCGCGAAATACACCACTCGGTCCTTCCTCTAATGAACGATGACAATCTATTATATCCTCTTGATGGAACAAATGTAACATTATCTAAACTCTTTAAAGATAACGACCTAACATCACGTAAATCAGCAAACCACTGTGGTGTTGACCTGATGATCACTGGTTTTTTAGATCTCCAATCATAAGGATATGAATGTTTATATTCATGCGAATAAAGTAACATCCCATTCCGCTTTAATAACAAAAGAATTGTAGTTGTGGTATTCCGATCTAAAACCTTCATAGGCCGACCGTCAGAATCTTTCAATATTTCACGTAAGTACGGTGGAAGTTCGTTTAATTTGTACCTTCCTTTGTGATCAACAGGCGAATAGACCTCCAAACCATGAGCGACACTTACAAGGTAGTCATCGTGTCCATGGCCAGGGGCTGTATGAACCAAACCAGTACCTGTATGTTTCGTAACATGATCACCATGAAGTAATGGTCTAGAAACACCATCTTTCATCAAGCTATTAATATATCTCAGACCATGTAGATTGGTTCCCTTGATCTCAGAAATAACCACTGGCACTTCGGAATCACCCCAGGCCAACGTTTTCCATAAATTCGACTCCACTATAAGTATTTCTTCGCTCAATTTAATTAAACTATATTCGAGGCCCTTGTTATAACAAATAGCCATATTCGAAAACAAGGTCCAAGGAGTACTTGTCCACACCAAACAGTTAATCGGAAGATCTGTGCCAAGAGAGGGGAATTGCTTCCTGAGAGCAGTGCAGGACTCATTGCTTAGTGAAAATTTGATATACGCAGCGGTAGATACGTGATCAACCTTATATTCTAGCTCTCCCTCAGCCAAAGCCGTCTGTGTCTCCGTGCCCCAATATACGGGTTTTCTTTGCCGTCTAATCAACCCACGGCTAAACATATTTTGTAACACCCTCAATTGATCCAACTCAAAAGTCCTATCCATAGTGATATATGGATCATCCCAGTTGGTCATAATAGCAAATTTCTGGAACTGTTCCATCTGCGTCTTCACCGTCTCAAGTGCGTATTTCGAAGCAACCGACCTCACCTTTGTTGCCGAGATGTTGCTAACATCATCGCTTAACTTCTGCAATGCCTTGATCTCTATAGGAAGACCGTGACAATCCCAACCTGGCTTGTAAAACACATATTTCCCTTCTAATAACTGGTGACGGTTCGTGATATCCTTGAGGATCTTGTTCAACGCGTGTCCCAAATGCAAGTCACCATTTGCATATGGAGGTCCATCATGTAAAACAAACAAACAAGCTTTCAAAAATGAAACTTTGTCCTCATCATTCTCAATTGTTGAAATCTTATCCAGAAACTCCTTATACTGCCTTTGATACACCTTTTCAGAACATTGTGGTATCAATTCTTCAAATACCTTACGCAAATCTGACCTGTTAGCGAACTTCGTCCTCGGTAACCGCAGAGTCTTTTGATAGCTGTGAGCAGAATATCGTCTGATAAACAAAAACATATCTACCCAAGGACACCTATAACAACCCCGACGCGTTATTAGTCCTTTCCACCTCTTATATTTGCACTACGTTGCACCTGTAGTTCATCGAAATTCCATTTTTTTCAAAATTTCAATTTTCACTAAGTTTCTGGCTTCCGAATGGATCGGATTACTAGATCAACGTTGCAGAAAACGACTACCGTTAGAGAATCCTTGGTTAACTAGGACAAATACGAAGCGATAAGAAGAATATTTGGAGGCATTTATATGGATCTATGTTGGTTGGTGAAGATATTACAGGTTTGTCCTCTTTGAAGACAACCAAATATGTAGTACAAGTGGATAACGCGGGTGTTCCGGAAAAGCGTCCACAGTACGTCAAAGACCTAAAAAGGATACATAAGCACGAGAAAGAGCTGATCATTTTGTATGATTTTATGATAATAAAGTTGACGGTAGGATTGGTTCGCAAGTACATGCATCTTTTATTCCCTATTAAATGTAAGGGCATTTTATCCTCGAACATATGCTGCCATCACCGAGTTCCGTTAAAGTTGAACGAAGATGGGCTAACTTACTTTATCAAGGTACTTATTTGTAGAAGTAAAATGACGAGGAACCAGCTGAAGCACATGTATGTTTTAACAATTAAATTTTTGAGTTTGTGCGATGTAACAGGCGTGAATTATATGCACTGCCTCCATCACGATATCAACAAGCTGCTCGTAGCATGTTTAGTGCTCACGCATGGTAATGACTGGCATAGGAAGCCGCCCATATGCAAAAGGTATTCCAAAGTTACCGGGCTGCATGAAGATCAAATAATACTCTGCTGTAACATTGTTGCGCCTATTTTGGAATCAGAGTGTCTCCGCCAAAGACGCCTGATGATTGATCAGCGACAGCAGCAGCAAGATCTCAGCAACAAGGCAAACATAGCAGCATCCTTCCAACGATATCCCCCTCCTGATACAATATACAATCATTCCCTACCCGAAGACAAGTACTTGCTTCCAGAGGAGCTAGATCAGTTTAACGTATTTGGAAAATTGCTTGTGAAGAGACATTTCAACATCAGATGAATAAAAGGCTCTATCAATATCAAACCCAGACCACAGAAAAACAAATAAATTATCGATCGAAAATGTATATCAATACTTCCCAGAACCTTATATATAAATGCATATATATACCCATCAGATCCTGACTATCCATTAGGCCAATAAATCACGTGATAAGGAATCCTAAGCTGTGGCGCTTCCTCGAGCAACACTTACACCACACAACGCAGGCCATGTAACAGGTTCGCGGATTCTTCAATGATCATTCATATATGTTACATGTAATGAGGATTGTGGAATAGAGCGCAGAAAGCAGATTGTCTCAGGGTGTCAATCTGTAAGGAAGTCGGTCAAGGTTGGATAGTAGTTTTAAGCTGTAGCAAGCAATTACAAGCGTATTTTATGCCGGATCCGAGGTTTGGTAAATACTAGGTTGTTTGCGTTGAGTTTAACCGAAACATCATCTGGACTGTTCTCGCGACGAAAGCTAAGGATCCTTCTTTGAGATAGTTAGGTTGAGCTACAAATCAGATTGCTGGTGTTGGTTTTGTTATTGAGGATGAGTGACAGGATATTTTTCCAGAGAGCAGCAGAGGCTATTATGCACACTAGTATGAATGGAGACAAGGTAGATCCCACGATACGGGAATTATTGAATAGGATCAAGTATATGAATCCCAATAGGGGTCTACAGGCGGATAGGTCTCAACTTGGTGGTAAGCAGGGTCTTACGGGGTCGTCCTCACAATATGCTGGTTCAAACGATGAAGGTTCGGTAGTTCCCACAACGATAGCGTCAGAAAAACGAACTGTTTTGAACTACTTTGATAAGCTATTAACGGTAGGGACTCAGTCAGCAGGGGCAAATCTTTCGCCGGATGCTGATAGTACTAGCAATGATGGCACTCCGAGTGAGGGGGGGGTGCAGAAAAGACAGAAGAAGTCCATGCCATCTTGGGGAAATAGAAAAAAGGGCCATACAAGAGATCTGTCATCGAGCTTCACAGCGTCTGAGACGCCGTCAGAAGAAAGGAAATTCCACTGTTCAAAGTGCGAACTAGTATTTCGCCGTAGTGGCGATCTTCGAAGACATGAGAAGGTGCATTTATCCATTCTGCCGAACATATGTTCTTTGTGTGGTAAGGGGTTTGCAAGAAAGGATGCGCTGAAACGACATTTTAATACCCTAACTTGTAAACGCAACAGGCAAAAGTTGCTTAGTATTGGTGGTGATATTAGCGAGATACTGGAAAAGGCCAGGCAGAATGGCGCAAAGGTATAGCGTTTAATTATATATATATATATGTATGTGTATATAGTATATGAGTATATCTTACGCTTGCCTCTGTTATTTTGCTATTGCTTTACAGAACTAAAACTAAGAGGATTGAGAATACACACTCATACATATATACATATATATATCTGGAGGCTTATAGGAACACTGGAGCTTCGAATGCACCTAACCACGAGCTTTACAGTCTAGATTTAGTGGTATCATGTTCATAATTTATCATGACGTTTGACACTTCTTATTCAACGTCCGCATCAAAAGATTGACCTTGAACCAACTCTGGAATGTCTTCATCCTTCTTATTCCCAATGCTGTCGAGATCTCCATGTTGTTGTCCCGCTTGACCGCCTTGTAGCTGGGCTGCCATTTGCGTCAACGCATTGATAGACTCCGCCCCCAATTGCGGAATAATCCCTGGGAACAAGTCTTGTAGCGACTTCTCCTGTGGAATACCGTAGAAAACGGAAGTATTGTGCTGAGGAGCAACCTGCACACCAACCTTGTTGAAATGCAATACATTACCATCCTCTTTAAAGAAATTGGCTTCTTCAACATGATCAATCGTGACTGCCTTCAACTTCGACAATTGGCTTTGCAATTTGGTATCATCCTTACTAGAAGACCCACTAGATCCAGCCTTCTTAGCTAGCTTTCTTCTAGTGCCACCTACTTTATTATTAGCAGATAACTTCTGTAGTTTGGCTAACTTCTCTTGATCAATTGGCATTCTGTACTAAAGCTAAAACTTGAGATAAATTCACTGGAGAAAAACCTGATTACACTAAAACCAGTCAATTGGATTACTAGCTTACAGTGAGAAAATCTAGTGTTTCAATCAGCTTTGTGACTAACAACTAATCTAGTAATTCAATAGTGAATCCTTCAAAAGTACCATTCTCTCAAAAGAGGACAAATGAAAAAAAATTAAAAAATTTTCACAGCGAAAAAAAATAACCTACGTCGCTTAAACGACTGCGCCAGAGAACTAAAATTTGGTTATTTCCTCGAGAAATTACAAGCATGTTGCAACGATATATAATACCGTAATTCAAAGAGAATGTAAATGGTTGTTCTTTCTTGAACCTCTAGTTTGGTTGACGATTACCCATGTGTAAGCGTGAAATGCGTTCTCTTTGATTTATGTTTTCTGTTTAGAGTTGTTCTTCCCTTGCTCAATATGTATATTATAGAATGTAGATCAGATCAGATCTCTGATGATAATAATAAGAGTGAATGATGTAGTATAAAATTATGTAAGGGTGGGTGTTTTTTAATGACAAACCGCAGGCCCTTGCGATGGTGACGCCTGTAGATAGGTTCGAGCATCACTGTCGAGGGCCACTAACTTGAGGTCATGTGCCGGATGGAGTATCTCGTCACGTGCCGGACAATTCTTCTATTGAGGATCAGTTACTGCTTATATAGTCTCTAATCTGGCTCAACTAACATCTGGGGATCTAGCTGGACCTATATCTAATCTAATCTAGTCTATTCTGGGTCTCCTTATATACTTTTCTGTTGTCCTACTTAAGCTCTCTTACTTAATTGCTATGTAGATCTCTGACCGATAACCGCTCAATGGTTATCTTAACACTCCTAACAGTTCTGATTCGCTGCTATACAATGGTTATCATCTTCACAGTCTCCTAACAACTCTGATTCGCTGTTTCTTTGTCTTGTTATCGTGACTATCGAGATGTTTCTTAGCCTGACTATCTTAGCTGCCGAGATGCTCTTTTGGTTTTAAGACAATCACGTTTTGAACTCCGGACATGATATATGGTGAGGATCTCAGGACGGAGTGCAACTGGTTCCTTGGCCCAGTTGGTTAAGGCACCGTGCTAATAACGCGGGGATCAGCGGTTCGATCCCGCTAGGAACCATTATTTTTTTTTCATGCATTCAGGATGCATAAACACTTTTTGGTGACTTCTAATATCAAAGTGTAATTAAATTTAGAAAGTAGCTTGCGAATGGCATCGAGGCAAACAGAGTCCACAGGCTATGGAGGTTGCATTGTATAAATTTAAATATTGGGTGAGTTGATACATATTAAAGAGCCGTAGAAATATACAGTACAAGTTAGGAGGTGGTATAAAAAACAAAAACGAGAGTTTTAACAAATATAATAATAGCGTTTTAAAAACAACAAACATAACATTTCATCGTATCTAAAATAAGTAGCTGTTATTATTTCTTATCCTTGTTTTTCCTAGCAAAGAAACCAAATTTGGACTTTCTGTCGCCCACACTGCCGTCGCTGCTTGGTGGGGTTTGCTTCCAGTCGATTTTTTCCAGGTTCGGTTGGCTCGTATCTACACCTGGAGTAGTCGAATGGTTGCTTGAAGCACTTCCAGTAGTAGATGAACGAGGAGTAGACGAGCCGTTCATTTGGGGTACTTGGAGGGAAGAAGTATGGACTCCGTTATGATGGTCGTAGCCGTTAGCAGTATTTACGGCGGCTATGGAATTCACAGAAATGGAGTTTCCATATATGGAGGACTGTGCAGATCTTGGGGGCGAGTTACCCTGTGAAGTAGTTAGTTGGACGTGTTCTTTTT
This sequence comes from Eremothecium cymbalariae DBVPG#7215, assembly GCF_000235365.1. Lineage (NCBI taxonomy): Eukaryota > Fungi > Ascomycota > Saccharomycetes > Saccharomycetales > Saccharomycetaceae > Eremothecium > Eremothecium cymbalariae. The sequence continues at coordinate 1,039,068 of NC_016450.1, read as the reverse complement.
TTTGTTGTGGTAACGCTTGGCGCACAATTGTGTTCATAGAACTTCCGTCACAGAATGTATTGGCAGTGCTAAGTTGCCGTTGCACTGAATGCTGGGGCGCGGGGTTTCCGTTCATATTAGGTATCTTTGCTGGATACATCACAGGGTTTTGTAACGCCATTCGTTGCTGTGGGTTCGAAAATGCACGGGATGGAAACATCTGATTTCCCATTCTTGAGATACCCTGTGGAACAGAGAAATCGTCCAAGCCCGTACTGGAGGCGTTTCTCAGACTAGGCATGTAGCTTTGTCTATTCTTTCTATCCGTTTTTTTAAATGTTTGTGGATGAGGGTGAATGGGCTGCCCCAATTGCGGTGGATATGGATCCACCAAACTGTTATTGCGGGAAATGCTGTTATGCATCTGCCTGTTGTGGTTTACCATGTTTCTTGCTGCGTTCATGCCATGCGAGGGTTGAGGATACATCTGTGGTTTGGAAGGCCTTTGATGCGGCATCTGTAATGGTTTAGGAGGAGGATGTCCACTATGGCTATTGACTCTTCTAGATCCATCTTGCCTCCGCATGTCAATATCACGTTCACGTATAGAATTAGAAGATGACTGCACTGGCTGATACATAGTATCTCCATTGGTCGCCGACTCAAGCCCATGGCTGCTAGTGGGTGAAAAACTGCCACTCTTTTTTTCCGGTGTGTCATTGTATCTTATGCCATAACAGGCGAACTCTGCGATATCTTTCATATCTGGCGTACCAGAAGAACTGTCATCATCATGGCTGTCGCTATTTGCTTGTTCATTGAATGTTTGAGACGAGCTGCCATTGGCAGACGGCGGCGCCATCTTTGAAGGCATCGCTCTTTGTGAAGGAGGAGCGGGCATCTGAGGAGGCATCGGCATATAGCTGTGAACATAGTTCTGCTCATGTTTCAGCTGATTTATCTGCGCCGTTAGTGCAGTATTCTTGTGTCTCTCCATTGCAACATCATCCTTCAACTTAGACAACTCCATCTTGATTTCACTCAACTGACTTAAATGATACTGTTCATGACCCTTACGCTCCTCCGCCCACATTTTTTCTCTCTTCGTTATATACTCCTTCAGGTCCTGAACCTCTACAGCTAACGTGTTCCTGTCGGCTGACAAAGCTTGAAGGTTTGACCTTAGATCGTCATTTACGTCTGTCCTGGTGAACCACTGAGATTCACCATTATTAATCTTTTGGAATTGGCACATCATCGAGTACAGGAATTCGAGGTATGGGGTCTTTATACCGTGGTCATCTGCTATTAAAATCGGTTGTAGTAACAGCATGTCAATATCTAAAGGTGTAGTTCTATTAATGAAATGATACACCAGTCGTGGAGCGTCCGAGTGGTTCATTTCCACCCAGTGGCTGAAAAGCTCACTTTCACTGTCGTACGGTTGTGCCAACTTGGCCCCCATGGTGCGCGATATCGTGATAATCTCCGTGACAAAACCGGAAATCAAAGGCTTCGCGAGGATCTGTTCATGCAGCTGCGGAGGCTTCAATTCCTCCATCAAAATTAATAAAGGATCAAAGCATATTTGGGGTATTGCAATTTTCCACTGCTGGGAAAGAAAATCAAGATACGATGAGTTGCATAAATCAACGACATCTTGAGGAAATATTTTCTGGAAAAGCGACTGGAACTTGGATAGAATTGACAACACATCCTTGGGGTATTTCTGGGTACTTATCTTCCCCTTGGTCCCCGACTCGCCCAGATATATAGTTTGCTTCTTGCCGGAGTTGAATTGCTCAAAGGTATTCTGCCCTGTGTTCCTAAAGTCGTAATCCGTCATGATTGAAAACACCTTGAGGTCGCCAAAATCAATCGACATTTTTACAAAAGGTTCCAAGTTTACAAAACCCGAGCTTTCAATGAAGATTCTGGTATCCTGCTTCAGCATAGGGTTCAGCTGATACGCCAGCGACGAAATCTCCTGCAGCGATGTCGCACTTAAAATCACCAGATCAAAAGGTACACGCCCACCCCCACTCTCCTTCAATGACTCCAGCGATTCAAATTGGTTCTGAATTAGAAAGTAATCACTACCATAAAGACTGGTACTAACATGGAACTTCTGACCAACCTTGTGACCGCTCACGTGGTAGAGGTCCACCGCCCTCGCCTGCCGCAACCTCCACGTATACAAGAGCACATTAGGATTATCACCCACCGTTAGCACTTTCAGATGCGACATATCTAATTCAAATATATCCTGTCCTTTATCTCTAAATGCTACTTTGTAAAAAAGTACTATCTCTGAACTGGACCTTAATACTGCTCAAAACTTTTAAAAACCTCTAATCGAAAATATCAGACAGCAACTCTAAAGCTGCTTCCAAAAAAATAACAAAAATTGATTCCGTGGAAAGAAACAACTCAGTACCTTCAATTAAGAATCATAGAAATTTCAATGGCAACAACTGACACTTGTTAAAAACTCGCACATGAAGAATTCCCTCATGCCCCCTTCTGCTGAAAAAAGCCTTCTTTTCCCAAACCATCATTTCCATAATCGTTTGGCTGTCGAAACCTAAAAATCGAGAACTATAGAGGCGCATACGATGCTATCAGACAGTAGGGAATCCTGTAGCCGAGTAGGAGATGTGTTACCCGGCTTGATTCGGAGATGTTGCGAACTTCTCGAGAGAAAACAGGAGAGGCTCGAGCAGCATAGTGATGAGGGGGAATGGCAGGACAGTGGTGCAAGCAGGAGGATTTGTTGCTAGCTGCTCAAGCGGTTGATATATTTTGAGTAGTGGTAGTTGCAAGGGAGACTAGGAAGATAAAAATCTAGGTATGGGGTACGTTGTAGCCGGTTATGCAACAAGACGGTTACGGCACTACGATGACACAGTGGTGTACTATCCTCCATTTAAGCGGGTTTGTGTGGGCAGGAGTATGAGGTTTGAGGATCTTCCTCGTGAGTTGATACAGCAGATATTTGTGATTAGTGGGAACCGGTCACTAGCTGTATGTAGTAGGTTTTTGTACGAGTGTCTCCGACCTAGAGCGTCTTTGATTGGATCATTTTTGAAGGCGAACTATATGCATGATGTCAACAAGGAGGTGCCAAAGACTGCTACTACTATGGCGACGCGCATAAAGCTGCTGGACACGGATGTATTTAATACGAAGGTTTTCCTCGGATTTTTGAACAGTCATCATAATTTTTTGGATGGTCTGGGAGGACTCATGCAGATTTCTGCGATCTACGAGACTCAGAGGGCGAGGAGGGTAGAGTTTGAGCAAGGTGGGGACGTTTTTCTCGGAGTACCGAAACCTGTGGTTAATGAAGAGACGGGGAAACCCGCACTAGACTTCCCCCAGCCCTTTTATACTCACCCTTATATCTATTTTTGCAATAATATTGAGGCGAAACCACCAATATACAATCAGTTTCTGCTCAAGATCCACAAGTACTTTGCGATCACACAACCAGAGTATTTAACGGATCGAATCTTGCATTGGTTTTTTTATGAGAGCCAAGATAACTATAATGTGAATCATTTGCTTCACGCGATCAATCTTGCTTTGCATCTTTCTAGTTTATCGGTCCCAAAATTTACCAGAATGGATCCAATGTTAACCCTAGTAAATCACCTGTTTGTGGAAAATATTCCAGGTATTACCAAACTACTGCTGGCTACGAATGAAACTCTAGTTTCTAGGAAGTATAGAATTGTTGAAAAGTTCATCCGCAAATTCTATAAGGGCCATGAAGAATTGTTATCAGACGATACACTGTGGCAGCTATTGAACAATACCAAGGATGCTGAACTGATGAAGCTTGTTGTCAGCCATGGAGGCAAGCCACGTTTCAACATGATACGATAACTCCGCAGTTTGGCTTTTACATTTTTACTTTTTCAACTTTTATTTATTTATAGTATTGACACTCAACTTGACCGCTAGGGGGGGACCGGGGGCTACTTGGACGAAAGTTTAAAAAACGAAACACAATTATATATTCATAGTTCAGTTACCAAACAACAGCATTTGTTTTCTTTAAGATTCAACGATACTCCTCAAACCAATGATGATTCAATGCTTGCTGGGCGCTTAGCCTCATATCAGGGTTCAATTGCAGTAAACCATGCAACAAACTGATCAAAATATCGCTGATCTTTTCGTTGGTGGTTGGCTGAAGTAACTGCTTCAAGTCCTTGGGTGGGTAGAGAGGAATTTGTGGGTTGTAATCTGGTAATTGACTTGCACCTGGCCACATCTGCTCTGTTGGGGTTCCCAGGGTTTCGAAAATCAGCTTTAGTTGTTCATCATCGTTAGTGCCTGGAAACAAGGCCTTGCCCATTATCATCTCTGCAAGTATGCAGCCGCAGGACCATATATCGATAGAGGTACAGTAGGACCTGGAGCCCATTAAAACATCTGGAGCCCGGTACCAGAGCGTCACGACCTCGCTACTAAAAGTATTTACGGGAATCCCAAATGCTCTTGCCAGCCCAAAGTCACCTAATTTTAGCTGCCCTTTGTTATTAATTAACAAATTTTGAGGCTTCAAATCACGATGCAAAATGCGGTTTTCATGACAAAAGGCTACCCCTTGCAGTAGCTGCCACTGGAAATACTTCACCAGTGAGAGTTCTAAGCCTCGGGGCATCTCTCTATCAACTCTAGAATCCATAAACTTCTTCAGGTCATTATCCATAAACTCAAATACTAGCGTTAGCTTGTTCTCCGTATGTATCACATCATATAACCTTACGATATTTTCATGCTTCAGCTCCTTCATTAACGAAATTTCACGAATTGCAGTCGAAGGCGTCCCCTCTTCTGAGTCCAACTTCACTTCTTTCAGAGCAACATATAGACCCGTAGTCTTGTTGAGACCCTTATATACCGTCGCATAGGTTCCGTTACCTAATTTCTCAAGTTGCTTAAATCTACACATAAAAAGCATGTTAGTTATCTATTGTTCAAATAGAATAATTATTGGCAATCAAACTTGCCAGGGCAACGTATTAACATACTGAGACGTAGTAGCCATAATTTTTCTTAAGATCCCTAGATCTGGAAGACCAATTATTCGACTAGTTAAAATGAAAGGTAAAAATAACTACCTAGTGCTGTATACCTAGTTCTAATCCCTTTAGATTGGTGATAAATAAGGTATTGAAACTTCATATGATTCACTTTTGTAGATTTGCAGTTCTGCAGTTCTCGTAGTGCATGATAACGTGCCATAACCAGTTCAAATATTGATAATTCGACATATTGCGTAGGCTAAGCTACCAATGTAGATTTGATTAGGCTCTAATTATAGAAATTCGGTATTAAATACTTTCCATATAGTTTCTGTAATGTTTGTCGATTTTCTCTTTATTCCTTTCCGTTGACAACCGTCAAGTAAGACACTGTCATCGAGTATCGTTTCGAACTTGAACACTTAGTATCATTGTTCATAATTGGAAGTGGATTCCTAGAGGTTTAGTGAATATGGGGTCAGTTTAGATATGATGACTTACCTCTTTCGAATATAACAGGATTTATGCTTTCTTCGTTGAGGATGCATTTGATGACCAACAGCGTATTAGAACACAAGAAAATTTTGTTGAACCAATTACTTGACCGGAAGAAACGGCAGTTTAGATAGAAGCTTGCCTAGGAACTTTCTTATATGATGTTTGATTACTGTGTGGGTGCTCGGAGTATTCTGGGAGACAAGTGGGTGTGTGTCTACAAAAGTACAGAGGCGGTGTCATTCAAAAAGAGACATTTTGAAGATGCTATGAATAATGTGATCAGACATCCAAATATCAACTCCACTGTCATATTAAGGGCAGATATACTATTGGAAAACCATTATGATGTTGACTCATCAGAGCTATTAAGTTCGATATCGAATAACGCTTCAGTTCCTGATGGTGAAATTCAGGTTCTTCTTGTAGATGATATTACAGCAAGAACTATCGACACCGATTTGGATTTAGTTATCAAAGATGAGCTAGTTCGGAGGATAATTCCAAGAAATCCATTTAAAGACGCTGTTATAAACCAAACATGTTTGATTCATAATTCTAAATCATCCCAGGAGACTTCTATGGTTACTTATATCCCACATATTATTAATGAGGAGCAATGTCCATTTTATATTCCGGCGGTTGCTTTGGTAAGCATCTTACTGCATGAAGGGCATCTCTCCATACACTATATGCCATTTCCTGGACACACTGATCTATTTCAAGATGAATCACAACGTGCAATTAGAACGGCATTAAGATTGCTGAATACAGCAGTGAAGCATTCTATGGGATCCATGAATGGGTATTCTAAACGTGTTAATCATGACGTTGTCGTCGACAAAGTTCTATTTCAAGATCGGTACATAAAACTAAAGAAAATTTACTCAAAGTGGTTGGTAGATAACTGGGTTGAAACTACTGACCCGAAGAAGCATGTCTTCGAAGATATCGCCATTGCTGCTTTTTTAATTGAATTGTGGAAAAAAGTATATGGTGAAGAGGATACTGAAACCAAATTCCAATTCAGAGATTTAGGTTGTGGAAATGGTATTTTATGCTATATATTAATAATGGAGGGTTTTAAAGGTATAGGCATTGATGCTAGACAGAGAAAATCATGGTCTATTTATCCGGAAAGTGTTCAGAACTGCTTAAAAGAACAAGTTATAATTCCCTCCGTCCTTCTTAGACCACATCCTGATATGAAAGGATATGCACCACACTTAGAACACAACGCCAACTTTTTCCCAGTGCATCTATGTTCTTCTCACCTAATTGCACCTGCAACGGTAATGTATTCCTCTGCAGACTTAATTCAATCACCTCACGTTAATATTACAGAGTTTCCAAAAGATACCTTTATTATTGGGAACCATTCAGATGAATTAACATGCTGGATTCCATTACTAGGTTATCGTTTCATCGTGATTCCTTGCTGTTCCCATAATCTCAATGGCGCCAAAGTTCGTTACACTGTTCCCAGTGAAGCAAGAGTGAGGCATGGAAACAGTATGTACGCAGGTCTGGTAGAACATGTTGACTACCTTGCGCGAGCCGTTGGTTGGAAGACAGAGAAGGAAATGTTGCGCATTCCAAGTACAAGAAATGCCGCTATAATTGGCATTGATAATCCAGAATTGGATAAATTCCCTACCCAAAAAGTTTATGATGTAATATTACAAGAAGGTGGGGCAAATGGCTGGGTTCAAAGCACTATGATGTTAATGAATGGGCCTCCTAGATCACATTAAGCTTTAGCTTTTCTAAAACTTAAGAAACTTAAAAATCTGGTCATCTATAATAGATACATCAAATGTTTATAAGTAACCCGCATTATCCTTTAATACTTGGGGTTTGTACTGTAAGATTCATAACGGTTAGATATATTTTTAACAGCTGGGAGTTTTCTTTTTTGAAGAAAAACGATGAGAATCCCAACTCTTCTCGACGATAGAATACTTAAAAGTACATAGTGAATAATCCCAATAATGCTTAATCGTGCTGTAGTTCAAACTACAGCACAGATAATATTACGTTTTTCATGGTCTAGAACCTACATAAAGCGGGCATCTTTACTTCCCTTTCAGAGAGAAGATTGGTTTGTTAAACACCACAAGTTTAAACAGCTGCCACCTGCAGAATTAAAAGGGTTGAACGAAATCAAACTTATATTTCAGAAGAAACCCAGTAATATATATACAACCAATCGAACATTTCGGAACGCGTTAGATGAGTCCTTACTAAACATTTATAATTCTGAAATCCATGCATTTGATAAAGTGGAGCTGCGAGCCAAAAGAAATACATGGAAACTATTAAGAGAAGAGCTGTACAAGCAATTAAACTTACCATCTGCCTCCAAAAACTATTGTTTTAACTTAAAAGATGCTCTAAGCCCTCAGTGTACTTCAGAATTACTTTTACAGTTAATGCATATAGACCAAATTTCCCAAGGACAGTGGGATTCAATTATCGGTGGCAGCAGTATTTCTAAGGTCCAAATTTACACGCATATATTAAGGAACCACTTTAACCATATTTATGAAAAGGAAGTTCTTCCTTTTGCACATCCATCTCTTTCTTCCAAACAAAAAGGACTGGATATAAGCAACCCATCTGAATGGTATTCTGGTGCGCGTAAATTGAAGCGTAAAATAGTAATGCATCTGGGTCCAACAAACTCTGGAAAGACATATAATGCTCTCGAAAAATTAAAGAAGGCCACTAGAGGATACTATGCAGGGCCATTAAGGTTACTCGCAAGGGAAGTATACGATAAATTTAAGCAGCAGAATATACGTTGTAATTTATTGACTGGTGAGGAAATCATTAATGATCTAGATCATATTGGGAATAAAGCAGGATTGACATCGGGTACTGTTGAAATGATCCCCCTGAACCAAGAATTCGATGTAGTTGTTTTAGATGAGATACAAATGTTAGCTGATGAACAAAGAGGATGGGCATGGACAAATGCCTTCCTTGGAGCAAGATCATCAGAAGTTCATCTTTGCGGTGAAAGAAGCGTACTTCCATTGATACAAAAACTAGTAAAAATTACCGGTGATGATCTAATAGTTAATGAGTATAGCAGGTTGGGTAAACTGGTTATAGAGTCTGAACCTTTGTCGTTAGGATTTTCAGGGTTAAAAAAGGGTGATTGTCTAATTTCCTTTTCTAAAAGGAAGATTTTAAACCTAAAACTCAAAGTCGAAAGGTGTACAAACTACAAGGTCTCGGTAATTTATGGATCTTTACCTCCCGAAACAAGAATTAAACAGGCTAACATGTTTAACTCTGGACACTCAGATATATTAATCGCTTCAGATGCTGTTGGAATGGGTTTAAATTTATCTATTAAAAGAATCGTTTTTACTGAATCTTCAAAATGGAACGGTGCTGAAATGCAGCCATTGGAGGACCCAATTATTAAACAAATTGGTGGCCGTGCAGGAAGGTATAAACCTAAAGATAACTCTGACGTAAACCCTTCAAAGGGCTATGTCACCGGTTTAGATGACGAAATTTTATCTGCTGTGAGGAGCGGTATTAATGCACCTATAACTTATTTATCATCTGCAATTATTTGGCCAACAGAGGAGATAATCACTAGTGCATTGGCTAAATACCAGCCAGGCACAAAGTTCTCTACATTAATAGAAAATTTTAATCGTGATGTCACTACGAAATCTAATAACCTATACACTTTGGCTGACTCTAGTAAGAAAATTGAATTCATTCGTGAATATGAAAAAATTGAGGGTCTTTCTTTGCGAGATTTGATAAAACTAAGTTATGCACCTATTAGAGATAGTCCATTATTAAAAACAACATTTTTAAAATTCTGCCATACAATTGCAAAGAAGCAAACCAAATCATTGTTAAATTATGCCTTACCATTAGATAAATTGAATTCAAAATATATTAAGAATGAAGATGTGGCATTAGACTTCTATGAAGAGTTACATCACATAGTAATGATGTTTATGTGGTTGAACATTCGTTATCCAGAATACTTTATTGACCGCGAATCTGCAATTGATATCAAAAATCATTGTGAATACATTATCTATAAAAAATTGGAAATATTAAGCAAAAACCCCTATAAGAAAAATCTACACACTCTAGGTTATACTAGAAGACCCAATCGACGCTTTTTAAAAAAATTATAATTATCTTGTATATAAATAAAATTTCTATTAACCATATTAATTTTTTGTTATTGACATTTTCTCACCATCTTCATCTCTCTGACTTTGTCTCATTCCCCCCTTGGTAATATGGGATAAAAGTCTCAATGCTGTTGGATCTTTTGCTATATATTGGTAGGACTCTTTCCGGCGCTGTTCACAAAGAGACATGCTGATTTTCTCTTCATGTGCTGAATTGGGTAAAAGGATCCTTACTGAATTCGAACTGACATTATAATAACAGTGTTTTCTCAACAGTGACATTAACTTAATGATATAGTCATTCTTATGTGGATCATTACTTTTCAAAGCAGTTTTAAGAACTTGGAGTATGGACTCCAAGGATGCTGTCTGGAGGCCAAAATACGGTTTACTCCCGAAGAAAAGTTTTCTATGGGGATCATCAGGTCTGAATATAATGGATGCATACTTTTCGAAGTCTTCATCGTTAAAGTTCTTGTCAAATAGAGTACAATACAGCTTTTCTGTATTGACACAGTTTGATTTGCTAAGGTGATGACCGTAATCAAAAAACCATGAGGATAACAGTATCTTATCCTCGATACTTGTGCTCGACTGATATATTTGAAAAAAATCTGCAAAACTGTTCATGGGATTTGCATCTAATGTTCTAAAGAAACTTGACAACTCATTAGGAAAATCTTTTGAAATAAGCAGATGGAATTGTCGTGATTTGCTTAAATTTTTGAACGACTGCTTAAATTCGGTTAACCATATATCGTAGAACTGCAAGGGTGAATCGTTCTCGATATAATCTTCTGCATGACTGGACTTATTTGCCGAATTATAAACATCTTCAGACCTGTTCTGTAAATTTTGTTCGTGCCAATAGCTATCGTTCTGCTCTGCAGGAGTTGACTTGCTACCATCCACTTGCCTTCGAATATCCTTGAAAAGATGATATGAATAAAATAGATAAAACAGTGACATCTTGGCAAAACGTGAGTGTGGCGTCACAGGTTCCATATGCTCGGAAACTTCAGGTTCAGTATATATAAGGCATGGATCTGGCATTTCATGTTCGTCTATGCATACTGGCTCCTCTTCAGCACAACCATATTCATTATCTATTTTTGGAATCTCTTCTTCTTCACCATTAGATGGCTCTCGAATCTCATTATCAAACATTTCATTTATCATTTCTTCTGTTCCTACATTAATCCCAACATCTCGTTCAATTGGAAATCCATGTTGTAATGAATCTAGAACATAACTTCGCCTTGAATAACTGGAAAATATTGAATATGTGTATAACGTAGTTAAAGTCAGCATATTAGTAGTCACAAACAGGACATTACCAGGCGCATTAAAATATCTCCAAAGAGTTTTCCCTATAAGTCTATGATGTGATGAGAGACGTTTTAATTCCCACCGTACGGAGCTTCTGTGAAATAGTCTTCTCCAGTAAATTGAGCCAATATTTCGAATTCCACCAGAGCAACACTTTTTTTGACAAAACATCACAGCTGATGGAGCTCTATACCTTTTCTGGGGACTCTCAGGCTTAGTTTTCTCAGTGGTGTAGTTTAGTTTATGATTAGTATGTTCATGCTTAGAACATTTCAAAAATTTTCAGTTTGAAGTTTGAGTTGAGTACCTTAACCATAAAGCTCATACACTAACCATAGTTTTATAAAATCCAAAAGAACAGAAGAGTTATGCTTTATTTATTTGTGACTGCTGTATTATCAGAGAATATAAAGTGCTTTTATCCTACGGACAATGAGCAACAGCCTGCAGAGTATACTTTTCAAATAGTTTGTACAAGCTGTAGGGAAACACACGATTCTCCAGTAAGGATCAACAGGTTTGAAAAGCATGTAATGCCTGGAAGTAGGGGTGAAGCATCATTTCTAATGAAATGCAGATTCTGCAATAAGGAATGTTCTATTAATCTTGAAAGAACTGAAGAAGATCTTTATAATGTAGCTAATGAGTCTAACGTTGATGTGATAAAAAGGTCTATAGCTGCTAGAAAAAAGCGAGGCCTTAAGAACTTTGATTCAAATAGTGCAGTTTGGCTAGCATTGGATTGTAGAGGCTGTGATGTTTTAAGTTACATCGCAGCAGACACTAAGTTTTCAGTGGAATTGGTATCTGGCAAAGTAATGGAATGTGTGTTTGATGAAGGTGAAAATGAGTGGTATGACTATGACGATGATGCAGGCGAAGAAGTGTCAATTACTGATCTAAAGTTAGATATATTTAAGGGTAAGTAAAAGTGAGCACGCTGAACCAATATATTTAGGTTAATTACTTACAGATTATTACCTTCAACACTATACGAATTTACATTTGTCACTACAGTATGCAATATAAAAGAAGTCATTAGTAACATGAAGAGCGCGTTATTGCTGTAATTTGACGTAATTGCTTGGGAACAAGCCTTTTTCGCCTGTATTTTTCAACACACCTAACCACCAGTCGTCGTCGACAAATTCTATATCAATAATTCTATCGCCTTCTTTGAAGGTTAACTCATTGTCCTCGCCCGCTTCATAATCATATTCTGCAATTGCAGATGGCTCGCGAACTTGTTCAGCAACTCTTCTTACAGGAGGTGGAGGTGGTTGTTGCGACGAAGCTCTCACAGGCTCTGAAGCCTCTTCTTCTGTTTCTTCATCTGATTCTGATTCTTCGACAGACTCCACAGACTGTGGTATTTGTGGCACAGGTCTTGGGGCCAATGGAGGTGCGGGAGGCTGTGATTCCTCTTCTTGCTTCTTGTCATCACCATCTTCTTCTTCTTCTTTCTCCTGCTCGTCAATGTTTTGATGCAACCCTGGTAAGGGCCTACCAACTTTTTTATAGCCCCTTGGTGCAGCAGCTACAGGTTCTGATACTGTAGAGGAAGTATATTTGTTTGGTTTGATAATCACAGGTTCGTTATCTACGGATATACTTTCCAACTTTCCTCTTAGGTTGCTAACAGATTCTTGATTATCAACTGATACTGGATCTGAATTATCCACCTCTTTCTGAGGAGAAGTCGTACCTTTACTAGAAGCCTCTAGCTGTTCTGTCTTCATTGAAGACTTCGTTCCTAAAATCTGGTTGTATTCAGATTCACGCTTCTGCTTGGATTCAGTCTTCAGGTTTGCAATATCATCAGAAGCATTGATCTTTTTAGAAGATTCTAGAGACACCGAACTGACCAACCTCGGGTCTGGCTTAGCCTTTTCCTCAGAAATAACAGCTTGCAAATCAACTTTGCCAATTGGCTTCCATGTAGACTTATTTGGTTTCAGTGGCTCCTCGTTAAAATCACGTTCTCGAATTTCTGGTTCATGCCAATCGTTATCCTCATCCTTATCGACTTTCTGAACTGGAACTGAGGAAAAGGCGGTTGAAGGTTTTGTTGGCTCAACTTTTTTCTCCATTTCAACATTCTTTGCTGCAGTCCCAGGTTTAGGAAAAGCCGCAGGCTGTGGTTTAGGAGCTGACGTGGTCTTTGTTGGCAATGGATCTCTGTCAACCTCTTTCTGCTGAATTGAGTATCGTGCACCAGCTGCGTTACTGATCTTCAACAATAACTCACGTTCACTCAAATCATCTTCATCTCGAGCTGTGACCTGTACATGATAGCCCCTTAACACCTGATTGGCTATGGTGCCAAAGTTCGAAGCAAATGACGCCCTGGTTTTCAAAGGAGCAGAATCGGGACACCAACCAACCAAAAGCAACTTCTCTACATCTGAGCCAGGTGGAGATACACGTGCCATACCATACTGCACTTTATCGTCATCGAAGCCGGCTAGAAAGTCACTGAATTTTGAACCAGTATACTGTGGAGCATATTGCTTCTTTTCAGCTGGAGACAATATTAACCACCTAGTTTCCGGATCAGCTCCCTTTACAACCTTTAAATAAGCATCTTCAATCTCCGCAGAGTAGGTAGTAACATCAACTGGTTCCAATGCCATTTACAATATCAATTAACAGTCTCTACCGTTGACAATTGCTTTGAATCTAATCTTTTAGAGTGTTATATCACCTTTATGCAGTATTGCTGACTCTAATGGTTGGCTAAAACCTTGGTAACTTAGTGGCAAACTTGGTTCCAATGGTAAAGAAGTAGCATGTCAATAAAACCCCTTTTTAGAATCTATTAAGAAGTTTCAACCCGTAAAACATGATTTATACTGTCAGATTTTATAATCAAATTTCTAAAACCTGTCCTGGATTATTGCTTTTTGAAAAACCGCTTTTCTCCAACCTGCAAATATTTCAAGATGAGATGAGCTGATAACAATTATTTAATTTATAATGTCTGAACATTTGTAGCAGAAAGATAGTTTAATATCCACCCATCTGCTTAGAAAAAATGGTTACTTTTAATTGCGAAGTTTGTAATGCTACTGTACCAAAAAAGGGCACTGAAAAGCACTACAATCGTTGTCGAGAAGCCTACTACACATGTATCGATTGTAATACCACATTTGAGGACGGAGTTGGCTATAAGATGCATACACAATGTATAACAGAGGATGAAAAGTATCAAAAGGGATTATATAAGGGCAAGGGCAAGGGCAAGAAGGCAGGTAAACAGAAGCCAGTCGAAGTGAGCGATGTCGTTAAACACAAACCGGTGGAGGTAAAGGTAAAAGAAAAGAAGACCAAAATCTCTGCTGGTAGCAAGTTCGAATTAACACCAGGACAATCTTTGTACAAGATTATGAAGACATTGAAAAACAAGGATGACAAAAAGGAACTATTAAAAAAACTTGAAGTGACCAAAGATGGCCATATTGTATTGAAAAATTAAAAGCTGAGAAGCACACTGCCCTAAACCGCCAAAATATTGTGCCAGTTGTATATATAGATGTATGCATTTTACGTAGCCACTGCACTGGAACCCTTATTTAGACACTTCGATACCTTATTATAAAATTGACTCAAGGACTTCAAAGGAAAACTCAATGTATCAAACATATAACCGGGCAACTGTGCTTGCAAGTGCTTTAATTCTGATACGCTTCGGCGTTTCAACAACGGAATGTAGACAACTTCTGTATCCAATGTCTCTGAATTTTTCACAAAACCCAACTTATAATCCATTACTCCATTCTTACTCCCTTGCGACGTATCAAACCACAACCCAGTCTCATCCTCATACGACTTGTGCACGCGTACCCCACACAAATGTTCAAACAAATCCTTAAGAATATCCGCCTCTTCCTGCAACTGCCGCCTCTTTTCATCAATCTGTCTCCCATCCTCCTCTAACTCCAGCACCTGCTCCCTCAACCTCTTAATTTCTTGATCTTTCGTACTCAACTGCTGGCTCAACAACGTGTTTTCGTATACCACCTTGCTCACCGCAAGCTCCGCATTATCCAACCTTTGCTGCACCGCATGCTTATACCTACTCAAAGGATCCATTGCGTCTATCGCCACCAAACGCTCCGCCATGTCCTTCTCGTGCATATCTGACTCCTGCATCGATGCCATCTTCTGCTCATCACCTGTCCGTTCTTACAGCTTGACGTGAAGGGCCCGATCAAACTAACCATTACCCGGTTCAAATATAAGATCCAAGATTTGCTCCATTTCAGGACAAACTAATGCAAATAAGAACTTAACAAGGCAAACTGGCAAAGCATTCTTTGATAGGATTCGATAGAGCAAAGTTTGGTGCTAAGGCAGTGTTTATCTTGACGAAAGAAGAGATAAGGAGACAGCCGGTAACAGGAAGATATCTTAACTTGGAACATTGACTTTTTGGAAGGAGGTTGAGACTCGCAATAAAGGAGCAATTTTCAGTTTTATACAATAGATCTCTGTATTCAACTTAACAAGTAGACAAGGATTAGCAATTAGGCCACAAAAGAGCAGAAGATGTCAAGTTCGGTGACAGCGTCGCAAGCCAAGGTTAATGAACTTTTGGAGGCTATTCGACAGGAGTTTAATAATGTGTCGCAAGAAGCAACCACTTATCGTCTACAGAATCAGAAGGACTATGATTTTAAGATTAGCCAGCAATTGGCTGAAATGCAACAAATTCGGAATACTGTGTATGAGTTGGAGCTAACTCATCGGAAAATGAAGGATGCTTATGAAGAAGAGATTAATCGTCTGAAGCTGGAATTAGAGCAGCGGGACCGTCAGTTGACGCAATATGCACAAGGTTCCTCTGTTCCAATTCCACAACCTGCTGCTGCGGCTGCTGCTGCTGCTGCCGCGGCAGCAGCCGCTGCTTCTCCAGCTCCTGCGGTAGTCGGCACGACTGGAGCTACTGCATCCAACACGCTACCTTCTATTGGGGGGGGTGTCGCTGGCTCTAACGTTTTACCCAAGTCGAACACCATTTCATCTCCACAACACCACCATGCTGTTCCAGGTAGTGGGCTGCCCCCACAGTCGTTAGGTTCTGCTCCAATGGCTCCTATGGGTGCCCATCAGCACTTACCACAACCCCATGCTGCAGTGTCATTGCAGCCTGGTCAGCCGACTGCCGTAACTGTGGATGCACAACAGCAGCAAGAACAGGCCCCCTCCTCTGTGGTTCCGCATCAGGACCCATCAAATGATCACTACTTAGTTCCTTACGATCAAAGGTCAGTTCATTCTAAGCCCATTCCAAGTTTTCTGGTAGACTTGGATTCTCAGCTCGTTCCCGCTCATTTGAAGAGGCAAACACCAGAGTACTACGTGTTATACAACCCGGCTTTACCACGTGATCTCGATGTTGATCTGCACCATTCTTTAGACCATTCCAGTGTCGTTTGCTGTGTTAGGTTTAGCAATGATGGTGAGTACTTGGCTACTGGCTGTAACAAAACTACTCAAGTCTACAAGGTCTCGACGGGTGAATTGGTAGCCAGACTTTCTGATGATTCTGTGAGTGGAATCAACAACGAGTCTTCTAGTGTGGTTGCTGGTAATGGTGCAACCGAAAAGGGTGACGAAAGTTCTGCTACTATTCAACCAGGCTCTTCCTCTGACTTGTATATTCGTTCCGTTTGCTTCTCCCCAGATGGAAAATACTTAGCTACTGGTGCGGAGGACAAATTGATTCGTATCTGGGACTTATCAAGTAAGAAGATCTTGATGACTCTACAAGGGCATGAACAGGATATCTACTCTTTAGATTATTTCCCTGCCGGTGATAAGTTGGTATCTGGCTCTGGTGACAGGACGGTTAGAATATGGGATCTCAGAACTGGTCAATGTTCTTTGACTCTATCCATTGAAGATGGTGTCACCACCGTCGCTGTATCTCCAGGAGATGGAAAATATATTGCTGCAGGGTCCTTAGACCGCACTGTTCGCGTTTGGGACTCGGAAACTGGATTTCTGGTCGAAAGATTGGATTCCGAAAACGAATTGAGCACTGGTCATAAGGACTCCGTTTACAGTGTGGTATTTACTAGAGACGGACGAAGTGTGGTCAGTGGATCTTTGGACAGATCGGTAAAATTATGGGATTTACGTGGATTAAACGGTCAGAAATCTCACGCTACCTGCGAAGTTACTTATACAGGACATAAAGATTTTGTGCTTTCTGTTGCAACAACGCAAGATGACGAATACATACTTTCTGGTTCCAAAGATCGCGGTGTCTTGTTTTGGGATACTGCCTCTGGGAATCCATTGTTAATGTTGCAAGGACACCGCAACTCTGTTATCTCTGTTGCTGTTGTAAACGGATTTCCATTGGGCCCTGATATTGGCGTATTCGCTACTGGTAGTGGTGACTGTAAAGCAAGAATTTGGAAGTATACTAAGAAGACTAGTTCCTCCTCAACAGCAGGTAAAGTCAAAGAAGTTAAGGAATAATTGATTGCCGCAGAGTGATCTTACTTTTATTTGTATTGTTATCACGATCTTTGGAGAAACTGTAATATTATAACCACAAACAGCGCAGTCAAAATATAGAAAGCTCACAGCGTACCCCAAACATACACATTATTTTTTGAGTGCAACAACCAGAGAAATTCCAATTACTGATTCAAACGTTTCTCCACTTGAAAATATTATAATTATCCATAACGAATATTTGAAGAACAAGTAATATATATACCCTTAGAACATTTCTAAATTGGAAATATGTCAGAATATCTATACAGTTAGAAATGAAAACAGAAAGCTCCTATAATCTCTACCTATATAATTGTTGCATCGCCTCTATCATATCCTTGATCAGTCCCTAAAAATGAGGCTGTTGCAGTTAGTTAATTTCACAGCTTGTCATTTTATATAACATAGAGTATTACGTAAATTGAGTTGGCCTTCTTATTTCAACCTCCTCAGATATGCCAGCCGATAGCCATATCCTTTATGCAGTTGTTATGTTCAATTTCGTCCCAGCTGATTTTCTAACTTCAGCTTATACAAAAATGACGCTCTAGCTATTAGTTTGAATCGGAGAAACGCTTTTTGCCACTTTGTTCTCAGGCATCTAAAAGTAAAATACTCACAATTTTTGTTCTATTCTGGAGGCATAGGAGGTATGAAAACACTTTAGCCATGGCAGCCATTGGTTTCGCACTCCTCAACTATATCTGAAGTTTTCAAATCAGTATGGCATTCCTGGTAACTACGCCATATCGTTAAATGAACTATTACGGTTATAAAAAATACTATATATATACACAAAACTGGTGGCCAAATATGTTACAAAATGTTGTATTGTTAACATAATTTATCTCTTTCATCTGGAGAATCGCCTAGTCTGAATAGATTGGATAAATGGTTGAAGGAGCCGCCAGAGTTTGTTAACCAATCATCGATACCTGTATCGAAGTTAGCCCAAAACTGATCTACCATTGACTTCATAAGTTGTTGATCATAAATGGGCATGGAATACACATAAGGAGGATAGTGTGTCGATGAAGGAATGGTTATATCAGGTGGGTTCAGCTGTGCATGCTGAGATGGTTGTTGGACAGAGAAAGGTGTGAGCGGTACGCCCACTGATTCCTGCTTTATTACTGGATGAACATATGGTGGAGTGCCCATGAACTGCTTCATGTTATGAGGTTGTTCAGCTGGAAAATAATCAATAGGTTGTTGTTGATAGTGCTGTGATATAGGTTCGTTTATCTGTTTTTGATTATCAGGATGTTGGTGTTGTTGCTGCGGTGGTGGCGATTCTTGCTGCGGTTTATGCTGTGATTGTGTCTGATGTTGTTGCAGTAGTTGTTGTGATGACCGTTGAGATTGGTGCGCTATTTTTTGCGGTTTTTGCTCCTCCTGATCCTGAGATTGTTGTAGTTGCTGTGGATGGTAATGATGTGGATGGTGATGCTGCAGCTGATGCTGCTTTAAAACTGACTTAGGATGTTGAGGTTTGGAGTGCTGCTGATATTGAAGATCTGGTTGTCGTTGTTGAGGTTGAAGTTGAAGATGGGGTTGCGCTGTCTTGTAAACCAGAGGTGGCACGAAAGTCTGTTCTGCGCCGTCAGTATTAAATATGAGTGACTCCTTCGTTTTTATATCAGCTAGCACCGTATTCCTGCTTTCGATAGCGCTTTCCAGAACAGCATTACATATCTTTTCCAGTGAAGTCAACACCATGAAAGGGTACTTTCTTTTTAAGATTTCTAGTAATTTTGGTCCCATATTTCCCAGAAATTTTTCAAACAAGTTGCGTATCTCACCTGCAGCTGCAGTTATACTAATGTAATGATCGTTTTGAACTTCCAAAGTTTCAATGTTTAAGTCAAATACAGACGACACAGGGTCATTAGTATTAGTTCTTTGGCTACTAGCATCGACGCACATCGTACAGTCGAACAACAACGTATAATACTCAACAATTGCTCTGGTACACATTTTGGCCATTATACATATACCCAGCTGTAGGTGCATCATTGGATTATGGTGAGCATTCTCAATCCTCTGTGGATAATAAATAGAGTCCAATTCAAAATATCTTTGAATGATAACCATCGTTAGTTTTATGGTATAGAGAATGTATTGGAAGATTGTGGCAAAGTTTTCGGGCGAAAAATCATTATTAATTATCAAATTAACCATACTCATGTGGAACATTGTTGACATGAAAAGCATTAGAGATTCGAGTTCCAAATACTCCTGGCCATTTAAATTCTGACGATGTAAGTAAAAATTCAAAGGCTTATATTTCTGTCGGACAAATTCTCGAATATCTTCGATCAAAACCTTCAAATCCGGAGTTCTAATCGGGGAATGGATTTCGATGAGCACAGATCTGAGTTTCACTATAACTTTCTTCAAAAAGTACATGTTCCCTGTGTTCGGGTTTGAAATAGATTCTAGAGAGACAGTATTTTGGGCAATATACAAGGGAACCCCCGTTGCAAGTGAAACGTCAATATCGATGAATAAGACCCAGTGCCACAAATTTTCCAAGTAAACCACTTTATCCTTATAGGTTGGATGGTTTTTGTAAAGGTCTTTGATATCTTTATGGAAACCCATGTGTATAGCTGTAGTCGCAGCTTCATGAGCGAAGAACACTGTGTGAATACAATCACCAGCGCTCTTGCTAAACAAGTCCCTATAAAAGAACCGTAACAAAAAGAATTCTACTCTCTCAACATAGAACACTTTACCGCTAAATGAATTTGAGAGGTACTTTAAAAATAATTCTAATTCTGGAGGTGGATACTGCCCGTAGTTAACAATAGAGAAGATTAAAACGATAACACCAACGGGGTAATAGTTGTTTTTCTCAACTGGAATCAAAGAGATAATTGGTGATTGCCCAGAAATAGAATTCTTGGGACCTTTACTGAAGCATGTATAGAAGTCCCGCATTACTTTCTCACCATCTAAAAAAGAAAAATTCCGATAGAATGGGGATTTAAAGGCGAACTCGAGAGCCTTTCTGATCACCTCATAACTTGGAAGACTATGTTTTAAAGCATCCAATATGGTTCCTACATTTCCTCCTAATAATGGTATATCCATCATATCTGAGTCAGTCATAGAAGTATAATTGTTGGCCTTTTTCCAGTTACACCTCGCTTTCCTTAGTTTGGTCCATATAGTACTGGAATAGTGATAAAAGCGAGGACATAACGCGGCAACAACGGTTCGATACGAAGTGGGGCCGTAGAAAACTGTCCTACCATGCTTTTCAATCACTAAATGAAAGTCAGACAATTTGTTTAAAGAATCCACATGGGTAGATGCAAAATTTTGATGAAGAAACATTGGTATCATCTCGCTTTTCATTCGAGCCAGCTCCGTTTCCAGTTCGTCGATTCGTCTTAACAACTTTACGTTGGGTGTTGAACTAAAAAGTTCCCTAGAATTAACATCATGAGTGAATTCTGAAAGGTAGACACATTCGGGTAATCCCTTTGAAACACAGGTAGAACATTTAGGTCTAGCCTTATCACATTTCACTCTTCTTTTCCTGCAAAATACGCATGACTTACTTACTTTTCTTCTTGTTTTCACAACTTTGTTATCTGATTCTGCCATCCTAAAGTAACTATACAACCTTTACAACTTGTATATGGT
Source organism: Eremothecium cymbalariae DBVPG#7215 (assembly GCF_000235365.1). Lineage (NCBI taxonomy): Eukaryota > Fungi > Ascomycota > Saccharomycetes > Saccharomycetales > Saccharomycetaceae > Eremothecium > Eremothecium cymbalariae. The sequence goes on along the minus strand of NC_016450.1, from coordinate 1,017,890 downwards.
CCTAGATCTGATAAAGAACTTTATTTAGCCACAATATCTTCACCAACTTGGTTTTGAATCCTTTGAAAACTTCTTAACACCTGATCAGGCCCTGTACTCTAGTAAGAGCCAATTAACAAAGCCCAGAGGGAGGATGTGAAAAGAATCAACACTCACATGTAAGCTGCCCTTCTCAAGATTCCCAACCATTGTTTTTGTTGCGGTATTGTTTCATGTAAAGTAGTACAGTCGGCAACTGCCCAGAATTAGACGCAGTAAGATTCACTGCGGACTCAATTGTCTATACCTTAAACGGTTTTAGTGCCGGGTAAGCATAGTTTCGAGGACTTACGATCACTTAGGAGGGCCAGAAGATGACTGCAGATATTAATGCTCGAGGATACGACCGAAGCGAGGATACAGAGGCAGATAACCCACGGATGGGCCGGCATTCTTCATAGTAGATATACGAGAAAGGGGTTAATGCTAATTTAAAATGAAGGAAAGGGGGTATTGGACCCCTTTCCTTCGTTTTATTTGGTTCTAATACGCAACCGTCTGTTAGAGATTTTTCCTACACACTAGGCAGATGCACGGCGAGAAATGTTTCTTGGCATGCACATCGATTGTGAGTGGAGTAATCACAGATGAGGACTGAAGTAGAGTGGTATGTTTGCCAGATTGCATTGTAATTTAACAGAAGGAGAAAAGGCAGAGTCCGTACTAATTTGGGACAATGACCAAGAGGAAACCCAGGCTTTAGCTGCTACAGTAACTGTAGATGATATGAGAAAATCGAAATATGGATAAGATTACTTTTCAATCAATTTTGGGCTGATATTAATAAGCATCTCAACATTTCTTAATGCAATAGATGAAAGAGCAGAGCAGCAGATGAGAAACGGTTTTTTAAGTAGCCCATTGTTGAAATGCATCGGTTGTTTTAAAGATTTAAGTCAGGAGAGGGTTGACTGTGACAACCCGTAGTCAGCGTGACTATTGAGTAGCTATATGCACCCAAATAATTCGTTGCCCGATAACGCAAACCAATCCAGCACTAAAAAGTACTTCTTTGTCTCTAATTTTAGCGATGATCTCGCATTTATATTGGAAAATTGGTCCAGATTTTACCTGAGATAAGTGTTTTGATTTAGGGGAATTGATACTTATTTCAAATCATCTTAAAAGGGAAAAGTTCATAAAATCCGCGTTATATTTCCAAAGGTTATTATTGCTATTTTAAGCTTTTATGCCAGTAGTCATTCATTAACTGAGTTTCAACGTATGGTGATGAACGCTTGCTGCATATAACTAACAGCTCTATAAGCAGTCGTCAGAACCACTAATACAAAGAATGTGAAAGCACATTTTATTTCATTTTTTAATATGATAAACAATAGATCTCCCTCGTGAACCAAAACTTCAAAAGCTATTGGAGATGACCAGCACCTCATCAGTTACCCCAGACAAATCTAAGCAATCTAAATGGGTATATTATCAATCAAACTTATCGTTAAGGCGATCGCTGCAGTAATTAATAATAACACTAATAATAATATTGTTCTTATTGTTATTATTTATTAATATGGTCTGTATATATCTGTGTATGGTTCTGTAGCCTTTTAGTAATGGATTGAAGTTCTGTTACCTCCCAAAGAAGTATATGTGACTATGTGGATTTCCATTATTGGGTATAATACTTCCAATTTTCGACCTAGATGTCATTAAATTTTCTTTTTCGTAGCATATGAATAGTGGATTCTATGCATAATAGCTCGCATACATAAGAAATGACTCTTTTTAGATACATTCTACCAACAGTGGGATTCAACAATCTCTCTTCGTCCACATACAGCATGAAAACCCCATTGACATGACCTTTTTGTAGTCACAATTTGAACCTTTATAGAAAGGGATTCTTTTGCATAGGATTTGAACAAAGCTTATTTGATTGTACGTCGAAAGTAAAGATTCTTGAACACATAAACACTACAGCAAATTCGTGCACAGACAGCTGGAGCATTTAGTTTTTAACTTATCGCACTTCAGTTTGAAAGGAAGCAGCTTAATCCAAATTCAAGGGAGATTATGTATATTTGCTTCAAATATGCAAAAGTTCTATACGCAGCTGGTTTTTGGCGGAACGCCAGATATACATTTCCAACACAAGTCCAGGTGAAGGGTTAACAGTAATTAGCGCACAACATAAGTCGGTAGCTGCTTATTTGTCCAGATATATCAGACCATTCTATTTATTTTTCTGTGTCCCACTAAAGTAAATTGTTGTGCGACGAATATACAAATGTGTTAACGGTATTCAATAAAAGGATGAGAGGAAAAAATCTATAGCTACTCAAAACATTCAATGAAGCAACAAAAAGATTCTTATCATTTTGGTAAACCTGTCTCCGGATTAATTAAGGAATCTTCGGTCAATTGAGGACCTGGTCCAACACTGGTTAGAATTACTCTAGTTACGCACTTGTGTAAATCATCATCCAAATTACAAGCCAAATTATCCTTTATGCAGGTGCTAAATTTAGCTAAAAATTCATCCAACTGCTTTCTAGTATATTTGACTTCCCAGCCGTTGTTATTTTGGAACACCGTATAAATAAAAGCAAACAGCCTTGTTTCATTTTCCGCTAGGTAATACAGGACGGCGTTCGGGCCAGCGTCAAAGGTATAGGCAACTATGTTTTCTTTGTAATATTCATTGATGAGATGACATAGTTTGACTATCTTCTTGGATGTGTCGTTCATGTAGAAAATGGGTGGGAAAGAGTCTAAGCAAGTAGCGTGGAATGAATTAGAGTCTTTCATAGTTAATTCAGCAAACTTTGGAAAGTCCTTGTCAATTATTGCCTTTGTCATTTCTTCGTATCTATTGGGGACAACATTTTGAATTCTTTGTTGGAATAAATCAGAACTGTTGACCGTCAATTGCATACCGCTTGTGGAGGGTGTATCCTTCTTGTCGGCACTTACAACCAAAATAGCAGCCTTGATCTCAGGCCAGTGATCCACATCTGCTATTTGGGAGGCTTTACTGTCAGACCCATCCTCCAATTCACCCATTTCCCATGCAACATAGCCTCCATACAAAGATCTGCACGCAGACCCAGAGCCCTTTCTTGCAATCTTGGAAAGCTCTGATTCATCTTGGGGTAATTGATACAACCTTGCAACAGCCATAACCAAAGCGGCAAACCCGGCTGCAGAAGATGCCAAACCGGCTGCAGTTGGGAAGTTGTTCTCAGAGACAATATGCAACTTCCATTTAGAAAAAGGCGGTAAAGAAGGGTCCTGAACCTCCATATGTTCTCTCAAAATACGCAAGTCCTGAAGACACTGCTGCGATCTTGGACTCTGAAGTGATTCGATTTCCCCGTTCAGCCACAATTTGTCTTCAACAAACTCAGGCCCAGTAGCAGCAGAAGTTAAGGTTCGCAAGTCATCTTGAGCTAAAGTGACAGAGATAGAAGAATTGGTGGGCAAATTTAACGCAGTATCCCGCTTACCCCAGTACTTAAGGGTCTAGATTAGCATGTTAATAAGTTAGTATTCTTAGCTGTTGCTGCTGAGGTAAAATTGTAAAATAACATACAGCAATATTAACCGGAGCAGTAGTGGTGGCAACATAAATTGTCATTTTTAAGGTGACCCAGGCTTCTTCTTGTATTAAGAACTATATGATTTAGTCGTAATCGATTCCCTTCAACCAAATCAAAAGATCTTAAATATTGATATTTATTATGGTGTACTATCACTGATTTGCTGCCGCAAGAATTTTGATTGGTAATTTAAAATTTTATTTTTCAAATTAAAATTACTGATATGCTACAGATTTAAACGTTAAATACTTTTGGTTCTGTGAATAATCCTAACTCATCTTATTATAGTTGTTCGAGCCAATAAATCGATCAATGAATTATCCAATATTACGCAGCAATATTATTCTTAAGAGGCAGGCCTCAAAGGTGACTAGTTTGAGTCGCTGTGTGGCCTCATCAATCCGCTTTTCCACGACATTGGTTTCAGAAAAACGTCCAATCTTTGCTGCAGATGACTTAAAACAGGCTCAAAAGAATAGATTGAAAGCTCTTGGCCCATATATCTCAAGGTTGCCGGCTTCGGTGATTCCATATGCGGAGCTAATGCGGCTAGAGAAGCCAGTTGGAACGCTGTTCGTTTTTGTTCCAGCTACATGGGCTGTTTTGATTGGAGCTGCAGAGGCGTTGGTTCCTCTGTCAACAACTTTATATACTCTTGTTGTTTTGGGGGCGGGTTCTTTGGTGATAAGGGGTGCTGGTTGCACTATTAATGATCTTTTGGATCGTAAGATGGATTCTCAGGTGATTCGCACCGTGGAGAGACCTATCGCTAGTGGGCGTGTTAGTGCTAAGAACGCATCCATATTTTTCGCTGCTCAGACACTTGTTGGAGTGGGCTTACTCCTTCAATTGCCGGCAGACTGTTTGTGGCTTGGTATGGCATCATTCCCTTTGATTTGCGCGTATCCTCTCTTTAAAAGATTCACCTATTATCCACAAGTGGTGCTATCGGCATGTATCAATTGGGGCGCGTTAATAGGCTTTCCAGCGATAGGCTTGATTGACTTTTCTAGTATGATTCCACTGTACCTTGGTAGCTTTCTGTGGTGCATGACATATGATACAATATATGCACATCAGGATAAGAAATTCGACCTGAAAGCGGGTGTTAAGTCTACTGCTCTGAAGTGGGGCAACAAATCCAGAGCGATTATCACTGGTATGACAGCAGCGCAATTCGGACTATTCGCTTTAGTAGGCTTGAACAGTGGACTGATTGCTGGTCCAGGATTTCTCGCAGGGCTGGGTATTTTTGGTTATAGGATGTTCAGCATTGTTCGTAAGGTAGATCTAGATGACCCAAGGGATTGTTGGAAACATTTCAACGCTTGTTCAACCAATGGTTACTACTTTACTGCTGGGCTGGCGTTTGACTACCTACTGAAATTCTTTGGATTCTTGTAATGTAGAAAGGTTTCGAGGCAAAGAATGCAATCCACCACAGCCCTCCATGTTTCAAATTTATTTGACTTTTCAAAAAATGACTATGTACATATAGGTACACACGTAAAATCAGTATAAGACCTAAAGTTATCCTAATATCTTCTTCTTTTTTTACGATTTCTTCATCACAATGTCTTTGGATTTGATTCCATGAAGCTTAGTACGCTTGCCAGATTGGATTATCATGTTATCAAGAATACTAGAATCCTTCTTTATCACAGTAGCCGGCTTAACTTCACGTGATTGTAAATCTGCAACACTGTCATCACTAAATAAAGAATCGATAATACGTCCGTCGTTCCTCCAAAAGTTGCCCGTCCGATTAACAATAAACTGGCGTTGTAAGAACGGTTTTGTAACATCTGTTAGAAGAAATGCAAACGTTGACTTGTCGTCCACACCTTGTTCGCCCACACCAGTGTACACCCGGGTACGAGGCCCCCGTCGTATGCTTTTCAAAGGAGCAACATAAGTCACGTCCCCCCCAAATAATGCGTTTCTAGTCAGTTGACACTGCGGTTTCATCCCTGGGATATAGCGTATTTTGGTGACAACACGCGATGGGAAGTATAACGCACTTATGCATAGCGCGAAGGGAATAGATGACAAAAGAACAGAGGCTGTAATTCTTCCAAAAAAAGACAACCTATCTGACGCATACCACGGCACATCATGATCTTGATTATCATTACCCAACTCCTCCTTCTCTTTGTATAACTTAAAAGATGTTGATAATGACCAATCAGCAAACGAAATTCCATATCCAAAAAACGTCGCAAAGAGAAACCATGGTCCTATTCGGAGTAATCTACCAGGTTTGTACGAATATATTTCTTCTGGAGCAGTCTTTCCAATCAAAGTAGCCAATTTTGCAGAAAACTTCAACGACATCTTCTCTAACAACCATTATACAGGGAATCTGTAGTTCATCGATTTGGTGAAGAAGTTTGTTGGTTTCTGGAAAAATCTAAAATTTTCAATTAAAGCTTCACCACATATACAGACAGTGAAACACCTAAAGAACCATCTTGGCAATCCTTTCAGATGTATATAAATGTAGTATATATGCAATACAGATTGACGGGCGAATGTATATAGCCGTTAGTTTGACTTGGCAAATCTTATTAACCCTTCTTTGATGCCTTTAGGATCAGCGCCAACAACTTTTCCTAAATTATCACCACTTTGAAAAAAAACGAATGTTGGCATCGCAGTAATCCTACAATGGCGTGCAATATCTGGATTCTCATCAACATCGACTTTGTAAAAGTTTATATCTTTAAATTCTTGGCTTAGGTTAGCAATATGGGGGGAGATTGCTTTACAAGGCCCGCACCATGTGGCATAGAAGTCAATCAAGGATAATTTCTTGTTAGAAATTGCAGTTTCAAAGTCTTTAAAGGAAGTTAACTGCTTAACTGTAGATTGACAACGAGTTGAAGTTCTATATAAGACCAGCGGCTTAAAAGTAGCTCTGAACATAACTGCAGAGTCAAAAACTGATATAGTGAAGCTTCTAAGGTCCCAAATAGGTGGAAGTAGGCGTTCTCTGCTGTGGTTTGTTCCCCTTTTCGCCAGGATGTTAAATTTTTAAGCATCTTTTTTATGTCAGTTTTAGAATTTAAAATCATTCATACATAATGTCCATTACACTCAAGCTAGAAACCAGGTGGATATACGTATATACACACCAGGTCGATAATATATATATATCTGTCATACCAAGGGAAAAAAAGAGTTGGTACATGTTCCGGTTTTAATAATCTATACACAGGTCGAAGAAGTACCGTTTTCTCTTCCTCTATCTTCTCGCATGGCTGCATAAAGTAAAGACGAGTATTCGCTCCAATCCGGCAAAGCAAGTCAAATAATATGCAGGGTCCACTATTATCCCGTCTTCAAAACATTGGAAATCCCATATTTGCAGCTTCCAATATAGCAATAGGTCAGAGAAGGGCACATCGGACAGGTTCACCAAAAAACCAAAAACCAATACAAGCGGGGAAGTAGGAAAGCAGGCAGGCAGGTAGATAGTATACGGATTTCCTCATCTCTCAAACACCATAAAACCTCTATTATTAGACTATTTACATTGCGTCATCGCACATACCTCTTTCCTCCAAACAAAAAACCCCCGCCCAACACAACCTTCAATGGCCTCCAGCCAAGGCAAAAAGTAAAATAATAATAACAAAACCAGAATAATTAATATATACCTCTGGTCATCTCCATACACTTCTTTTTTTTTGTTGTTGTTTTTAATTCAATCATCATCATTGAACGCCCAGCCACAATCCTCGCCTAATGCCTCTCTGTGGTTTTCTATCAGGTACTCCTCCACGTCTAACCCATATTTACGCCAATTGATCTTCGGGGAAACGGCAGCTCGCTGTGACATCTTCTCCAAGGTAAATATCTCACGCAACAAAGGCTTGTTCTTCATCAGAACGTCTACAAACTCTTGGTAATTCCTTGTCTTGTCCAACTGCTGATAAAGCTGTTGCATCTGCTTTGAAAGATACCGCAAGTCAGGCAGCTGTCCTGCCGCGTGGTCCCGAGCCTGCTGCAGTACCACATAATCCCTGTTCTCCTCCAACGGCTCCTTTTGGAACCTCTCCAGAGACATCCGAAGAACATTCGACATATGCACCATCCCGCTGCAACGCTCCTCTGCTATCCCCGAGCCCCTCAACTCAACTCTCTTAGCGCCCCCACCTCCCTCATCCTCCCCAATATCCCCTGGCCTATCCCCCGCCTCTGTCGCTCCAAACAGTCCCAACGAAAACAAACCCTCTACCTTCTGAACCCCCCTGCCTGCTGCTGGGTCGTCCCACTTAAAACTCTCTCGCCGAGTGTATTTCTCCCCTACACTCCCAATAAACCTACTACAAAAATAAAAAAATACTCCAAAATAAAAGAAAGCCCTTGCTTGACAAGGAAAGGAGAGTCTTCTAAACAGCGTCTTCCAACTTTTCAATTAAAACTACCGTCCTGTTCTACTCTCTCTTTTATCCGTCTCCCTTTAGTACCCTCTCACTCGCTGTCTCTCTCTTCCCTGAACCTTGTTTTTATACTATAACTAAATTATTACCCACCCTGCTCTGCTCTTCTCTGCTCTTCTCTGCTCTTCGCCACTCTCTCTACCGTTCTCGTTCTCTTCTTGCTCAAAAACCTTTGCCCTTTACTGCTCTTTGCTCCTCCTGTTTGATACCCGCAACAAACCTGCCTTATACAAACAAACAAGCAACTCCTCAACCTCTTCCCGTGTTGTACCAGACACCCGATGTGTGTTTATTTGTTGTGATGTTTCTGCATTTTTTCCTCTTCTGTTTACGAAGATGTACCAGAGAAGCTTATTCAGTTTATACGCCCCCTCTGGCGGAAAGTGGTGATTATGCCATTTGCCACCGACCCATTATGGAGTTGCCTGATCGGGAAAGGCACGTGACCCATGTGTCACGTGCTGGGTCACGTGACCCAGACCTGTTGTGCAATAAAACGCCACTTAGGCCGAAGGACGTCCAGTGAGGTAAGTATACCAAGCCGTAAGATCCAGTGAGAGTGTTGCCAGTGGTCCGTGGATTAGACAGCAGTTTGGAGTGGAGGGCTGCTTTCTATATGCTCAGAAGCGGTATAAAAAAAAGGGCATCATCGTTTATCAAACTGTCTTCATACAAAAAAGAGGCAAAGAGACAGTTTTGGTGTTGCTAAAGGTGTGGTCTAGAGGAAAGTTTCTACGAGGTTGAGAGTAAGAACATTGGTGCAGTCGTGGTGGATCGTATGCTGAAAGTTAGTAATAAAGAGGAACAGACGGAGGCGTTGGTTGAGGAGGTGGTGCAGACGCCGCCTAGGAAGATGAATCGGATTGTTGAGGAGGACACGCCGCCTCTTGCGGAGGAGCCGTGTAATAATAGTCCGTTGCGGCAGGCGGTTTCGTTGTATTCGCTGGGTGGGGCGAACGATTCATCTAGTTCTTTGGTGATGAATAAGGGGTTTACTTTTGGTGGGGATGTGAGTGGGGGGGAGAGTAATAGTACGAGCTGGGAGGTGGGGATGCCTGGTGCCCCCGGGTCGGGTAGTGGGAGTAGCAAGCGGAACTCGTTGAATTTGAATAATGCACAGGCGTGGAAGTATATTCCGCAGCCCAAGCTGCCTCCGGTGATGAGGACGCACTCGCCGTCGCCTGATCAGGGGGTTGCGAAGGGTCAGCAGCAGCAGCGGGGGTCTTTAATAATGGACGGGGCGCCATTCAATTTCTCGTCTTCGTCGTTACAGCCTCCAACGTCTTCTAGTTCTAGAGCTTCGTTCCGTAGGGGTCATCGCTATAAGCACTCCTCTGTATCTATGAATTTCTTTCAGGAGCCGGAGGTCAAGGTGCCGCTGAACATTGCCAAGTCATTGCCGATTCCGGATCTATCGGACTTGCATATGAACATGAAGTGGCCTATACATCACCTACAACTAGGACTTACGTTGCTGCAGGCAGTGCTTTGTATGGTGATCTTCCATCTTGGCCAGAGGCATGAGTGGGGTAACTTCTTGACGTTGTCTCATTTCATCGTATATGACATTCTTGGCTCATTAACTATCATAGTGGTTGATATATTGTCTCAATTTGAGGTCTGGGGCACGGGTACGATAACTTATCCATTCGGGCTCAATCGTATTGATGTCCTCTTGTCTTTTGGATTTGCTGTATCCCTCTGTTTCGTTGGACTCGATTTGATCTTCCATATTCTTGAAGAAGTCATTGTCCTGTTTGTCGAGAACGGTAATCATGATCAGCATGCGGATATTGTTGAGAGCATCCCCCATTCGCACCACACTCATGTCGAGAGCAATTCTCTTCCTCTGTGGTATTTGGTGCTCTGTTTTTCTACGTTGCTGACTGTTACAGCGTTGTGCACCACCTTCAATACGAAGAACAATACTGACATTAGATACAAAACTAAGACGCCCATCATCACACTGGCCTACACTTCTTATCTATTATGCTACCCAATAACTTTGCAGTTCACAGATTATGGTAACTATGTGGCTACTATTTCTATTGCGCTGCTAATTATATCATACGGGTTGAATGTGGTCGCATGGACGGGTACTGTGTTGTTACTCGGGTTCTCTGCTACACCATTAGAGGCGCCAGGGTTGCAGTTACTATCTGATACAAGTACGCCCAAATTATCAACTTACCAACAAAAAATAGCTGGTTTGTCGGTTAAAAATCCCCATCCAACCAGTGCTCGTCTTGGTTTGCAACGTTTAAGTGATAACTATGAACCTACTGTTCTCAAGGCAAGGATCATTGAGCTTATTGAACAATTACCTCATTTCAAGATAAATTGTAGTTTCAATTACTCCGATCTAGTGATTTCTAAGGTTAATTTTGACTTGTTTATAGTACTTTTAAAACTGAACATGAATGGAGGTTCTAACGAGGAGGAGTTGGACCTGCGGTTGGCAATCCACAATTGTATTAAAACTTTATTCTCGAAAGCAGAAACAACAATTGAGATAGAAAGGGTGTGAGTTTTATGTTCAAAGGGCGCCAATTTAGCATTATTCTCTCAGAATCAAAAAGATAAATTCTGAGATATACTTCACTTAACTATTAGTGGAAGCCCAAAGCAACAAAGAAAAAAGTCCCTTTTTAAAGACACATATTGATATTATTATAAAAAACAAGGTCTATTTTGATGACTATGTAGGGTTTTTTTTGTCAAATCTGGCGTCAAAAAGACTCAGACTTAAGGCAGTGTCGTTAAAACAATGACCATTCATGCTTGGTTCCCTATTCTGATGGTTCATCAGCAATTGGAAAGGTTCGACGTATAGACTACATTCGTATTCTTTCGTCTCTTTGTTATAGATAAAAAAGTGGGAGGTTTCCTCACCTTCTGATTGGACTTGATGCTCAACTAATCCCAATAAACTGAAATCATTCATAGTAGTTGATGGATGTTCGTCTAAAAATGACGAAATGTGAAATGGTGGCAAGTTATGCAGTTCCTCGGGTACTTGAATCTTGCGTTGGTCTAGTGTGTACTCGCCCTTTTTAGTTGATTCATAGATTACAAAAGACTTCAAAGAAGATAAAATGTCGTACAACAATAGTTTTAATTTCAAATTGAAGCCTGTGTTTTCAAACAACTCACGTAAAGCTGTTACTAAGTTACTCCCATCCGAATTAATGCTGTTCCGTAGGGTATCACATATTTTTTGAAAGATGAACTTTTGATGCACAGTGAATATCTTGAGATAAATATTCAACTTCATTTCTGCATTAGACAATGCTTCCTTATCCATTTGTCTAAACTTAACCATTGAACGTTGCAACAATTGAAACGACTTTTCGGTCATTGTAATACCTCCATTACCCTGAGTCACTTTTCTGGATAATTTCATAATCGTCTCAATCATTACTGCCAAAAATTGGACATCGTCTGGCTCATCTGATAGGCATTTTTGAAAAAAATCAGCTTCCACAACTTGCAAAAGTTTCTCAATTACATCTACTTGTGTAACCATATCGAAAACATGGGAGCAGGTTACATCATATTGTGTTAAATCAATAATGTCAAACACAAAGTTTGACATTGTTTGTCCATCATTTAAATCATTGTTGAGGAGTGCTTCGGTGTAGTACTTTGTAAGCGCTTGAAATATCCAAACACTAGTAAAGTTCAACTGCCTATACAATTCTGTTGGGTTAACACATTTTATAGGCTCTAATAATCCCTCAGGAACACCATACTTGAGTAATTCAACAATTAGAGAATAATCCCTTCTGTGTTCTTTTAGATAATTGCAAATAATATTTGTCACTTGTTCTTGCAACTTGGAATAAGTTCCATATTCCACCAAAAGGTCAATGAAAAATTTGTGCTCTTCGATATCGTCACTATTTTGATACAAGGAGGCCACCAGTTTAAAGTTCTTCTTAATAAATGTTTTTTTGTGCAGTTCAAACCATAAACCGTAGTTATATTCCTTGTGGATGATAATGTCACTCAAAAATTCATCGCCAATTACTTTGTGCACTAGATCTAAAGTTAGCAACTTCAATGAAATCAACTTAATCAATTGCTTAGTACTAAAATCTTTTCTCTTCAAAAATATTGACATGAATTTGTTATAATCCCCTATATTTGCAAACATTAGTAAGAGAAGTCCCTTACGAGCTTTATCACCGGTATCTTCATCCACCGACTTTAACAAAATCTTAAGGTTCTGTTGAAAAATGCTTGGGAAATTATGAATTCCAAATTTGCTACTGCTTTCTCCCTTAATATCATTTATGTCGCAGTATAACGTAACAACATCTGAATTTGACTTCATTAGCCTTTCAACACGATTTCTTTCAGACTCGTAAACTTCACCTAGTTGTAATTGCAAATCAGAATCTATTTCAACTAGGTATGGGAAGCTTTTCATGAAGAACTTCCAAAATGGGTTAAGCTCAATTAACTCATACAAAATCTTATCCTTAAAACGTAATTCCTTTGAATATATGTGTAAAATGGTTTTTATAAAGAGAATTTGGTCGTTGATTAATATTGGAAACAAGTTCTCATAACACAAAAGGATGTCAATCAAGGAACCAAGAGAGTCCATATCAGATAATAATTGATGGTAAACAATAAATTCAACCCACTTATAGAAATGAAATATTTCATTCAACTGAATTCCAAATATAGTGAAATTCTTAATAACCGTAGCTTTATCTACCTGTTTCAATGTACCATCAAAGGAGGAACATACGTAACTTAAGTACCATTCAGATACCCAAATTTTAACACTTGTAGGCAAAGAGGACAAATTTTCGAAATTGTCCTGCAGCATTTCCTCCTTAACAGCAGCTAAAAGAAGCTGCAGTTTTTCATAACTAAATTGCATAAAGTACGTTGGGTCGTATTCCATAATATTTTTCAAGACCATATTGTACTGATTTTTCATTAATGGAGATATTTTCAGATTTATCAACAGTTCACAATGGAAGAATTTGTCCTTTGAGTCAGGGATGTACATGATACCTGAACTAATTAGTTTTCTGATATAAGTTGGGACTTTAATGATACCGTAGCTTATGAAAATATTCAACAATCCGTATAAACTAGTCAAGTTTAAAATATTAGTTAAATCTGCTTCGTTTAGTTTTGAAAAATGAAATACCAAGCTCCATATTTTATCTTCAATATTGCTGTATTCTTGAGGATTTTCCTGGCAATTAGCTTTCAGTAGTAGAAGTTTTGCAACTAAGTGAGGACCATCATAGCGCGCCTTTCTGGAAGGATGACATGCCCATAAGATCATTTGGTTAACTTGCTTGATGCATGTAAACTTTTGTTGAACAAACAAACTCCAATCATAGCCCGGCGCCACATTGTCAAGGATAGCTGTCATTTCATAGTCGAGAAATTGAACATTCAAAAGGCTGTGTAAATCATATTTGCTGTTATAATCCATACTGCTTTCGCTATCACAGAGTAGAGGTGAGCCTTTGGGGCATTGAATGAAAGAATTAAACTTAAGGGAGTCATTTCTGTAAGTAATTAGTTCCATTTTCCTCTTTATAACAGTATACTGTTCACCCACTATCTTTTCCAGGGCAATAATTTCATAAAGGCAATTTTTGTATGTATCCCAATTCTGATTGGGCATGATAAACGCTTCCAAAGATTGATTATGGAAAATATCAAGGATATACGATTTGATTCTGAATAATATGTTTTCCTTCAGCTTTGCATTACGCTGCAGATCATTAATGATATAGTTTTCATCGTTAATCATAGACTTACTTTGAGAGACTATGTGATACTTTTGGAGTAAGACACTTGTTATTTTTGATATAAGAAAAGTATCGTTGGAAGAATCAAGGTCGTTCGTTAGAGGGCAAATGCCACACCAAAAAACATTCAATAAATGTAGGGTCAAAGGTAGAAATTCAAAGTTCTCTACCTTTTCAACAAATTCAACTAACCAATGATTGAACACGGCCTTATCCATCAACCCCATACTGTAGCAGTTTCCTAAGAGGTTTATGTAATACGACACACGTAACTTCCAGACCTTTAGTTGGGCATTATCATTGTAGTATTTAGGCATTTCAAATACCAATCTTTCCATTATGCTAACCATATTATTGGTCCAGAGGTTGTACAGCTGGCTTATTATCGTTTTATTGATTTGCCCTGGCTTTAATTTGCTCATCAACGACTTCCATTCCATTGAATAACTACTTTTTATCAACCAAATGGCTCGTTGCAAAGGAATTTGTCTCAAATAGCACTGCTCTAGGATCTGCTTCCTCTTAAACCCATGAGGAATTGATCTACATAACTTGAATAAAGAGACATTGGGTGAACTCAATTCCTGAAGCCACTGTGACTTCCTCTGATCTGTCAAAGTGACCCTATTAGGAAGACTAAATCCAGGACCCGCTAGATCTGTGAACCTCGGTTTTCCACCGATAGACTTATCTGGCACGGAAGATACTTTGTTAATGGTTTGCTCCCTCAGGTTCACAACCTTGGAAAACTGCTCCGCTAACATATCAGCTACCTTGGGTAAGGACTCCTGCAATGAAGACCTCGCAGATATACTCTCAAAGTTAACTTTAGCACTATTGTAATGCCCTTTCGCAACAAAGCTTAATAATATCTTGTCTTCTACCTCATTATGCGCCCATGGATCAAAATCAGGGTATACATTTTGACTGTTCGCTGATTTGGCAGCCAAGGGATGTAAATCCTCAGGAGGAGTTAAAATATATTTGCTAGGTGGCATTACAACTGTATCTCACAACCCAGGAATTCCGCCAATCGAATCTCAAGTACGCTAGCTAAGCTATTCTGGTGTATTTTCTCTGTTAAAACATAATACTACCAATACTAAGATCATTTAGGTTCAACAGGGCCCAAAATGCCTGGATTTTTAAAAAGCGACAGCTACACTACAAACGTACGATCTGTCCGTCGGAAAAAAATATTTAATAGTTAATAAATGGTATAATATAGCAGTGTAGCATATATAGCTTGTCGATAGTGCTTAATTTAGGTAGCTTGATTATCTGTTTAACTATTTAGTGGCCTAGGACGTTGTGTTTTAACTCTTCGAGACAGTCTTTATAAGTGGCTTCTTCCATGTCATCTACTTTAATTAGATTCAGTAATTTTTCACCATCAAATGGTGTGATTTTATAACCTTCAATGTCTCTACTTATATCAGTATTGATTTGGTCATGCCAGAAGTTGAGTTCGCCCTTGCCTACGAGGATGTTTAGTGCAGAACCGTGTGTGTGTGCTCTTGCAGTTCTGCCACACCTGTGAACGTATTGTTGAGAGGACACTGGCAGATCATAGTTAATGACGTGAGTGATATTAATAATGTCAATACCCCTCGACATTAGATCAGTGGAAATGAGAACCTTTGTGGTTTTTTGTTGGGAATTAGGCTTGGAAAATGAGCTGATTAATTTTTTATTGAGGGCTTTTGAGTTGTTGTTGTTAATAGATGCCACTTCGATAGAATCTGTACCGAGGTGGCGATTGATCATAATTTGTAAGAGGGAGGAGAGTCTAATAGATGCATCATTACTTTTAACAAATACCAAAACTCTAAGATCAGGTGCTTGTAACGTAGAGAGAAGGCGTAAGAGGATCAACGGTTTTTTATGACTCTTCGCTGTGGGGATGGGGATGTTAAATTCTTGAAGTAATTTTGGCATGTTATAGAGTTTTTCAGTACCCATTGTAATTAATTTGGGGTTGTGAAGCATCAATTCATGCAGCTTTTCTGTATTGGTGGTCAAAGTTGCTGAGAATATCATCTTGAGTATATTTCCCGGGTTCTTATCAAGCTTCTCGGCTTCTATTTTAGTCATTAATTCTGAGCACCAATTTTGAAATGATTGGTTTAGCAGTCTGTCAGCCTCATCTAAGATCAGAAATTTGAGGTTTTGTAAGGAGAACGTAGACATGTGTAGATGATCCACTAATCTACCTGGGGTTACAATCAGAATGTCAGGTTCTTTTGATTGCAACTTCAAATGTTCTTCCTTTAAAGACTTATCCAGTCTAGATACATTGATAATTAAACTAGTACCTTGGGAAAGCGTTAGAATTGTCTCATATACCTGCTGAATCAAAAGTTTTGTTGGAACCAGGATGATTGCACGTAGTCTATTTACAATCCGTTTCGAAAGGATATGGACTATTGGAATTGAATATGCCAAAGTTTTCCCTGAACCAGTAGAAGCATTAACTAAAATATCACCAACTTTTCTAGTATAGTTTTTTTTTGATACAGAATATGCCGTTGTTAATGTAGGCAAAATGGCATCCAACATGCATGTTTGGACTGGGAATGCTATGTGTGAAAATTGGCTTTCAATATTAGTTAACAAACGACTAGATAGCAGGGTCTTGTAAGCATTGAACGGCTTCTCCATACTATTGTCGTAGACTATCTTTGAAATATTGGACCATGCAGTTAGCTTGTGATCACTCTTAGCATTCTGAAAGTTCTTGTCTCGAACAATAGCCGGTTGAGGAATCGGAGCTAATTCATGAACGGGCACAGATTCCTCATCGTCATATCTGAGCGAGTCTGACTTATCATGAATATCATCCTTAACCTGTCTGGCCATGCTTTTTCGAAACCTGGAAAACACGGATTCGTGCCTTGAACTGGTCACTTCTGTATTGGAATCACCAGACAACATATCCTCCGAAATCCCGTTTTCCTGCTTTTCTAGTTCATCGTCTTCATCAGCACCCATACTTTCTTGTGCATCGTTCATGTCCTCATCCTCATCACCTTCTGTTTCCCTTTCACTCTCAATATAGTCTTCCAATGCTCTCTTACGAGGAACAACTTGTTCCGCTTTGCTGGGGACTTCATTTACACGGCATACCTTTGATGGTTCATACCTTGGAGCAAACATCTTATACTTTGCGTAAGACGTTCAGATCGCTCGATGATGTGTATTATTTGAAGAGAACTAGCTCATCGCAAAATCGCATTACTAGAAAATTTTCAACATTTGAGGAAGTTGTGGGAACCTACAAACTTCAGCATATTTATAAAACCCATTCAGCTTAGCCCAAATTCCTGCCGAGAGAGTCAAGTTTTCCAAGCTATTTGATTTATTTCAAAGGAGAAGTCCAAGTAATGTTTCCTACTCGGTATCTTCTTTCACGTTCTGCATGGAAAGGTCCAAATATTGTTCCTCTACCCATTAAAGAAGCCCTTGTAAAAGGTACTCCGGTCAGAACAAATGCTAGATCGGCTACTATTTTACCGCAGTTTGTTGGTTTAAAGTTTCAAGTTCATAATGGTAAGGAATATGTTGCATTTGAGATAACAGAAGATATGGTGGGGAGCAAATTAGGAGAATTTGCTCCCACTAGGAAAAGATTTAGCTACACACAAACGAAAAACAAGTAGGGGCCTAAAAGCCAAAGGGATAGCACTTCTAAGTTCTAGGCCTCGTTGAACACTGATGGGTGTAGTGTTTGATCCTGTATATATATATATATATATTTGTGTTAATTTTTATTATGTACACAAGACAATTTTGATGTTCAATTAAATTATCGGTTTAAGAATTACATTATACGTTACTTCTTTCACTCCCCGAAGAACTAGACATAAGTTTCTCCTCTCTGATGGCACCAGTCCGATCAACCACAGGCCAGTTACCCCAGTTAGGTAACCTAACGCACAAACAGGTGGCATTATCAGCGTTGCGTCCCGCTACCGCCATAATATAACGAATCACTTCCTCACTACAGTACTGCGGGGATGCCACCTTCAAGCCTCTATTATTAACTGTAGATGTTATAAGATCCACTACTTCTTGATCACCCATTAAGTCCGAAACGCCATCTGTTATTAAGCAGATAAAGCATTCATCTCCTCCGAATTGTAATTTTGAGTGCTCGGAACGCGGTAGATGTTTTGTAGAACCAATTACATAAGAATATATGTCTGGTTCACATGTTAGTCCTTCTCTCTTCCCCATGCGATCACCAAAGGCTCTTGTGTTTGCAAAATTATTCAAGAACCTCACTTCTCCGAAGGAATCTGTTTGAAAATTAGCCCCAAGCCTGCGGGATTCACGAGAAGAATTCGGATGATGCACTCTCACCAAGCGGTGGGCAATGCCGTTTTTGTCACAGAGTATAACCTTAGTGTCGCCAACTTGAGTTACAATTAGTTTTAATAAACTCTCTGGATTAACGAAAAAAGATTCGTCGTAGGAGTAAGCTTCGTCATAAGAAGTAAGAAAAATACTTGAAGCAGTCGATCCTCCACTGAAGAGCTTCTCTACTTCCTCCCCATCTTTTAAAGTAGAATTGAACCCGCACACTTGTTCCAAATCATGTTTAAGAAAAGCAAGATAAATCCTTAGTCTTTCATATTCGTCAAGCAAACTTGTCTTGTCAATCACATTTCCCCACTTATCAAATATAATTCTGGAGCCTGAAGTCTGATCTCCCCGTTGTAAAACCTGTTCCTGCTTCGTATTACATGTCTGGATGAATTTGTTATAAAATTTTGCTCGTTTTTCATAAATGGTGCTCCAATACTGGCCACCAACCAATCTCTTATAATCCTTTAAAACGGACTCAAACTCCTTCTTGGAAGGATAAGTA